>NC_135170.1:10445032-11045032 GCF_041146795.1 Maylandia zebra | reverse complement strand
GCTTAAATCAAATGTAGCTTCAACCATAGATTTAAGCTGGCAAAAGAACAATAAATGTGTCCTAAACTTTAAAGCTATAGAAACTAACAAGCCAGTAATATCAGAGAGACACAAGACAGCTGTGAGGCCATTCAAGTCTGACAAGACAGAACCACAGTGCAGGTGTGCTGGGCTTGTGGTTCAACCATGTGTGTCACAATTTAATGTGCCTCTAAATGAATGCGTGTGAGGGAGGTCATGCAAGAGAAGAGGGGAAAAAAAAAAAAACAACAACAACCAAAAAATAGTATTTGGGCATTTCCCAATGTTAACCCCAAATCTTAATCTAAATGAATGTCACGTCACTTGATCCATTATTATTATTATTATTAGTCAATTACAGAGCCTACCAGAAGTTTCATATATTTCTTGTCTCCGATTCAGTGCGATGGGAGTATAATGGTAGATAATGACTGCATCATGCTCGCCCTGACATGCTTTAAATGTGCTCAGATGAGAAACAGTTTCCTGCCGAGTAGGGAGGAGGGGTTGTAGGTGTTTCACAAATATTAGGAACATAACTGATGACAAATCTAACTGCAAAGACAGAGAACATCCTAATTTTCAGAAGCTACTTCAGAAAATACCTGTGACAGCATGTTGACAATTGCGCAACGATAGTGTGGCTTTTAACACAAGTTTTTTCGGTTTGTAACCCTGATTTCTGTGGGCAGAATCTGTCTCCATGATGTGTGTGTGAGGAGCACGCTATAGAATGCTACTGAACGATCCCCTGTGTTACGTTGCCTAACTGTGTTTGTACTCCATTCTCAGCAGCACAACGTGTTACTCTGAGATCATCGCACTCACATCTGTGCCATTCTAAACAACAGCAGGCAGGAACAAAAATTACTCTCAGAGAAGGGAGATGTAAATAAGGAATGCTCAAGAACTTTAAATCTCAGTGTTGCAGCCAAATATTAGTACTGGCCAATAATAGCATGTTGACTGAGATCGGCATATCAGCAGATAAGATGCCATTCCGAGATATCAGTGGCAGATATTTATCTGGCATGTTGCATAATTCTGCCCTCGCTAAATGGTCAACTGTGGGATGAAGAGCTGAGAAATTTGAAAAGGGATTCTTTGTTTCCCTGACACAAAGAGGAAAACTTATTTTAAAGCTAAGAATTTTGATGCTCCCCTACCAAACCTTCTTTACCACTCACCACTTGACTGAAACCGACAATTATAGAGATCTGTGAATAGCATAAAATACTGAGCATCAGATGCCCTGTAAAATAGACCCCAATAGTTGGGTCTCCATATCCTTGTGGAAAAGCCTTCGCTGATAATTTAGCTTCAAATATATAAGTTGAAGAATTACACTACATCCCTCCTTAAAGTTAATTATGCATTACATAACATTGGTAACATGTTTATGCTTTCAAGCAGCATCTTGACATGTAGATTTGAAGGAAACTAAGCTCTAGCTTACAGTCACATAGCTTTTATGTGAATGACAACACAAAAAGGATTCAAATCCTATCCAAGAATGACTTATGCCCAGCACCAGCAGTGTATAAAGCCTGAAATGAAATAAATATGTGACACACATGTTACACAACCAAGCTGTCATTTGTTTGATTCTTTAAGAAGCTTTTAAGTAAAGCAGTACTGGCATTAAGCTCCACTCTGTCATCCAGTCAGAAATCTGAGTTGAAGGACTGTTCAGTTCTGAGCGAGTAACGTCTGCTAAAATCCCCCCACCATCTTGGATCAGACTTTCTTTGCATAATTTGGAGAAAATATTTTTAGCTAGAGTATGCACCCCATCCCTAATGCAGCATCACACATCAACGTGCCCCTCTATTATAGTCACATTTTCCCACTTTGCTGGCCCCCCTCCCCTCCACTTAAATTCACAATTTACCCTTTGCCCATCCCCAGACAGCTGTCTTGTTGGCCCAGTGAGTGATGTGGGTCTATTTGCCTGCAGAATGCCAGCTGTCCCTCAACTCCCCAGCTGCTAACCCTGCACAAGACCAGCATTACTCAATAAGGGAGCGGCTTTAGAGAGTGAGGGGAAAAAAGAAAATGCAATGAAGTGTGGGAAGGTAGATGTGTCCATATTCGCATGTGCAACAGTGGATACAGGGAGAACTGTAGTACAATGAAGTACAAGAAAGAGTGACTGTGTTTTCCCTAGTGAATGTAGCACTGTCAGAGCTACACAAGTCAAAGGGCCTTAGCCTCTGGGATGGATGCAAGCACACAAAACTGGCCTTTTAAGAACAAGCCTTTAGAAAGACAGACTACCCAGACTAATACTGTGTGGCATCATTCAGTTCTCTGCAAACACAAAGCTGAATAGTTACTGCAAGTGGAGCATAACAAGACAAGACAAAAAGGTGTTTAATCTGGTGGTAGGCTGTATGAGATTTTATAGCTTCTAATACAAGTTTTTCCAGGTCATCCTAGGTCTACAGAAAAATTCAGATCATAAATGTAAGACTAAATCCGAGAACAATATCCCAGTACATTTTATGGTAGGGAAAGTTTTTCCTGAATCACAAAACTTTATGATAGCAATGAAAAGAAGTGAGGGTGGGCGTCAAATCAACGGAGCAGATCTGGGGAGCACACATTCATGCTTCCTAAATAATTGATCACAAGTTACTGCATGGCCCAGACTATTGGATCAACTGACAGAAATTTGTAGAGCAACACTAGCAGACTAATATGCAGAAATCAAACCATTAACTGTATCACTAACAGCCAGGCCATGCTCAACTGAAACACCGTCAGTAAGAGAAGATTTAATGAAAAAGTCAAAAGCAAAGACTGATTATTACCCACGATATCTTTGAGATATTGGGAACGCCAAGTCAGTTTTGTAATACACACACTCCATATACTGTACATGGTCGCATAAATTGTTGACTCACAGGGTGGATCATTTTGAGACAGAAACAGCGCCCTGGGCGCACAATCATGAGCAACATGTGATGGCGCGAGTGACTGATTTGCCTGATCTATGTATGATGAAGTAGAACTCATCCAAGAAATGAGCATACAGTGTGCACCCTGTGGTTTCAGCAGTGCTGCGTATGAGGTAGAGGTGGCAAGAAATCTTAGTTGTCTTCTTCCCATCTACTAAAAACAAACATTAAAGCAACAAATACTGTAGGAGTACAAAATGTGCTCTTGTACTCTAGTGTAGGATGAAGAGTTGCCAACAAGTAAGAAAGGCAATGATTCATCTTCATGACCCAGGCTCAAGCCCACTTGTTGGCAAGCAGGCACTCTGCTGAAGCACCCTTCAACCCAAAGCAGCATCAGTCGTGCTGTTCAAGTCACCCTCCACTCTGACCCCCCTCAAGGAAAAAAACGTTCTCAGCTCGATTAATTGTTGCATGTAGATTGATATGAGCAAAGGAGACTGAATGTGCAACTGAAAATGAAACTTGAAATGGCATTTTACATTTCATTTTCAGCTAGGTGACAAGATCACATTAGATTCAGACATTAGAAACAATGGAGCCCCTTCACAATCAAATACAGTAAAGTGTAGAGTAGGTTACAAATATATTTACCGGAATTAAAGTTTGTCACTTGTGAATCATGTCTCTTTTCTATCACTGTAGAGACTGACTGTCTGCTAGACGCCACAATATGCCATTAGGCCTCCTGAACTCAAACTTAGTCCATGACTAAAGTTAATAACAGAGCACTGAGGTTGCTGCATTATACTGTATGCTTTAGTTTTTTCTTATACCTGTGAGAAAATAGTTAACAGGTAACAGTTAAAAATGCATTCAAATCTTAAAAACAATTAAAATTATCTCCAGTGTTCAAGCAGCATGTCCCCGAGTCATAGAAAAACAGTCTGAGAAGCTTTTAAACTTTTTAATAAGCAAGGAAGTAAAATCATCTCACGTAACCTGAAGATGTGCTCTACTTTGTTAAAATTATAGGACCTCCAGCCACAAAGTTACCATGGTGAATGTTTAAAGAGGGAACTAACATGGTCAAAAAACTATTTATTAGTGGTTTCCATTTGAATGCTTCTGGGTTGGCTTTCAAAACTGAAAGAATGGCAGTCCACGAGGAAAAGCAGAAATAAAATATTTGCAAGGTTGGCAGTTTTTTTTGAAACCATAGAGGAGACAACCACAGCATTCTGTCTGACTGTGCTTTTTTCCTGTCCAAGCTGAGCAAGTATTGTGCCATTGCATTTCTGTGGATGATACACATTCCCTCCCCTTCTCTGAAGATTTTTTTTTCCTTTGTAATCCGATTGAACCACAATAGTTGTATGAGTTTCTATTTGAGACGCAGGCAGAGGATTATCTCCTCCACAGCTGCCGCTATAGACTCCCTCCTCCCCCAGCTCTTTCCATCACACACTCTAAAATAATATACAACTTCCACCCACAAATTTAGTGCACACTATAGATGCATAAATGTCATGGCAGTCCTCAACTATTAATTTAGCATGTGTGTATAAAATAAAATGTACAATACAGTGAATAAATCCATGTCATAATGATGCTTGCTGTGTTTCAATGCCCTTTATCTTCAGAGCCCAGTCATCTTTACAGAGGACGCGTATTTAGACTAATGTACAGAAAATGATGCCACATAACAGGATTTCTTCACTTATGCATAACTAAAAAGAGCTGATGTTTTAAAAATAATCTGCCCTGCAGCTGCCAATGATTAAAAAAAACAAACATAATGTACAAAAGGGGAAATGACAGAAACCATAAAAATGGAAAACGAAATATAACATGTAAATTACACTTGAATGTTTAAAAGTCTTTCACCTCTTCACCACACTATCTGGGCAAATTCAACACTACAAATTAAAAATATTAAACTCGAGCCACAACATAAGGACAGTAAAGTCGATGGGACACACACCCATCAGGCATTGCCATCAGTGAACGTCATCATATTTGCTGATAGGCCAACAGGCGCCTTATAGGCAAATTCCGACTGATAAATCCAAACATCCCTAATGAAAACTTCAGAAATTAGGTACTAAATTCTTCTGTTATGTTGTTACATTGAGAGAGAAAACTGTTAACCAAAAGCTGCTATGACTGTCTATCAGAGGGCCTATACAACAATAGAGTCATCTGTTCATTATTGTCAGTATTTGATATGGAGTATATGTAACGATTGCATGGAGATTACCTTAAATCCCAAGCTTTAAGCTACAAAATGTACTTATGAAAGAAGAGAAGACACATCCACAATTACGATAGCATGAGTGGAAATGGTCATATAACCAAATACTGGTTAAAACGAGAAAGTGAGGTACACTGGGATACACACAGCTGCTGCAGAAAAAAAAAAACAATTTGCTAAATAAAGCACATGTCTGCAAAGTCCACACAGGATTGCAATAAATCAGCAGCAGGGATTACCTTGGACTGCGGGTTAATCTCAATGTGCAGCAGGTCAGAGAGGGGCCCAGACAGAAACACAGACACGCTAAAGCTTCATCTGACCCTCACAGGCCAAAGACTAATGGATCTGCCATTGGTTCTAATGGACCTGATAGAGACTCATCTGTTTTCTGACTGCACGGCACAGGATAACCTTGGCATACTTCAAATATTGCTCGGTTATCTAATCAGACGACAGAAAATTAGCAGTTACAAGAATAGTATACAGTTTTAATAAGCAAATTCACTGTAAGTCACGGGTAAGAAGACTCTGTGAACCAAAGCTAAGAGCCTACATATTTTTTTTAAAATTATTATTATTTTTTTAAAGCAACCCATTTGAAGAAGAAGATCATTTCCTGAAGTTTATAAGACATAATATTAATAATAATAATAATAATATCATCATCATCATCATCATCATAATAATGGGTAATTGATTGGTTTCATGAACAAACTAAGCTCATTTCAAACCAACATGGCAGACTCTATAGATATAAGTGTGCAGACAAAACTGAAAAGGTCAGGAAAAGCAGAAGCCCTTTGAGTGTATTATTAGGGTATGCATAATAGATTGATAGTGTGTGTGCCAAATTAAAGACTGTGCACAGGATCCTGAGATAGTCTTTAGAATCTCCACACTAATGCATCACCGACCAGATACCCTACATCTGTTTTCAAAAGAGAGACAACAGTACTTTGAGACCGATGGAGCGACAGAATTAAAACTTCAGCAGATTTAGAGACGTTAAGGGGAGAGAGGGGGGGGGGGGGGGGGGGGGGGAAAGAAGCTCAGAATGAGTTTGACCTCTTTTGCTCCCAGCAGGGAGGTAGCAGACTTAGAGCAGGGCAGGCAAGAGCCAGGAAGGCAATGAGTGTGCCCCTGATGCAAAAAGACACAGATTACATTAGATTCTAATAAACAAGGCTTGAAACACTATTTTAATTAAAACAATGCTCTAGGTCACTACCAAATGTGGAGCAAAGATTACAGGGCAAAAATCGTGCTTTCAAACACTCATTACACATCTAACCAGAAATAAACTGAATCCTGATATGTTCTCAAAGTGCTTTTACTGGCACATGGGGAATAACCAGTTTACATGGACTGAAAACAACATTGTTTTCATTGTACCAAACTAGTATTCGTTGGGAAAGAAACAGAAACAAAGTTAAAGATGGACGCATTGTGTAAAAGGTAATGAAGAAAAAGAAAAATCTTTATCATTTCTGGAATAATGCATCTAGGATATAACTGTCAATAATGGAGAAAACCATACAGAACAGTCAATCTTTTTAAAATCATTAGAAAGGACCCTGTTATAATTAAGCTGATTTTATTATACATACACATATAAAAAGTAGAGAAGGAAAGCTCTTTCACACCAAGATGCTATTTATACCAGGTTTAATTCTCAGTGCACTCTTCCTTCTAATGGATGGAGCGTAAAAACCACAGATCTGTTGTGCAGTAAACAGACGTGACAGTTTAGACAATTGTATCTATTAATAACAACTGTTGCACTTGAAGCAACAAGATTAGGCTAGTTGCAGTCCAAGGTGACTTTTTTGTTGTGCCAGTGAATACAGGTCACCATGGCCATATCAATTTTTGTGGGCCATCTCCTATGCTATGCACAGTGGGAACAAAAGCTGAGGACACCCAAAAGGGGGTGGAGGACAGAAAGAGAATAAATTATAACTTTTTGGTTTAAATACAGCTGTCAGTGTCTTTATGGTGCATCATCAGGGAGTGATGTGAAGATGAGAAATAGCGAGACCTAATTACAGCTCTAACTTAACACTCAGAGGGAATGACTAGTGAGAAAAAAAAAAAAAGAAAGGAAAGGCGCAGGATCAGGCAGAGAGAGGAAAAACAAGAGAAAAAAAAAAAAAAAAAACAGTGTGACAAGAGAGACCAAGAGAGCAAAATAGCTAGCTAGCAAGAAAGAGACGGAGAGGGAGAGAGAGCACTTTGAAGATTCACACTCCTTGTGATCAGCTTAGGAAAAGTCCTCAAGGGCAAATCACATAAAATGAGGCCATTTCTTTTTCAGAGCAGAGAGGCTATGTTTTCTTCTGCAAAGTGCACACGTTCTTTTTTTATGTGGTACCCTGTGAATTCACTGAAGGCTGCATCCAAGGGTTGTTCAGAAATATCTGCGACAACATCTAACCTGCACCTGCTGTGCCACTGAAATGGTTGAGGGCATACAGAGAGAAAAAAAAGATCAATTATATTATGTATTGTTAGGATAGACTGATAAGGGTATTGATGAAGGCTTTTCCGTTTGTGGAGAGGGTGACATCAGTAATCAGTCAAGAGATTTGAGCTGGCTTCATTACTACTTTGGAAGACTGATTTAATGAGCCACACAGATTGCCTTTGCTGATTACTGAATGACTGAGCTAATGTGAGTCTATGATGGCCACATCTTTAGGTTATACGCACATTTCTTTTAGCAAATGCAGACGTGTAAGGAGGAAGTACCTATTTAAAGTAAGCATGGTCAACACTATTATCTCTTTATAAAGGGCACTTTTAGTTCACAGCTACAAAACGGAATGAGTGTCCATCACCTGCACTATCAACCATTTTAATTTCAGTGCAGTTTACTTTAAAGGTCTGCCCTTTAATAGTTTTATAACAACTTACTTTAATTAGCCACTTTTGACAGCTTCATATAAACCGTGTACTACTGTGCAATTAATTACATTTAATGATATAGTATTACATTTATGATCCACCCCCCACCCAAAAAAAATGAAGTTGCACTAACCTACTTTCTGCTGTCAATCACAAAGCAAATGCCACGTGTCGCCACATTACATGTTGTCTACTCAGTCCCAAATACTTTGTCAAGTGGCTGAATATCAGTTGTGAAAGTGTGACTGCTGCGTATGGTCTACAGATGGCTCTTAGCACAGACAATTTATTGCACTAACAAGTTACTATCAAGCAAGGCCACAGAGAAGAGGGAAGGAGAGTGCCAATACAAGAGAGCAGATTTCAACTCAAGTGTTAGCTGCAGGCATAAGAGACTAAGTACACCATGGTCATTTGGGCAGCCATCAGCTCAAAGTGTGCACTCGCTGGGTCAACTGTATGTGAACTGTTCAGACCTGCTGTTGTGTATTGACTCTGAACAATGACAAAGGAACAGGACAGGAAAAAGGCTAGTTCAAACACACTTTCCTCCATTACTAACCTTAGGCAATATTTGCTCATATAACCCCCCCCCCCCCTTATCGCTATCCATTGGCACCAAACAAATGTGTGCTGTCACAAGAGGAAAGTGGTAACTAATGTTGACTCCCTCAAGCTGACCACTGACCCTTTTTGACTGTAACATTGTGTCATTCATGAATGCAGTAATGCGCCTAGCTCTTCCAATGACTTGTAGAATTTAATATTGGTTGAGCCTTAGCCTCTAGAATGCCTTGAATAAAATAACTTTACATCGCATAGATTATATTTTGATGTCACTAATGGGATTTTTGCTTTGCAGACACCAGTTACAAATTGTACTTTAAAGAAACATTAATGATAAATTGACTTAATCGACATATTATTGAGAACCATTTGAAATTGAACAAAGAACAGAAAGGCAGAGAAGCAAATAAATATATTTATCCAATCATTCTCTACAGAAATTCAACACTTAATCAGAAAATAGCCTGCTCCTGCACAAATCTGATCTCAATACATGCAGTCTCCGAGACGACACAGAGATCCTACAAGTCTCTGGCAGTGTAAAAGTCAAATTTCTATTAAAACAGCATGAATTTATTGACCCTTAAGCTAGTCATAGTCAAATTCAGCACTGGTTTACAAAGATGGCCAAGAAATACACAGTAAAGCGTGGCCAACCTAAACCCAATGATGGAAAGGAAAATAAAAATAGCAGTATTTGGATCCTGTGAAATCTTACAACAGCTCATCAGTTTAAGTTAGACTTATCATTTCAAAATATTCAAGCATTAAAAGATAGCACTGATATATTTTTTTTTCTCCATTTAGTGGTCAAGAGGACAAAAGGAAATCAATTCCCTAACTTGCGACGAGGGTGTCATTAAGCAGCAGAGACTGTGAGAAAGCAGTCAAGTAACTGGCTAAACGCTCCATCTTCCTTTATTATGCAACTCCCAAAAGAAGAACAGGTTGTTACAGAGGGGTATTAATAGAGCAGTTTTTGAAAAAAAGAGCACAGGCAAGTAATTTGACAACAATTCTACAGTGAGTATGGTGAGCACCTAGGTTTATCTATGTCAGAAAGGGCAACGCCTGTACTTTTCTTTGTAAACTCAGTGTTACAGTGTAATACATGCACACTGTGCTGCTGGAGTTTGCTGTGGAAACACAGGAAGTTGCTGGGGGTTGGAAGACACATCAAACAGGATGTGAAAACAGCTAAGCTTTAGTATTAACAAATCATATAGATGCATGGACATGCTAATAGGCCAGACTAGACAACTTTACCACAGACTGAGCCAAGTATGATTTAAAATAGGTTTGGGGCACCAGGACAAAGTGGGTGGGTGGTGATAATACAGTTCTTTGAATAGAAAACCACCTTAATATTCAGATTACGTCAAAACCAAATGTTGTGATCTAAATACACCCAAAATTTAGAACTTATGTTTAAGCTGTTGTTTACTCATATTTAGAGAAGACCTTCATGTAGCTAGCAGAAATATATGAAAATGTGGTGAGGAGTGTTCACTGACAAATGCCAAAACTAACTCGTTGTATTCACAAAGTTTCTTTCTTTCAAAAGGAAGTTCAAACTGCAGCATATATCATCAACCCTACGTGTCAACAAGTCTTTGAATGCACACTCTGTATTTGATTTCTCAGCATAACAAAATATTAGTCCTCTCCTTTGTTGGCAGATACAAGACATCCAATTTCATTAATGCCCGAAATGTGATACTGACAGAGTAGCATAACTTGAACTCTTGCCTACAGATTTAAAACTTATTTAGTTATTTAAAGTGTTGTCAGAGCATATTTTACAGTTGCAGTTCAAGGATATTTTAATGGGAGACAATTCTGCAAACTAGGAGGATGGGCAAGCTTTATTTATTTATTTACAGAAGAAATGAGAACAAGTGTGCAGTGCTGGGGGCAATGACCAGATCTGACTGTAGCCTCCTCATGCATGCTGCTTTGCCTCTAGATGCAATTTCTGACACAGAAAACTGACTAAAAAGAATCGTGTGTGTGTGTGTGTGTGTGTGTGTGTGTGTGTGTGTGTGTGTGTGTGTGTGTGTGTGTGTGTGTTGAAAAAGTAAAGAACACCAACATCTGTAACTGAGACAAGAACCACAGTTAAAAATGACACAAAAATGCTGGAAATACAGTAAGCTGCCAGATATGGTATCTTCCCCTTTTTTGTCTATGCATGATGGGAAATCACACTGTGAGACCAAGCTAGTCTGCACTATGCAAATTTGTCATGGGCCCACACACAGCACACTTGTACTGCGAGCCATTTTACACATAAAATCATGCCAGAGAATTATGAATTTCTGAAAACACCTAAGCATGGGTTTAAGTCTAAACGACTAACCTCTCTGTACGGTCAGATTAAGAGAAGTTGTAACGATGAATTGCAAGGCTAAAACAGGAAGGTTGTTGTCACAGCTTCGTCTGCCATTTGTTGATAAGGAGCAAATAAGAAGAATAAAGAGTCACAGCCTTAATTTTAATAGACAGTAGTTTATAAAATGCATTTAATTTTAGGTTGCTTCTTTAAAAGAAAACTCTGTTTATAACAAATACAACAAAAAACAAAGAAACTGCAAAACAAATGTTCTGTGAAGAAACACTGGAAGGGTAGACCATGTCTTATGTCACTCTATTTCCCAACTTACTAACCTAGAAAAATGAGACAACTCAATGTTGGTGTATGACTCCATGCTGCAAATTACTCGGAAGCCGAATAGGGAACCAGATGGGCTAAACACAGTGCTCGCTAGTTGGCTGACAGTAATAGAATATGACTTCTAAATATCTTTGTGACAGTGGGCAAGATAAGACTCCTTTTAATGTGATTGATATTCTTAAATGGGTTGCTGTAACAGTATCAAGAATGCAAACAGAAATAGCCTAACAAGGGGCCAGCCAGTTTATGCATTAAAAAACAAAGTAGTATGACTGACCACAGTAAACCACACTAGTGAAAAATAATCATTGCTAATAAATTTGCATCAACACACAAAACTGAATAAGCTTCTTTTTGCTGTAGTATGGCATCATTCATCACAACTTTCGTCTAGTTAGAAAACTTTAATTTGACATACTGATTTGAAAATTAGCCATTGTGCCAATTGAGTTAAAAAGTCAGCACATGTGGTGGGTGTTCAGGCCAAAGCATCTTATGATCCAAATGCAATTCTAATACCAATAGGATCCCCCCCCCCCCAAAAAAAAACAAAACAACAAAAAAAAAAAAAAAAAAAAAAAAAAAAAAAAAAAAAAACCCAAAACACTGTACCAACTGAAACTAGCCCTGCACACCAAAGGTGCGTTTAAAACCAGTGGAACAATTCCCAACACTGGGCTAAATGCTGCCTGGACAAAAGCTGGGAAATATTTTGAAGCTGATTTGATAAAGATAAAAGTCGCTTTATTCAAAAACTGATTTTGAGACTCGTTTTCCAAAGGGCCACAATGTAAAAATACAGGCAAACCATCTCTGCAACACCATCATATTAGGTGTGTATTAATGTTATAGCAGCTAGTACTAGAATTTACCAGTAACATTAAGTCAAACAGGCAATTCAGTAAAAGACTACTGCTTTTTATTCCAAGTATATCTGGTACTGCACCCAGAGCTCATACACCACTAGATGATTATTTTGACATTTGTGGTTAAGAATGTTTCCTTAGATGAGACGCTGTTTAAAAACGCCAACGTGAGGCCACCATCTCCGAGTGATACTGAAAATGGTGTAAAGTTAAGGATGCTACATACAAGCAAAGCCTTAACACAGGGCTGCTCTCTCATGAGTGGGACCCTTTGTCCTTAGAGCAAAGCTGTTTAGTATTAGTATCAGCAGCCAGATAGCACTGGTGATGGAAGCAATGGAGCCCCAACTAATATAGTCCACCTCAGAAAGGCTCTCTTTATATGTATGAAGTATGCTGTGTTGCATCAGGCAAATCAATGTGTTTAACAGTTTAGACCTTCTCTCTCTCTTTCTTTTTTTACCGTAATGTTACCAATTAAGACGGGAATTTGGTATTAATGTTTAAATAACTTATGTAATCAAACTGATCTTTACTCTCAGCCTTGAGTCAAACAGAGTGAGGTAGTCAGAAAGAGACAGACCAACTTGCGCATCTTCATTTCACTAAAATGACTGTAGCTAATGCAAAACAGTAGATAGTTTACAGACTGACATAAGGCTGGTTGGTCAGTTATGACTGCAAAGGCTGATCTTCAAGGACTTAGGACTATCCTACACTTAAAAAACAATGACAATATGCACAACATCCTGCTCTTACAGGTTTAACATTGTGCCACTTGCATAAAACAAAAACAGAAATTTTTTTTAAGACTAATTACTAGCTCAATCACGAGTACAGGCTTAACTGACAGTTATCAACGGCAGCCACATAGTTACATCGTTAATGTCCAGCAGGCTCTTGAGTGGAAAAATTAAATCTAATACTGGATTCTTGGACTAAAAGAGATTGTAGACAACAAAAAAAGATTTGAGGACACAAGCTGAGACCACTACCATTAGACTTCTGTTAGACTGACCCGGAGCAAGGCTTTAAGGCTGGAGCTGATGAACCGGATTTGCACAGTCCAGTGTGACAGCTGCTCCACATCAAGCTTGTGAAAGCACAAAAATGTGTCCAGTGTGACCCTGCTGAGTGCTACACAAATATCCTGAATTGACACTCGGCCAAACATGGACTGGGGTGTGGCCTCCACACCTAGAAGCCAAAGATGACGGCCTCTACAATTCAATGAGTTAATCAGTGGCAGGACAAGGCCTCTTCCTTATCAGGTGAGGCCTTGGAAAACGTTCAGCTGACTATTGGAATTCTGTTGCCTAAAAACACCCACATGGTACACACAGAAGAGGATGGGGTGAAAAGCCAAAAGTATTACAGCTAGAGACCAGTATGACGACCTAATCACCTTTTTGTGACAGAGGTTAGTTCAGGCTGCAGACACTCTAAATCCAAGGGACCAGCATAAAGATGGATGAGTAGACAAAGCCTTTAAAATGCTCAGTTGGTAACATCCTGCCACTGGATAACATCCAGGACTGCGGCATTCAAATTCCAACTTTCAAGGGCCAGGCCAAGGCAGCAACATGGACTGTGTGAAGGTGGTAAATCTCTCATCAGGTCCTGGACAATTGAGAGGCTCATCCATCACTCTGAAAAATCTCAGTAAACGGTACAGTGCACGATGAAGTTATTTTCACACTACAGCAGAGATGGTGAGGACAAAAGCGATGAGACAACCCAACCCTGAAAAATCCCCCCATCATAAGAAGCCAGAACCCTGCTACAGAGATGACTGTGGTGAGGTCAAGTAAACAAGAAGGCAGTTCTCAGTTGAAAGAAAAAAAAAAAAAAAAAAGTTCAAACACTACATGAAGCACCGGATCACCCACCTCTCACACTGTGACACAGTAAGAGAGGGAGGTCTTGTTGAGCTCCAGCAGTGCAATCAGTGCAGATTCTCTGAGGCTCTTTTCTCAGTTCTGTTGTGGCTCTGTCAAATTTCTGTAGTAAGTATGTCAGCTCACCATGACACTTAAGCTAAATTCTGCTAGTATATTTGGCTAAATTTGTTTGACAAAAGAGCTTGCAGCAACTGCAGCCCAAGTTACACAAGCATCAGATATTTTCCAAATGAAAACTAGGCAAATTAATGGGAACGATCTTGATGAGGACAGCATTCCAAAACAACCATGTAACATTTAAAAAGCGCTTTCAAAAGAGTTTACTCAGCACAGTCCACACTGAAATAAAGAAATGTGCTCAGTGACATGCTCCTCCACAGGTCACATAACTTAAGATTATATACAATCATTACTTAAATTCCCAGAGGTAATGCCAATTAATCTCATTTCAGTAGTCAATCTCATTTTGAGATTCTGGGCTCACTAAAGCTCAACAAAGCAAGTAAGACATCAAAGTGGAGCTTGCCTCCGTGTGTGCGCGAGGGTAACTCAGTGAATGACAGGAGTATGTTCCCCTTTATCGCAAGTTTCCTGAGGGGGAAACATTTAAAGCTTAGACTAATGCACAACTACTGAGGTGAGTCACAAAAGAGGAAAAAAACTGGATAAAAGAGGATGAAAGAAACTGGGGGGGGGGGGGGGGGGGAATCTACAAAAATCATGCCAATTCTTACATTCAATTCCACAAAAATTAACAATTGGTCCTATGGGCAAAGCAGCCAAGAAATGATTCAGATGAAATATGGACACTGCTCGGGGCAACATTCATCCTGACTTTCTTTCCCCGTTTTACAGTCCTTTTCTGTTGAGACAAACTGTATTACGTTTATTTCTGTAGCCTTTATCGCAGTGCACTTACAGTATAGTACCCCATGGTCATCAACTAGTGTGGAACAATGAATGAGAACATGAATAGTTTTCTTTAAATTTCAAACCTGCATACCCAGTGGGCACGAAAGATCAGACATTTTATATTCTTCAAAGACATAAATAACATATTTTATGCATTATGAGGAATGGAAAAGTAAAATCTAAGGTTCGAAAATTACAACAGAAAAAGGAAGAAGAGAAAACAAAAACCCCAAAATAAAATGTTGCCATATGTGTTCGATTTTTCTAAGTGTTTTTTACAGAAGTACGTGACTTTCCCAGTCACTAATGCATGTATTTAATATTTAATTGTGTAAACTGAAAGAAAAAACCCCATTTCCTATTAATTTCTTGGATGGAACTCATCCATCTGGTGAAAAGCTTGAGATTTCTTGACAAGACAGCTGGCAGTAGAAATTAGTGAAAAAGTTCAATAATTCCTCGTCTCATATGCAAATTTAATAGAATTTATATTTAGCTCAGTGTTTCCTAATCTGACTTTCTCTCTCCCTCTAGGCCTCTCCCCTCCTGCTGTGATAAGAAGTCTTTTCAAGACTCTGCTCAAATCTCTTTTTCAGGGAAAACGGCACCCATTCCCCTGACAGAACCGTCAACTTGTCTGCCAAAGCTGACTGCAAAGTAAAACTAAATGATAAAACAACAAAATAAAAAAAAAATAAAAAAAACTCAAACAAAAACAACCCCCACCCCCAATAATAAACTACAAAATTTGGCATGTTGCATGTTATTGCCCCTAATTTCATTCCACCTATATCACAAAGCAAAGCAGACCTTGGCCACAAAAGCAATTTACTGTGATGAGGAAGACTTGACCACAGGTTTATATTACTAGTCCATAAAAGAAACCTTTACAGCTTTTATCTCTTATTGTGACTTCTCAAAAGTCACATTGATGATGTCCATTTACAATAATTGTCTCTTTGTAGGCGTTTTCTCTACCATTAGAGGGCTCTAACCCTACAATATAAAGTGCCTTAAAGCAACTGTTGCTGTGATTTGGTGCTATAGAAATGCATTTAATTGAATAATTCATGATTTTAAAAATAGCAGAAACATTTAACCATAAAGGTTATGCCATCAAATGTAAATACCAAGCATATAATCACATGATAGTGGTGAACTTTGGATATTGAGCTACATCCCAAACTACCTGATGTGTTAGATTTTGTTTCCTTCTATAATAGCCCACTACTGCCGAGATTTCGCTTTATTGGCACTTTTACTCAACAGTGCCAGTAATGGATAAAAACAAAACCTTAGGGCAAGAATACACCTTACAGAGTTGCATAATTATGAGCAAAACAGACAAATCTTAACATTTAATGCTCAAATACTTGTCACTGACCTTGAGGACATCTCCACGTTTGAAACTAAGCTCATCATCAGCAGTAGCTTTGAAATCGTATTTGGCAATGGCCTCCATGGTCCTTATAGCTGCTGTAAAACTGCTTATCTGCAGCCGTTTCAGTGACTGAAGAGAAAAAAAAACAAACTAAAAAATGTATCCAGGCTTCTGTGATCAAATACTTTCTCTGCGTCTCTCCTCCAGTCAATGACCCGTTCCCTTAGGTTTGAGACCTCACATAAAGGTGGCAGAAAGGTACCTGCAAAAAAACAAACCAAAAAACCCCAACGTGAACAAATATAACTAAACAGGCAAATGTTAACCCACGAAGCAAAATTAAAATAGTCTATATTGCATTTTTAGTCTTTAAATTTTCACTAAAAATGCATACTGGACATACGATTCAACTTTATTCCCATTTGACTTCTGAACAGCCTCCAAAACACAGCACAATTTCATGACCAGTGGCAAAGCTCTAACCAGAAATTATCAGAGGATAAGGGAACAAAGTTCACTCTATCGAGTGTCAATTTCAACAGACCTTCCAGACAACCAACCACCTGGCCCGATCAAAGATAAGACGGTGGTTACTTAAGTAGAGATGACAGTGATACGCTGGCTAAACCTACGGCTATTTAGTTAAACAGATAAAGTTAAGCTATCTAATTAGTTTGCTGCTAATATGCTACCGTACAGCCCTGATGGGCTTTCGCTAATACAACCGTGTGTCTAATAAGGCCTTTAAACCTGACAGTCCACCAGATGACCACAGAGGAACACCAAACGGATGAGAAATCATTTTTCCTCTTTTGAAAATCTGCATTTCCTTTTTATTTTTGAGAACTTAACTATTAGGCAATAACAAACGACACATGACATATTTTTCTAGAGAAAACGAGTTGCCGTCACCGGCATCATCAAGTCCAAAACGTTACTACATTCGCTTTCGTTTGTGTCTTTTACAATAACAAAACGCCAAACAACTCATCGCTAGTCAGCGTTACCGAAAACAAAAGAACAAAAGGCATCGTCGCTGTCAGAGGTGGCATTAGGCTTAGTATTAAAAAGGGAAGCTTGAAGTCCAAAGGCAGACTGTAGCTAACCTTAAACATGACAACCTTCTCACACGCCCATATTATTGTGAAAATTATATGGAATTTTTTTTCATTTCAAAAAGGGCATGGAGAGCAACAGAGTATGGTTTTATACCTCTTTTTTTTTTCTTTTAGTCGCGCTCGAGTGAATCGATTCCGTTCCAGCCAACAGACTGCGCCCACTGTTCTAGAACGCTACAGCTAGCATACCGGCTAACGGTCGGACAACAATAACTGCGATGCAGTATGGTTATCAAACCCGAACCTCAATTCTTCCGCACCGGACCATCTGACATCGACATCACTTAAAGCTCGTGGCTGGTCTGAAAGAAGTGTGGGGTGTTTCTTAGCACCCGAGGCCTAGTCGCTAGTTTAACGCTAGCATATGTGGAAAGGAAGAAAACATCTTTTTTTTTTTTTTAAACATAGCGCAAGCTGTTATTGCTACTGCTAGCCCAGCTAACGTTACTGAACTTCACTAAAACAGCGTCATGAAATAAAACAGTACACAACTTTTGAGTTGACAAAACGCGTACTGAAAACTCACCACTATAGATATTCCGTTTCGATAGTGTCACTGTATAAAAAAACCCAGCAAAACTCTGTCGTGTAATTATCCACTCCCTGCTTCCTCTAGAGGCAACCAGCAAGGTACGTGTGGTGTCGCTTACACCCGTCCTAGAAGCCTAAAAAACTAGCCACTAGCATAAGGTTTATGACGCTCATTTCCGCTTCCTTCCAAAGAACTGGGAGGATCTGCCTCCGTGTACGTAAGCTCCTCCCTGCTAGTCTTTTTCAGTGTTAAGGAAAATTAATTTTCGCAGAGACATACTAGTTGTTAAGATTCACTCACTCTAAATCGTTCAATTTCTTTTTTTTTTTTATCAACAGCTAAATAGCACCTATTTGTACCACGTGACTAAGGCACTGAGATCAGTTTAGCCAAGATAACTTTTAAATAATCCGGTTTAACTAAACCTAACGTCAGCAATTACACCAGCTAATCACGTGAAAATGGCACTCTGAAAGGTTATCCAAGAGGCAGTGACACCACAGCATGGGCAGAACCAAACTGTTTTCATAATCCTCAAAAGAAGAACAAACTATAACACGGAGAGAAAAAGAGGAAATAAAATATGTAATCCAAGATGAAAAGAAACTCAGCTGCAATTAAAGAAAGGAAAGCTGGCAAAAGATGACAACTGTGCAAGCCAGTATTATCACTAACATCACTACCTGTGAACAGATCGGACTTAATGGATTCAGCCGCTTCTACTGAAAGAAAAGCTATAGGAAATGTCAGTAAACTTGTCCACAAGGAATCCATGTGACTACCTGATAGCCAGGCTGCAGTTTGTGAGATTAGGCAGAGCTTTGTCTGATTTGGTGACGGTATAGTAGCTCTACAGGAGACTCTGCTGTCTCCATTTCCGATGGCTCTTTCCTGTTGAAGCTGAGATCCTTCAATGTATGCAGCAAAAATGATGACCACCTTCTCTAACAGTGATTCAGCTCCACTGCCACATGCTATCACAATATATCTGACAGAGAGGCACCTACCAGATAATATTATCATTATCATTAATATATTCTTATTCACCATCTCAGTTGTGTAACAAACGAATACTCCCAAAACGGGATAAAGATTTATCATCATCATCATGTCTTGTCATATGTTTATCCTTATTCTTTGAGCTAAAATCTTGTGGTGTCTAATGATCGTGAGATGCCAAAAAATCATAATTGTGGTGAATAGAAGGCATTTAAGGTCAACAAGCCTGCAATACTTTAGGACTCTCATGTAGAATTGATTGGTTATAAAAAGCTTGCAGGCAGCAAAAAAATAAAACAAGCGATAAAGTCCCTTATTATTGATCTTAATGGAAAGCTAGAAATTTGAGACCATCTCACTGTCAACTCATTGATCTGTGGGCTCTTCTGGGAATAACTACAGTGTTTTCAGAGAGACCTGATTGGTCAGTAGGCTTTGGATTTGTAAGTGTTGATCTGTTATCTTGAACATAACCTGCTCCAATGAGTGAATGACCTTTATGGCCCTGAAAACTTGTGATGTTGTCTCACGTTGTCTCGAGTCTCTCTTTCAGTCACAGGCAAGCTGCAGGATGGCTATGCATTAATTCATTCACAAACTTTCATTGAGATTTTCAGCTGTGTGTCCTGGCTTAACCTTATAGCTTGGTCATCTTCTAGTTACTTTAAACCGCCTACCTGATTGTCAACACCATATCTGACAAGACAAAAGGACTGCCAAATATGTAAAGGCAGAGAAGTGAACATGTTCACTGTAAACTAAACATTTATCAATGCCACACCCTAGTTCGTTCCCCCTTGCCACAAAACTGTCACCCATATTTATCATTATCCTACAAACTACAATTAACTACTATCACTGTTAACTATAGCCACATACATAACACATTTCTCACTTAGATGCATTTATGTCCATCTCATTCAGTCTGAAATGGGAAATTAAGAACACAGATTCATGCATTTTAGCTGCAGTGTAATAAATTAGTCTACTAGGTTAAAGTAGGACACATTAGAGAACGCAGGAATGCAAATTTCTCAATATTATGTTCAAGGATCCATATGGCTTCAGCCATAAAATACGATATGTATAAACGCCATCTCATAAAGCTTTACTTGGATAATTGCTGGAATATTTGGTCTTCTGTTTTCCTGTTTTCATTTCTTGCACATCTGCTTTTAATCCTGGCCTTTGACAGCAGAGGTATTAAAACCTTGACAATGCTGCCACCTAGTGGGAATAAACAAAAATGGGTTCTTTCTGTCTTTAACCAATCAAGGGTTGCTACCAGAAGTACTTAGCCATATGTTAATACCGCACAGTTGAGATAAGAAATGTGCATATCTTTTCCAAATATTACACAGCAAACAATATGGAGAGTGACACTGTTCAGTTGGACAATTAATTAGACTGTTTATAACAGATAACCTATCGTGTGACCTCCATCGTAACGGCATTGTGAATGATAAAGCTATTTGGTCTGACGGCTAACGCTTTTTAAAAGAAAATAAGGTGGAATGAAGCGAGGATATCGTCCATTAGGTATTCACTCAAGAATGACTTCCAGTATTACTCACACTGGCGGCGGAAAGTATAGCTCACAGCTGTTCAGTGGGTGACGACACAAACTTAGAAATAAGAATGATGATTTTTTTAAGGGTCTCCGAGTTGCGGAGTACTTTATCTCGCAGTTGCCAAATACCAGACTCAGAGCTGACGCGAGCGCGCGCGTTTTATCTGTCGCGTGCCTGCTGAAGTGTCTTGGACGACAAAAACATGCGCGCGCGGCTGAACCTCTGCTATCAAAGCCATAAAGCAACAGTTTAAGCTGGATTTTTGTATGCATATGTATATTTAAAATATGCGTATTTTCTCAAGCTCATCTATCTTCTTTGCCTTAAACTGATATATAAGTTATTTTAGAGTATATTCGTATTATTCTTCGAGGTTGGATGGAGGACTACATTATGAATTCATCTTCTTCGTACCTCAGCTCACCTGACAATCTGGAAAAAGGTAAGCTTTTCTTCTTCTCGTTTTTCTGTTGAATTGGGCACATGCATAGAGATTTATCACCAGAGATGAAATATTATGTTGTTCATTTTCATGCAAAAAGTAGTTATTGACACTTTGAAAACAAATGAATGAAAAAAAGTTATAAGGAAAGAAAGCTGATGGAGAATATTCTGTTTTTGTCCTTTCTACCAGATCATGAGCAGTACAACAATGTGCTCATGCCCAGCATCTTTGGTGTTATTTGTTTCTTTGGGATCACTGGGAACTGCATTCTCATTTACACCATTGTGAAGAAGACCAAGTTCTGCTCTCATCCATCAGTGCCAGACATATTTATCTTCAGCTTGTCCATCGCAGACCTCCTCTTTCTCCTTGGCATGCCTTTTCTCATTCACCAGCTCGTGGGCAATGGCTCCTGGTGCTTCGGTGGCACCATGTGCACTGTCATCACAGCGCTTGATTCCAACAGCCAGATCGTCAGCACGTACATTCTGACTGTCATGACTCTGGACCGCTACTTGGCAACAGTCCATCCCATCCGCTTCAAACACGTTCGAACCCCCTTCGTGGCAGGGGCGGCAGTGGCGCTGGTGTGGGTGTTTTCTCTGGTCTCCATTACTCCGGTCTGGATGTACACTGGACTCATGGGTCTCAAGGACGGCTCGGTCGGCTGCGCCCTCCTGCTCCCAAACCCGGCCACAGATACATACTGGTTCACCCTGTACCAGTTCTTCTTGGGCTTTGCTCTTCCTTTAGTGGTCATCTGCAGTGTCTTCTTCAAGATTCTTCAAAATATGTCAGCCACAGTTGCTCCACTACCCCAGCGCAGCCTCAGGGTGCGTACAAGAAAGGTGACCCGCATGGCAGTGGCCATTTGCCTGGCCTTCTTCTTATGCTGGGCCCCTTATTATATCCTCCAGCTGGCCCACCTGGGAGTACAGCGGCCCAGCTTTGCTTTCCTGTATGTCTACAACATCGCCATCAGCCTGGGCTATGCCAACAGCTGCATCAACCCTTTCATCTACATTGTGTTGAGCGAAACATTCAAGAGGCAGTTCATTGTAGCTATTCGGCCACCCCACAGAGGCTTCAGAGTCGCCCCTGCTCAGGCTGAAGGCTTGAGTTTGAGGGTTGCGCCAGAGAGCTCTCATCCATCCCGCTCGCAGTCATCACGGGAACTGCTCCAAAACATGCTGCCCGTCACCGTGGCTGTGCACTGAGATTGACAGCTATCTGGCCACCCCGACCACTGCTAACTGCCACCCCCAGCAACGAGCCATCTGCCAGTACAGATGTCTCTCTTTTTTCTTTCCCTCCTCGGAAAGCACCCGCTGTTCACATCAACACGTGACAAGAGGAGGAATTTCTATGCCACACACACACTGCGTTAATGTACCAAGTGGTGATATTACCGGTGAAGTTTGGAGACGTGTTTATGTTTGTTGTGAGGAATTAATGTATCAACTGTAGTCGTCATATTTTTAAAGAATGAGAATGAAAAAAGGAACAATAGGCAACTTGCAGCTGACATGTGCCATTTTAAAAAAAAATCTGACTTTGTTTAAACTATTCTTGATTTATCAGTATGGTATCTGTGTAAAGGTTTGATGTAAAGCCAACTTCATCACACAGCTGCGTTGTACTTAATGTGTCTTAAATTACTACATCGTGGTAGCAGAAAAGTGCAGATTTGTCACTGTTTTGTGTTGTGCACTGTAAGTTTATCAATGTTGTGGTGGAGAAGAAAAAGCATGTGAGCACATTTAACACATTCTAAAGGTCAAGCCAGCTGCACCATTAAAGAATAGCACACACGGCTGAGGGCAGATTATGCACTAATGAGACAGTATGCAAAAAACCCCTCTAGTAGCACTTGGAGGATGAGCTACTCCTCTCATGCAATCACCGAGGACAGACTGCACGCCTTCACTGGCAAAGACAAAGGATTTGCAGACTTAGTACTGATCTTCTCTTTGTGTGTGCTTGAATGTCATTATTCATGCATCTCCAAATGTTATTCTGCTGTACCTTGGTGACTGTGTGACTTTTTTTTTGGAGGCATTTGTCTCCACGCTGGCTTTGGAGACTCTCACTGTGAATTGGCTGTTGCCGTGTGCAGCCTGTCTTACTGTAACTGTAACTCTTACCTGCTACTGGAAAACTGTGTTTACTGTGCTTACTGTGAAAGCTCTTGTCTCACCCAGTGGGTGGGTTTGTTTTACTCTAATCAATAATAAAATGTGTGTGTGAATTTGTCAGTGTGTGATGGATTTTTGTCTTCAAAGGCTCGCATTTTGCACCGTAAAATCAGACGGGACATCTTGATTGCAGTTTTTTTTCTTCTAAAGAGATCTTGCGATTCTCTAAATATAAGGGTGAGTGAAATGTGGATTTCAGTTTCAGTTTCTCACTTCAGTGGTTTGAAACATCATCTAATTATCAGTAGTGAAACATCAGAAGTAAAATGTTAGTTTTGATGAGATTTATTCAGCCAAACTGCAGCTGAAATTAACAGAAACTGTAACAAAACATCTTTATTGTTTTGATCCTCAATGGCATAGGAAACAAAGTAATGAAGTAATATAAAAAAGTAAAAGAGTAAATGATTATGATAATATATACTTGGTGGACTCTTTATTAGGTACACCCTCTCTTGTCTTCAGAGCTAAATTCACTCAGAGGTTTTGGTCCATCTCGACATGATGTGAATACCCCATTCTAACACATCCCAAAGGTGACTGCAGAGGCTATTTGAGTTCAGTACAAGTTCAAGAAACCGATTTGTGATGATCTGAGCTTTTTTGACATTGTGTGTTATTTTCCTGGAAACAGCCATCAGATGATCGTCACACCGTGGTCATAAAGGTATGGACATGATCAGCATCAGGCGGGCTGTGGAGTTCTCTCCCAAACCACTAAAACTTTGATCCGGGGCAGGATGGATTCTTCCTTTCATACTGTTTAAATCAAACTGTGACCCAGCCATCTGAATGTCATAGCAGAAATGGAGACTCATCAGAACAGGAAACGTTTTTGGTGAGCATGCCTAAACTTTAGCCTCTGTTTCCTGTTTCCCCTGCAATCAGAGTTTGACCCATTGTGCGTTCACAAATGCCACACTCAAAGTCACTTGAACACCTTTCTTCCTCATTCCGATGCTCAGTTTGAACTCCAGCAGACCATCTTTATATTTCTAACTTCAATGAGTTGCTGCAATGTGATTGGCTGATTAGGTATTTGTGTCAAAGAGGAAGTTGAACAGGTGTACCTAACAAACTGGTCAAACTGGTGTTCCAGGTTTTGGTAGCTGTATTCAGTATCAAAAAACAAACAAACAAAAAAACCCCCAAAACCCAGCAGAGTGGGATAAAGCTGTCATTACATCTCATTTAAATGGTAATTCCTTACACACACACTTCATAATGAAATCTCAAGGCAGCCTATTTACTGTCAACACTACTGACAGATTACCTTTGACTGTGGTTATAGCCCTGATGACAAAACTGCGTGGCACCGCTAATGAGTGTTTTTCTGCTCCTGCGCGTCTCACCTCCTAAGAGCAGCATTTTGAATTTAAATTTCAGTTAAAGTCTCCGGAGGGACTTAATTACATAAACCGGTGTAATAACACTGGAGGGGCCCTAAATGAATTCACAGATTATCAAGCTTTAGAATGAACTTCAGATTTTGATTGCAAGACTTTTGTCACACAGATCCAGTGAACGGGAAAGCACACACAAATCAAAGTAGTGTTTTTACTGCATAAGGTAACATGAGGGTGAGTGAATCTCCAAGGCTAAGGAGCATCGGGTTACTGGGTTGAAGGAGGGGGTCATTTCAGGAAGGGACTTATCAGCAAACAAATTCTCAACAGCCAACTAGATGAAATGATGCTTGAAGAGTAATATGGAAAGACAGAGAGAGAGCACCGGGTCCACTCCAGCAGGGGCTCAAGGTCAGGCTGACCCAGAATGAGAGAATCTGCAGGGGCTGCAGAGGGCAGCGTGATGTTTTTGCAAAAATATGTTATTTTCTCTACTCTAACCTCTGTGAATGGAGGATTCAGACAGAACTGCCAATACTTGTAACTCTTGCTGTGCCAACCTTTGCGAAGCTCACGTCCTGCTTTGCTCAGACTCCATTAAATGTCAACGTTAACGCTGTAAATGTAATGTTAGTGTAAATAAATTGGTCACAAAGGGACCACAAAAAGTGGTGGAAAATAATCCCATTGAGGTTGAAAAGAAACAGTAAGAAATTCAAAATGACAGAGAGAAAAATCAGACGGCTGTGTCCTCTTCCAGCGGCCTGTAATTCCATGTTTTCCATCAATAGGTGTATTTGTAGCTCAGTATGAAAATGGCATTGAGCCAAACAGAACCACTGCTATGCTGCACAATGGATTGTTCATGAACACAATGTGGTATAGTTGTGCATGTATCCTCACACCCACTTTCACTGACTAGAAGTGCCTTCAGAAAAGAATTGCACGCTGTTGCTCACTCGCTATCTTGCCAGTGGCATTAGTCATCACCTTCAAGCCAAAGAGATGGAGGAGAGTGGCTAACATGCACTCAGCCCGCATAGATTTCTATAAATGTGTCAGTGCAAATGTGGCAGATGGGATGATTTCGATGCTGAGAGCACATGATCTTGTGATGGAAGTTAGGGGCTCCTGCGTGTGCCCACCTCCCTTTTGATTTACACTGACGCAATTTCATAAATTTCAAAAGCAGCTATAGCCACAGGAGAGTTAACCTCCCCCGAAATTTCTGCCCCAGCAACAGCAGCAATTACCCTTGTTATGATGAGTTTTGTCCACCTCCTGGCCTCAAACAGCCTTTTGATGCACCCTGTTTTATTATGCTCTGTATCAGAGCACAAGTGTGTCTTTGTAGCTATTAGGAAATTGATGTAATGCCATGCTATTTGTTATAACAAATGACACGTGGATTGCAAAAAGAGGAATAAAAGACACGTTTTTTTGCACCCTGATCGTCCCCCTGGCAGGTGAACTTTCAGAGCTGTATTATTCCACGTCTGTTTGATGTGACACACTGACACGGGGCTGGATATCATCTGGTTTTAATGCAGCGTTATAATATCAAGTGTGCAGGATCTGGGTGTAAGTCTATATAGTAAACCTAGTCTTTTGAAATGAGCTTGTATAATATTGTTCGCTCTAAGTGACATTTTGGGAAAAGCTTCTATTGGTATGTTTCAAGGGTTTAAAACTGGAAAAATGTCAAAAAATAATAGAATTCAATGAACAAACCCAACTATAATGAAAGCAATGCCTTGTGAAGGTGTGAAAATGTCAGAGTATTAGAGCTATATTGTTCCACACTGGTGTGGAGCAGGAATTTGTTTGGAAGTCATTTTCACTCCAATATTGCAGCAACAGGTGAGCATGAGACTCTGAGCACAGCACACTGGCTCAAAGTCTTTTTAAAGCTGGTTCTTTAAGATGTGCTGATAAAAAAAAGTGCTTGGAATAAATTACAACTTTAATGAAAAACTTTTCAGGAATACTATATTCTGTTTGGTATGCTTCATTTCAAGGCTTTCAAATAGGAATAAGTGCATAATTAAATGAAATAAATATGTATATAAGAATGAAGCACTTGCTTCTGTGGGTCTGATGAGAACATTGGTACTACTCTTTTTTATCTATATTTTTATTAGTTTATTGAGGATTGACATTAAAAAGCTGAAGAAAATAAAAGCTAACTTGTTTTCTTCATTGGGTTTATTGAGTCTGATATTTTGGGAGTATTGTTTAAATGACAGCTTGTTAAAGGCGAAGAAGCAGAGGGGGGACTGCTCGTCACACCTGATCAGAACTGTGCAGACTTTATGATTATTTGCAGGCATATGGTTAATATTAGCAGTACTCACCTTTTCCTGGATGTCTTCTCAGCAGGGTGTGGATCAAAAAAGCAAAAGGAGCTCAGCACACGAAGTGTTTCTAATATCCTAATAACCCCTTAACGCCTAGTGTCTCATATTTGATTCATACAGTTTTTTGTGAGTTTTTGAGGCATCTACATCATTGTTGTGATCCCCCCCCCCCCCCCGCATTAAAAATCTAAATAAATGGCACAATACATTTTAAGCAATTGCTACAAACACGATACAAATATGGAAAATAAAATTGAATTATTATTTTTAACTAATTTGTCAGATGGTTCAATAACTAGAATTTTATGGCAATTATTTTATATTTCAAGCTTTAAGGGTTTAAATCACAAATGTTATTGAATCATTTAGAGGAAGTTGTACAATTTAAATGTTTCTTTTCTTTGTATGATACTTTGGTTTGGTGTTACCTTGTGTGGATAATGCCCAGACTTTGTTTATGAATTTAAATCTGACATTTTCTTTCTCTTGTCACTTGTTTTATTTAAAAGCTTGAGTTGCTTCAGACTTTAAACAAACTATAATCACCATATAAAAAACGATCATACAACAATGGAAATGAAGCTACCGACAACTTTGTAAAGTATTTACATGAATTATACTTTGCAGGCAGCAATATGATGCTTATTGCAGAAAAACCAAGAATACATAAATAAATGATAAGCCATGCTTTTTCTGATTTACCCATTGAGAGTACCAAAGGAGTCATGATTTATTCAAGCGCTGTGCTTCTGAACATCCATCAAGTCTTATTAAACACATGAGGAAACCCATCGTGATGCTGAGGAGTAATACCCCATGCTAACCTATGTTGATGTAGGGTGTCTGCAGAGGTAATTCAAACAGTTTGTCAATCAGGCACCACCACACTCAGGGTGATTCAATTCTGTTTCCTCTGAAATCACATACTTGCTAGTGGAACAGAGCCAGATTTGAGGAGAAAAGAAGTCCTCATCTATCAGTCCCATTTCCCTTTGTATCCATCCTGGATAACTGCATTGCAGAAAATAACAGGAAAGTGGTGCATTTGTGAAAAATGTGCTTGAGGAATAACAAGAAACAACAAGTACTTTGAAGTCTATGTTTTACACTTGTTAGTGAAGTGTTTCTGGAATCATTAAAAAAGAAAAGCTGGCATGTTCAGACATACAGCCGTGTTTTTCGCAGAGTTTAAGGGTTCTATCAGAGTGCTTGAGTGTGCATCAGGCTACAATCTTTTGATAACAAGAGTGAACATTGCAGTAACACACCAGACCCTGGCTTGTTTTCCTGCTGACATCAAAGAAAGCACCAGAGGCTGAATATGATGATTAATATTGCTCCAGCACACCGCTTCTCTGTTAGCAACCATTTTCCTGAAAGGTCTTGCGGAAATGTCAAACAGTGAAAGCTGTTTTTATTTACATTTGATCAGCAGTTCTATTCAGTGTCGTGTTGGGCATCTGGCCCTCCTGCTGCAGAAGAGCATATAATTGTATAATTATAACAAGCAGAACCTCCCTTATTTTGGTAACTTAGACATAGAAAACACATTAGCCTTGTTGGACAACACTGGGCATTATATTAGTCTGTGTATGTTAATAGGAATTTATTTGCACAGCAAGTCCTGTTAATGAAGCAGATGCTGTGAGAACATTTAAAGCATGTTGCTGCATACAAAATAAGCTAATGTCTTTTTAAATGATCTTTGGTCATGGCAAGAATAAGAAAGTGAATAAGAAACACAAACCTCCTCATTTGAGATTCAGTCCATGATCCCTTTGTCTTGCAGTCTATAACCCTCACTGTTCTCCAGGGTATGCTGAACAAATGCAGAATATGCAGAGTGTAGAGAGGCTCCTGACTTTCCCAATTGGTTAATTGTTGATTCTAAATTGGCTCTAGGTGTGAACTTGAACGTAAAAGGTTTGATTGCCGACCTTTCTGGGGTCTTGTTTGGCTTCTGGCTCTGTCACACCTGGGATAACCCCTTCATGCTACCTTCACGCTCACATAGCTGAATGTCAAAATCGTGTCAGGACAGACACAGTCTCTCTTCAATAACACAGTGAGTTTATTTACAAGGGAACAGTGCAACAATAGTCCAACACAAAGTCCACAGTAGTGATGATCCCGCTTCCTGAGTGTGCGTGAGTGTCCTCGCTAAGTCTCTCCACAGGAGCTCTCCCAGGCTCAGTTTGCCCCCTGCTTTTTCGGAGGGGTTTCTCTGCAGGTGTCTGCACACAGAAGACAACAGAAAGTCTTCCAAACAGATTACAGAGCCAGACAAGAAGCATGGAAGCCAGAGTCACTCTAACTGTGAGCTATTCAACAATACAGCGACGACTGAAGCTCTGCAGCTCCATAAGTAGTGGCTTTGAGGAGGGCTCAGGAACAGCTGTGTGATGATCAGCAGGAAGATTGGAAAAGCTGTAAAACCTGTGGAAATGGAGAAAGAGCCAGGTGCTGCTAATCAAATACACCTGATTAATTGATCATCTAAAAGTGAATGCACCGCTACGAAAGGAGAAGTTTTGTCAGTTTGCAGGTCTGGAACAATTGGGTCAGTGTTAATGCAATACCAACAAGGAAAGACATCAGCTTCACATCAATCAGGGGAGGGTTATAAAGTCACGTCGAAACCATTTGAAGTCCATCATTCAGCAGTGAGAAGGATTATTCACAAATGATTCAAGATAGTTGGCAGTCTTCCCAGGAGTGGATGTCCCAGCAAATACACTCCAAGGCCAGACCGTGCAATGCCTGTAGTAACTGCCAAAACCCCAAGAGCTACGCCTCAGACTCTACAGGACTCAGTTAGCAGGTTAAATGTTAAAGGCCTTTTCCAAAACAGGACTTTAAACCTGGCTCGGGTTTAAGGTCATTGTGGAAATGCTGGGGTGGGAACTTATAAGAGCTGTGCATACATGAATGACTGCAAACCCCAATGAACTGAAACAATATTGTAAAGAAGAGTGGCCCAAAGGTTTTTTGTTTTTACAAGAAGATACTTGATTATTTTACTGATGCTTTCTCCTGATGCTTGAAGTTTTTTCAGTAATACTGTAATTTCTAGAGTGTGTATATAGGGGCACTTAAGTTTTTACAGTAATAGTGTAATTTCTGCAGTAAGTTATTTTGCAAAATTATAATATATTTGACAGAAAAAAAATACCTGTTATTCATATCTAGAGATTAGTACAAGCTAATTGTGCAAATGTCCCAAATGTAACAGACTCTCTTTAATAATTTGGTCCTAATTCTGTTTCCCACAGAATTGCACTCGATTAGTGGCAGCAGTTTGTGCCCAAAAGAGGTGGCACACAAGCTTTTGCAAATATATTCATGTATCATACTACAAATACTTTTAGGAAATAAATAGCAGAACAAAAATTGCCATTATTCTGAACTACAGTTAGTAATAACAATCCTTATTTCTCTCTATAGCCTCAGTCAGCTTGGCACAGAGCAACATTTGAACCTATTATCTACATATAACATGAGGAAACATGAGATGGGACGGGTCAGTGGTAACCGTTTAGCATCGACTGAAACTTAACTGTAACAGAGGCGACCGCCACTTTCTTCACAGATTAAAAAAATAAACATGTAAATAACACATATGGATGTTGCTTTGGTGGTTTGTCTATATCTTAGATTGGGTAACTCTGATTCCAGCAGTGATTGGGAAATTGTAATTCAAGTATAGTCAGTACATTTGATGTAACAGTCAAATAAACTTCCACCAGCTCCCAGAATGCTTTGCTGTTTACACAATACTACTGGATTTTTGAAATACAGCCTGCTTACTGTAAAATCCTGCTGCAGTTTTTACAGGAATTTGTTACAGTGTATTTATACAAGTGTTGAACAGCTAACACACAGCCATGTTCCTGTTTAAATAGATGAAAGGGCTTATTTTTCTTCCCCTATTTGGCCTTCTTTAGTAAAAGACCAAAAGTTAGACTCCATTTCATTTTATTCTAATGCTGGTCCGTTTGAAAAACACCCTGAAAATGTACATCTCCCAGTCTCAATGAAACTGATGTAACGATTTCTTCTTCTAGCACAGACTCCTTCAGGGTAGAGATGTCCTGATATAGTTTTAGACATTTTTAGATTTTTAGGCTCTTTCAAAGAATATCTCGCACATCTTATGTATCTTTGCAACACCTAACCCAGTGAGGCTCTGTCAGTGTGCAAGAAACTTCTTTAACCTGGGAAACTAAAGAAAAAGAAGGCGTAGGCAGAAACAAAATGCTGCTGGTAACAGCTGTGGTGAGATAAGGCAACCTTGTAGTAATTCAAATAGTTCACCCAGCGCTGTGTTGTGTCAGTGTATGAAATGTGGTGTGAAGCACTTCATGGCACTTCCCTACAAGCTTTGAAATATGGCTCACACTTGGACTATTCACTCCATTCAAATCAGCTCTAAGTTAATACATAGGTGCTAAAGAACATTTAAAAATAGCACAGGTACATACAGAGGGTAAAAGTTCAAGACAGATGACAACTCATACTGAGTTAAAAGCCAAAGAGAAAAGGTTTTAAAAACAGCAAAGGATATAGCCTGCCTGCTTCTGGGGGCGGCTCATTCCACATTTTAGGAGCCAAAGCTGCAAAGGCTTTGGCTCCTCTGGTTTTATAAAATGTCTTTGGGACAGTCAAAAGCTGATCTAAGAGCACGTGACGGCATGTAAGGGTGAAGCAGCTCAGACAAATAAGAAGGGGCAAGATCATTAAGAGTCTTAAAAACAAATTACATCATTTTAAAAGGGATTCAAAACTGAACGGGAAGCCAGTGAAGGGATGCTAAAAATTGTGCAGCAGCATTTTGTACAAAGCGGTAGATGTGAGAGGGAAGCCTTGTGAATTCCACTTAAAAGACTATTATAATAATCCGAGAGATGATAAATGCGTGGATCGGTGCCATCTAGACAGGATGGGCTTGGTTTTGCACTGCCGCCTCAAGTGGAAGGAGGCTGGGGTCCATCTTCACACCTAAATTGGTGATGCTGGATTTTTCATGTGGAGCCAAACAGAAAAAGTCAAAGGCAGGGAAACAGCTGGAGCCACTGGATTTAAGAACTGTGACCTCAGTCTTTTCTTTCATTAAAATGGAGCGGTTGGTCCTGGCTCAGCTTCGGCGCCTAATAAGCTCATCACTGGACCCACTTCAGTTTGCCTACCAGCCTGGCATTGGAGCGGATGATGCCGTCATTCACCTCCTACATCGTTCCCTCGCTCACCTGGAGACCGCTGGAAGCACTGTGAGAATCATGTTCTTTGATTTCTCCAGTGCCTTCAACACCATTCTTCCCTCTAAAGGACAAGCTGGTGAACTCTGGAGTGGACCATCACCTCACTACCTGGATCCTGGACTACCTCACCGACCGACCACAGTATGTGAGGGCTGTGTGTCGGACAGGGTCGTCTGCAGTACGGGGGCCCCACAGGGAACGGTTCTGGCTCCGTTCCTCTTCACCATCTACACTGCAGACTTCTCCCACAATTCCACCCAGTGCTTCCTGCAGAAGTTCTCTGATGACTCTGCAATAGTCGGCCTCATCACTGATGGGGACGACAAGGAGTACAGAGGTCTGACCCAAGACTTTGTGGACTGGTGCCAGCTGAACTACCTCCAGATCAACGCCAGTAAAACCAAGGAACTGGTGGTAGACTTCCGCAGGCACAAGCATTCTCCACTGCAACCACTGAACATCCAAGGTATGGACATTGAGGCTGTGGACAGCTACAGGTACCTTGGTGTTCATCTGAACAATAGACTGGACTGGACTCATAACTCAGACGCCCTCTACTGGAAAGGGCAGAGCAGGCTGTACCTGCTGCGGAGACTCAGGTCGTTTGGAGTGGAGGGCCCACTCCTGAAGAAATTCTATGACTCTGTTGTGGCTTCTGCTATCTTTTATGGCGTGGTCTGCTGGGGCGGCAGCATCTCTGCTGGGGACAGGAAGAGACTGAACAGGGTGATCCGAAGGGCCAGCTCTGTTCTAGGATGCCCTCTGGACCCAGTGGAGGTGGTGAGTGACAGGAGAATGGCGGCTAAGCTGTCATCCCTGATGGACAACATCTCCCACCCCATGCAGCAGACTGTGACAGCACTGAGCAGCTCCTTCAGTGGGAGACTGCGGCACCCACGGTGTGGGACGGAGAGATTTCGCAGGTCTTTCCTCCCCACTGCTGTCAGACTCCATAATAAAGACTTTAACTGATCAAGCACACACATCCATACATATGCAATAATACTAAGTGCAATAATCCTTTCTGTCATCGTTGTATTTTTACTCAGTTGTATATAGTATTTGTATTTGTATTCTATTTTTATCTTATTGTATATTTATTTTATTTTATTCTACTGTATATAGTATTTTATTCTATTCTGTACAGTTGTGTACTGTATTTATTCTTATTGTATTCTAATTTTTGCCTCATAACTTTTGCACTGTCCACTTCCTGCTGTGACAAAACAAATTTCCCACGTGTGGGACTAATAAAGGTTATCTTATCTTATCTTATTAAGAAAATTCACCCCCTGATGTCTTTGAGACATTTAAGGAGAGGCTGAACAGAACCACTGTGTTTTAAAAGGAAATAGACTTGACAGCCATCAGCATATAAGCTGGTAGCAAATAGAAAGAGAACAGTAGAGGACCAAGAATGGAACCCCAAGGTACCCCCCAGGGGAGGGCAGCGGAAGTACAGGTAAAATCATTCATTATGACACACAAAGTCCTTTCAGAGAGGTCGGACCTAAACCACTGCAGAGCTGAACCAGTGATGCCCACCCACTGCTACAGTCTGTTTTTACAGTCTGTCGGCTTGCAAAAGCAGGTACGGTCTTTCAGCGGCTCCGGACGATCTGGTCAATCCCAAAGATCGATCTGGTGACGAAGATTCGTCTGCTCAACTCCATCGTTATACCTACCGCGATCTGTACTTGTGAGATGTGGAAAACATCAGCCAGAAGACTCAATGTGGCCCAACAGCGATGGCTAAGAGGGAACCTGGGGGTCTCTTACCGGGACCATGTCACCAATGAAGAAGTACACCGTCGGACTGCCACACGTCCCCTCCAGGACATTGTGACTGAGCGACATGTGCGCTTTGCAGGTCATGTTCTATGCCAACCCCCACACCAACTGCCCAAGATTGCCATCATGTGGAACCCACCCTGTTACGACCCGGCTCAAAAGCCGCAACATAAAAAAAGGAGACGAACAACAGAGTGTGGGTGAGAAGAGGTTTCATCCTAAAATGGAAAACCAGGTTGGCTAAAATGGCTGGTGCCACCAAGGCAAAGACTAGTGCACTGCCGGAAAGCTTGCCTCAGGTATGCTTTTATCCACACCTGACTAGGTGTGGCCAATTAGCACCAGCTGAAAACACTGAGACGATTAGAAGCTGCAGAGGGACGTAACCAAGATGGAAACCAGGCTGTCCCTGTACAACATGGTAGAGAACTTTCATCGATGATTTACGCACCACAGACATTGCGATGAGGGCGAAGCAGCTACAGCTGATCGAGTACGTTGGCGGACATTTGACGCCCAATGCGCCGAATGGCGCAGGAGGACCTAACTAACTAATTAGAATAATAACCATTATGACATGACATCATCACACAGTTACTACAGATTTGTTGGCTGCACATCCATGATGTGACTCGCCCATTCCACCACATCCCAAAGATGCCCTATTGGTTTGAGATGTGATGACTATGGAGGCAAACTCATTGTCATGTTCAAGAAACCAGTGTGAGATGATATGAGCTGGACATGGTGTATCATCCTGCTGGAAGCATTAATACTCAGATAGGCTGTGGTGTTTAAATGATGCTGAGTCGGTTCCAAGGTGTCTGAAGTGTGTCAATAATTTTTGTTTTTGCACCAAATTCTGACCCTATCATCTGAATGTCAGAACAGAACCTGACACTCATCAGTGGAGGGAACAGTTTTCCAGTCTTCTGTTGTCCAATTTTGGTGAGCTTGTGCAAGCTCTTCCTCAGTTTCACCCAGAGAACTGCCACATACTGGATACTTTCTATTTTTCAGACCATTGTCTGTAAACCCGAGGGACTGGTTGTGTGAGAAAATCTCAGTAGATTACCAGTTTCTGAAATATCCACTTAATTTCACTTAGTTTGAACTCCAGCGGGTAGCCTTGAGCATGTCAGCAAACTTAAATGCATGTAGTTGCTGCCATGTGATTGGCTGATTTCATAGTTGTGTTAACAAGCAGTTGAACAGGTGTAACTAACAAACTGGTTTCTGGAAAATTAATCTTGGTTATTATCTATACATTGTTTTGTATGCATGAACATTTTTTTTTTAAATTTAAAAATGTTATTATTCACACTTTGAGTTTAAAAAAAAAGATGATTAAGTATGAATTAAGAGGAGCCATGCAATGCCTTTTTTTTTAAATAAAAGAAAAAACTCAGCTGTTTTTCATTTATTTGAAGCAATGTTGAGAAAAATGCACCACAAATAATTCTGCCACACTGACATGATTTGTGAGAAAAGCTGTGTTTAATTTGCAACCCATAAAACTCTCAGTACGTTATGCAGATGTTACAGACAGTCCGATTCAAGAACTTGCGTGTGTTGTGTCACATTCAAACCTACCAAACCTATTATTCCGCCCTTTCGTGGTAATCTGAAGCATACAGTTTTAATCTGGTACTTAAATTACATAATTACACATCAGGTACAAAATGTAGACTTTTAAAAAAGTTAATAAAATAGAATCTAGCCATTGTTCCCAAATAATGTATCAGACACATCCTTCATGTATGATCACTTAATTTGGTAAATAGTGATTTTAAACAGTTACGTCAAATGACAGAACATAAAACAGCGAGGACAGATACAGTGTGTGCAACTAACAGGGACTCTGAAAAGCATCAGTGACAAATTTAAAACACTGAAAACAGTTTATTGTAAATCAAAAGCTTATCGTCGAGTTTGAATAGAGAAAAAAAATGTTATTTCTGGTTTGCTCATCCTTCCGCCGCATCGGAGAAAGCTATCACGGTGCAGCTCCAGAAATGGTGATTACTCTGAATTAAACAGACACTAAATATTCAGGAAGAGCTCCTGCTTCTGGCGGCTACTTTATACAATTTTCAGGGAATGCTTTGAAGCATGATTGCCATTAACACTCTGCTTATCTTCAAGTCTTCGATGAAAGAACAACCTACGATTTTTTTAAATCAGCAAAATTTCAATCCAACTCGAGTGAAAAAGACATACAGTACACACTCACTCTCCCACACACTGGAGCAGCAGATGTGGAGATAAAAAAAAAAAAACAGCCCTCTCCTTTATTGCTGTGCAAGCCACTGAGGTGGTAAAAACATGTTTTCTGTGCTTTCTTAAAATTTCCTCATGACGTCAGAGCAAACCAACCACTGGAAAATGCACATTTGGAAAGAATGGGGTTTCACAGCTCCAACACCCCCCCAGAACAAACCTTTAGTCATGAAAGTCCCCTTACATACTCTTCACCAGCCGAAGTACAGATGAGAACAAAATTATTATCACCTGTATGAAATTTCTAATTTTCCCTATTGCTTTTGTAACAGAGCAATCTTGATAATCCCAAAGCAAGGATATACAAAGTGGTCACAGCATTTCCAGGTGTCAACAACTGGAGTGAGAAGTATCATCAAGAAATTAAAAGAGAGTCACAGAGTACAGAACGAGCCTGGCAGAGGTAGGAAGCCAAAGATCTCAAAGACTCTGGAAAGAAAATTTGCCAACAACTGCCAAGACACCATTGAATGACTTAGTCAAGTAGGGAATTGTAGTCTCCAAGAAGACTATCACTCGAACCATGTACAGGAGTGGATTGGGAGGTTGCAGAGCAAGAAAAACTTCTGCAGAAGAGACAGATGAAAGTATGTTACTAACAACTTGGAGAAATAATAAGCGTACTGGAAGCGTGTCCTTTGGTCAGATGAGATGAAACTAGAGCTCTTCGGCCACAGAGACTCTGCTTACATTGTAGGCCTACAACCAAAGAATACCGACCCCACAGTGAAACACGGTGGTGGGATTATTAGGCTGTGGGGATGCTCCAGTGCATCTTGAACTGAGGATCTCATCAATGTGGAAGGAACTCTATCTTGCAACACAGGAATGACCCAAAACACACATCGCTCCTGGGGAAGAACTCGACTGAGAAGACCAAAGTGAATATTATTGACTGGACTACACAAAACCCTAAATTGGATCCTACCTAAAATCTGTGGGATGAACTGAAGACCAAGTTCCATGCCAGAAGGCCATCGAATCTGTAGGAGCTTGAGAGATTCACCAAAGAAGAACATGCAGGTGGTTATCCAGCAAAAGGGATTCACATTTGACTTTTTACATCAACTGGGCTAATAATTTTGGCACTGATAAGTAAAATAACATAAGCATCCAAAATAAAACTAGGATGTTTGGAAAAGCTTTGTTAAAAATTGCCTGCTCTGTGTATCAGTACTTTGGAAAAAGGGGAGGCTAATAACTCTGTCCTCATCTGTATCTGTTGGTTTTGCCCAATTTGTACAATGCAATTGTTCCAAATGAGCTCAGATATGGAAAAGTGTACAAAAAAGAAAGTGCAACAAAATATAATATTTAACTGATAATACAGCCGGTTAACAGTGCTGTGTTAGTATAGTTTTTGCAGCGCTTTAGAACAATCTTACACATCATCGCCCATTAACTGTAAACTGTTCTTTAGTCAGTACATGCCACACTCCACAATGGACTAAAACTATGCAAATTCACCATATCAACCTCCACTTTCAAAAAAGTTGATCATAAACTCAAACATGTAGTGTACTAACAGCAGACAGCAGTGTAAAAACAACACAAAAAGTGCAGGAAACAAATCACATTACAGCAGTATTTTCCCTTAGTAATTCATCTCTGCATAGATTTCATTTAAGACACACACAGGTGAGAACTTAGAACAGTACTATGAAGGGGAGAGAGAAGATGTACTTTGATTCGGCGATGCCTCCAGCTGTGGGCTTCTCCCAGTGCGTGGGTGTGGAGGAATCAGTAGGGAGCTCGGGTGTTCAGCAGTCATTCAAGGCTCTCACAGAGGCACTTATAATGGGATATAAAAGGAAACAATTAGTATTTGATCACCTGTCAAACAGGAAATCAGCATTAGCATTGGTAACAAAGAAAAAGCTGGCTTCAACTGAGATTTTGACATGTGTGGCTGCATTTGCTGGAATTTAATAGCTTACACCTAATCCATCAATTGGAATTCATTCCACAGTTTCAATTAATGCATTACAGCAGCAGGAATGTTTGGCCAATCCGCTTCCACTGTCACCACTTCTTTGTTCACCAAAGGCAGTTTCTCATTTTAAAACCAAGCTGACATAAGAAGAAAAACATCAACCATGCCGCTGACATTAGCTCTAATTTGTGCTTTTTGTTTTTTTAGACCAGACAAACTGAAAGGATTTTATTTACAATTCCACATAACATAATAATTAATTTCAGAGTGCAATGTGACCTTTAAAACAGGCCTCAGGGAAAGCTCCGTGCCTACCCAGTGAGGTGGTACTGTATCGCGTCCGCTGCAGAGTGGCGTAACCCGGCTTGTCCGCCAGCAGGACGCGGTGAGCTGCAGGGATCGTGACTTCTCCGTTCCTCTGCAGGGAGGCGCACCTGCGAAATGTCAAATCTAGTTTCGTCTGGATGTTGCTGGAGCTGTGAGCGCGTTTGATGTCGACAGGGTCATGACTTCCAGCCTTTCCGTTGACCAGCTGGACTTTGCAGTTATGGCCATCGCAGTTGGGCCCACCGGCGCCTTTCCTCTCTTCTAGTGCCGCAGCAGTCAGAGTCCCGTTGGAGAGGGACAGCTTGGCTAAATTGCTACTCGCCAGCCTTCCCAGATCTTCATGGTCTTTCAGGCGCTTCTCTTGCCCCTTGACTGGTGACCTTGGAATGTCTTTCTTCAAGAAACCGGGCTTAAAAAAAGAGAAGAGACTTTCTTGGCTCCGACCTTCATGTCCTCTTTGCACCCTCCTGTCCTCAGGCTGAAGGACCATCTGTAACAAGTCTTTTTGTGCCCTGGGAGTCGCCCCTATGTGGACCTTAGATCTTCTCAGTGTAGAATCTCTGCTCGGGGGTGCGCTGTGGCTGAACTGACCGCCTAGAATGGCCCCTCTCTGTAGCTGGAACTCCAGGGTCCTGCCCTGGTCTGGCCTCGCTCTCTTAGATGATCTCCTTCTCAGAGAATCATCATCTCGAGCTTTGACATCTTTGCTGCCATTATCGCCTCCATGGCCGATGTTTCTCTCTGCAAAAGTTCTGCTCTGTCCCTCTGGTATTTTGGGGGAGTAACAACTTTCAGAGCTGACTCTGTCTGTACAGCTGAGGCTGCTGCCGCTCGGTGAACTGCAGTCCTGTCCTGCTTCAAAGACTCTTCCATGGGGGTTTCTTTGTGGCGGGGTAGCCACTAGCGTGATGATGGGGTCTTTGGTACATCTTGGACGCCGACCGGACTCGAGATACTCCACCAGCTCTCCAGATTGAGTCTGGGCAGAGTGCTTGATACGGTCTCTGGAACCAAAGGACCACCTCAGTGGGAGAACTTTGTTCAGGGTGTCCTTGGGCTTAGTTGGCGATCTCATGCTTACACTCCTGCCCTGGTACCCTCTGACAAACTGATTGTTTTCTGACCCATCTATAGGAGACAAGACACGAGACAAAGTTTAAAAAAAGAAATTGACATGACCTGGATAGATTATTGTTATACCAGAATGCAAAAAATGCTTCCAAGGAGGAGGAGAGTTTAGGATGATATATTTGTAAAAATCTGCATGAATCTGCAAATTTTGCATGATTAACAAAGTCAAAATAGTCCTTATTTAAAGTTGGGGAAAAACTTATTTGTAGGTCTCCTGAGTTACACAAAAATGAACAATCTCTGACTTTCATAGTAGTTTCATTTTGATGGAGAGAGACAGAACATCAAAGAAAAATGCAGAAAAACACATCACATAAACATTATCTATTGATTTGCATGTAACTGAGTGAAATAAGTATTCAACAACCAAACCAGAGTCTGACTCTCAGAGATTGTGGTTGTGTTAGATTGGTGTGAATGAAGCACACAGAATACATTTCATCCATTCCAACCTCTCCACCACCTCTCCACTCACTGCTTAATTTATTTTTTAATGAAATTAAATAATTCACATTGATATATTTTTAAAATATCTTTTTTTTTTTTGGGCAAGACCAAAAAACTGTCAAAGGACGTCAGGGTCAAGATTATAGACCTGCACGAGGTTGGAATCACATCAAGATCATCAGCAAGAACAACAATAAAATACTAACTCAAAACAAGGAATTGTTTTCTCCTTTTGTTAAGATGAGAAAGGAGTTAACCAAGCTTTCCATGGCTTATCATTGAGACTGGATGCATTTGAATACAAGTCCTTTGGTAACAATGTAGCAGTGTAAACTATAAAATGCACCTCATCTTTTACTCTTAAAGGGTTTTTTTTGCCTTCTTGTGTTTTATACAATATACCAACTATACACATTAGTCCAGATACCTACATGTTTCCACTGTTTTGGGAGGTTCATCTCTAAACACTGGCAACTCAGGAGACTCAGGGGCTTGTACGGCTCCCAGAGATCCTGGCACAGGTCCTCCTGACACCACACTGCCCCTCTTACTGCCCCCTGTCAGCCGGACCAGCCAGTGGTCAGAGGCGGACGAGCTGGTGGAACCTAAACAGAGGAATGAAAATAATTTGTTTTGTTGCTCTGCAGTCCAATAATAAGCATGCACATTAAGAGAAAAAGACCAACTACAGCTCCATTAGAAGAAGCAATCCTGCATCGAGATGGCAACAGATCTGTGATTGTGGAGTAGTATCTATTTTCATCCATTAGGAAAAACAGACATTAGGTAGAAACTATGAAAAAGAGCGTCTCTGTGACTCATGTAAATAGAGACTGGCAGCAGGTCTTGTTGGCTATTAGCTACAACACAAGATGAGGCAGTGAAAATGAACACTGATGGGGCTAAAAATAGAGTTTTTACCAGATAATGAGGGTGTGAGGTGCAATGACACTCTCATGTTGCCTCCATTAGTTTTATATTATATGAATGAGGTGTAGCAGATTCCAGCCAACTAATAATAGCAAGGCACTCTGCAGCATCTGAAAGGACTGACCTGTGACTGAGGAGCTGGCAGACCAGGGGGGGATAGTGTTTCTCCTCTGGTAGAAGAGGATGTAGGCTCCACGTGTGCACACCTCCGCCTCTGGAACTGGCTCAGCGCTGCTGTCATCATAACTGTACCACTGGCCGTCAACAGAGTTCCTGCAATAGGCTGAAATTACAATGGAAAAAGCAGAGAGACCAAACTCTTTGATTTCTGCTAGGCTCCGGCGAAAGGATGTCACTGCAGTTGTTTCTTTATTTGACTAATTAATGAGTGAAAAAGTGGTACACAGATGGGTGTGTCTGTGGGAGTTTGCTCATAAACATACACAGGAAAATACACAATGCATGGGTAATTGGATCCTTAACTGTCTGTTCAGCTTTCTATTAATACCCATGCTGCGGCTAATGACCAAGGCAGCTGATAATATGAATGCTTTTCTATGTCTTTGCCACAGGGTGTCCTCACTGGGCTTTTAAACAGATTGGGCTCTTGTATGGATCCTTTCTGAGACTTGGGATGGCTCAAACTGGAAGTTCTGGAACAGCTCATTTTTGGCAGCTTGTCTGAGATGAGTGCAAGTCAATTACACTGTTTCTTCTCGCACTTGATGTAATTCTTTTTTACCCAAAGTCCTCTCAGTTAAATCCTTTGAGTTTCTATTTTTTTATTCTATTGCTTACTTGCAGTCATTTAGTTGTAGGCAGAGGACCTGTTTATGAATGAGACTTACATCAATCAGCATGTCAGCTGGCGTCTAATGATGGTGGTGGTCATGCTGTTTGTTTCTGCTTCTTCAAGAAGATCATTTTCGGGGCTTACAATGTCAATTTTTATTTTATGGAAGACTTGCCGAGGTTAATTAAGATCCTTGCTGTCTTTTTTTATTTTCTTTAAAGTCACGCCGATGTGCAAGTTTGCCCAGACAGAGCCATTTAGCATGCACTGAAGATCTTTTTCTGTGTGGGCGATGTTAGTGCCGTCATCTACATATTGCAACTCCACGAGGGCTGTGTGGGAGAAATCGGTCTTGGCCTTGAAATCATTTTATTTCATCGCCTAGCTTGAGCAGGCGACCCATATATCATAAGGCTACTGCAGAAACCTGAGTTCTATCTATCCCAGGGCTTTTGCTGCTTGTCTTCCCCCGCTCTCTCTCCCAGCTTTCCTGTTCACTCTAAAAACTTCTGTCATAATAAATGTATCCTCACTTTTATGGGAGAAAATGCTGCAGCCTTCTCTGGACCTGAGGTAATTTAATACAGACTGAGGTTAAGTGGAAAAGTGCTCTATGGTTGTAAAAATCAAAATTTGAAATTCTTTTTGGAAGTCATGACACATCCTCTGAGTGAAAGAAAAGAAGGCCACAAAAGCCACGCACATCTCACAGGATAAAGTGTGAAGGCCCAGTTTATACTGAACGATGTAGCCTATAGAAAGGTATCATTATAACTTATGGTGCCAAAACTGCTTTTTCAGGGAAAGCCTTGCTTCTTTCATCTGCGTTACAGCATCATGACAGTTTGGGTGAGGGGTCAAATACACCAATTACTCACAGCATTAAAACCTGGAGCTGGTGCAGAGAAAGACCGGTTTCTGGAATGTTCTTTTTTACTGATTTTCAGACTGACTTTATCTGCTACTGTCACTATCATCTGAGCGCATGCCAGATTATTTTAAAACAGCCTCTGTCATCCCTCTGCTTAAAATCCCCCCCAAAACGTCCGGAGATCCCACCGACAATTACAGGCCCATTTCCAATCTTCTATTCATTTTTTGAAATCCTTAAGAAAGCTGTGTAAAAAATTCCGGTAAGAACCTTGCAACAAACAACTGAATTTTGAATCTCACATCCCAAAACTCATCCAGTCTTGCTTCCTCAGATAAAACTCAGGTTTTACATAAATCTCTGATCTCCCCAGCCTATCTTCAACTGGTCCAGAAAGCAGCGGTTAGACTGCTAACAAGACTTCGCACAACCTAAAAAATCCCCATGGTGGTGTGGTGTAAGAAGTAAGAAGGCCCTGAGTTCAAATCCACCATCTGGCTGGGGCCTTTCCCCCCAATGCGTGCACGTCACATGCACTTAGTGAAATTAGCTTAATTGGCGATTCCAAATTGCCCATAGATGTGAAAGGTTGTCTGCCCTGTGACAAATTAGTGACCTATCCAGAATCCCCACCTCTTGCCCAGTGGCAGCTGGGATAGGCTCCAGCTCCAATAGGATAAAGTGGAAAAAAATGGATGGATGGATAAAGCCCTACATGGCCAGGCTCCTGTGTATAAAGTAGAGCTACAGAGACCTTAAAACTGCAGCTCTGATCAAGGTCTCCTAACGCTCTTATTTTAAAACCAGAGGTGATCACGCTTTTAGGGTTGTAGCGTCTAAACTTTTAAACAGCTTCCCTCATCCTAAGAGGTCGACTGAATGTGTGATTTGTTTTTAAAAGAAGGTCAGCTTTTCTTAAATCATCTTTAATCCTTTTGCTGTGATCTGTGGCCTCTGCTTCTCCTAATACGTGTACAGGAGTTCATATGCAGGAATGAATTTACATCTATAAATATGGTCACTTGGTTTTAATGTGTTTTTATCTAAACTGTGAGGGACTTTGTTACTGTACAAATAAAGTACAAACTTCTAAGTACATTTCTTAGATGTTACCTGTGTAATGTCCACCGTGCATGCCTCCGTGGTGGTTGCACACAGCATACAGATCATACAGATAGTCAGGAGGAGCCAGGTCAGGTCGTCTGCTCTGCTTCCAGCCCGGCTGTAGAGGGTGCTGATGGGCGCCGTGGCTGCGATGCACCACGTGCGGCGTCATGTCCAGGCCCACCAGGGGGAAATGCACGAATGTGGTGAGCTTGTTCCTCCGCTCACCCACCTGCCTGAAGCGCTTCAGATGGAGAATGAGGATGTCTGGCAGGGTCCACAGGCTCATCTTCACCATGCCCTGCTGCAGCTGCTTACAATGGGGGCACTTCCAGGCATCATCAGGTGCCAGCTGATTGGAAAAACAGAGAGGAAGGGAAGCAGAGACAAAACTGGCGTTTAAATATTTGACAGTCTCTCAAAAATCCCTCTTCTGCGTCATATGTTTGCAAATCAGTTTTCCCCTCCTGTTTTATTGCATTCTTATAACGCACACACTGGTGCAGCGAAAACCTGGAAATTCTTTCTTCCTTTGCTCGTGGAGCACTCGGCTCAACTTTGACCAAGACGTACATTTAGAATCTGTTGCCATGGTTACTACTTGTGCACACTTTTCTCGCTTCCCTATGTTTACCATCCTGAATACTGTGAAGTGATGAGCTGTTGCATTCAGCAAGGTCATGCACTCAAACTTTACAAAGAAGCGCTGAAGATTGTTTATCGCTTTGTTAATGTCACATGCATCGCAAATAAAGCACGGCTGCACTTTTCGCTGACACACAACAACAACGACCATCTCATTGCTCAAAAAATACTCTGTGAGGCGAAAATCACCTCAAACATACAGAGAATCTCAGAAAAAAAACACATCCTCCGCTTGCCTTCTGTACCTTTGTAAATGTTTGCATTTGCTTTCTGGACTGCAGTGAAAAAAAAGATAATTATGATTTTATGCTTTTATCTTCTTTTTTATCAGGTTTAGAAAGGAATCAACACCTGCAATTTGTAAAAAGGAATTTATTTATACAGTGAAATATTGGTAAGTTGGCTAAATCAGAGGAACATTTACCGGCTTAGATTGAACAGCGTCTCCCTCGAGACTGCAGCTCCACCAGCTGGTAACAAAATGCAACTGTAACAAAAAATGGATTCAACTACTTTCTAATCTACGTCTACTCTTAATTATTCTAATAAAATGTAATAATAAATTACATTCATCTACATCTCCATGCAAAAAAACACAGGAAAAAAAAGTGCCTTTTGGATGTTTTACTGGGAAAAGAGACATTTTTGTCTCTGGAGTGTTTGGCTGAACGCATCACTGAAGCACATGGACAGTCATATGATTCTGACACTCCACATAATGGGAACAACCCACTTAAAAGCTGTCTAACACTGTCATGTACTGCCCACAGAGGAGAGCATGAACAGACATTTGACATGTTGCAGTCGATAAAAATACTTCGCCTGCTTGTTTTTACCTCTTTACCACCTACTGATAGACGATAGACAAACATAACCTTTCAAAAACAAACATTCCTTTCCCGTTTCAGTCAGCGTCAGTGTGTTGTACGCTGGCATATCTACATGCAACAACAACTGTCTATTTTTGAACTACCTGATTACTTCCTGATTTAATACCAATACAAACACAAACACGTGGAGCCAGTTCCACACTGCACTAGTTCAGTAACAAAATGTACACAGCTCAGAAAAATGAAAGGAAACCTTTGAAAACACATCAGATCTCACCTGGAAAAAACAAACTTAATGGATGTCTATACTGATATGGACTGGAATATGTGTTAGGATATAAAAATATGTCACATGGTGTGACAGAAATGAAAATGATCAAAAACACCACAAAGAGAAGAACTGACGAATAGTCCGTTTTGGCAAAATTTCATCGCAGCAACTCAAAATGTTACTCAGTACATGCTTGTATGCATGCCTGACGACATTGGGGAACACTCCTAATGAGACTATAGATGGTGTTTTTGAGGATCTTGTCCCAGGTCTGCACCAGGACCTACAATACTATGACCAGAGCCAGTTATTAAGAGACATTCACATTAGTTTCCTGCTGGAGGTCATTTTGTCACTCTGGCAGTGCTCGTCCTCTTACTCCCTGTCTGTCCAGCTCTCCAAGAGTAACTGCTTGCTTCCTGTAATCTTCTTCATGCTCTTGAGACCATACAGGGAGACGCAGCAAACCTTTCAGGCAGTGGCAGGTATTGATGTGCCATCCTGGAGGAGTTGGGCGATGTGCGTGACCTCTGTAGGGTCCACGGTGGTTGGTATGGTTCCAGCACTTCGAGCATTAGCTCTTGTTCTATTCGAGCTCTTGTCTCTTCTTATCGTTTTGTGCTTGTGGAGATTAGAAGCACTGCTGGTGCTTCGGCGTTGGTTTTGCATCCTTGGTTTTTATTCAGCCTCGATTCCTATTCTGAGTTTGTTATTTATTTTTAGTTCCTTCAGTGTTTCCCCATCTGTTCCTCCATCTGTCACTGCAGCTTCAGCGCCTCCTCGTTCATTTCCTGTTTTTATTCTGTTAACTCATTTCCTCTGGCATCTTGTTCCTGGATTTTACTTTCTGTCTGTTGACTATCTTGTTTTTCTTCAGCTGAGCCTTGTCCCCCACCTGTCTCCACTTTATTGGTCAGCCCTCTGAGTATAAATAGTTCTGCCTTCTTCTTCCTCTTCGTCAGATTGTTTGTTGTACTTCCTGGTTTGCTTGTGTGGGTTTTCAATGCGGCTCCTCTCCCCTGCAAGTGCCGTCTGTTTATTTTGGATTGGTTTTGTCACTTTGGATTTGTTACCTCTGCTGGCCAAGCTATCAATTTTTAATAAAACTTGATTGTTTTTTTTAAATTCCTCATTCTGCTCTGAATTTGGGCCAAACTTTTAGTTGAATCTTGACACATACAAAACAACTTGCTAACTTCTATCCCATTGTTAGCTTCAAATGTTAAAGTGTTTTAATTGTGTCTAAAGTCTTTGTCTTTCCCTGATGGGTATCAGTAAGAAACATAGATTAGATGGAAATGTATTCATTGATTGATCTATCAGCATTAATATTGTATTATATTAAGATATTAATATTTTCTTTTATTTTTGTGCACAAGTTACCACTTTAAAAAACAAAACAAAAACAGAAATCAATTACACAGTTTAGGCCGCTGAACTAAAAGAGCATAAGCAGCAACACATCTGTGCTGTACTGTTGTTCCAAACTGTAAATATCTATAACAGCACACAGTCTACCTGTTCCTCTTTGGTGTAGAGCTGGAAGCACTCATCCAAGGTGCAGCTGTACTGCTGTACATGCTGCTGTTGCTGATTCCTCACGCTCTCCGCATCCTTCACCACCTCCTCCTTAATGTTACCGAAGAGGCTGCGGGCACAAAGAGTTAGTTAAGGTTAGCGCGAATGCTAAAGTGATACTGAAACAACTGGATGCACAATGTACTGACCAGTCTTTGATTCTGTGTTCCCACTCGATAATGAGCTTCACATGTGGAGGGCCTCCTGAGCCGCACAGCTTCAAAGCTCTAAAAGACATCAGGATCAAAGGTAGTTGTGAGGCATCGGTACAACGTGACATCGATCCTGTCAGCAGGACTACTCCATCTGTTTTATTTCCATCAGGCTTTTCTAACATTTGCTGCAGTTTCAAGTTATGACACATTTATCAATTTACTGGACTGTTTAAGTACATGTGCACTGACGCTTTCAAACCACTAGGTGTCAGCATCGTTGTTGCTTTTAGATGGGACATAAGCAGTTGATGTTTTGACTCTGAGAGAGATGAACAATTTATCCCCATAAAATTAAACATAGGAGTGAATGTTTATGTGAGATGTGCAATACAGATGAACATATCTGAAGTAGCTGATGTTGATTTCAGCTTGTGCTGTTAGACTGCTGTCATCCCATTAAGACAGAACCTTTAAATGTCTCCATTAAAAATCAACTTTGAGCATTTCTGAGGTGCTGTGGAAGCTGTCGAACAAAATCAAAGTTTCAAAAGAAAATTAATAGAAAGAGCAGGAATCTACCAGCAGCTGTCATTCGTTTTTATGGCAGTTGTGATATGTGTGACACTATGCACATTATTATTTTAAGAAGAGCATTCTGTTGTCGGTACACAGATACAGAAATCTTTGAGCTAAAGTCTTAGATCAGGATGCTAAAACATGCTGATGGTAAGCAAGTGCAATTCCTATAATTGACACCATCTAGCTAATTATGGCAGCATGCTAACATTTAATAGTTAAAGAGACACCCACTAAAATAAGACTCAGGGGATGACTGAAGTCAGTAGGTGGTGCCGTTTCAATCTGATAGTGGTTCAGAGGTTTCACTCAAAACCAAAGTAGTTGCCATCCAATATTTACATCCATGCTTTAATGCTAACATGACCAAAAAGGTGCTAACAAGGCAATCTCTGACCTGTGTGACATTACACACAAACACAAACAGTTTACAGAGGCCAAAAGAAGTGAACAAAGTGTAGTGAAGCACTTGCACTAGAACACTCTTGCCTACTTGATATGGGCTGACTTGGGGACAGAACATATTTCTGAATCATTAGAGTTCAAACGCTATCATTACACGAGATTCTCGGATACAGTGTGCTGCTTTTGCATTTGCATTTCAAAAGATTTCAAAAGCATTTGCCCCCATCAGCACCATTCAGTGAGTGAATGAACTGTTCTTCGCAGCCACACAAATGGAAGTCCTTTAAAGACCTTGCCAAAATGGTCCTTTGAAACAGCAATTCACTTCTGCAACTGAAAGCCATCAGACATGCGCCTGTAAAGAAAGAGGAAATGTCTGCACATTTCAGTCACTGCTGTGAAAATCAAAGCCAATCTTTCCAGTAAATGTGATATACATAAAAAAGATGAAATTAAAGCCAACTTTGCCTTCAGGACAGCATCAATCAGAGAATGCTAAACTTAGCATTGTCAGCATGCTGCTTGTAGCTTTTATTTTCAAGAAACCTTCTGGTTAGATCAGAGAGGAATTCAAATCCATTCAAACTGATTAAATTAGACCTAACATGAGTTAGCTTATTGAAACAGGTTATTGAGGTGAGTTTGTTGGATTTCAAACATAATACCAGTCATTCCACAACTCAGGAGATATTTACAATGATCTAATAATTCTTTAGACCAATAAAATATGAATATATCTGTCAAGGTGTGTGCTGTAGTAGGCAGGATGAAGGACAAATGCAGGACCCGTACACGGAATGAAAACTTAAAGTGTCACCTTTTATTGCGGGGAAGACTTTCCATAAAAAATAAACTCACAAAAAAACCAACCAACCAAACAAACAACAGAAAAAACTTGATCATGAAAACTAGAAATTAAACTGGAAACTTGAAAATAAAAAACACAGACTAGGAAAACAAACTAGGAACTGAGAACTAGAATTAAGCCAGGAACACAAAGAGAGAAAACAGCACGATGAGGATATCTGGATTCCTTATCTGGAAAACACGGGGCTTTAATACACAAGGGAGTAACGAGGGAATGGGAAACAGGAGGGAAGCACAGCTGGGCTAATCTGACATAACGAGACACAGGGACATAGGACACGGACTACCAAAGTAAAACAGGAAGCACGAGACAGTTTATAAAGAGGCAGGATAGACACTGAGACGTGGAAACATGACAGACTCTGGAACAGACAGAACATGAAGCACAGATACAGAAGGAACTAGACGTGGAGCACAGGAAGACATAAAGACCGAAAACTAAGACTAAGCATGCAACTCGCAGGGACCAGAAACTGAGCAGAAACCTAGAAACCAGGAACAGTAAATATAATACAAAACAGAAAAGCATAATTCAAAAAGTATAACTCAATCCAAAAACACAAAACACTGGGTCACCGACCCAGGACCATGTCAATATCAGCCTTATAGTTTGCTCAAACGAGATCTGTCGCACTCAGTTTTATTTATATAGCTTCAATTTACAACAACAGTCACCTCAATGTGCTTTACATTGTAAGGTAAAGACCTTATAATAATAGAGGAAACCCCAACAGTCAGAAGACCCCTATGAACAAGCACTTGGCGACAGCGGGAAGGAAAAACTCCCTTTTAACAGGAAGAAACCTCAGGCAGAACCAGGGTCAGGGAGGGGCGGCCATCTGGACTGACTGGTTGATGGGAGGAAGACGGGACTTCACTTATCTAGTATAAACCCTTACCAGTTGGCTAGCTACGCAAAACTAATAATTATCTCACAGTTCTGACTGTCCTTCCTATCCTTGATGTTCAGAAGCAGTTCTCAATGCTACCACCACCTCTTCTGTACTATTAGCATTTTCTAGATGATAGGCATCCCAAACAGTTCAGTTGTATAGCTGCTCTGATGGAGTGCTGCTGGGATGGTGGTCCGTTCAGCAGGTTTTTCCGGTTCTACAGAGGACATCTGAAGTCTTGTTCTTGATCGCCTCTCTTAGCTGGGTTACACATTTTGGTAAAACTCCTAGAAGACTCTGATCTCAGTCTCCTTGTATTTGACAGTGATTGAGGCCACTGCACTCCTGGGAAACCGCAAAGTTTCAGATGTGGATTTAGACCCTTCTGCCGATCTACGCCTCGCCTTAGTTTTATCACGGGAGCATACAGAGTTATTCTTGGATGTTCACAGCTTGATCTTTTTCCTGATGTGTGGAGTCAATTTTTGTACACTTTACAGCCAATCCCTGCAATTTTCCACTGGTGGACTCTAATCAAGTTTAAGTAGACACCTCAAGGGCCATAAAAGATAACAGGATGCATCTGACCACAATTTAAAGTGGTACAAAATAGCCTCTGTATCCTTTTGCGAAAGGGAGAGTTGAATTTTTGAGAAGTGATAAATTTTGAAATAAAAATCTAATTATATAAAAATACTTTACACACTGTCTATTCAGAGCTCAGGGAATATGTTCTGTGACCTTTCGCTTCATGCACGCTTTCAATTTTTTGTTTGGCATAAAAGTTGCTGCAGCTGTGGGGGCTCCCAAGAGCTGCAGAGGAAGATTCAAGTTTCAACAGGAACTGCAATTAACACCCCAAAATAAGAAAAAGTCATTATGAGTGAATAAGTGATAATTGGAAGAACCAACACATAACATGGGGACTTGTTATGCCCTGATATACGCTAACTTATAAGATTCAAGGCATCCTGACCTGTCGACAGCAGGGTGGTAGAGAGGCTGCCCATCCTGAGGTGACAGGTAGCTGTAAAACACAGATCCCCCCACCACACGGATGTTGAACAGCACTCTGGTGTTCTGAAAGAGGAGCATAAAACACACGGTAAACACACGGACAGCATCAGGATACTTTATCATACAGCAGCACCTCCTGAATGTCTTTAACATCTCTCAGCGCCTCTCTATAGATACTGTAAGTGTTTTATACTTTCTGGATCTCAGCAGTATTATTAGATAAATGCATCTGCATGTAAAAATCAGTGTTAGTTTGCTCCTTAAGACGTTCTCACATACACCATTTAAAAACGTAATGTGCTTTTATTTCTATGCAGTGTCAGGTAAACAAGTTAAAGCTCACATTTTCATTCATGTTAGTGCCGTGTGGTTACATGGATGGTTAATTCTTCATATTCAAATACACAAACTCACTGATTAGCTGTTTAGCATAAATAGCTGTGGCCAACACAGGGTCGACCCTTTCGGCGTTTGGATTTCTCCCCCTTTTTTCTAATAACCACACAGATGTTCACAATAGCTGCTAGTTTATTATTTCTTTTACATTTCCTACCTACGCTGCTTATTGCTTTTTATATGATTTATCACATTTTGATGCATTCTCAATCATCCAGGAAAGTAAATCAAATGTTGCAGGAAAGTAATTGCAAATGTACTGTTTATAAGATTGGGGAAACCTGCAGTCAGCTGAGACTGAAGAAGTCACCTGGATGAGTGACGAAATGTTTCTCCCACAAAACGCTACGTCCAGATGAACAGAATCAACTTTTGGAGATTTATCACATTATTTAAAATCACTTGGTGAAGTTAAAGCATTGGGCGGTATTCTCTTCTCTTATATTTACAATCTAGCACAAAGTACAGACGGCCTCAAAGAGCTGCTATTATCGCTGCAGACTTGTTGTCTGCATGTTACCACAACAACTACCAAAGCTCTGCTGCTTGGAGTTGAGTGTTATTATTCATCCAGTCAGGGTTTTGTGTACTGATCAGGCAAAAATGATGGCTCAGTTTGCCGAGCGCAGACCAAAAATAATTATTTTATGAACCTAATACGTGAAAGACAGTCGGCAGCTATATTAAGAGGTTGCTAAAAAATTTCAGGATTAGAAAATCACGAGATTATTTGCAAAGGCAAAAAAAAAAAAAAAGGCTTGTGAAAACTTCATTTAGTCACATAAAAGCCTTTTATTTATCAAAAACCACTTTACTGTCACACCCTATAACACTAAAACTATCTGGAAGGTCAAGCTTAACCACCTAGCCTCCCACCCACAGACATCACAAGTCAGAAAAAAAAGAATAGGAGGAAAAAGGGAGGTGTAGAAGTAGCAGTGTAAGAGAACAGAGACAGAGAGGGACTCAGTGCAGCTGGTAAACTATGGAAATGATCGCATGTCTAAAAACTGGGTGAGATGTCTGTTTTTGTGTGTGTTTTACCACACGGTGGGGTTAGGGGAGCAGGATTTTTGGAGGCCATCATCTGGTTGCCTAGTCACAAACAAGATACCTGAGCCTTCAGTACTGATTTGCCTCTTTGTAATCTTCTGGAGTTTTTTTGGACACCGACACATGAGTGCAGAATGTACAACAGCTTCTGTTTTCCCATCACACGATCAGTCAGTGCTTCGCCTTGGCAAATAATTACTTCAGACATCACCCACTTCACCATCCCATTAGGTACATCCTTCCCCGCGGCTCACCAAAACATAGCCAGAATTTCTTATGGAAGGAATGGTGCCTCTTTATATAAGGCGTCATTGAAGGCTAATGATCTAAATCAGTCTTTACAGGCAATTTGTTAAGAAAAAAAAACTAAGAAAAAACCCTGAGTGAAACTTCCTGCCTTGATATCTTTCAGACGGTGATTAGTTGCTGGCGCTTGCGTGCTAAAAATGGTTCTTGAACAGCTGTTCCAAACTATTTAAAAATTCTGAAATGGAAATTAGTGTAGATAAAAAACAATGGCCTGTTTTTGTGTTATATTTAAGTTGGAGAAATGTGCTGTGTATGGGCTCGGGAGATACAAAAACAAAAATGGGCCATCGTGAAATATAGGCTGAGACCTGCACCTGACATTTTTAGCTCATGGCTTGAATCAGCACGGAGCATAGCAATTAAGTGTCTTTTTCTTAAATCCAAACCACAAACAGACTCAGGCTTTTCTCTCATATGCTATTCAACCACGCTGGAAAACACGAGTTCAGGAGAAAAAAAGAGAAAAAGAGTGTTTCTTGTCCTCTGAAGCCCGAGTATATTACCCTGAGATCTGCCTTAGATCAGAAGTGCTTTAGGAACGAAGGAATGGAAAAATGAAATCGATTTCCTTTTGTTCTGGGGAAATCTGTTGCTGGCTGGCCTCAAACACAAACTCCCACACGAGGCTGAGAGGAAAAGCTCAGACCGGCAGGATCTTTCTGATGACCAGGAGCACAGCGGAGCAGACAGAACATTCCTGGAGAATATTGACGTGCTGAGCCCACCGGTGCGCACGCACCCCTGGGGAAAGTTAAATGTTACTTTTGAATTACTGCCTCACAAATGCACACGCAGTACTATCCAGAATGTCAGCTAGCTGCTGAAATGCAGCAGTTAGCACTTATCGTTAGAAAGTAGCATTTTGAGGGCACACACACACACATACATAGTAGTTTATAACGAAGCTATCTTCACTGTCTGTGGTCAGTGAAGGCATCAAACGTCCGTGTGGTGTCTAGGTGCTTTGGGCGGCCTTTCCAAAGAATTCAAAACCATTCCTGCCTGTTTATTTGAATGCTAGATGACAAGTTTAAAACCAAAGTGACTTTTTATTACAGCCTTGCCAGGCTTGTTGTGAGTTCCACTGCAAGGCTTGTGTGTACATGCAGAGCGACCACCCAGTGAGTTCTTCCAACTCGAGATTCTCATCTCAAGAAGCAGAGAAAACTTCCTCTACAATAAGATACATGCACTTATATTTTTAAATGCCCTTCTTTTGACTCCTTCAACAACATTACCTCTCCTCGCACACATGAGATAATTCAGTCTGAACTCTTGTCTTGAGCTGCAATTCTCCAGAGATGGCTTAGCATCCATAAGGAGTCATGACAGAGCTGTCAAGCTTGAGATGTCTCTACATGATGTAGAGCTGTGAAAATACAAAGAGTCTGAACAGCACTGCAATGCAAGATCAGTGCTGTTTTCCCATATTCCCACATTCCATAAGCATCATTAGTGGGCGAGGAGGGAAACTAGAGTTTTATTTCCCTAGGACATGCAGCTCCAGTCTTTAAGCACAATATAGCATCAAGTGCTTCTTTAAGACCTTTAAAAAAATAGATCAAACTCTACTGTTAGAAGTTTGTTTCCTTCTGTCTGTCTATGCTTTCAAAGATGACTTTACCTTTTGACTGTCACTTAAATTCGTAACTGTGTCAGACCATATTCTTGACAAGTGACAAAAGTAGCATATTGTTCTGGTAACTGTTCTGTATGCGCTTATCTTCCTCCCAGCTTTAAGATGAATCTGTGAAGGCAACGCCAAAAACGAGGCGGAGCTAACAGACCATTGGTTGTGTGTCAGACAGTAAATATGAGATAAAAATGAGCCGAGAGATTCTCAGGTCAGTGTCGTAACCATAGAAGATTTGCATAGACTGTGCAGGCGCCGGGCTGCAACAGGTGTGGCAACACTAGCCTGAGGACCACGCCCTACATAAGGTCCACTGTCTGGAGAGGATCGTTTGATTCCCTTTTCATTCAACGAGTCAGCTCAGCGATTGAGACTTGCTGCGTGCCAAGGAGGATAGAAGGAGTAAGTAGGAGTGAACTGCTGCTGCTATTCTGTAACTGTGTTCTCTTATTATAAATAGACTAAAAACGTAAGCCCATATTTTTTGCTTTGTTACTTTCAGTCAGGTCTCTGAGTTTGTGTTGATGCATAGTTCTGTTAGTTTGCTGTTTTCACTTTAGCTCACCCTGACAATTTTGTATTTCAGAAGTTGTCAATCTGCTAAATAATAAATACAATGTTTTTTTCCACATAGAAGTTGTTCTTAGAGAAGTAGATTTTCATGTTATGTCCTGCCTCTCAGGTTGGAAGTTACCACAGTGAAACATGAATATAGTGATTCTGAGAAATATAATGTGATAAGGATATTAAAGGTACCTGAATATACATTTAAAGACAATTTTCAACATCAAATGTGGTCAAGACGACGTGCTGAAGTTCAAACAGTAAAGCATCAGAGTGAGGAAGAAAGGTAAAGTAACTTTGAAGCAAATGGGAAGACAACAGATACTCAAATATTCACTTGTTACAATCAAGGTGTGCAGAAGAGCATCTCTGAACACACAACACATTGAACCTTGAAGCACCAGCAGCAGCAGAAGACCACACCGGCTGCCACTCCTGTCACCTAATATCAGGAAACTGAGGCTATGATTCACATGGGCTCTACAGAATTAGACAACAGACGTTAGGACAAACAATACCAGGTTGTTGTTAGTTTTAATATCCAATCAACAACTGATGGGAACACGAAATGTTTTTAAAAAACTTTTAATATATTTAAAGTAATGAAACAGACAGTTACACGTTTTCGTGAATCCTGGATAGAAAGGCTGTATGTGGGGTGCATCAGCCATTTACATGGAAGATCATGTACCACATTTCAAGTTTGAGTCTTTGAGTTTCATTCTGAGTTGTCATCCTCTCTCTCTTTACCTGACATTTTCTGATGCAAACGGTCATATGGGTCTACTTAGAAGGGCACGGGTCTCAACACTACGTCGTTAAGTGATGTCAGTACCAGGAAAAATGGCAGAGGATGTGCGTTTTTTGCCTTTGCTAAAGCTAAAATTAGACAAAAGCGGAAAATATCCACTTGTGAGCATGATTCATTGAGGCAAGAAAACCACATATTCTGCTGAGTTGAAAGATTTAGAGCAAACATCTGCTCTGAGCACTGCTCCCTCCTTGGCAAAGGTAGGCTTCCAGCAAACTGATTATACTCTACGAGCCTGGTTTTAATTAAACAGCTGACAGCATGGGGCACAAAGGAGGCTGCAGATCTCCAACAGAGTTACAGAAAACGCTGCACCTGACTCTTCTCTTCCATCTCTCTCCTGGCGCTTCTGAAAGAGTGGCGAGCAAGTCTGCGCCTTTCTTGTGCTCTGTATGGCTGTTTATTGCAGCTGCATGGCACCTGCACCACGCGGGGAGAGGCACTGATTGAAAATCAGTTTGGCTGCACAATTAGCAACAGGCTTATGCACACAGTGATATGCTCAAGCACAGGAATGTGTTCAGTGCAATCATAGACTCTTTGTTTGGGGGTGTCTTGGTAGCAAAATTATTTACAAAGGTGAGTTGAGAGCTATGCAGTTATCTTTGTCCTTGTGTGCACAATACGACTGATAAATGCATATTGAGATAACAATAGCTGAAAAGAGTGATTGTTCTTGTATTTGTTGCTGAGGGTAACATGTAACCTGAGAGTGACATCCCGTTCTTAATCCATAGGGTTTAATGTGATGTCGTTCCACCCTTTGCAGCTACAACAGCTTCACTTCTTCTGTTTATGGGAAATTGAGGTCAGACTGATGATAAGAGACTTGCAGTCTCCGCTCTAATTCATCCCAAAGGTGTTCTTTCGAGTTGAGGTCAGGATTCTGTGCAGGCCAGTCAAGTCCTTCTTGCTCATCATCTTTATGTACCTTGCTTCGTGCATTGTTGCGCAGTCATGTTGGAACAGGAAGGGGCCATCTTCAAACTGTTCCCACAAAGTTGGTAGAATGAAATGATTTAATTAACTTACTAATCTGATCAGCAGATGGAGGAGTATTATTTATCGCTCCAGAGAACCTGTCTCCACTGCATCTGACGTCTTGTATTGGACTTGGTGATGTAAAGATGTCACAAACCTTTGGGAGATTATATAAATATATCACACAACTGTAAATTTCAGTTTAACACTGGAAGAAAAATCACAGCTTATTTTGTGTCTGATGTGGTTTTGACAGTTTGCATATTTGGAGGGGAAGGTATCACCAGAACGAATGTATGATTGGCACAGCTCAATGCTGTGAACGAGGTGCGCAATGATTTGGTTCTGTCCTGTAACTCTTTGCTGCTGAGTACAGATTTTTCAGGTCCTCATTAACACCAGCATTTTGATGGAAGGGAGCAGAAGTGAACTGAATGTAGAGCGTCAGGGGAATGAGGAACCCGATGGACAAAATACAAACAGGCAAGTTAGCTTTATTTCTTTTTACACAATGAAAACATCTCGTGCGTGTTGTTTCTCAGCAGTGCAAATACAGAGCGAAACAACAGATACTGAGACTCAGACACACCTGACGTGTGTTGTCTTTTTAATGGTGCAGATCAGTTATAACAAACTGTAACAGTTTGTAACAATGTAGCTCTCCTCTGAGTCAAATCTGCAATAAACCTGAGAAGAAATTTGATGAGTTTGCCTTTATATTAAGAACACATTGATTCTCCTTTTTGGGGCTGCTTCCAATCACATGGTCTGGACTGATCCCCGTGTCCTACACAGGGACGGATGCATCAATCTTAAGTTGATGCATCTATCGTCCATGTGAAGGTTCAAAGATTACAAAAAAGTGCTATTTGAATGAGAAAATGAGGCTTGTAGAAAGAAAGTGCTTTGAGTATGAACGGAGTAGAAAGTCAGTTTTAGATCGACCTTGGGTTGATCTAAAATACCATGTTATTCCAATTTTTGTGTATTATTTTTATTTATTATGTCAGTGCGCCCCAATCACATCCCATGAACAGCTCAGTGTGTATTAGTAAAGAATCCACATTCACCCCCTAAGAAATCCCAACATTTGCTCATAGAAAAGATAACACAGCGTGATTGAGACTGAGCAGGACCAGTAAATGTGATTGGCAAACAACAACGCTACACCGTAATGCATGAGTGGACAAAAGCAATGCTCCCAGCTCAAATGTGACTATATAAATGACTTATAAATGAGGCTCTGAGACAGAGGAAGCAATCTATTCATTCATCAGCACACGAAAAGAGGGAAATAAACAGCCTAGACGAGAGAACAGCTACGCTCATGCATCCCTTTAGGGTGCAAAACTCAAATAAATATTTATTTGCCTTAAAATAACCGGATTACATATAAATTTGTTACATAAGTATGACATAAAAGGCTTTTTTTGATGAGTTGGTCAAATTCACCTGACTAGCATACATTCAGTTCATACCAAGCATATCTCAATTTAATGATTAATTATTCAAATGCAGTAAATAAACATTTTATTTTATATATTTCATTTGCATTTTACCCAAAATGATTGCCTTGTGTTTTTCGAGGGCAAAGAATCTTTCTTTTTTCTTTTCTTTTTTACGACACAAACCAGCATTTGTCATACCAGTACACCTGACTCTACTTTGGTGTGCTGGTAGGCACAGCGAGAGGACACCAGCTCGTCTCTGCTGCTTCCAGCTCTGAGCTCTGAGATCTCGCGGCTGTGAAACACAGTGTCACTGTGTTCACTGTGTGGGCATGCTTTGCTCTGTCTCGAGCCAATAAACCTGGCCTGGAACAGGTGCGCCAGCCGGCTCTGCAGGAACTCTAGCTGGTGCTTGAAACACACCCGCCTACGCACACTGCCATTAAATATAAGCTTTAAAAGCATCATAGGTGTCATAATGCAGGGGTACAGTACAATATCTTTTCTGTATTATTAATATTATTATTGTTATTATTATAATTATTACTGATTTATTGCACAGGGCTGTATTGTAGTTTTAGTTTAGTCTTTATGGGGCTTTACTATAGCTTTAGTTGTGCCTAATTAGTGTGTCTAATAATCAGTGTTAGTTTTTTTGGTTCCTAGACTGAATTCCTAGACATCTCTGGCAGTTGGGTTTAACCAGAGGACATCGAGTTAAGCATCTGTTGTGCTAGAATTTCTCTATAGGACATGAGGAGAAGACAAAACAAAACAAAATTTCCTTCAATCATTAAAAAAAAAAATCTATCTTTGTATTACCTGTGCCTGAGCTCCGTTGATCATCAGGTAATAAAGCTTGCTGAGGATGCTCTGCTGCAGCTGATCCCAGGAAATAGACCGGTCCTCCCTCATGAGGAACGGAGGCCCGAACCTAAAACCGGCACAGAGGAAATTAGTGTCACAGGAGCTAAAAGATGATGAATTCAAAATGGCAACACCACCACTCAGCCATCCCCGCCTTCTTATCCTATTGTAATGTAAATAATTATTTATCATCATTATCAGTATTAGAGCAGAATTCTCATTACAGCCCATCTACAGAAGGGAGATAAGAAATGGAAAAGACCCTGTGACATGACAGATCACATGACGCATTTATTATAATACTCATTTAATTGAGGTCAACCCGCTATTGTATGTATTAGATTTATTAGCATACACGTCCATAAAGAGACAAAATAAGAAGCAGATACACATCAGAATTGTAATGAATGAAAGAAAAGATCTGGTGCATGTTTAAAGACACTGTGTTTTTTCATTTGCACATTTTTGCAGACACTGAAGCAAAACAGTAGATTTTAACATATTGTGCCAGTGAAAGCTGGGTGAGGCCGTAGCTTTCTGCAACCCCTGAATTGGATGAGCAGTTAAGAAAATAGATGAATGGATTTCTTAAAATAATCTGCAAAGTTCTCCACTCGACTCCAAACCTAAAAAAAAATCAAAAACAGTGCCTCATTCAAATGTGTCCAAATTTACCTGCACTGCTTCCAAAACACCAGCTAATTTTAGATGGCTTTGCAGGATTACCATTGAACTTGTGCCTGAGCCATGTGTGCTAAATTCCCTTCACTTTGTCAAAACAGTCACTCTTTAGCTTGAATTTTATTTTGGGTGAGAAAGCAAAGTCACAAGGAGGCAGATCAGGCAAGTAGGCATTGGTCAGTGGGTTAAGAGTATGCCAGCACACTATCTGCCATCATCTACAACATGCATGCCCCTCTCCTGACGTGCTGTCTGCAGGCCTTTATGATGTGGACTCTTTCATTGGAAGCTGCTTTTCTGTTATTGCCAGCAGTATGAAATGTAATTGTCTTGCTCTATGGTTTGTGACAGATAGCCTTACCTTCAGAGATCCCAGTTTATTATTTCTTTCACACAATATTTTGGAAGTTTCATGAAAGAAATGTGAGAGTTGGGGTCATACAGAAATATCTATTATCTACTGATAGGTCTATATTTTATACTTGAGCCGACAGGTGTAAGAATTGGCATCTACAGGCAAAATGCAAAAGAACCAAATTGCTAATAGAAGTAACACCTTTGGGTTTCCACACATAAAAATATCCCATCACAGTTCCAAGTTTTCACACTGGTGCTCAGAAATGTGTCTGTGATGCTCGACTAAAAAGAGTGAAACAACTATGTGACTCCAATGTCATTTTCTTGGCGCTGCACAGTCCTCCAGCTGTCATCTGATGAGAACGAGATAGGTGGGTGGGCTGAGCAATGGCAGAGAGGCGTTTGAAGGAGAAACGGAGAGGCCGACCCTTATAGATTTGAGCGGACTTTCTCTCAGTCGCGTTGGCGAGCTCACCTATATTGATCTCTCTGGACTCTGTCACAGTGTCTGATGGATCTCTGTGTATAGCGCCAGATGTCAGAGTCCTCGGTCGTTTGATTTGAAACTCATCTCACTGAGTCACAGAGTGAAATGTGAGCCTTTTCTGTGACAGGGAGATAATCTGACCTTGAAGTGGTTCCCTAGAGGAAGGCTATGTATAAAACAAGTTTATCAAAGTTGATTAGGTTTAAAGGACAAGTGGCTACTTCCTGGATTCATTATTTCTATATATACAAAAAAATATATATAAAATAAAGAAAGGAAACATTTTAAATTCTAAAGTATGAGCCTGCATCTTATAGCATGGACAAACTGACAACACTGGCAAATGTAACATCCAATGGCAAGACACTTCCATGAGCTTAGAATTCCATTTTTCTAGTACCTCGGATAAAACAGGGCGGATGAATGTTCAGCTTAAAGTGTAACCTCACAACATTAGGTTGTCCACCACTTGATGGCAGGACACCAATGGACTGTATGCATTCACTTGTTAAATCTATGATAGTGTATGGAATTAAAGCTGCTTAGCTTGCCCAAAGATGCTCCTGCATCTGCAAGCTGCTTTGCAACCCGCCACCATCTCACACCTACAACTGATTTAGGCCTGGTACCCTAACATGCATGTCACTGGGAGGAAGCTGGAGAACCCACATAGACATAAGGAGAGGGTGCAAACGCCACACATAAAGGCCCCGTGTCACTAGTGGGTTCGACCTCAGGAGCTTCTTGATTTCATGCGATCATCCTAAATGACTGGAGATGGAAATATCAGTGTTTTTAGACTACAGTGGCCATGAATAAGCTACGTATGACCTGGCAAGGAGCAAATGTTGTTGAGCGAATAAAGTTAAAGTTGAGAGATGAAGTAGATGAACTCTGATACTTAAGGAAGTCATCTTCCAAACTCTTCCCATGGAGAGTATCACTCTTACTGGGACCTTACTCCCACACAGCGATCATTTGACAGGTCTGCTGCTTAGGTGTGATGTCTAAGCTATTACAGAACAATTGCTGTCAGAGAGGATGTTACAGTGAGCAGCCCATTGATGTAATTACCTAACCGCCTGCTGGCCGGCTCCTGCAGCGTTGCACACCAGCAGCAGAATCTTGACGGGGGCACCTTGGTTGAGGAACTCTGATGATAACGTCCCAGATGGGGGTAACCTCTGACCCTCAGGACCTGTTGCGTATGGGGATGATGGTAGGCTGTGATGGTACCCTGGAAGAGGATGGGGAACACAAGTCTGAGAAGTAGAGCGTGCTCAAAAGAGGAAAGAGGCACTAAAATGAGTCAGCTTTTAACAACTTTGCATTTACAGCACCAAATATTTCACGTTGCTCTTGAAAGGAAGCTGAACTGATTCCATGTGCCGAGAATGTGTTCACGAAACTTAACACCTCTACTGGGGAGTAAGGAGGAGAATTGAGATATATAAAGTGGCGAGACAGCAACTTTCTATTTGGGGAACAGTGATTCAGAGGGGAGAACAGATGGACCAATGGCTGCCTGCACTCTCAGCAGGAGGTATTATCTGATACAGCTTCTGTTCCACATCCCGTCCTGGTGGGGTGCCAAGAAGCGCCACTTCTCGCTCGGTCCCCTCGTGTCTGTACCAACACACAGAGGAGTGTGACCGAATGAGGGAAAAGCGGAGACTATAAGATTCCTGCTTGATGTGACGTCAGTGGAGCTGCTTTCCCATCACACAGCTGACAACCTTCAGGCTTGGCACATAAGTAGATGTTTCAGAAGTTCACGGCAATAAATCACATGTTAAATTACTTGCAGACGGTATTGATTGACCACAGCGGCTGTGTTCCCATACAACAATGTTTCATTAAACAATGCTGTTTACACCTAACACATGATTCATCAATGACAAAGCAAATGTCATGTTACTGAGACTGTTGTAAAGCAGCAAGCCTGTGCTGAAACGTGCCTCCTCTTACACATTTAATTCAACTCGGTTCAGTTTAATTCAGTTTTATTCACGTAATGCCAAATCACAACAGCAGTCACCTGAAGGCACTTTATTTTGTAAAATAAATTAATGCATTAATGCAGAGAAAACCTCAACAATCAGATGAGCCACTATGAACAAGCACTTGGTGACAATGGGAAGGAAAAACTCCCTTTTGACAGGAAGAAACCTTCAGGAGAACCAGACACAGGGAGGGGAAGCCACCGCCCTGGTTGGAGGAGAGGGGAAGAAGACTGGAAAACACACACACATATAGTTGAATGGTGAGGGCATTAAGCTGTGCACTGTATGAAGGACAAGATCTCTTCAAAATGAGTCGAACCACCACAGCTTAAACATTAAACTTCTGATTGCAGTGTCTTGACCTTGCGATTGAGCGCAATAAATATGCACAGCTTTTGATTTCCTAATGTTGCCCTAATCAAGCAAGCGGGTGATAAAACTTGCTCACTAGGAGCTTTCCATTTACATGAGGGTTGACCTCAGGGGAATGATTTATGGGTGAAAATCTCCTTTTAGATCCCCCATGAAACATGAAATTCATAAGCCATATTCTGGCTTGTCCCACTAAGATTTATGCAGGGGTGCTTGGGAGGAGACCTACCTGTCATTTGTCATTAAATCTGTTTTTTACATTAAGCTGTCAAAAACTGAACTGTTTCTAGGCTTTATATTTTTTTAAAGCTCCTGTTGCTGCTCTCATTATTTTTTAAACCTTGTTTCCAGGATGAATAACAGTTCAGTGTGTGTCTATTTGACTGTTTTCATTCATGTAACCCGAACTTGTCTATTGCCACAGGCATTCTATAAAAAGGCAATTACAGTGCAGCCATGAGACATTTATAACACACAAATGTGCACCACACTAAACCACAAACCTGTTGATCCTGACCTTTTATCCTGAAAAAGCCTCTAACTAATTCTAAGAAACCGCAGGAGGCCGGCAAACTCTTCCTTCCCCTGCACTCTCAGGCTTCTTTCACTGTCAAACAGATGAAGAGGTTGAGCCTCACTAAACACAGCCAGACTATGAGAACCCATAATTAAACACCTCTACGCCTAATGGGATATACTCTACCCACAGCAACAGCTATCCCTCCTTTCCATTAGCAGTCTGCACAGTCGTGTCTTTGAACAGGAAAGGCAGTCAGACGTGAACTTCAGTCAGGTAACAGATGCACATTTACAGCTTTGAATTTGTAGTAAAATATTACATAACAAGTATGTATTAATGACAAAAAAATTAAGCACTGAAAATATGATGCATAAGGAGGAAGATTGTCTGTGAAAACTGTCAAAGCGCGATTTCAGACCTGCTTGGTACTGTTGTGTGTCTCAGTGAACTGATGTCATTTAGGCGTAACCTTATCTTCCACAGTGATTTATTGTCACATTTAACAGATTTAATCATATAAACAAAACAGTGAAAGGCAGTGGTTTGGCTGGACAGATGTTACTCATAATGAATGCTCCATTCATTATTGGGAAACCTAATAACACCACCAAATATTTGATTTGAGCTAAACTGTTTGTTCAACAAGACTGTAGGTCTTGTTGAACAAACAGGGTTACAAACAAACGATATTCCTATCGTTACAACGCTGTTTCAGTTACTAACAAGAAAATGCGGTCGTGTTACTATTTTTCAACAAACAGCCGGTTGAAGCCATTGACTGTACAAAAGTTGTTTTCTACAGTCAATGGTTGAAGCTGTGTTCAGCTTACCGCATCTTATATCAGTTGCACGGAAGTAGCTATAAGTAATCTGGACGCTACAGCTTTAAGGGGCTGCGCGCGCTCCCGCGGACGGCAATCACTAGGGGTGCAACAATACTCGTATCGATATTGAACCGTTCGATACAGTGCTTTCGGTTCGGTACGCATATGTATTGAACAATACAAAATTTTTAATTTGTATTGTTTTTAATTTGTATTGTTTTTAATACAAAATTTTTTTAACATAAATTTTTTTTTTAATGTGATACCCCTGCTGCTGTCAGACCTGCAGGTATCAGGCTGTGATGTTCTCCTTTATAGTGGACAGAAATTATTTTTTTGGAGTGGCACAAATAATTTGTTTGGCTTCTGATTGAATGCAGAACACCTGATGGTTATGTTAATAGTCAAGGTAAAAGATAAATGGATACAAATAACTTTGTTGTTTGCAAAACTTGTGCATATGATTTTAAAATTCACAATTTATATTTGTATTTAAGGTTATGAAATATGATTCAATGAACATGTTTGTGGTTGTTACAGTAAAAATATCACTTTTTCTACTCGGATTTTATGTTTTTTTTTTGTCTGATTTTAGATCAATTAAAATGGCCAATTATACCCTGGACCCCAGAGGGTTAAACATATATTTTTTTAAAGTAACGCAATAGTTACTTTTCAAGTAATTAATTACTTTTAGAATCTGGTAACTCAGTTACTAACTCAGTTACTTTTTTGAAGAAGTAACTAGTAACTATAATTAATTACTTTTTCAAAGAAACTTGCCCAACACTACCTTAGCATCTTGAGGCAACTATTTTGATTTGGCGCTGATCAATAAAACTGAATATTAAAAAGGATTTTAGTTAAAACCACTAATATCAACAAACATGTGGTACAACGGTCGAGTGGTTGAGGAAAAAAATCAATACAGCATACTATTGTGACGTTTTGGATGGTAATGCCCTATTGATATAGGGACACCAAATAAATCATACTCTGGGAATGCTGTGAACAAGTTGGCTCATCTCACGCACCACCATCCTGAGATAAAATTAACCTTGTGTTAGCTTTATATTAAATTGACTCAACCCCCCCAAAAACCATCCAACACTGGACACACTTAGCTTTGCAAACCTACCTCCTATTTATAGCCTGCATGGTTCGTTGGCATTGTGACTGGGCAAGCAAGGCAGGCAGTGCTTGTCCAATAATATCCAAAACAGACATGAATTAAAACCAAAGTAAAAGCAATCTCATCTTAAACTGATAGTCTTCTGTAATGTTAACTTTTTTTTATTACCTGTTTGCAAAATCCTGTGAACTGCTGCCATGTTGTGGCTACATTTGGCTAGTTGGACAGGCAATGATAATAGAACAGGTAAGTCGAACAGCTTCAGACCACAAAAGTTCTTCCATATTTGCATCTCTAAGAAATCACTTGACAAAATGTAAAGTTGCTGTTTTGCCAATAAACCACCATTACATCCTTATTAACATCCACCTGTAGATATTTACAACTAACCATGACACAGTGCTCAAGTGCTTTTTTACTAATAAGATATTTTAAAATACATTTTTTTTGAGCTCATTAAAAGCAGCTTATTTAGTGATACACACTCCTCACAGGACTACAAACGAATAATAGAATAAGAAGCTACATTTGGTTGTTCATTTAATCAAAGTGATCGCCACAGCGGGTAGCTCTGAATGCATTAATGTAGAGTTAACAGAACATAAAGTACTTTAAAAAAGCTCAGCCTTTAACATCTGCACCATTAAAATCAATCCATTTAACACTTGTTCTAGAAAATAATTACTTTACTTTGGGTACTTCATGTACAATGTTCCAAATATACATTTTTATGTCTAATAAGGTGTGATATTGGTACATTTTTTTAAAGGAACAATTCTAATTCAGCTAACATAAAACATTCTGTTTATAACCATAGAAGTAATATTTTTTGCCAATTATTCAGCCTAGAAAGAGTGCAGAAAGGTGAAGATGTCCAGGTAGAGTGCACTAAGATGCACAAGGATGTTGGCTAATATAAAGAAATACAAGACAAGCAGCAGAAAATCAACATAAGGTACACTGTGGACCAAGAAAATACGCTGGGGGGTGGTGGTGTGTTCATCAGCTCTTCCGTAAAACACTACATGCCGCTGTCATGACTAGATCTGAAAGTCTACATGTTTTGAAAGCAGAAATTGTTAGAAAACTGATACCTTGGCAGATTTCACACTAGATCCTCTAAGTTTTTAGGATGTGCAGATTAAGAAAGCTCACATGATGATGTTAAATCAGTCTTTGCTTTAAAATGATGAGACAGTAAACGGTAAAGAAAATGTTCAAACAGACTACAGTATGGGAGATGATGTCATCTTACTGAAACTTGGCAATAAATGAAAAAAGGCAGAAACTGTTCTATGTTTGTAACAAAAAGAAAAACGCGTGAGATGGATATATAACCGTGGAAGCCAAATATCTGTTTCCAAGTATTCTCTGGCAGGCGCTCCTTTATTCAAGTCTAACCCCTGGCAATAATCTTCCTGACAATGATATTGTGCTCATTATTTCTTGTCAGAGCACCATCAGATCTCAAACAGGAAAGACTCCTCTTCACTTAAATGTGTCAAGATTACATTTTTAATGTAAATCCAACCTAGTTGTTTACCAGTACATTAAAGAATCTCAACATTAAGACATCAATTTAAGTGAGACTGAAATGAATGAAAGAAAGTATTCCAATAAATAAATCCTAATTAATAAAAGATGGTCATAATTCTGTCATCCAGCATGAACATGTGAATCATAGGATGCAATGACGTATTTAGTATACAGGGCAGGTGATAAGCATCATGCGGGAATATGATGCAAGAGATTAATTTTAAGACTGCAGCAGCGATGGTGAGAGTTCTGAGTGGAAAGGTCACATCGTCATGGGTTTGACTTTGGTTTAATCCACAGCACACAATTTTTTCATTCATCACAGCTCTTTAGTGAGCACCTCATGCTGTCTCTAACAGCATTTCACATCTGCTGGATATAACGCTAACTTATGAGTAGCTGTTACCATGATGTTCACTACATGAAAAAGTAAATATTAGTCAATCAAAAAAGTGTGATAGGAGTAACAGGGACCACACATCAGTGCAACTGCATCAGTGCAACTGAGGATTATAAAACATGGTTACATTTTTTGGGGGGTTTAACTGCACACCAGCTGTATTAGATCTGTTCTTAAAGTAAACGCTTCAGGGTAAAATCCACACGGGTCCATGCACCGTTCATGAGCACTGAGCGGAAAAATGTTTTTAATCAGACTCCTGGTGAGTGTTGGTTATCATATCATATAGTTAAACAACATAATTAGTTTTGTTTTCCTTTTACCGTTTATGAATAGTTAAATAAACTCATGGATCAGACCTGTTAGTGATTGCAGACTGTGCCAGATTGTGTAAAAGCATTAGAAATCACTGAAATCAGATAAAAGCAATAAAGTATTGTTTATTTAAATATAACACTATAGCACTAAAATAGCACAAAAATAAAAATAGCTCATACTTTGCTCATAACTTAATTTCATTTTTATTGCATTGGTAATAAGACAGAAAACATTTGTCTTCCTGGACTAAAATGAAATCAGAGATAAAATTTAACTGAGCAAAGTATCTTTACTTATGAATTGTGTACATAAGTAATTTAGACATAGAGGAGTGTACATATATATGTGGGGTATTTAATGAAAATCTGTAGATTAAACACTTCAAACAACTCATAACATGAGGTTATGCTAAAGACTCACCAGCCACTTTATTAGATACACTTGTTCAGCTGCTTGTTAATACAAATATATCCAGCGAGCATCATTTATCTGGGGGAAAATACCTATTTGGTAACAGCAAGAAGGAGAAGAAGAAGAAAGTGTGCAGAACAGCATGCGGCAGGTCGGCTGCAGCAGCAGAAGACCACACTGAGTGTTCCTCCTGTCAGCTAAGAGCAGGAATCTGAGGCTACGATTCTTAAAGGCTCACCAAAATTAGACAGCAGAAGATTGGAAAAATGAGTCAAGTCTTAAATTTCTGCTGCAGGGTCAGAATTTGGCATAAACAGCATAAAAGCACAGATTCATCCCGCCTTTCATACTAGCAAGAACTAGCAAAGTGTCTATGTAATGTGTTGCTGAGATGTCTACTAAAGCTAGCATGCTAACAAGCTAGTGACAGTAGCCTTGTATAATCAGGGGTGCACATAAGTGGTCCGCAGGTGCGCATGCGCTGTCAAAATAAAAGACGTGCACCAGATAAGAAGTTGCAACATGCGTTTGTGTACATATAAAATGCACTGTTTTGCCTGCTAAAGTGGGATTTTCACGGCATACTCTGCACCACATCTCTCATCATTTGTTTGAAGCCAGCTCATCTCCTCCAACCACTTTTCCGAGAATACGCGCTTCTTTTGTGGTTCAGACTCCTTCTGACATTTCTTTGGAGGTGGAGGAACACAAAAGTAATTGCTTAAAGGAGCTTGCTTCTTCGACATCCTTAAGAGTTCTAAACAAATGTCTGTCCTCCTCCAGAAAATCTTATGTACGCAAACGAGCGTTGCAACTTCTTATCTGGTGCGCGTCTTTTATTTTGACAGCGCATGTGCACCCGCGGACCATTTATGTGCACCCCTGTGTATAATATCCGTTTGCACCAATCAGGTTGGATGATAGGCAGTCATTGTATGAAACTCTGAATGCAAAGATGGATGAAGGCAGTCCTTCATCATCACTGAGTTAGTAGGCAACCACTGAAGAAAAAGTAAGATGGGAGAGCTAGAGTTTGTTTTTAGCCTAACACTTAATTTTCCTGCACACTGCGTACAACATCCTCTATCTGCCCACTGCTTGCTGTTTCATATCATTGACCCCTTTTAAAATAAAGTATTTTTATATTTCAGCGTTGAGTAGAGCAGAGCAAATAAAAACTTCTCTTCTGGTAGCCTTTTACACTGGGTTTTGCCAGTTTTTTTCCCTCTTAGAAAAGCTGGCTAAACAGAGACTGAGACATTACATAATATAATGCGAGATAATGTTTAGCAGAGGAGCTTTACTCAAATAACTTTATTATACCAAGGGGCCATTATTAGATGGATGCATCATTTAAAAGCAGGTTTTACTGTGACTGAGTGACACCATAATTGAAAAAAGAATTACTAGCATTTTGGAAAAATAAGCAAAATATCAATTTTCTTTCATATTCCAGCAGCCTGTGCAAATGGAAAAAACCTATTTCAATCAACGCGACTTCTACTGAGACTGTGTGCTTACTGGCACTACAGGTGCCTGACTACATCCTGTGCAAGCACAGACGGAGGGCCTAAGCTGCTCTGCTAACACACTCTTCATACTCTTCACAGCCTGTGCAGACATTGTGTAAGTCAGGCAGCAAACAAACACATATCTTGCAATTTCCTTAAAACATAATAATATCTTACGTCTATTTTCACGGGGCAAACATTTCTCAGTGAATGATGGGACAGTCTCATGTGGGCAGAAAAGTGCTGAACGTCGATGTTGACTCAGCCAGTGAGAACCAAGAGATTTAGTCTGGAGACCAGACAGACTGTCACGTGGACCTCGTTTTAGGCAGCACTGCTCTGTACGGTCACTGACCGACATAAATTAAAGCACTAAAAGTCACATTTTTTCAAGGACTCCTTCAGCGTTGACACGACTGGAACTTACAGCCCTGTAAGAGTGGACGACAGTGCAGAACCTATTTGTTTCCAACACAAATCAAAGAAACAAGGGGATACTGTGCACTAAAGGACTTCTGAGAACACATTTTACATCGCTAGCTGAGAAATAGATGAAATGAAGACATAAATCTGATAGCACAAGGGAGGCCTGCACGGGGGATGTAATTCACTGCACTCTTTGTAAAGTTATATAGCTGTTAATGTGCTCCCTGAGGACCCCCTACAGGAAGGTGCATTCCCTAATGGTTTCATTAAGCAAAGTAAATTCATAAGATGAGCTTGTTTGCTTACAGACTTGTGTGCACTTGCACATTAATGTGTATAAATATATCCATGCTGTACCACAAATTAGTTCTAATACTCAAAGACAGTGTGAGTGCTTTGTTGTGACTGAAAATAGCATGTTATATGTTTAAATCTAGATTAAAAACTGACTTGCTTCAGTCATACCTGAGATCCGTGCAGAGCCGCCTCTGATGTAGAGCGGGGGAGCCTGAAAGGCATAGATGACATCGTTTTCAGCTATGCTAGTCAGGTCGTCTTCATCAAAGAAGGAGCGTTGGAAACCAATGGAGTAAACCTCTGTCAGGATCACCTGGAGACCAACATGCAAACACAAGTTGGTTCCTTGATGTACATCCTTTAACGTGGTGAAGGAAATGACTTTACTATTATTTACTTCATGTGTTGTAGCCAAGAGGAAATTCAAGCCAAAGGCGGAGTAAGAAAAGTACAATCACACCAGTTACAGTTGCTTTACTGTACCTGGTCTGGAGAAATTTTCCCCTCGTCAGCCACCAACCTCCTCAGGAAGGCCACAGAGCCAAACAGCGGCACAGCCAGCCCGACCCGGAGATAGCGCTGTCCTTTGGTGCTGAACACCAGAACCACACACAAGGGCCTGCCGCAGACAAAGACACACAATCAGGAACAGTGGGCAATGGGGTGGCTTCTATTTTGATTTCTGTGCCATTTCTACTGCAGCCTCCTCTACAGCCAAGAAGGGACAAAAGAAGACTTTCATGAATAAATCAATACATTTTAACATTAATAATAGATCATTAGGACTCAGTTTTATGTGTGCAAAATAATGGAATCTCTATTGCATTTTTAAAAACGGGGAGCACTCGGCTCTGACCTCTACAGAGGCAGCTTTGACATACGGTGCTGGGACATAATGGCTTCTCTGAATAACAGCTCACTGAGGAGGTACAAAAACTCTGTCAGGGACCTGTTTGAGTCTATGGCCTGTGGGCAAGAGCAATTATGTTTAAGAATTTAAGGCTGATGACAGATTTTTCTCTAATCACAAAAAAGATTAAAGCAAAAGAAATACAGCAAAATATTCACAATACAGATAAGGAACAGAAAAATCATCCAAAGAAATTGTAAGAAAGAAAACAAACTGTATACACAATTAAAATGAACACAAGTTGGTAGAGTTGTTCGATATAACGATATATATCGGATGACGATATAAAAACGTCTATGTTTCATTTTATACTATCGTTTGTTACGTGGTGTCGCAAAAGATGCTAAGATTTTAACTCAAATTAATTAAAAAATAAATACATTTAAAAACGGAATCTAATAAGCAGTAAAATAAAATAAGAAAACATCATGGAAATTATCATTTGAAAGAATGGATGTTATGCATCCTGGGGAGACCCTGAGGATGCCCATGTGTGCAATAATTGTGATACCAAATACAACTTCAGTACTGCAGATCTCCAATTTGCTTAGCGTACAGTGAAATAACAGCTTCACCAATCTGCATGTCAGTCCACTGCCCAGATACTTTGAGCCTCTGAAAATAGGAGATTATATATGAAAATGTCTGTAATTCCTAAACTGTTAACACAATACCTTTATTAAACACCTCAAATTAAAGCTGAACGTCGACACTCCAGTGACAAAATTTCAAAAATGTGTCATAGTCCAAAAACCTATGGACCTAACTGTATATGGTCGCGCATAATTTTCATCTTTGTCTGCCTCCAGAATTATTCCGATGCAGTTTTTCTGTCACAACACACAAGTTAGTGTGAATTATTTATTTTGAACTGGACTTCATTAAGTTCTGGGACCACCAACTTTATGTGTTTGAGACCTCTAAGGGTCCTGCTGGCTTTATGTTTCCCAAGCATATCAAATATATTGTGACAATAAGTAATTAAGTGATGTATAAACTAGCAGCACTTTGAAGCTTGCTCAATAACTGGTGCTAGCATCAAGTTCAACAACAGGACTTTTCTGGCTCTTGTTAGGTAAAAAAAAAGATTTTTTTTAATCTATTTGCAACTAGTGAGCTGGTGCATTTACTTCTGCTCTGCTGATTTGGACAGGAAATAGGAGACTTCAAACAAGCCACAGTCAAAGGGAGACTAATTTGTGCTAAAGACATTTCAGTATGAACAAAACCTAATTGCTATTAATGACTGCTGTACTGGGGACTGAAATGTGCTCTTCACTAACAGTTTTAATTTCTTTAAATAATATTCAATGTGATGGAGGTTTCTTCTTTGGTTCTGCTTGGTCATGGGGTGTCTTCTGTTTGTTGGGGTTTTCTCTCCACTTTATACCTTACAGTATAAAGTGCCTCGGGGCGACTGTTGTGATTTGGCACTATATGGATAAGACTGAATTGAGCTGAGCAAGCGTGGTGGCACAGTGGTTAGCACTGCTGCCCCACAGTAAGAAGGTTCTGGCTTCAAAGACACCAGCTGGCATGGTATCGTCCTCTTTAGCAGAAATAACTACTAACTGTTGCATAACTGTCTGCCTCCTCTGAAATCAGCTGACTGAAAATCTTCACCACTTTTACATGTTAAGTTCATTTAGTTTCTAGATATTTGATGGTTTTCTTGATTTTTCAATATTTCCTGGGGATTCAAGTCTAGTTTCATAACTACATTTCTTCTTTCAAAGCAATTCCTTGGTGGACTTCTGTGGTGTTAAAATGCTTTAGTTTTTAAACTGATGTTCTTTTTGGATATCAAAGGATTTTCCCCCCAGCACGCTTTCAGGTATGTCAGATTTGGGCAATCTCTTTGTGATTGTAGATGCAGCTCTAAAAGTTACCTGTGGTCAAATGTTTTGATTCTGTTTGTTAAAATCTGACAATCTGACAATGGGCAGCAAGTCCTGGACAAACAGACATTAATATAAAACTTTGCTATGTGTGGATGATTTTTATTATAGCTGAATGATCTGTTTTAGGATAATTTACCAGTTTCATGTGTGACTCTCTGCCTGCAGGCCTTAGAGGTCACTCCCCAAAGATGTTCTAGTCACTGGCACCATTCTGAAATCTGTGCTTTTGAGTTTTCCAAGTTTTTCATTAAAATTACGTTTTATATTTTATAATTTTTTACCAGATGAGTTTATGTTTAGATATATTAAAGAAAAAAATCCAAGTTTCATGAGATCTACTCGTATGTATAGTGTAAACAATAGCAAACAAGGACACGACCGCCAATGGATGGGTTTGGATCGTCAAGCCCAGCAAATGTTGGTTTGGTGACAAACAGTATGTGTTCACTGAAAAAAAGGGACTGGCCATCTCTTGGATTTATGTAAGCATCTTGCATGCATTTAACACAATTGCCTCATGTTTTAAAGTTAAATGTAACTATATAGTGTAAAAACTACATGATATGCAGAAAGGGTGTATTAAATTGTTCATATCATGTTCAGGTGACGTAAGTCAATAAGATAGCAACGTTAAATCTCGTGAAACCACGCGTGATTTCATCTCGCGGGCTTTGGATCGTGGTTTAAAAAAGGCATCCATCTCAGTCAAGTCGAGCAGCCAACTCTACGTTTTTGGTATGTCTTGATTTTTTGAATTCATTTTTACCATAATTCAGCCAAATGTAGTTAAACGTCTAGAATGTCGCCATGTAACATGCTAAAAAAGAGCCGTTAGCTTATTTGCTGTTTTATCTGTTGTCAAAGAATTGGCGCTTTTTCATTTGAATTTGTCTTTGGCACAAGAGCCGTAATATCACATTAAACCTAATTACGAGGCACTCATAACATAATTTGGTTTTCTGTGTGAATAGATTTGTCAACTGACTCTTCAGTTACATTGTGTATTTACTGCACCGTGGTGTTAGTGAGATTTTGGACATTGAACAGCTTTAGCTAATATCATCAGCGGCATTATGCTAGCTTACATCCCTACCCCTCCTGCCCTCACCTGCTGTCCTTTTGTTTTTGTTTTTTTTGCTGCACATTGAGAGATGACCTCTATTCTGCATTTCACCAGGAGTCAGCTGATGGATTGTGGGTTCAAGGTGTTATGGTAAGAAAGTATATTCTATTTTCGTTTCTGTAACTTAATTATAATAGGTTTTTTATAATTATTAGGTGCATGCATACTCACCCTATTAATACAACTGAGAGATCCAAAATCTGCCATAGGTTTAACTTATACCTGTATGTATTGCCAGAAAGGTGATTACTGGACTCGCATTAATGCACACTTGAACTGAAATGAGGTCATAACTTGTGGGTTGTTGGGTTGCAAATCAGAAACAAACATCTTTGGATTTTTTTTAATCCCATAAGATCTGGAAACACAGTTTTTATTCAACAAAACATTACTGATTAACCAAGCACAGTGCCTGCTGTTATTTCAAAATAATTTTATGTCATTTCAGATAAAATGCAGCATTCCAGTGCATCCCAACCATGCCTTTACAGTCAAGGTTTCTGACGGAGCTGAGTTTTTCTCTGACAGTCTGCTGAAAGTGTTTGCAAAGTGATCGGGGGAACAGGGCACAAAGCTAAAGGATGTAGCTGCCATAATGACAGTAAGAACTTTAAAATTCTTTAACTACAAAGTGTATATGTATTGCATTAGGTCAGTAAAATTTTTATGCTACATCCATTGAAACAGTCAACTATTACCTGTGAGTAATGATTCCACTAAAAGGATGCCATAATTTTCGTCATGCATTTACTGGCCCACTGAGAAAAAATTCTTTTTTTAAAAATAAATGTTCTGGAAACTATATATCCATAAAGTTGATGTCAAACAGGAACTTTTGATATTGCTTTGTAGATGCTGGTGTTGCATGTTGACTGGTTTAAAAAGTCAAGAGTTTTTGTCTGGGATCATTTTCTTCTGTGCTACTGAAAAGTTCACAAATCTCTGTTTTCTTTGTTATAATACTTTAGGATGACATTAATGCTCGGAGTCCCTCATCAAAGTGCTCCGCATCTGTGTGAAAGACAATTGCAACATCTTGGTGCAGGAGTTCATGGTGAGTGTTTTATGAGTAGATTGTGGCTTTGCAACATTTAAAAATGCATTTAGTTATCCACTTGATCCTCATTGGACTGGTTAGGACCAGTAGTCCTCTTTAATAATTTGAAGTTCACATGAGGCCTGGTAGTGAACTCGGCCGCCGGCCCTTGAGGCCCCATCCCCACCCCTGTATTAGGGGTCACATCAGTGTGAAAAAACTTTAAATTTGTCATGCTAATGAACAAAGGAAAATCCCACCAATATTTATATTAGCTTTTGTTTGAAAAAATGACCAACTGACCAACAGCTAACCAAATTGTGGGGCTGAAAGTCTAAATTCTAACATCTTCTGAGTGACATAACCTGGATTTCTGATGGGCTGGTGTCTTTCTAACAAAAACTAATGTAAAGCATTTGAAATTATTATGTTTTTCACCCTCTCTTAGAAACTCTGTTAGACCATGAATGGCAGCATGGCAGGCCACTCTTTGGCTATAGCTATTTACTATGTTGCTTGCATTGGTTTAAATTACTCTAACATTAGAACTGGTAGATTCAAAAGAGATGAGTTTAAAAAGGAATCTTAAAGAAATGTTTTGTGTTTAACCAGGACTTGACTGAGGCCACTGCACAGATTGAGAAAACCACAATGAACATCTGTCTCCAGAGGATGCGGCAGGCAATGACTTTTCTGATGTTGTTCTTCAAGATCTGGATAACGTGACCTTTGCAGTAGCCATGCTGTTTGGACCTTTTTTATTCCTTCAACATGAGTTACCCATCACAACTCTGCTACACTTTTGAGGTGATTCAGTGGGTGGTAATGGAGTTGGATGCAACTCAGCTCTCAAGAAAAGCTCACAACTAAGACAAAACTGCTCCTGCAACGAAGCTCACTGTTATGCATGTGAGGTGACCAGCTCTAGGTGAGAGGACATTTAAATCTCACACTTGTTCTGCTGCATTTTTGAAGCTCAATTCCAGGAACGGATCGCAGGGTTCATTTTTATATACACTGCAACTGCCATGAGGACGAGCCGTTTTTTGTTGTTGTTTGTTTTTCCTTTTGCTCTGTACAAGTTCTGTTTGTCTGTTTGGCAGCATTTTTAAATTTCTCTTTGTATTTTTTCTTTCTTTTACTAGTGAAGAGATGTAGCGTGAACAGTTATACAGTCTAAATATCCCATATGGGTCATGTGAAATGGTATTTTCAGTTTCATTCAGTTGAAGTAAAGAACGTTGAATATTTCTAAGTGTGCTGTTTTGAACCAAGATGTCACAGTATGATCAGTGCTGTAATTTTTGACAGTCACTGTATCAATGTTATTTTTGCGTCTCTTGAATAAAGGTTTTGACCTGCAAGTGCTAATTTCTTTAGTTATTGGGGTAAAATGGGTAGTGTTAATAGGAAGGTGTTTGCCAATTCAGTAACCTAATTTAATGTTAATGGAAACTAACATTACCTCAAATTGTTTAGTCATAATTGTTGTTTAACTGAATCTTGACGTTAGAGGCCTTAAATAGAATGTTTTGTATTGTTCTTTCCCAACATTTTTCAAAAGAAACAGTCCAATTTCTTTGCTGTGATTGATTCCAGAGAACACGGAAGAACTGACATTATTTAACTGTTGATTTATATAGATTCAGTAGAGGAGTAATGTCAGTTTAATTCTTTACCTACTGTCAATGCAGTGAAATTAGACATTTTGTTTTGAAAGGTTACTGGTGGATGCCAGCAACCATCTTGGAAGAGAACAATACAATCTGTTATAAGGCCTCCATTTGAAAATTGTGTATTTGATACTAGAATATAATAGCAAAATGTAATTTGAAGATAACATGTAGTATTTAAGTGACCAAGTAGTATTGGGTAAAAGTTATTGAATCGTGTTGGGATAACGTGAGAAAATTGTGAAGGATTAAAATATTCCAAGAGCTCAAATTACTTCATCAAAACATGTTTAAGTCACATTTTATCAACACAAATTGCACAAGTTTATTGAACATGAATAAATTGTGTTAATTTAACTCAATTGTTTAAGTTGCTGCCAAAGCAAAACATCTGTGTGCAACAAATGTCCACCATTGAATTAAGTAAATCCAACAACATATTTTTTTCAGTGTTTATGGCTTACACACATGATCTGGGTGTGATTGTGCTGAACTTCTTCACACAGGGAAATATATAATGAATTCTTTAAAAGATAATCCATCTGTTTTCTCCTCTGTTTATTCCTTCTGATGTATTTTTTCTCTCAACCTATTTACTGCACACCAAAAACGACAGGTTGGAAACACAGCACTCTCAACCTGGCGCACCACGAGAAATCAGCTCTTAAAAAACATTTTCCTAAATTAGAAGAGAGGTAGGCTGAACTTTTAGGAACTATTTAAAAGAATGGATAATAAAAGGCAAATGTTTAGTGAGAAATCTACACTCACAGGATGTGATGTTCATTTTCAGGTCTCAACAAACGCTGTCCATCAGACACATGTCTTCATGTTAAACCAGTTTATTCTGCAGTTTGGGAAATGCATATATATAAATATATTCATCTTCTTGCTGAAGGTGAAATGAAAAAATTGATAAAACTCCCATTTCTGTCCTTTTATTATGTAGCCAGGTTAATGCTTGGCTTTTGAAGTTTGGTATCAATCTGATACCAAATACAGATCCTGATACTTTTAACCTATAAAGGCAGCTTGTGTAGGGGAGAGCAGTGTGTCACGATTTATGAGATGAATTATCATCAATCTGCACATTCTGAACACATTTTAATGACCGCTAAATCTCTGTGATTTTTACTTTCCATATAATTGATAGCAACAAAACGCTGCTTTGAGCTTTTTGTGTATTTTGAAAGTGGGATTTTTGGAGACCTGGGTCGACTTCTGATGTGTAAGGCTATAAATAAAACAGACAAAAAGCCTCGGACATTATTCATTGTGCATATTTTAGGTACATTTTTTATTTCCCCCAAAATAATGCATTTAACAGAATTCAGTGGACTATATACTGAACTTAGAGGAAAGGAACAAAGTATTGATCCTGTCACCCTAGTATCAACCCGATACCAATACCAGCGTTGTAATTGATACTGTTTGGATATTTGGATCAATCCACCCACCTCTAGGCTTTAGCTAGCATGAAAGAACACAACTAGTCCGGCTCTTTAACAAAATCCAGCTTTCACGGATCATTAAAGCTTAAATTAAATTAGCACCTTATAGCTTGTTTGCTTTTAGCCACCATTAGGCAAAGTATGTTCCAGACTAAGGCTATGTCTACACTAATCCGGATAAATTTGAAAACAGTGTTTTCGTCTAAAAACGCTCCGCGTCCACAAGATCATTTTCAATCATTTACGAACAGTTGTTCAATTCTTACGTCACTGTATTGCACATGCATGAAATGTAAGACGATTTGACCTTTCTGTCTGCCATTTATTTACTTTCCAGATTTTGAAACATTGCTGCAAAATGTTGAGGAAAAGCACAGAGTTTTTTAAATGGACTGACAATGAGGTGGTGTACAAAGTTGCAAAAGCGAGTGAGAATTAAAGAATTTGAAGAAAAGCTACCTGGAGCATGTACAAACTGATATTAATCTTCAATAGGGCTGTCAAAATTTCAATCAATTGAGAGCAAACAAAAAAACTGCTGTAATGCCCTCCGCCATCTTAGTTTAATTGGTCACATGACTGCATCATATGATTAAAATGCATCATCGTTTTCGAAAACCTCCGTTTTTTCGTAGTCCACACTGCGATGCAAAAACGTATTTTTCAAATGTATCCACTTTGGAGAGCATTTTCAAAAAGCTCAGGTCTCCTTGACCAAAAACACCATCTCAGTGTGGACGGAAGGCCAAAGCTAAGAGAAAAAGATGCGTTTTCAAACAAAAACGAATTAGTGTGGACATGGCCTTAGAAAAAGTCTGCCACGTAACACCCTTACAACTCTGAATTGCTAATTTTACATTTTAAAATGCCGTTTCTTGTACCCAAGTCTTAATGCTAAGCTAAGCTAACTGGCTCCTAGCTCTCGTTTTATACCAAACACACACACCCACACAAACACACATATAGTTTTACCAGCAGCAAGCCTATTTCCCCAAATTCTTAACTGTGCTCTCGGGTTTGGAAACACGTTGTGCTGTTTCCTGTGGATACTGGGAAACACTCCAGGCTCTGTAGCTCACCTACCTTATTACAACTCATACCAGCTGTCTAAGCAAGAGCTTCACTAAACTACTAACAGTCCACCTCCACAGGACAGGACATGAGAACAGGCAAGTTGTGGGAGACAAAATATTCCATGTTGTTTTTAGAAAACTATCAGCATTACGGTAAAGATCAAAAGCAAGCACCTGGAGTGTGTTGTAAGTGCTTAAGAGCCAGATTTTTATCCAACTGCTAAAGACAGGTGATAAAATAAAATAAAGGGTTAAGTGCTGGATCACTGTGTGTTGCCAGAACAGCTTTAGTGTTCCCTGGCACTGGTTCTCCAAAGTCTTTACTGGAGGGATAGGCACCATTCACCCAAAAAATATTCCCTCATTGGTTTATTGATGACGATGGTAGAGAGCACCATCTAACACGGTGGTTCAGACATCTGTGTTCACCTGGGTTGACCTGAGTGATTATGGCCAAAGTATATGATTCATATCATTTCATCCTGTAAGAGACCACTCCCACAACTCTGTTTTTGCAGCGACCCATCTTAATCCACGCCAGCAAAAACGTTGTGAAAGTCTCTTAACTTGAAAGTCTTGGTCACCTATCTGTAGATATGTACATGTGTTTTTGATAAGAAGGGGAAAAAAGCCTGATGCATAAATAGAGAGGCACTGGCTGAAAAAAGGAGGAATGGGTTACCCCTCCCTGAAAATGTCAGGATTTCCTGAACGGGCTCAGGGCCTCGTTAATCTAACGTGGAGGAGAAGTGGCTGTTTTCATGTAAATTTGAATAACACATTGTTTTAATGCGGAGAAGGTTTCCCACTAGCTTTTCCTTTCTGATACCAGGCCCTTCAGCTCCACAATGACCTGTGTTCCTACTGTATGTAATGCATGAACAAAGCTGGGTGTTGTACATCCTATTTTCTAATTGTGTCTCGATTTGTTTGGTGTTTTATTGCCTGAAGTTTCAAGAGCACCTATCATGCTTTTCCTTATTTTCCGTCACATACAGTATGTACTGTTACAGTAGTGGATTCACATATTAAACATGCACAAAGTTTCAAATAATGAGCTCTATGTATGCAAAAATAATCCCTATGTCACAATATCAGGTTCTCAATGTGGTCACAAAAATAGCAGTGTTTTGCAATATCTATATAAAATTACCAATATTGCTATTAGTCAAAGTCTTCTGTGATTTTATAACAAAATATTCACAGCTCAAAAAAAAGAGGAACACATTCAAAAATCATTAGATCTCAACATTTTCATGCACCAGGAGGAATCTTGGACCCACTGCACCAGGGTAGTGTCAAGAATTTCATCCTGATAACTAATGGCAGTCAGGGTGCTGTTGCTTAGTCAGTCTGTGAGTCCTTCCATGGATATACCATCACTGACCCACCACCTAACTGGTCGTGCTGAACAGTGTTATAGACAGCATAACATTCTCCACGGCTTCTCCAGACCCTTTCATGTCTGTCACATGTGCTCAGGGTGAACCTGCTCTCATCTATGAAAAGCACAGGGTGCCAGTAGTGCATCCGCCATCTCTGGTATTCTATGGCAAATGTAAATTTGGCTCGGCAAAACGGTGCTGGGCAGTGAGCACAAGGCCCCCTTGGGGATGTTGGTCCCTAGTGTACCCTCTGCCTTATTCAGTTAGTTCTCTGATTATTTGTTCAGTGACATCCACATCAGTGTCCTGCTGGAGGTCATTCTGTGGCTCTGCCAGTGCTCATCCTATTCACAAAGGAGCAGATATCGATCCAGCTGTTGGGTTAAGGGCCTTCTATGGCTCTGTCCAGCTCTCCCAGAGTAGCTGGAATCTTCTTTATGCTTGAGACGGTGCAGGGGAACATAGCAAACTTTCTGGTAATGGCACTTATTAATGTGCCAACCTGGAGGAGTTGGACTGCCTTTGAAACCTCGGTAGGGTCCAGAAGTGACAACATTAGGCACCCTAGTCCAATGCAAAACTAGTGAAAACAGTCAGAAATAATGGGGAGGAAAGAAACTTTTTTTAACAGTGCTCACATGGAGGTGGCGGGTGCGTTGGCATTAAACCATACAAAAAGAAGAACTGCACAATTATTTACAATATAAGTTATTAATAAGTCCATTATCAGAACTTTTCTAGAGTGAATATCCTTTAAATGACTATCTCAGAAACAATCATCCACCTGTGCGCATAGAAGCCTGGCACATATGATGTTCAAAGCTTCTGTGAGGTGTAGCCAATCTGAAGAAAGTTAGCTTGAATGGAGATAAGCTAGCTTGTTTCAGACACAGGAAGAATTACAGAGCTCCACAAAACTGCAAATCATGCAAAGCTACTGTGGCAGAGCAAGAAAAATATGGAGATGAAGAATGAACATAACAATTTGACTTCAAAAGAAGTAACTATCAAACTATCAAGATTAACAATCAAAACATATGAATATTTATATAGATCACGTATTGTAAGATACCTGAACAGTGTAATGATCAGAGGTCCACATCATTATTGTGAATGAGTTTCTACTCGTCGTTCTGACTAGAAAAACCATATCAGATAATAGACAGAAGTCTTTTTTGAAAATAACAGCACTGCTCACCTGGTCTGGCGAAGAGGAATCGGTAATGAGATGCAGAGGAAAGGGTCAAAGGTGTTGCTCTGTTTCAGGCAGTGTGGGCATGTCAGTGAAGATCTGCGGGGACGAAAGAACACAGTCACATTAGTCTCGAAAAAACAGCTGCACTGACTTGACACGGGCTTCCAATTAATCTCAAAGTCCTCCTGATTAAGTCTGGCAGGAAAGGAGATGGCTTAATCTTGTTACACAAGTGAACACCACAGGAAAAGTGTTCACAGTGCTCCATTCAGACGCCTTGATCTGATTGTGAGAAAGGAAAAGATGAGTGATGTAACTGGTGGGAATGAGAGAGAGTCGAGGGATGGGGTGGGGGTTAGAGGTAGTTGAAGCAGCCCCCCTGGGATGATTGGCGCTATAAACGCAAAACAGCAAAAGCGGTTTCCACGCTGTTGCGTCACTTTCGCTGCTCATGTGATGCCATTAAAGGAGGCTCGAGCAAAGGAGGTAGGTGAATTTCCTAAGTTTCCTAAGTACGTCTGAATGCACAGAAAGGAGGGAGTGACTACAACAGCGATTTTTGTTCCTGTGGATGGCTTCACTTCTTTCAGTTAATCCCTCTTAATGTCATTGGAAGAAATAGCTTATTCTAGTGAGCTAATTGTCTCAACAATGAGTCAGGGAGCCCACAGAATTTAAAAGCAGGATTGCTGGAAGTGATTTTGTAAACCTCAACTCTCTGTAAACAGATCTAATTATGTGAATGTTCAATAAATTTATAAAAAAAAAAAGCCGTACAGATTCAAAAACAGGCGTACTCATACACACTCTTCTGAAGTTACCAATAGAAGACTGAGCCTGTCCATGGTTTTTATGGTTTACAGATGAAATGAATAAAATAATATATTCGCACAATGAGCCATCTGTACCACCTGCAGTATTTGCTCTATGTGCTGAAATTCAGGCTGTGGTTTTGGTCAGTATGTAGACCAGATTCCTTCAGATTCCTTCCAGTCCAGTTAAAAATCCAAGTTGGAAACATTCCTCAGAGATTTTGATCCATGACATGATGGCATCACACAATTAAAACCAGGTTGAAATGATTTGGGGTTTGTGACAAACAGAAGAAGAGTACACTGTCGTCATAAAGGGTTGGACATAGTCTGCAACAATACTCAGGTAAGCTAACCTATTTAAAGGATATTTAGTTGGTACTAAGTGGCCCAAAGTGTGCCAAAAAATTTACAACACCATTACATGACCAGCAGCAGCCTGAGCTATTGATCAGGATGGATCCATTCTTTCATATTGTTTACAATATACTTACATCAAATTCTGACCCCGTTATCCAAATCCTGCAACAGAAATCAAGACTCGGACCAGGCAGCATTTTTCCAATCCTATATTGTCTAATACTGGTGAGCCCATGCAAGCTGTAGCCCCAGGTTTCCTGTTCTTAGCTAACAGAAGTAGTCCTCTGCTGCTGTAGATACCAGGTTCAGCACTTTAAGGTTCAATATCCTGTGCATTCAGAGATGTACATACCTTAGTCATAATTAATTATTTGAATTTCTGTTGCATTCCTATCAGCTTGAAGCAGTCAGACTCTCCTCTGACTTTTCTCTAAAATACAACAACCATGTTCAAAACCACTCAAATCAACTTTTTTCCCCATCCTGATGCTAAGTTTAAACTTCAGCAGGTCTTCTTGTCCATGTCTGCATGCCTAAATGCACTGAGCTGCTGCCATGTGATTAGCTGATTAAACAATAATACATCATCACATCATATTATTTGCTCCTTATAAGATAAATTAAACATACTATATGTATAAAAATATATATTTATAAATATAAATGATAATGACCATCAGAATTTGTAACTTCCATGAACTGACCTCCTGTGCTCAATTCAATAGCTAATTAAAACCAACAGTTACAGCTGAGCTTCGCCTTTGGCTGCTGTTAGCTCAAAAGTTTAATTTCCAGACTAGCTAGAAAAATTATTTTAGTGTAAAAATTACTAAAAAGTTTCTCAGGAGCACCATTTGACTGTGTTAACATAAAAACGTGTGGTTATACTTTGCAGGTGTTTGGTATGGCTCTGTGTAACTGCTTAAGTGTGACGGACGGTTCTGCTGCAAACATCTGTTCAGCTGTAAACATATTCCCGAGGGTTTTCCTTTCCCGCCGGCACAGGAACCTCACACCACACCGGAAGCGTGCACAGCATGTTTCAATGGAACTATAGTGTTGATCAGTCATTACTCTAATTTATCTTTTCATTTGTATTACTTCAATATCAAAACAACAGAAATAAATCTGTTGAAATAGTGTGGAAAGCACCAGGCAGAACATTAACTAAGAGATTTGTGGGAAATACAGCTCATGCACAGCAATATGTAAGCGTAAGTAGAAGATCTGAAGTTCACATCATGTCTTGATTGAACTGAGGTCATGCTAACGACCTGTGAACCTTTTCCGACCTTAGCACACTCCATGAGAAAGACATAGATAAACTGACCAAATGTGTTTTCCTTACAGAAAGGCACCTGACAGACCCAGTGAGGGAGTAAAGGGAGGTGTGGGAGGCTGGTGAACAGAGCTCTATTCAAACAAGCCCAGCTGACATGGGCTCTTAGTGGATCTCTCCATTTTGGCAGAGTCGAATGGCTGCCCTACGGATGTCTTATTCTCGCCAGGAAACAGTGAGGGCAACCGCACTGCATGCATACAAATCACACTCAGCCTTAGCTAAAACATAGATGTGCCCAGCGCTGCTCTGAAACACTTAGAAAGAAAAAAGCAGCAAAGGAAGAGGTGATATTCTGGTGATGCTCTAATGGAGGAAGCGTGGAAAGGTTGAAAGGTATGTATCCCCTCATCTGTGATGCAGCCATGCTGAAGAGACTCTTGGCTTGATGCTTTCCTACAGCACAGAGCTTTGAACCTTCCTGAATAACACTTAATTTACTTATCTGCTTCCACTTCATTTTCTTTTCTAAGCAATTAGAAAGAAAACAACTTGGGTTGAAATGAAACGCGCTGGCACCTCATTTTTCTCACTAAGCCTCGTCGCTATCCTCCGCTGGGAGGTGGGGAGCAGTTTATTGACCACGTTAATGTTCTGAAATTGAAAAGGCATGAACCTTAATTTGTGTCTCATAATTCTCTAATTAAAAGTACAATTGAGACATAATAATACTAGAACGAGAGAGTAAGCGAGATCCCTCGGAAAAATTGGCGCCACAGTAAGACGAGCTCCACACTCCCACTGAAACTGCACCATATCTGTAATTTGAAACACTTGACTGACTGTCATTCAGCCTTCATGCGGTGCACACTGCTGGAAAGTCTTTTTTTTTTTTACTAACTACAGCTACGGTAACTCACCCACATATAGTAAAAGATTACAATCTTTGATCTAATTTAGGCTTTACTTTATGTCAGGGTCCTGGGACTGGGCGACCCAGGATCCCTGAGCAGTTATGTATTATATTATTATTATTATTATATGTATTTTGGTATTGCTGCTGCTCTCCTCCATGATTGTAGATGTGAGTGTGTGTGTTTATGTCTGCGGGGATGCTTGGAGGATGGAGCTCAGCCACCTGCAGGCCTGAGGGGTGTGGCCCTGCGGAAGGACTGGCCACACCCGAAGCCACACACCTGCCGCTGATCAGGGCTCGTCGGGGGAGCTACTTAGGAGAGTCTTGGAGCTCCCACCGACGCGGGATCATTGCATGAGACTCCACGTTAGTCGTCCTGTTACTGAGTTAGTGTGTGTGTATGCCCGCGTTGTATGTGTCCTGACGGCTGCGTCTTTTGTTTCCCGCAGGAGGAGCGTGGAAGACACGGGAGCAGCGAGCACCGGGGGGTGCTGACACGGGAGCGGAGAGCACAGAAACACGGACTATTCACGGGGAGACACGACACGGGAGTCTGGGAAAACACGGGGATTTATTGTTACGTTGTTTGGATTGTCACCATTGTAAATAAACACTGTCTATACATAGAGCACCGCGCCTGGGTCCTCCTTCCCCACTCCTTCCACGGTGTGCCATGCCATACCGTGACACTTTATGTGGACCTATTATTTACATTTTCTGCCATATACATGCTGTTATAATATCAGATGCTCATATTCAACGTGGCCAAAGTTTACAGTGTACACCGATCACACATAACATTATGACCAGTGTTGGTCAAGTTACATGAAAAAAGTAATCAGTAACTAATTACCGATTACTTCCCCAAAAAAGTAATCCCGTTACTTTACTGATTACTTATTTTCAAAAGTAATTAGTTACTTAGTTACTTTTTAAAAACACGATTTAATACCTGAGTAGGTGATAAAGTGATAGATCTTTCAGCCCAATTCTACTTTTTCTGCATAATCCATCATACAAAATGTAATCAAATGGAAAAGTCTCTTTTTAAAACTTGTTTTATTAGTTTTAATCTTTTAACTTTATGCATCAAACAAAAATTAAATTATATGCACCATTCTCTGACTGGAAGAAATTTGTTTAACATTTAAACCTATTTTCTGCACATTCCAGCACATAAAATAAAATATTTTTTTGTGTTTACACTCAGTCTTCCAAATAGATGCAAGTGAAATACAGCAAAAAAATGTTGAGTGAAAATGTTGAGTGGCATAGGCTGAGGTTTACCCTGGTGCAGGTGTGCTGCAGCGGTCAGTGGAAGAATCTGCGAGTTTCTCTGTGAGTTTCCCATTACGTCGTAGCGCACTCGGTGCTTGCTCGGAAGTTAAGGGTTTTTTTTCGCTGTAAAAATAAGTTTTCTTCCCACGCACAATGGACACGAATGTTTTTGTCACTTTTTACAGAATCAAACTCAAAGTAAGGTCAGTACTTCCACGCTTTAAACGCTGCACGCTCATACTCTCTCCCGCACTCGATATATGATCCATTGTTGATCTGCACACAGCTGTTGTCACAAACGTCGCACTCGCTTACGTCACTGTCATGAGACATTCTCGCAAAAAAATCACGGTTTTAGTAACGCAGTAACGCAGCGTTACTACAGGAAAGTAACGGTAATCTAATAACCGTTTTTGCTATAGTAATCCCTTACTTTACTCGTTACTTGAAAAAAGTAATCGGATTACAGTAACACATTACTTGTAACATGTTACTGCCCATCTCTGTTTATGACCAGCTGCATAATATTGTTGGCGAAGACCTTTACTGGTCTGCAGCTCTGCAGCCCCATACACAACAAACTGTGTTGCTCTGACAACTTTCTACCAGAACCAGCATTAACTTTACAGCAATTTGAGCTACAGCAGCTTGTCTGTTGGACCAGACATCACCAGCCAGCCTTCACTCTGCCCATGACCCTGTCGCTGGTTCACCACGGTTCCTTCCTTGGACATTTTTTGATAGATCCTGACCACTGAAGAATGGGAAAACCCCATAAGATGCTCTGACTCCGTCATCTAACCATCACAGTTTGGTTCATGTCAAACTAGCTCAAATCCTTACACGTGCCCATTTTTCCTGCATCAACTTTGAGGACAAAATGTTCACCTTCTCCCTAATATCTCCCATCTACTGACAGGGCCAAGATGAGATAATTAGTGTTATTCACTTCACCTCTCAGTGCTCATATGTTATGCCTCAAGCTATGGTTTCACTACAGCTAAACACTTGGAGCCTTATAGTTTTTTTTCTGCTTCTGGCTTAGTGGGACGTCACTGCGAGCAGATTTCCCTGATATCGCATGTCAAGCACGCAGCTCTGGCTGTGAGTGCAGCAGCCTCGTCCAACTTCTACTTTTTTGGCACAGCCAATAAACCAAGAAGGAAGAGAGTTAAATGGCTTCCTTTAGACATTGTACAAAGGCCCAGTATACAATTATTAAGGATTATATTAAACTTCATATAATGTAAAGATGCGATAATATAAAATACTGAGCTAGGTCCATTTTAGAGGGCCTAAAATTCTATGCATCAGTGAGTGAACCGAAGTAGAAATGAAACTAAAGTCATCACAAAACGAGCCTTTTGATCAGCTCCAGAATGTGATGACACATAACATAAATAAAGATCTAATAATTGTTGGCGCTGCTCGCTTGGACGGTGATTTAACTTGTTTGAACATGTATAATGGCCGTGATGATTGCATAGTGACAAACCGGGCTATTACAAGGATAATTCTCCGGTCTGTCAACTCTAGATGTTGTATTGCATTGGACACTGCATTGCAAAGTGCTACACGGGCAGTGACGGAGCCCCAGGACTCAGTTCCTTGGAAGCCAAAAGAGAGAGAGAGACAGGAGTTGGGAAATTTTTCTTCCAAGTCTAATTCTAGCAGTGCAATACATTCATAAGCAATTAAAAACTCAGTGTTTGGATGCTTGTCTGCAACTCTTGCACTGGTAAAATAGACTGACAGTGTAATGTATATGCTGGAGTATCTGTGTAAAGGTTTTGCTAAGGAAAACTCAGCCTGTAGTACACAGTATACAACAGAATTGAATGCACGCATGTGCAGTAGCACTTTTAAGCAATCAAAAACAAGTAAAGACTATATTATAAATAAAGGACCTGAAGTCAGAGTACACCGGTGTATACTTTAGCTTATTCATTCTCATTTGACCCCCTGCTGAGGTAAAAAAAATATACACAAACAAAGCAGAGGGTCAACAATAAATACATCTATCACCCATGTCCAAACACAGATACAATCGCTTTAAAAATTCACATTTAATAAAAATGTCTTTAGAGTTAAACAATGTCGTTATCTTATATGCATTTGGTCTCAATCTAAAATATACAGCAGATATATTTAATGATTATAAATAAATAATGAAATAATGATACTAATATCCAAGGTTTCCCAAGCTACAGAGTATGTGATTAACATATGTAACATAATAAAATCTGCCCCACCTACACCTCGCCAAATAACACCAAACCTAAACTATGCAAATTATTTTCCAGCTGGAACTGTTGCTTAAATAATCCAGAATGTAAACAGATACATGGATACACTCATATCACTTTTAAAACATGCCAGGTTTCCAATTTTGCCTCAGGATATCAGATATCCTTATGTCAAGTGCTGCTTTTATGTACTTGCCATTTACCACTCCAGTCTGTCCCCATAAATAAGAAAGTCCTACATGATCAAATATTTGCTTTACCTTCACAGCCCAGTTTGATATCAAGTGGGCCGGACCAGAACACTCTGTTTTCCTGCAGTGTAAAGACGTTTAACTACACATTTAATCTCTGCTACATCTTAATGTGGTAAAAACAGAGTAGTGCATCCATTTTTGGACTCCTTCACATTTTTCAAAGTAGTCCCCTGGGCCAGATTGGAGTCTTTATTGAGCTTATTCTGGCCCTCAGGCCTTATGTGTGACACCTCTGATCTACACCAAGATCCAAGAAAGTCCTTGGTAAAACTAAAAACGCAGCTGCAGCAGTATTAAGGATGTACAAAAGCAGGTAAAGCACCACTAAATACAACCACAATGGCTGTCCGTCTGCAGTGATGCCACTGACAGTGCACTGCTTTCATCATCTACCTCTTAAAAACAGACGATTCAGAGCCGGCGGTATTCTTGTCTGTAGGAATTTTTGTGACAGCTTGCTCTCAAATTTGCTGAAGAGCACGAACAGAAGCCTAACGAACACCGGGCGCAGGCTAAATGCTTCAGCTTCAGCTCCAGTATGTTTCTTGTGAACATGACCAATACATAGCGCAGAGGTTGGAGCGTGATGATATGGACCTGGACGAGTGCAAAAGGGAGACAACATTTATAGGCGGCACAGACAATGCCTGAATGCTGGCTGACAAGATGACTTCCGTCTCCTAAAGCTTGGCAGAAGATGAATATTCCAGCATAAAAAGGATCCACAGAGCTCTGCCAGAATCACACAAGAGTTTCTAAAGAAGGAAAATGTAAAAAAAAATAAAACCCAAAAAACTATTACTTGACCAAGCATTTCACCTGCCTTTAGTCAAATAAAAAACCTTTGGGGTGTTTCAGAAAAAGGAAAGGTGAGGCAGCACATCCTCTCCATCAAAGACGAGCAGGAGGAAAAAAAAGAGTCTCAGAAGAATGGCAGAACATTTCTTCAGAAATTTGCACAATAGCAGCATCAAAAATAAAGGTGGACATAAGAAGTGTTGAAAAAAAACTGCTTCAGATCTGAGCTCCTTTTGTGGGCCGCGTCTTTTTACTGCAGTAAACCTCAAACGGTGGTTCTAATTTTCAATAAGAGCAATTACCCCGCCCTTCAAATTGGTGCAATTATTTTGAGGTGATAACATTTTCAATCTTTTGACATCTACGTGCTACCGCAGAGCGATGCACTCGCTCCTGTTGTATACTGCGCACTCTCTCTGTGCCGTCTCACCCACTCTCGCTGGCTAGGACACTATTTGAGTGGGAGAGAGGAACAAATCTTGCCTGCCGGGCTGCTACGGCTGCTGCTTCCTATGTAGACCCACCCAGTGTGTCACAGCTGAAACATTTGAGAGTGAGGGTGGCAATTACCGTAGGCGATGCGCTCTGACAGATGTAATACTGGCAGTCACACAGAGCTGCCAATTTTCCAAAGAATTAGCAGATGGAAGAAGGTACAGGCCACAGAGAGTACGCATCAGAGGCAGTTCAGCCTGGAAAGCCTGCACTTTTATAAAAAAGTCTTGTTTATAAAAAAATTAGATTTGAAATCAGCAGCAGCAGCAACAACTGCTTAGATGTTAGGTATAATAGAAGTAAACTGTAACCTAACTCAACTAACCAACGAGGCAAAGCGTTGAAAGCTAAACTGCGGCATAAACGTAGTTTCTAACGGACAAGATTAAAAATTCCATTGAGATAAAGTCGACCTGTTCCACTCTCAGGAGGCTGCAGCTGACAGACGTGTACATCAGCCGCCTCTTTATCTCCAGGATGACTGATCTGTGGGAGACATGAGGACATCCAGCTGCACCGAAATGTTAATAAGACAGTGTGCTAAGCGCTTTCCCCCTTTTTTCCCCTTAAAACCCACCTTCCAAAAAAACAGGAAGAAAAGTCTTTGATTGAAAAATATTCACAAAGCATTACAACAGAGAAAATACTCGACCATTGTGACATCCCTAATTGTTTCAGCACAAAAAGGAAAGCACTCTAAATAAGTACTTAAGAGATTTCTGTTTTTCTAAGAGGCTCAGAGGTTAGAGAAGCAGGCCAGTTTTTCATTGGGCCTTTTCAGAATAACTGCCTCTGTCTGCCTGGTAATTAGTGCTGTGTGTGTGTGTTTGTGTGGGCGAAGATTTAAAGTCCTTCTAACCTGGCATGTGTGTCTCTGAGGGCTTCTCTGTAAAAGAAATTATGACATCTCCATTAAATCGGCCGTATTTAGCAATTACTCTGCAATCTGACCGGTGAACCCTGAACACCGTGTACTGTGAGCCTGTAAGTGGATTGTGTGATTTGACCCCCTCTCTTCACTGGTATTATTCAGTAATATTTATGTCATTTATCTACACAGTGTGAGCCTGGACGAAACACAGGAGTGCCATGAGACAGACGTGTCCGCAGGAGCTATTTAAGTCGTGACCTTTCTCTTGCAGAGCAACCTGACATTTAGACCACTTGACAACATGGCAGTGGACCTTTGTGCAAACAAAACTCACAAGATGCTTGATATGGTATGTGCTGATTTCAGCCAAACAGAAAGAAATGTCTGCTGGCAAATAGTTTTTGGTTCAGAAGAATTTTTTTTTTTACAAAGTCACTTTTGTCTTGCTACAGTCATTCAATGGGAGAAACAGTTTGACAGGCCTTCTGTGTCTGGTAACTGTTAGACCAAGTTACAACCATAGTCTGTATATAAAAGATGGATGCACCTGTTGAACCTCTGCAAAAATCCCTTAAACCCAATTCTTTCTACTGGAGTAGACTCCTTTGGATGCACAAAGGAGTCTTTTTTTAGTACTTAGGGATGAGTTGATTCTTGTTCTGTAACTTACTGTAGGTAGTATTGTGATTTTCACTTAAATAGTTTATATGCTTTACTAAGTCTGAAAGGTGAAAAACAGGTTTTTAATGCAAAATGATGTTTAAACTGTTGCTTTTATGTAATACATCTATATAAACACAGTTTTTTCCTCCACTAACTTTCTATATTGTGTTTTTGTGTGCCCCCACTCCTTTGTTCTTGGTCTCCCTCTGTGACATACATTAAAATGCCACTTCAAGGAAGTTACCCGCATCTTTGAAATACAGTCTATTAATGACTCAGGGAAGGTTTCAGCAGTCACTTGTACCATTATCTCTTCACGTAATGATAGTAAGCCAGCAAGATGTGACAAACTGATTTGTCCTTAATGTCGACTTCATTTAAATCAAATTTTATCCTTAGAAACTCACTTGTATTGTGCCTGGAAATGCTCCTGGACAAAGCTGTGCTGGACTCTGGGCTGCTGTGACTGGGATGGATCAGGAGACGGCACTTCCTCAGCTCCAACAGGGCCCTGCGGCACAAAGGAGGCCACACATAAACACAGAAAGTCTATCCCATTCTCACATTTATTATATATATACTGCAAAAGTTGTTAGGCATTGTTAATGAGACAGCAAATGTGTACTTTAAAGGTAAATTGAGTAAAATATCACCAGTAGATGTCAGTAGATTGCAGACAACCACCCATCGAATTCTGTTGTTTTTTTTTTTTACCCCTTCCTAATTCAAGTGTATAATCTTAGCTATGGGGGATGATGTAGGACAAACAACCTCGGTTGCCATCCATCTGTAGTGAACTGTTATGTGTCCATATCTATCTACTCTGGAAGAAGCTGTAAAACCTTGTGAAAGTAATCTGAAGAGATAGTGAAGCTTAGTAGCAACAGCTAATGAAACTTTCTTTGAAGTGGATCCAACATTGTTGGATTTGGACGCTTAATAAATAAACTCTCATACGATGTGAGAGTGTAATCAACCTTTTTGAAGGAAAGTGTGATTTTTTTTCTGTTAGCTAACAACCAGCTGTTTTTTTTTTTTTAGCTAGCTTTGTGTCAGATGCCCGAAGACAGGATGGTTGCATGTCTTATTTTCTGAGTAACTGTAAAAATACCAGGAATAAATCAACATGTTTACGCACGTTTTTGTGTGCTAGAGCCCTGACTTCAGTTTAGGAGACAAGGCTTGAGGTAAGGAGGAAGTGGATGAGGTGGAAATGAAGGAGGAAACAGAGCAGCGTTAGAGGAAGAGAAAGAAAATATACTGTACATGTACAAATGTTAAACAGCCGATTAGGTGTTAATCGATGTCCATCTCGGTCACTGAACAAAGGCATTTGCACGTTTTTACTTTGCTTTTTAAAAAACCTTTAAAAGAGTGCTCCGTCCTAAATATAACCCCTTCAAGAAGCCTTTATTTTTATTTTATCAAATTCTTACAAATGGGAGGAAGCTGGCCTTGGATGGAGATAAAAGTAGAGAAGTTTAAAAAAAGGAGTGAGCAGCCAAAGAATTGCAAGGTCACACTAAATGTGTGGGATGAAACACGCTGGGAGGATCATAAGCAATGCTGACGACACAACTATGTGAACAATCTTCTGCATCAGTTTGCAGATGAATTCATGTTTTCCTAATTACAAACCATAAGCAATAAACGTTTGAATAATGTGCCTTTCACTTCATAATGCTGCCAAAATGTATAGATCTGTTTGGCTGTGTGCGTAAACCAAAGTTATGTGACGGGCTGAGAAGAACACAGTAGTGTTTGTTGTGCTTTAATGCCTAGTGCATCATATTTGATACACAGAAAGAGACTGCATCATCAGTGTAATCCCCCCCATGAAAAACCTCAATAAATGACAAAATACATTAGAAAAAAAGAAAATATGAAAATCGTTTTTTAAAATTTGTCAGCAGGTTTAATAAAAACTCAAGACACTGAATTTTCTGGCAGTTATTTGATGGTTTAGGCTTTAAAGGGGTTAATAATGACACACTTTAACTAAAATTTAAAAGTGCTGAACGTTATGACACGTAGTCACACAGTGATATTTCTGTGCTGTATTGACTCATTCACACCTTTTCAGGCAGGGGAAAATAAAAGCTGGAAAACATTCTTTAAGTGGTTCTGCTTTAAAAGGGCATAATGTGGCATACAGACCTGCTGCTAGCATTCCTCTGCTCACACGCTATCAGTCCCACAATAGCCTGGTGTAAAAAGTCAGGTACTTGAGACTGCATTAAGTCATCATATCATCTCGGTGCTTTTTACGCCGGGCTGGCAGAGCCAAATGGAAATGCACTCTCTGAGCCTTCTCTGTTGACCCACACTCTCGCTCTGTTTACTATTCCTCAAGTTTCTAGCTACTGGTCCCGTACTGGCTGCCGCTGTTCCCAGGCTGGCAGCTCGACCATGACGTCCCCTCACAAAGTTAAAAAAGGGGGTTTTGAATTTCTAAAGGGGAGAGGGAGGTGGAGGGTGTGTGCGTTTGTTTGTCTGTGAGGTGCACTCAGAGTAACGGAAGACTCCTTTGCAGTTTGCCAGCATTTCCAAATGCTGACTCTATTCTTCTGAAAGCATTTGAGCTCACAGAGACCCCAGCCTGAAACCTGACCACCCTGCTGCACTGTGCTTTAAGAGGAGCACAATGACAAACCTCTACCTCCTCTCTTTTCATGGAGTCGAGGAGCTTTCATATCTTCCTGTCACGGGAGGATTAACCAAAAGCGGAGGTTCAACACGGCTGATCTTCCAGTTACCGCTTTATGTACAACAAGCAGTGAGAGCTTGAGAGTGCAGCCTGTCGTGCATTTGCATTTTGAGCTGACATCAAGCGCAGCATTTTACTCCCTCTTTTTCTTCCACATGCTTGCTAATGGATTCCACTGCTATCTTTATGGAAAGATAAAAAGCAACACCGAGGCCACAGAGTTCAAACACAGTTGGTCTTATCACCTCTCTGGAAACCCATGCCCTGCCGTGTCAGTAGACTGCAAGGTGTTAGATGTGTGCTAACAGTAGCTGTTGACGGCGTGGACATTTAAACACAGTGAGGAAGTGGGGGCAGCTTATGTGCCTTCTGATATGGGGTTCTGAAGAGTTATCTAAATGATCGTGGTCAGATATCAGTTCCCACAGAGGAAGCTGCGTCTGCTGCTGGTTTAAGAAATTGTTTTACAGGTTGGGAAATGACCCCAGCAGAACAGGGGGGCCATCTCAAGGGATGGCATGCACAAGTCTGAAATTGAGATGCTATCTTTGAAATTGCTTGTCAGAAAAATGTGCCATCTTTCAACCTGATAAAACTGTAACTAAACAGACAGGCAACAGAGAGAGAAAAAAAATCCACCCAGCTATTTATAGAGCCACGAAGGAAAAGAGAGAAAAAAACCCGACATAAAATGTCACTACTTTTCTGACACTTACCTTTCAGTATTTGAAGCAAACACACACACAAATGTTCCCTACTCTTTACAAATATTTTCATTTTGCTTGTGTCTCATTACGACATTTGTGACAAGCAGAGGCTCATCCAAGGGGAAACTGTTTTACCAGTCCAGTTTAATTTTATTTTATTTACACAGCTGCTTTATATTGTAAGGTAAAGACTCAACAATAATACAGAGAAAACCCCAACAATCTGATGACCCGAGCACTTGGTGACAGTGGGAAGGAAAAACTCTCTTTTAACAGGAAGAAGACTGCAGCAGTGATAAGGAGTCAGGCTAGCAGCATTATGGCTTTCATTTGTACACGTACAGTAGAATTACTGCTTTAAAGTCTCTTTTGGGTTGGTTTTGTGTTTATACCTAAAAAAAAATCTAAGAAAGATTACTTGTGTATTCTCATTGGGACAGGTATATAGAACTGTAGCCTAAGGTTTATATAGCTATCAATTTAGAGTGTAATGTAAAATTAATGTAATGAATGGCATAACAAATTACTTTCTCCAGGGAGTATGTATGATAAAAAACTGCACTGCTTTTTTATGACAAGTTATGCGTAATGTGTAATACATTACTTTTTAGAGTAATGACCCCAAGACTGGGTCTAACCTCGTTGGAAAACTCAAAAGTAAAGTGTGGAACAATTCACACATTTAATGCTCAACTTGGTTGTGAACTGAGGACAGCTGTCTAATCTTCACCCTGCAGGAGGAGGGCACATCATCAGCACAGAAGGTACCTCTGCTAGTTAGCCAGCTAACAGCAACAGCTTTGTTAATGTCATGTCAAGGCAGACAGTGTGGAGTGGAAAGCAGTGGACCCAAATACAGATGAACGAAATGTGGAAACGTAACTGTATTATAACAAATGCCGTGCCTTTTATTGACGCCGAAAAACAGAAGATGAACCAAACATAAGAAACAGACAAATGAGAAACTAACCACAAAAACCTAAACTGGGGAAACTAAATACACAAAAACCAGGAACACTAGGAAACACACAAATACCTGAGACATGGGACGTTAGTGATGGATGATAAGCAGACAATCAGACGAAGACAAAGTGCTTAAATACACAGAGGAATAATGAGGGAATGAGACAGCAGGAGAGCATAGCTGGGAGTAATCACGTACAACAAGACCGTGAGGAAGCAAAGCTGAAAACACTAACATAGCACATGAGACCGTCAAAGTAAAACAGGAAACATGAGACAGGCACAGAGACACGGACTTGACACTGAAACGATGAGAAGCATAGACATGAAAGCATAACTTGATTAAACGTGACAGAAGGAACACAGGGGAGACAGAAACCTAAAGACTAGAAATCACCATAAATACTAAGGAATAACTAAAAGAGCCAGAAATACAACACACTGAGAAACCACTAAATCACAGCGCACTGGGTCACCAGACCCCGGACATGTCAGGCATTAATGTTCCACCATTAACATTACTGTTAGTATTAACTGTGGTCTTCAATAGAGAAAATATGTGTAGCTATAGTTTCTTTTTATTTGAAACAACATTGCTAAGAATTGAAGTCAGATTGAAGTCATTTCAATCTGGGCTACCTTTTAACAGCAGGTTCCCTCGTGGGGCTAGTGCTGACCTATCACTGGTGGCAGTGCTTCTAACGTTACTGCATCCCTGTGGCTGTTAGGCTGCTGTTACACACTGGGTCTTCATAGTTTTACATGGTAACACAAGAAGGGTGGTATCACCCCACCCTTCTTGTTGCAACTGACCAGTCATATATCTGTGATATTGTAGCCTTGTAACTGTGTGGACAAATACAATAACATGGCTTGTCCCTAAGTAGAAGTAGGATGAAAAAAACACAGGGTCATGGTGGATATGTGGGCCACACATGAGACTTTCACCCAGAAGAATGGAGCTTGTGTCCTGCGTCAAACTTGAGGTCAATGATAGTTGTTTTGTTTTTTCAGTTTGACTCAGTATAGCCACCAAAACTACCTGAATAGATTTTGAAAATAAAATCCTGGATGAAAATTTTCTTCTGTTTCTTTGATGTCTTGGGAATGAGAATGTGTTGGGAACACAATGTAGCGCGTTTTCAATCCAGATCTGTTTGAACTGGTGAATTCTGATGCATTTTCATTGTGAAGACTGTTAATTTAGCTGGACCAAAGGGAAAAGGAGAGTCTCAGAGTGCATATGGACTTTGTTATGGATACTTTAAAGTAAATTCTTTTGATTTTGGCACACTAATCCAGTATTAAATTAATCTGGTAAGGGGAACTCCAAAGAACTGGCCCCTCTGACTTATAGAGTCAGTCAGAAGAAGAACACTGCCAAGAACAAACTAAGTTGCTAAACAGAGAAAAGACCCCAAAATGAAATCGAAATAAAAACCAAGGCCAGTCATATCTACAAAAGCAACACTGGGAAATGTAAACACAAAAATGTGCAGCTGCCAATATCCGAGATATGTAAAGCCTGAGAATTGTCTACCTCTGCTTAATTCAATAAGCCTCAATGCCAGGAGAGGGGCATGTGCCAGTGCCTGAGGAGCAAGGAGTAAATTAAAACTCAAATCCCTCACCCTGGCACCTTGGAGTGCTGTAATTGATTTCTGGGATTTAGATAAATGACAAACATACGGCACGCAACTGAGTGGTGGGCTGGAGGCCGGCCGCCAGCTCAGCACTGTCAGAGTTCACGAAGTGTGATTTTTTTAAGTCGGCTGAAAGAAGAACAGAGAGTGAGGCCACAATGATTGAGAGCGAGTCGTGATAAGCAAATTGTTGTGCGGTTGGCTGCTCAGCATCAGACAGCCGCCTGGAAAGAGTCAATTTCTAGAAAAATCCGAGAACGCTAGCTGATTTAAAAGCAGAGGTCAGGTTTCTTGGTAGTTACTCATGCTGGAAACAAAAATATGTCATTGCCTTAGTGTAAGTACATTACTGACTAGGATTGTGATGGTGTATTAAATGGATTCCAATCGTTTGGTTTGGTAAATAAAAAAAACATCTTATTTTGCTATGCCCTTTAAGCCAAACATTTACAACATGCTGACAGCGCTGGCCGATTCATGTCTGAGTGACACGACAGGCACAAGTGATGTTCACTATGTCTAAGTGATGATATAAAAGTCATGTTTCATGTTACTGCAAAGCTTTAAAAGCTGCAGCTGCAGCCACCCTGCATCCAGCATGGCAGAAGCTGAGCAGACACCCTGCCAATTTTAAGAAATGTGTATAATGTGTTAACTCACACTACATACTGAGTTTATGCTATGCTCATGGTCTGAATTTGCAACATCACAGTGCAGAGCTCATATTCAGCAGAAATACCAAGGCCTTCTGCCTTCTTATTGTTTTCTGTGCAATAATAATATACCTGTGATACAAAGGGTCATACCAAAAGAAGAACTTTATGTAATGTTACACCACTTGTAGAAGCTGCTTTTGGAAGTTTGCCTATAGTGTTTTAGGCACCCTTGGCAAAAGCACTACATTTACTCACAATACGTTTCAGCAGTGTGGATGTAGACACCGATGACTAGCGCACTACCACATCTCTGTTAAAGACTGTTGACTGCTGGACATCTGTACTTCAGCACGAAAGCCTGAAATCACACAGATTAACAGTGCACTCTCATCCCATTGGAGAGGCTTTCAATAATTCACCCCCCAAAAAAGCGTTGCTGGGAGTGATTCATCTGTGAGTGGATCCACTGTAAAAGAACTCAGGCGCTTTTACTCCACTGTGGCGAAAACCCAGGAAATGTGGCACCCCTCCCATCCTAACAGACCACCCATCTCATCCTGATGGGGGGAGATGATCGTATAGGAGGGGGTGAGTGTTCTTAGTAATGGCCCTGATGTGAATAATTTAAACAAACCCTGGAAATGCACAGGAACGGACACTGGAGAAAGCACTATGAGGAAGTGATTGAGAACAAGCCACAACAGCACCTAAATCCCCATGGCGATCGTAACAGAGAGGGTCAGAAAAGGATAGACAGCGATATAGGGCAGCTGTAAAGACACACATATGCATGCATTTATTGATATAAGTAGTGAGTCAGTAGTGTACTCAGCTGACAAAAAGACTGTTGATAAATAATGGACGGTCTCTTTCAACACCACCTGCTGTTGCACGGTTATCTCTCTATAAATAGTCTCAATAACTGATTCTGGGAGCTTTTCTCTCTGGCCCTTTTGGCCCATTACATCCTCCCCAGGCGATCGCTCGTTGTGGGGTACATTCATATTTATTTGCTCAGCGTCCAGACATAAGGGCTTGGACTCTAAGTGACCTCATGGTTGTAACTGAATGACGGCTATGTGCTGCACATCTTAACAGTATAATGGCTTCAGTCTGCTCTAGTTTTGACTGACTTTGATCTTCCACAGTTTCCACAAATCAGAAATGATCAAGACAGCCTGTGCTGCTAGGCAACAGCCACGGAAACATGTACACTGCTTTAAAAAAAGTTAAAGAAAAACTTTGAAAACATCAGATCTCAATGGGGAAAAATTAAGCTGGATATCTATAAGGACTGGGTAAGGTGTAAGAAACAAAAGGATGCCACATTGTTTGATGGAAATGAAAATTATCAACTTCACAAGGCTGAATTCAAAGGCAACTCGAAAATCAAAGTGCAAAAAATAATGGAGCAGGCTAGTCCAGTCTAACAGTGGGTCTAAGGATGTTATCCTGATACCTAATGGCACCTGTCTGCATCTTTTTCTTTCTCCCGCTCTCTCTCATCTATCTTGTCAATGACCCTCACCAACCTGTCCTCCCATCTGCCATCTGTTTGTGTAGCAGCTTAGTCTACCACTGCCTCATGAAAACCTTGGAGCTCAGTTGCAATAAGATGCTCATCCTTGAAACACCTTTTTGGATTTCAGTTACTACCATCTTCACCACTTCTTCAATCATGTGCTGTTAGAGATTTGCTTCTATGCTTCTGAAATAATCAAGTAATCAATTGGCTTTGTTTTGCATCTTATATGTTGTCATGGCAATGACATCACTTTATGGATGGATAAATTGATCAGTAGATAAAATAAAGCATTTGATAGCTGCTCTGGTCTGTGAGACTGAGAGACACAGATTTATAGATGAACATTTCCTTTTTTTCCCAGCTAAGGTGGGCTTGCGTCACCGTGCATCAGGAGGACAAACCTCTCTACTACTTGAGCTGGAGCCACAACAATAGGCGTTCGCCCGACATGAGGCCAAGTTGTCAACTCTTTGCACTGAGGGGGAGGGGTTTCACATTACACTAACCAGTCACTGAACATCAACGTCCCCCTGCTTTACAGCCATGGTGCTGCAGTGCTAATCAATAGCATTCCCACAGCATTCACTGGACTGATTACTTTTCAGCAGAGAAAGCGCTGTTTCCTCTCACAATGCCACATGAATTACTCAACAGAGCAGTGTGTGCTGATTCAAAGTTCTGGACCAAGGCAGAATAGACAGATGACATGGATTCTAATATTTCTTCTTGTGTTGTGCTGTCAATGGGTTTTGCAATTTTCTTCACATTCAGATCATCCTATCATTTTCCTGAGCTATCACCAATAACAGATCCACTGCTCCCACTCGCCACACAAACAGTGCAGAGTGGGAGCATGAACCTGTGTGAGATATGGACATGTGACACACTCTCCAGATGCTTCATTACATACACCTTGCTAGCACTTGGTTGCGCCCCCTGACACCTTCAGAGGTGCCCTAATTCTTCATGGCATAGATTCAACAAGGTGATGGAAACATTCCTCAGAGATTTTGGTTCATATTGACCTGACTTGTTGACTTGTTGGCTGAGAATTTCCCAAAGGTGCCCTATTGGAGTGAGATCAGGTGACTGTGGAGGCCATTTGAGTTTGAACTCATCGTCGTGTTCAGGAAGCAGGTTTGAGACGATTACTTTGTGACATTATCATTATTATCATTATCTTTAATCCAAATTCTGACCCTACCATCTGAATGTTGCAACAGAAATCAAGCCTGTGTGAACAGCTTCTTGTTGCTAGCTGACTGGAATAACACCCGTCATGGTCTTCCGCTGCTGTAGGCAGCATGTCTGATGGTTCAGGATTTGGCTTGTTGTGTGTTCAGAGATTCGTCCAATTGTTACGCATACCACAGCTGTAATGCGGGATTATTTGAGCTACTGTTGCTTTTTAATCAGCTCAAAGCACTCTGACCATTCTCTGACCTCATCAAAAAGGTATTTTCAACCAGAGAACTGCCGCTCAATGGATACTTCAAAGTTCAAAGTTAAGTTTTGAATTTACTTTAAAGGCAATTCACTTGCTGGGCCCATGTCCGGATTGTAGGTTTAACAGCATTTTAGTAGGTAAAGGTGATTGGCTTGGACATGAATTGAGCTGCAGTTTGGAGAAGGCCTCGAAGGGGACTGGCAGCATCCCCCAGGCAGATCCTCATGTACTAAATAGGCACATCATCCGACGTGCAAACAGCATAGTGAAAGGCACTTTCCACCCCTCACATGCATTGTTCTCCCTCTTCCCATCTGGCAGTAGTAGTATAGTCTTGTATAATATAGTACTGTATAGTTAGTAATTAGTACCTTTTTATCCCTTAATTTTACCGAAATTTAGCATGTTATTTATTTGTAATTTCTAGTTTTATATCTCTTGGAGATATATCTTTTATATACACCATGAGGGGCTTGGGGTGAAACAGCCTTGTTGTAAGCTGTATGCTCTGTATACTGTTGTATTGACAATAAAGCTCTTGAATCTTGAGAAGTGAAGAAGTAAAAGAAAAAGGGCAGAGAGGATAGGGCACGTAAATGATAATGAACAGCTTGTAGAACTGGGGTAACCTATGTAGATGAGAACCGGAAGGAGCATGTTTGCAGGCGTGGTCACGCTCCTGAAATTCTCCAGAAAAACCAAAACAATGAACTACGTGTGAATTAAACTAGCAAATACGTGATATTCTTTCTGATTTTGAAAGACATTATGTAAAATTATGTAAAAGCCACTGTGAGGGAGCTTTGTGTACTTGCTCTGCTAGTCTAAGAACATCATGACAGCAGAACACAGACCTATAAATGGATTTCATCATCATCATCATCATCATGATTATCATCATCACCAGATGGTAGAGAACGGGCTTTCAGCAAAAGAAATGAAAGCGACAGAAGGAAAAAATGATGCATCAGACAGACACGGTGACACGAGAACAAGCCAAGATGCAAAGCTGGTCAGAAAGCAGGCTATAATCATGTGGCCTAAAAGGTCTTGGTGTGGTGTAAACACAGTGTCTGAGTGACAGGTGCAGCATATCCACTAACCACGCTGTGAAAGACTAGGTAGTGTTTCTATCTTTCTGTTTGTTTTGCTTTGTGTTTTTAACCATTCAGTGTCATACGAATGAGTCATATTTTTAAAGCAGGTCATGAGCTGACTGTTATGCGTAACACTGAATAGGACATCAGTTTTGACAAAACAGCCCTTGCCCCAATAATTTGACCTCGGCGTGAGTCACAAAAACGAAAGACACTGACTAAGGGCTGCAAAAAGTAGAGCTTGATTAAATAAAAAGTGATAAACGATGAATCCTGGTTTCTCTCCATTTTTTTATCTACTTGTTTTTAGCTTTGTATTTGTGAGCTGAGCACTTTTTCTTCTCAGCAGTTGGTCACCTGTAAAAGGAATATCCCACACTTTAGTATCTGCTGCTGCATTTCTCTGTCTGACTTTAAAGGCCCTGCTGGAATTATACTTCTTGTTTTTAACCAGGTAATGAACCGAAAGATCTTTGTACCAGTGCCTTAAGACACTCACAGGCATAGTGTGTGTTTGAGTGACTGTCTGCATTAAGAGTGAACTTGATCAAGACCGATCCTGTGCACAGGAGCTAACGCTGATCCAACACACACTTTGAAATTATTTAGTTAGTTTATTTTCTTGCAGAGAGAAAGAAAACTGATGAATAGTATGTTCAGTAAAATGAAGGTAAAAATTACTGTACACCAGTGGATGTAATGTAATGTACGTTCATGTCACTGGAAAAAAAGTGATTCATGTCTCTTTGAAGGTATCTCAAACAATGTCATGGTCTCTGTGTCTCCTTGGTGGACCTAGGTTTCAGGCTACATGTTGATTTTAGTTTGTGTCTCTCTCCCCCTCCCTCTCCTCTCTCTCACCTGTCTGCCTCTCTCACCAGCTCAGCTGGGCTCCCGCCCTTGGCCCACGCACCTGCTGTGAATTTACCTGATTACCTGGACTCCTGGGCTATTTAAGCTGAGGGCTCAGAAGGCTTCTTTGCTGGATCGTTGAGTTACTCTTGTCAGTACAGCCACGATAAACCCTGTTTCTCGTGTGATTACTCTGTTTATGCTAACTGCAGTTCTCTTGTGCTTAGGGCCTCGGACTCGTCTGGTACCCCCGATCTGTTTCCCTGGTGTGGAGTGGAGTGAGAGTGAGTGTGCTGAAAACAAATACAAGAGGAGCGAATGAGCGGAGTGTGTTTTGGACCGTTGCAAATCCTTGCCCTGTACACTGTATATACTTTCACGTGGTGTTAATGAACATTTACAATGAAGTGATGCGGAAACATGAAAAGTGTAATGTTTCCAGAAGTTCCCTCCCTGTACTCTGAGAAAACACAATCATGTTGCCACCATTTAGCCTGAAGAACTTGGCGTGGTTGTGATATATTTGATTAGGTTTAAAACATGACAAAGAGAAAATCTCAGGAGTCAAAAGTGGTTACACCCTTTATAAGGATGCTTAAAGCAAATGTAACGACTGAAAATACAGATAAAGTCGGTCCACTGATAAGGCCCCCGCTACTGTTTAAGAATAAACCTGCAGTTAAAGCTGGATGATATAACAGATCTCAATTTTGTTCATGTGGAGCGAGTTACAGAAAAAGGCTTATCCACATTTGGTAAACTGGGTTTACTTGATAATGTCAATAATTTTAGAAGATATTAAAAAATCCCAGAAAATATAACATAGCGTTATTCATCCGAATATGAGCAACAAACATGTCACAGTTACTTTTGTTTAAGTGGAGAAGATAGGTACGTCAAGTCTTTTCTAAAGAGTTTATGGTGTCAATCACCAGTTTCAAGTCTTATTGACTACAGCTGTCATGATCCTGGGCCATGTTGGCCCAGCATTCTTAGTTTCATGTATTTTTGTATTTTGTTCCTTATGTGACTTCCCCTTGTGACTTTTACCCCCTGTGTGCCCCTCTGTGTATCTGTGAGCCCTCGTTTCCCCTCTTGTTTTATTCCCTGTTTTCCCCAGCCCGTTATGTCTGTGCTCTCCCCGTGCTCCCTCTCTCCTCCTGTCTGCGCCTCTGTGTACTTCCTGTTTTACTTTGACAGTCTCCCGTCAGTATGCGTCATGTTGTGTTGCTCCTGCCCTGTCTCGTTACGATTATCTGTGTCAGCTGTGTTCCCCGTGTGCTCCCACCTCCCTCGTTAAACCTCTGTGTATTTATGTTCGCGTCTCCCTCTGTTCAGTGTTGCATTCTCCCTCATTCATGGCCGTGTGTTTCTCTGTGTGCTAGTGTATTGCTTCCCAGTGTAGTTTCTTATCAGTTTGTTTCGCCGTTTCCCTCCAGCAATAAAGCTGTGTTTTGAGTTCATTCCTGCCTCTGTGAGCTTGCGTTTGGGTCCACTTCCTGCCTGCTACACAGCCGAATCATGAAAACAACATGTTTCATTTGTTCATTTCGTTTGCTTCACCTCTTCTCACAGCTGTAAATTACTGTCCCATTTAGAGTCCAAAAGGCCAAATGGGTCAAGGATATGGTGCGACTGATGAGTCTCTATCATATGAGCATGCAGTTTAAGTCAGTTTCTCTTAAGGATGGGCCCCACTAACCAACAGATGATGTCACAGTCTCTGGATCCATCTTTTGTTTACAGTCTATAGCATGAACCCAATGGAGCCAATCGTCACTCACTCTGCCTCACAGCTTTGTTCCTCTCTAAAATAGGAAATGGGCATAAAACAGACAGATGTTAAATCTTAAAACATACAAACAAAACCTCTGGGTGAAAAGGGTTCTTAAGATGAATTCTTCCAACTTTAAGTCGGAGAAGCTGAGAGATAAATTAATTCTAATGAAGGAAGGTCGACCTCCTGAGCTGATGAGGTTTATTATTACCCTCCTGCTTCTGCGGCTGCTGCTGATGATTGTGGTGACACAGATGAGGATAAATGACATGCGCATCAACAGAGCTACACAGGAGACTCTGGTACCCGTTTCATGGCCTTCAAAAACAGCATATACTGTGTTATAAAACAAGTAATGGAGCTTAACTCAATCACATTTTTATTTCTGGATCGACGTTCTTTCTCCAGCGTGGCATATCTTGGTGAGGCTGGATTGATAATTACTGCTTTCCATTCATCTTTACAGGCAGCTTCAATTTAAATCAAGATAACACATTAAAAGTGGACCTGGCGTGACAGGCACACCTCCCTCCTTAAATTATTTCTATCAACAACTGTTTAAATCATTTCACTCAGCCTCTTTCAGGCAATTGAATTGACACACTCGCTGGAAAACCTCCACTCAGCAAATCTGAATCATTTAAATTGTTGGGGCCGGTGCTGTACGCCAATCAGACCCAGCAGGGTTGTGAATAATGTGTGTGCAAGTCAATCTCTTTATATTAAATAAAGAATCAGTGTGGTCATTTAACTAGATTTCTCTTCAGGTAAGAGGCGCTTCACTCGTGGCTCGTGTTTGTAGACCAATCTGTTAGAGTTCAAACAATGACTTTTAAAGCTTTAAATATTTTAGTTTGAATGTAATTAAACCCATCTAACCCCTCCGAGAACTCACAATGACACAAAAGCAAACCCTAACCATGTTTCCTTTCATTTCAAAGCTCTCCACAACCTAATGAGAAAATGTCTTTCTGGGTTGGGCTGCATAGCATGAGAGCAGCTTTTATAGCAATGCCCTTAAACTGTTATTCAAACCACCAGTGATACATTGTTTGGTCTGGAGATGTCAGACAGTTAGAGTTTAGCTGTGTGTCTGCTGCAGTGAGCAAGCTCATGCCTACAAAAGTGTCTCTTTTTGCAAGAATCCAGCCTCTAAGACTGACAGACTGACTACAGCTAGATCAGCTCCTGTGCTGCTTCAGATATCAGTCCCTTATTGTGCTATTCCTTCCTATGACATGCTCAGAACTTAGCTAAACATTGTGGTTTCGGATATACATCATTGTTTTTGAATCATACTGACAGCTACAGTGCAACACAAGGGTTCAAAGATAAGGCCTGGGGGCCAGAATCAGCCCAGTGAGGACTCCACGCCAGGTTCCTACTGATAAATAGCCCCATTGTAATTCATGCTAGACCAAAGTAATTAAATAACAGATAAACAATTAAATGACAGTCCATTTTTTAAAAACAAGGACATTTTCTATGACTTAACAAAAATGAAAGTCAAAAACTATCATAACTTTTTCTGCAATTTTACATCATGTTGTTTCATTGGTCCAGCCCACGTAGAAATGTGGATTATTAAACATTTTTTGTGTGTCTTTTTTAGATCAATATATCATTGAGTGGAAAGTGTTATGAGCAAAGATTTCTTAGATTTCATACTACATTAGACTGGCAATATACTGGAGTTGAGTGTGTTGTAGTGGTAGAGTTGGAGCAGCAAGGAAAAATGTATTTATTTTGCTCCTTAGCAGTTTAGAGCCACTCATGTATCACTGGCATTACGCTGCAGTGCCGCAGCATGCTTATGCATAGAGCCTGGTCAGTTGGTAAAATGGCCTGCATTTGTATAGTGCTTTTCTAGTCCCTAAGGACCCCAAAGCGCTTCACACTACATTCTAGAGTGAGTTCTAAGTGTATGGCTTCTTTAGCGAGTCATAAATGCACAACAGCTTTAGTACAGACTGCAACATTTAAACCTTTACATGCGCATTAGTTGGGTATGGGGTTGGTGGGGTTCCAAGTTGGAAGTCTGATTTAAGGGGGAGTTCTGACTTGGATCTTGGACATGGAGTGCACCATAAGCCAATCAACACTGATGTGGGTCAAAGATGAGTGAGGAGCTCAGACACTTAGTGGTCATATTTGCACCCTAACCTCCAAGCTGCTCTTCCAGCTGGGTAGCTCTGAACCACAGGAAACCATTTCTGCTTGGCAGGACAGACAGTATCAAAGGCTGAGCACAGAGGAAACGCATACACACACGCACCCACAGCACAAAACACACGGGATGCCCAACAAACCCATTCACATCCCAACCCTACCAGAGTGGCGAGCGGCACCGACCGCACACAGGCAACTACTTAGCTGTGGGTTTAACTGTGCAGTGCTATAGTAATTGAAAACAACCCAAGTTTGAAACTTGGGCCCACTTCTCGGCTCCTGGCTGGATGTGTCTAATTTCAGTTCACGAGCACTGAGGACGAAAAGCTGAACTACTGGGAATGCACTGAAAAATCAGCCGAGTATCAGACTTGTTGACTGATTATGGCCCAGAAAACACTGTTCTAGATTCTGCTTAAAACAGATCATTTATTCTGTCATGACTAGATGAGCCTGTTTTTTTAAGCTCTCTTCAGAATCTCCTGTTTTTGTGTTTGCAGCTTTAAATTCACCTGGCTGCCATTGGCCACACACCCCTTTTAGATCAGGGTAATGCCTTTTCCTAGGAGCGATTATTATAGTTGACCAGTATAGCAAGGAAAAAAAACACAGGAGGGTTTGATTCAAAACTGGAAAAGGCATCTTAGAGTTAGCGACAGCAGAAGCGGCTCTAGTGAGTAAATAAAAATAAAGAAAAGCGCAGCTGCTGGTTTGGAATTGAAGAGCAGATCTGCTCCAGTTCATGTTGATTCAGACATAAGCTTCCTGATCTATGAAGAAAGGAAAGAAACAGTCACTTCTCAGATTTTGTGGGTCTATAGACACAAATGAGTCACGCAAATTGGAAGCTGCTGAATATGTCCGACCACTGGCTGAAAATTACTGTAACACAAGGGAGGTGGAGCACTGCAATTTTAGGTGACGCTATGACTTTGTGCGTCTATTTACTGTTTGTGCTCTATAACACTGCCATTACTGATTAAGACTCAGGTGTATTAAATATATTGTTTTAATAAATGCTAGAAATGTTAGAAAATGGTGTCGGCAACATGTAAAATCTGAATTTGATGCCAACCTCACGATTCGACAAAGTTGGTACAGGAGAAGGTTTACCACTGCATTGCATCACCTCTTCTTTTAAAAACTGAGGGAACCAGTTGCTGTCATTTTGAAAAGCAAATGTTTACTCAGTTCTTGCTCAATATTGGATTTCAGTTGTTACATAATACGTCAAATTATAGGCATTTGATAGTTTTGCACTGCAGCCAGCTACTTCAGAACCTGAACTGTTATGCATGTTGTTGTACATAACTCACTTTTTCAGAAAAAGGAATGTTTATACACTGGTCAGGCATCACATTCTGACCACTGACAGGTGACGTGAATAATTTTCTCTTCATCATGGCACCTGTTACTAGGTGGGATATATGAGGTAGCAAGTGAACATTGTGTCCTCAATGTTGGCGTGTTAGAAGAAAGAAAATTGGGCAAGCTTAAGGAAGTTAAATGAGTCTGACAAGCGCTAAACTGTGGAGTGGTCAGTGATGAACCAGCAACAGGACAATGGGCGGTCAAGGCTCACTAATGCACGTGGCGAGCGAAGGCTGGCACCTGCATTATGATCAAACAGATGAGCTACTGTAGCTCAAATTTCTGAAAAAGTTCATTCTGTTTCTGATAGAAAGGTGTCAGAATACAAAGTGTATCACAGTTTGATGTGCATGGGGTGCATAGGTGCAGGACTATCCACGACTGAAAGCACCAACAATGAAGGTGGGCTGGTTTGATGAATAACAGTTTTCTTTTAATGTCACAAGGCTGTGTGTCATTTACCTGAAGAACACCTGGCACCAGGGTGCATTATGGGACTAAGGCAAGCTGCTGAAGGCAGTGTGATGGTTTGGGCGATGTTCTACATGCAAACCTTGGGTCCTGTCTTCCACGAGGATGTTACTTTGACACGCACGACCTACCTAAGCATTGTTACGGATCATATACACCCCATCATGGAAACGGTGCTCCCTGATGGCTGTTGCCACTTTCAGCAAGATAATGCACAAAACAAGGAACACAACAACAAGTTTGAGGTGTTGACTCGGCCTCCAAATTCTCCAGATCTCAATCCAATCGAGCATCTGTGGGATGTGCTGGACAAACAAGTCCAATCCATGGAGGCTCCACCTCACAACTTACAGGACTTAAAGGATCTGTTGCTAACCTCTTAGTGCCAGATACCACAGCACAGGGTCACGGGTCGAGTGGAGTCCATGACGTGACAGGTCACAGCTATTTTGGCAGCAAAAAAGGGAGCAACACAACATTAGGCCGGTGGTCATAATGAAATGCCTGATCGGTGTACATTGGTGGAACAGTGATGTGATGGATAGCATTGTTACCTCGTAGGAGGGTACTGGGTTTATATAGAACATTGGGTCTTTTCTGTGTGGGTTCTCTTCAGGTACTCTGGTTTCCGCTCACAGTCCAAATACATGCTTTTTAATTGGTGGGTGACTCTAAACTGGCTGCAGGTATAAATTGCCCTGCCTCTCACCTATGACAGCTGGGTTAGGCACAAGACACCTTGGCCCATGACCCTGAACTGGATAAGCAGAGGAAAATAAATGGGTAGATAGCTTTGCACATTCACTTTGTATTTATTTTCCTGATAATGACAATTCAGTCTTGGTTCCGTTCGGTCAGGCCTCATTTAACTGTTTATGCAGACATTTTTTTTGTCTTGTAGAATTGAAGCAATTTCTCACTTCGTATCCACTGGCTGTCACCGTTCTTTGCCACACTGTTGCAAAGAACTCAGCCTCACCTCACAGGCTGCACAACAAGCGTTTCTTTCTTCCTTCTACTTACAAAGAGACACATTCATGGAGAGAGAGCAAGAGAGAGACAGAGACAGAGAGAGAGAGAGGGAGAGAGAGGTAGGGAGGGAGGGAAGTTCACACTTGCACTGTGTTTCCTAAGAGATAAATGATCAACAAACTAAGAGTGAAAGTGTGTGCCTGAGTCAAAGCCATGGAAAGTCAACAGTGAATGTTAGTATGTGCATAGTTCAACTCTGATTGTGTGCGTGGGGAGGATGTCACCTATGATTACAAAAACAGAAACGCTCCAACTACAAAGCAAAACCAGCACAAGCAGGTCATCAGCAGAGAGGGATAGCGGGGCTTCCCTCGTCTTCTCTTTTCTTTTGGCTCTGGCCCTCCTTCGCTAAATGGTAACTAAGAACAGATGCTTAAAAACAATTAGAAAAAAAAGCCAATGGGCTCCTTGATTTGCAGCAGAAGAGAACGGCGCTTGCAGACTCCTTGGCTGTGAGAAGGAACGTGCATGGACTGGTAAACTGACTGTGACCCTGGATGACTCTCAGCCAGCCACCAGAGCCACAGAAAGCTGACTGGGGAGAACATTAAACAGTGAGGTGAGGCAAACCTCCCCCACAAAAATCATAGACAGAATCATGATCCTGAGTGACTCTTTAAAGTTTTAAAGGAATGTGATTTACACTCTTTCTTGCAGTTGCACTTCTCAGAGTCAGCGAGGCCCTTTCTGCCCCTCACAAAGCTCCTCTGTGGGAGGGGCAGTGATATCAAACTGCATACCACAGCTTTGCTACATATTGTACCTCCTACAGAGATACAATATGTAACAGGTATGAAGGACAAAAGACAAGATAAGGCAAAGAGTAGACTGATTCATGGGAAATAGAATAACTAGAATATCCTTTTCTTTATGTGATACTAAGCATCTGACCACATGTTGTTTTTTTTTACCAGTAAAACTGAAACCCATGACAACCTTGATTTCTGCAAAAAAAGCCTGATAGCAGAAGGCCTGAACAAACAACTCTTATGAGGTTTTCACCTCAGCGCAGAGGCCATAGTGCTGATTACTGCCTCTCTATTTTCTCCTACACCTCCAAGCATATAAATTCATATGCTGCATTTACTACTACAGCACTATACAGCGCTCAAATAATTACTGATAAAAACATGTCAGAGGAGCTTGTTCCAGAGTCTGAAGTCTCTTAGCAGAGATTTTATTTTTTTTTAATTTTGCTTTTGAAAACAACAGAGATATCTATAGTTAACTGGGAAAAAAACAACATAATTTTAAATGCATATTGCTTTTAATACTTGGATTTTAAAAAAATCCTTTGCAGTCAATAACTTCCTGATTTCTAGAACCCATGTGTCATGGTCCTGGGTCCTTTTGACCCAGTCCTTGTGCCTTGTTTCCCTCTTCTACGCCCATGTTCTCTTCCTTGTGTGTCATTCCATGTTCCCTCCCGCCCATCATCCTTATCCTTATCAGCCTGTCATGTCTCTCTCGTCTCCTCTCTCTTTCTCACTCTGTCTCTCATGTTCCCTCACTCCTCCCTGTCTGCCTGTGTCAAGCTCGTTTGATAGTCTTGCGTTCCGTTGTTTCCTGTTTTATTGTGAAAGTCTTGCAACCCTTGTTTAGTGTGTTTAGTTTTGCTCCCCTGGCCTTGTTGTGTCTAATTCGTCTCTGCTGTGTCTCTCATGTGTTTTCTGTTCCCTCATCATTCCCTCTGTATTTAAGCCTCTGTTTCCCTCAGTCCACTATCGTGTTCTCCCTCATTCATGGCTGTGTATTTCATCGTGTGTTTCTCCGTATATTTAGGTTCCGGATTTGCAGTTTAGTTTAGTTTAATTTTGTATCACCTGCACACCAGCAACAAAGCTGTGTCCTATCCTAAGCTGTCCCATCCTGCCTGCTGCACACAGCCAGCTCATGACACCATGGACATCATTAGCTGCTATGTCTCCTCCCCTGAAATGCAGCTGCTATGATTTGCTGTTTATTTGTGGGTCTCTATAACTTCGGTTTTGTCTTTAGTAACTGAAAAGCTGCTCTACTAGGTAGAGCTGAGTTGACTGACATGGCCATTGCATTGAGAATCTCTTGAGTCGCTTCTGAAGTTTGCTTTGGGTCATCATCACTTTGTACCGTGAAGAGCTGTGTGATCAGCTTTGCAGCATTTGGCTCTTCTGAGCAGGGAGTACAGCCCCACACAATTCATTCAGCTACTTCTATTCGTCACATCATCAATAAAGACTAAGACCAGGTTCCACTGGCAGCCACACATGCTCGTGCCATAACACTGCCTCCCCCATGTTTCACAGTTGATGTGGTGTTTTACCCACCATGTGTTGTTTCTCCATTTGTCCGCACTTTTCTCTTCCCATTCTGGTATAAGTTAATAAGTTAATCTTGGTTTCATCTGTTGAAATCGTTTTTGTTTGTTTTTTTGTTTTACAAAACAATGCAGGGTTTTTTGTGTGTAATCTGACCTTTCTGTTCTCGAGTGCAACCCTCTATCTCCTATAGACTGCAGCTCCTATTAATGATAGGCCCACATCTTTTAAAGTTTTCCTGACTTAGTTCAATGTTGTGAAGTTGTTTTTCTTAACTATAGGCATATAGGGTATAGGCATCACCACCCCCTGGCCATGAAATGGGTTGTTAGTCAGTTTTCCAATTAGTTTTGAGGCTCTGGAAATGGGAGACTGTTTAAAAATGGCACTAATTCCTTACCTGGTGTTAATCCCCTTGAATTAAAGCTTAAAGTCTGCAGTTCAATCACATCTGCATTGTTTGATATAAAATCAAGTATTCAACATGGTAAAACATTTTGGTTACAATATTAAACTAATTTAAGGATGAAAAAAAAACAAATGAGCTTCACATGCTGTTGCAATTTTTCTCTAACTGGATGTAAAGGTGTTGAGCAGGAACACCCCAGTAAACATCCAGCTCCTTTGATCAAATGAATCCTGATGCTGACACCATCATATATCAGGATCAAGGAAAAAGTCAACATGCTTTTTTAAACCTTTATATCCTACAAGCCACACCAGCTGTGCTGAGCAAGGTGTGACAAAATTTTCCCGGGGGGTGCTGCAGGCGCGTAACATACCTTATCAGCAGCTCCAGTCCTAAGATTCTCTCATGCCCCTTGCACACCCAAGTTTACTCAAAGATACAGTCCTGACCCTCCCTCCTTTGGCCTAAAGCCTCACCCCATCTTTCACTATAACTCCGAGCTGAGATTACAGCAGGAGGTAAACTCCAGTTAAGAGACATCAGATGGGTCTTTGTGTGATGTAAAAAGAAACAGAAGAAAAAATAATTTAAGGGATTCATCGGGCTGGTCACACAAAAAGGGCAAAGTGAACAGAGCTCCAAATTCTCACAGCTACACTACAGAGAAGACAGGAGAAATGCTATACTTTACAGTGTGGCTTTGGCCTTTTAATGACATGCTGACAGTGCACCTTCTGAAAACAAGGACTTTCCTCCTTTCTAACTGAGAACAAAAGACATCCCAATAAGTACTTGGAAGGTCACTTTGAAATATAATAGGCTACAGATGCTAGCTACCCTGTTAAAAATCAATGATATAACTTCGGTGATTACTTCATTAAAGCACTGTAAGTTGTTACCTTTAAATATTCTTTGATTATTTGTCTAGAAAACATATAAAAGACAAATCTAGTTGCAAAGAGATTAGACATAAAGATACCCAAATTTAGACTGTAACCGTGACTATTACTTCTGTAAAATTTGAAGCCAGTTTAAAGAGGGCATTTGGATTCCAAGGTTGCTACTTGGTTTTAAACTGGATTCTGATGTCGACTGCACTTTTATGTAAACATCTTTTACACTGTACACAAGAGCCATTTTCAGCTTTCGATATTGATGCATTTGCTGTACTGAAACATGTTCTTGGCCACTGCTTGGACAGCTGTTTGTTGTTAAAAGGCTGTTTAACCTCCTGAGGCCCAAATTTTTTCATGGCATGCATTTTTAATTTCTCTTTGCTATTTGGGCTTTTTAGTGTTCGATCCAACACTATAAAGTACAACTGAGTAATGATGTGCAAAACTCTTTATTTGGTGTCTAAACACAACAGCACTTTTCCTGAGTACAAAAACAAAATGAGAAACAATAGTTGTGCCGCTTAGAGCAATAAGGCTCATTTGAAAGCCATTTGAAAGAGCAAACTTTTGTATTGTGGTCTAGACAACCCAAAATGTGATGTCCCCATATGTGGACACCAGATCCTAGGAGGTTAAACTCAAACAAGAAAACAATTCAAAAACAACACTCAAAATTTAACCTGATGATCCAAAATCAGTGAAAGTTGACTAGATGTAGAGACAGCTGCTCGTTAGCAAATCTAGTACTGATGGTGAAATTTGTCCAGATGACATGTTCATACCCAAACAAAAATAAACAAGGATCAAAAGTCATATTCTACACAATCTTTTTACAGAGAATACATTTGGACTATAATCTCTAACATTTGCATTTTTAACTAACTTAAACCATATTTTTTCCAGGAAAAGTTTGATTATGAATGCATATTTTGGGCTGTTTCGCTGTTTTACAAATAGTGACTTACTCCCCTACATTGGGCGGCTCTGACTCAGGTGGCAGTGTGGGTCATCTACGAATTGAAATTAGTAGATGTAAAGTTTTTAATCTACAGTCGAAGTATCTTTGACGTGTGAGTGATCAAAGATAAAAAGCACTTAAGCACAGATAAAAGCGCTTTTGAATGTGTCTGTGTGTGACTGGGTGAATGAGACTTGCAATACAAAGTGCTTTGAGTGCTCAAATTGAGTAGAAAGAAACTATATAACTACCATTCATTTATGTATTATAACTCAATTATACAAAACTCATGGAAAAAGGCATATTTCATATCTAAAGCTAATTAACATATAACCTTGGGAGTGTCAGGCTTCTTTATCCCTATCTCACAATCACATGTTGAAACAACACATTAAATTATTGCCTTGAGAAACATGGGGCAGTGAGATGAGTGGATTTATTTGCAATGACTCACCAACAGCACTTCTCATAAATTGGTTATCAGCCCAATAACACTTCAAATAAAGAGGTATATCTATTTCAGAAGTAAAAACATATTTTTAATAATGCATGAAAATTCTGCTTTAATGTCTCACGGCAGAGCAGTTTAAAGTTCTCTTCAAGGGGTATCTGGATGCATCGTGCCTGCAGGCATGGCTTCAGGAGAAGACATGCTGAGAACAAATCAAATTGCCATACTTGTATTCCCTTTGTCCACTGGCAATGCATTAGACACAGGGCAATATTGCAAAGTGCAGATTGCCACATTACATCTGGTGACATGAAAAGCTGCTTTGCAAGACAAATTTCGAAGCTGACCTGTGAAGATGTGACTATGGCGATGTTATCTGTGGAATTATCGAAGCCAGTCGGGACGTTATCAGTGAGGTTAGACTCGCTGGCTTGATAATAAACAACACGAGATATGAGCCACTGGGGGGAAGAGAAGCACATGAGATCTGAATGATGGATGCTCTCTCATTAGCTACACGGCTACAGGCCATGAATAGTATAGATGCATAAACAAAGACCAAATGTACAATGGAGCGTTTAGGCAACTTACACTACAAACACACTGATTCATAACCCTAATTATATAACTGTGCGTTGAGTTTGATTAACATTGACAAAATTATGACTCCTTAAATATTATTTAAGCTCATGAAATAACAATGCCTGTATAATATATCAAGCCAAAGAAGGAGAAACAGATTATTCATTAAATCACATATTTAGTCACGTATTACTTCTGCATTAGTTAAGCAAGTAGATCATTTATATTAAATTATTACTGATGTGTCTGTAGAGCTGAGATCCAGATGTGATGTATTTTACATACTTTTATGACTTTACGAAGATCATTTCCAAGAGTTTCTATGTAAATTTTGGAAATTAACTGCATACATGCTAACTGCTTCAGTCCTACCTTTCCAGGAGCTTTGGTCTTGTTGTTGTTATTGTGGGAGGCCAGAATGACGTCTTCGTGGACGCGATCCAGAAGCCATAAGAGAAATTCCAGGGCATCGTGCTGGGAATTACCACGAAACTGTGATCCATACTTGGACACTGTAGCCTGAAGAAAAGAAAAGCAGACACAATTTAAGTCTCTTATTTTATTTATTTATTTATTTCAACGGATGGATCGACTTCAGAGAGAAACCTTCATTAAAATAATATCTATTCCATTCACATACTCCCCCATTCTGTTTTGGTTGTTATTTGAGTTTTATAATTTGACAGCCTGTTAGATTTAAAGCAGTGTCAGGAGAACCCAAAAAAGTGCCTCGTTAAGATATCCTTTCTACACAAGTTACTCCCACAATATGCGAATCTCTTGGACTGCTTGTTTACTGGTTTTAACAGCCCCAGTGTGTTCGCTGGTATAGCTGAGCCTCCTGAATGGGCAGATGTACCCTGGGCTTCTCCACAGAACGCTGATCAGAGGAATCCCAGAATTGCAAATTTGCACTAACGCACTTCACGCTTCCCTCGTCTCAGCCCAGCCCACGCTTTGACTTAAGAATGTGCAAAATCTGCCTTTTGTGTAATACTTAAAAAAACATGCTTTCTAGTAAAAGTTTAGCCAATCTGCATTTATCATCTACCCACCTTGTTGTCTAATTTAACTAAAATTTCAAGATTTTCATATCAAACAAGAGGTGTGGATAACATTTTGCTTAAAAGCAGGTTGAAGACTGCATCAACTCAAGTACAGTTTAATGTCACTTCACATGTGAATTGCACACAACTCAGTTAGGCAAAGAATTTGCTTCGTGAACTGCAGCTGGCAGCCCGGAGAAGCAGAGGCTGTGATGAGAGATCATTGCAGAGGGAACAAAAGACTGACACTAATATGTGATATGCCTCTTAAAGCTATTACACCCCAACGTGATGTAGGGTGTCTGCCTAAGCTGGAGGATTGGGAGTCGAGAGCTACCATTTCAGTTCTTTAATAAATGGGTAGATATGCTGAATTTAAAAAAAACAAAACAAAAAACAGCTAAACCAGCCCTGAAGTGTCCTTGTGCAAAAGCAAGTAAATGAATTTTGCTTCAGCTCGCAATATAAAAGGTGCAGTTGTGCTGGGCAGCTGTCCAGCCTGACTGTGTGCAGCTGTTTGTTAGGAGGATAGAGGAATAGATGTGGAGCTGGGACTGCCTCTTCAAAGTAATTACTGAAATGTGGACAGGAGCAAAAAGTGAACATAAAAATTCATAAACATAAAAAATGCTGGCATAATCTCGGCTGAGCAATAAGGTTCTCTAATCTTGTCTTCTGATCTTGTCATGAAAGTGAAGTTTCCCTTGCCTCATGCATCTCGAGGAAGCAAAAAGTGAAGAGTTTTGTCACTGCAATAGCTACAAGATACGGCAGTCGGAAGAGACACCACAGTTAATGAATACAGAGCTGCTATTTTTAGCTGAAACAACTGGAAATCCACGCCTCTGTTGACCAACATTTCCATTATGTTAACCCTGTGAGGACCCTGACACTTTCAACAGTTTATGATTCACCCGGCCTCCTTCTGTGAAAATGCTCAGATAACATTAGCTCTATAGTACACAGTCTTTGTTCTTGGTAGCGTATATCAATATAATCTAAAAATATATAGTATCAATCCATTCACTGTTATTCCATTTGCTATCCCACATCTGAGTCTGGAAGACTTCTGGAGAAGCCAAGACCCATCTTAGGCCACCTCCTCAGCCTCTTCTGGAGGCATTCTCAAGGTCAGCTGAGACATGAAATCTCTCCTCATTTAGGAGGCGTCCCCGTCAGCTGACACAACAGTGTCAACTCGCTTCAAAGCCTATGCTGTCAGAACATTATTGAGAATTTTTAGCTTTTAAAATTAATCACGAGCCAAGTCATTTGTGAGGTCATAAAACAATAAAACTGAAGCATCTGAACAGACTCTTTTTCAGAATCAGAATACTTTAATAATCCCTGAGGAAAATATATATGAAATTATGTATGTTTTTGCAAATATTGCGGGCCTCACTCACTATGTGTTCATACACCACACTTAAATTATTACTTGTTATTTTCCCTGGCTCTCTTCCACACTATGTCGCTTGTCTTGTGTTCCTCATCTCACCCCCCACCAATCACGACAGATGGCTGCCGCCCCCTGAGCCTGGTTCTTTCCGACGTTCCTTCCTGGAAAAAAGGGATTTTTTCCTTCCCACTGTCACCAAGTGCTTGCTCACAGGGGGATTTCTCTGTGTTGTTGTAGGGGCTCTATCCTACAATACAAGGAGCCTTGAGTTGATGCTATGTAAATAAAGCGGAATTGAATTGAATTGAATTGAATTGAAGATAACACCTGGAAGCTACTGTGTATGTGATATCACCATGTTCATGTTGCCACTGGAGCATCACACTAATTCCCTTCCAGGACTGTCATTAAGTACCTTATAATTTTTGGACTTAGAGGTCTTATTCTGCAAAAAGAAACCCCAAAACCAATTGCCAGTTGGGGTTTATTTTTGTTTAGGGAAGGATTGTGACTTTTTTTTTAATTGGACCTTTCACACTGTTAATTGTGTATCAAAAACTGGAAGTTCTGAAGGCAAACTTCTTCCAAGTGTGGTCTTTTTTTTTTTAAATCAAAACTATGATGCTGCTACACGAACTATCAACATAATATGAGATTGTGCAGAAGCTACATATTTTATTATGGTAGACTATGGTGACTTCTAATCAGAGCTATTTGCAGAGTCAGACCATGAACACTGGGTTATGGGTAAAGTGACACTGGCAGTGATGGCTTATTTTTACCAGTATAGATGGTGTACCTTTACTATGAAAAGTCTTAGGCATGTACCAGTGTTTGAAATAAACCCTCTGCAGTCTCAAATATGTGTCTTGTAAGATCTAAACAGACTTTACATTCGGTCCAACAGCCCAGCCTAGGATCGCACTATCATACCTTACATTACAGATATTTCTGAATGAGACCAATCAGGGGAAAATCAGTCTAGTAATAGGGCTGCTCGATTATGGCAAAAATGATAATCACGATTATTTTCACTGAAATTGAGATCACGATTATTTGACGATATTTATTTCGTCCGCCAGAGCTTATATTATTTTTTTACATGCTGTAGTGCCATTTGTGGGAGCATTTCAAGTTGCTATACATCAATACAACTGTTATAGCCCATATTTTAAAAATGTGTATGCATTAAGTCCATAGTAACTACATTAATTGCAAAAAAGTGCAATAAACTACAAAAAAATTGAAAATCGTTTTTGTTTTTACATATATTTCTACTTGGAGAAATTTAAGAGGTTTATCCCTCAAAACTTTAAATACAAAAAAGTTGCAAAAAATAGTTTACAACAACAGGAAATTTATTTTGAGTGTCTTCATAGTTTTATTTTTGGAGATACAGCAATTTTTATATACTGCAGGAAAAACAAAAAAACAATCCTATGATGCAAATTTGCAAAGAATGTGCATGTGCATCAAAATAAACTATTTCCAGCAGTGCAATTCTAAGGCCTACAAGTAAAAAACTAAATTTTCCGCAAAAATGACGTCACTTGCGACAGTTCACGTTGACGTGTTTTTCAATGTGGGAAGTGTTAAGAACAGCTGATCGGATCGGCAAAGTGTTTCTGGAATATTATGTTTTTGTTCCTGCAAGCTCTTTTTATGCAATTTTTGCAAAGCTATATGTGGAAGGAAACCGTGACCGAGGACAAGCTGATGGCATAAGAAGTAAGTACAACTCCTCTGGTTTCATATGGAAAAAAATTTATTGTGCTAGCTTAGCGTTCAGGTTCTACAGGGATTTAAAAATAGTTACACAAAACGAGCATGCTGCTCTGACCGGCTTTAAAGGTTTAACAATAACAATGTATTGAATAATGACTTTAAAAAATAATATAAAATAGTGTGCAAATACTGATAACAGTGCAAATGTTTGCAATATAAGAAATAAATGAAAAATGTGAACTTTGCAGTGTTGCTCTGTGGTGCAGCTACGACACCATAGCAAAGTTTACACACTGTGTCTACTTGATCCACGTCTGACTCCGCGAAGCCATAATGTTTCCACACCACTTAAGTTTTTTTTTTTTTTACCTCTCTTTTCAACCAACGGCAGTCCACTCCTCTCCAAATAACTTCTGCTTAGCTTTCCGAGCTTCCCTCGGGTCCTCTTAATTGTTGTGACGCGTGTTCGAAATGCAGAGCAGTGCGCTTGATTTGCCACATGGAGCAGCGCGAGAGTAAAGCATGAGGGAGGGGCTAATAATCGGCTCAGTCATTTTTAATGATCGTTGAAAGCCCAGATCGTAATCGTGATTAAAATTCGATTAATTGAGCAGCCCTAGTACAGCAGTCGTTTACAGCCGGGGAACAAGCCTGAGGCATTCAGGCTCGTTTTGAAGAAATGCTTTGACATTAACTGTGAACCATGACCTGCGCTAACCTAAAGCTTTTGTGCAGCTAGTCATTACAGCAAAGTAATAACAGTAATTACCATCAGCCCTCTGAAGGTGGCAATTGTGTCAGTGATATAATTAAGGCTGTGGAAAAGGCCATGTTTTTGTTTTTTGTTGTTTTGGTATCTCTGATATAATGATAACAAGCCACTGTATTTAGACAAAGTTAAATATTTATGCAGTTCATCCATCATCAGTTAACTATTTACTTTTTTTTAAGTTCAGCTTTATATTTCATCCATTTCCACTTAGCTATTTAAACATTCAACCTATGATTTCAGGCGCTTGTTAAAATTATTATTGTTCCTTTTTAACCATTGGTGATATAACTCTCGGTGCTTACTTCATAGTTTTTTGCCCTCCAAATATTTATGAAGCAATAATATTCAATAATATGCAACAAAAATATATAAAATCAAAGGCGTATTTATTCATATAATTAATCATTAACCAATTAAAAATATGCTTGGTATGTATGTATATATATATATATATATGTATATATATATATATATATATATATATATATATATATATATATATATATATATATATATATATGTATACACATATATATATATATATATATACATAGTAAGATTCCATTAAATTGAACATTTTGTATTTATGTAACAATATTACATGGAAAACTTAAATGTAATCAAATGAATTATTAAAATATTTTTTTGTGTATTTTTGATTCAGTTAAAATAGCAACAACCTCACAACCAGTTACTTGTAACGCGCATTACTTTTCTTCAAGTAACGAGTAAAGTAAGGGATTACTATTGCAAAAACGGTAATTAGATTACCGTTAGTTTCCCGTAGGAACGCTGCGTTACTGAGTTACTAAAACCGAGATTTTTTGCGAGAATGTCTCATGACAGTGACATAAGCAAGTGTGGCAACATCTGTGTGCAGATCAACAATGGATAATATATCAAGTGCGGTAGAGAGTACAAGCGTGCAGCGTTTAAAGCGTGGAAGTACTGACCTTACTTTAAGTTTGATTTTACATAATATACATATTTTATGTGCTGGAATGTGCAGAAAATAGGTTTAAATATTAAACAAATTTCTTCCAGTCAGAAGAAGAAGAAGAAGAAGACGAAGAAATGCATATAATTAAATTTTTGCTTGATGCATAAAGTTAAAAGATTAAAACTAATAAAACAAGTTCTAAAAAAGGACTTTTCCATTTGATTACATTTTGTATGATGGATTATGTAGAAAAGGTAGAATTTGGCTGAAAGATCTATCGCTTTATCAAAAGATTAAAACTAATAAAACAAGTTTTAAAAAAGGACTTTTCCATTTGATTACATTTTGTATGATGGATTATGTAGAAAAAGTAGAATTTGGCTGAAAGATCTATCGCTTTATCACCTATTCGGGTTGTAAATCGTGTTTTTAAAAAGTAACTAAGTAACTAAGTAATTAATTACTTTTGAAAATAAGTGATCAGTAAAGTAACAGGATTACTTTTTTGGGGGAAGTAATCAGTAATTAGTTACTGATTACTTTTTTCAAGTAACTTGACCAACACTGCTCACAACACTATGACCATTATCACTATCACTGCAGTCTAATGTAGATCTCTTTGTGAGTCATGTTCTGCACCCTGCAGCATAGATAATTGTGCAAACCTTAACATGGAGCTCGTAATTACTCACACATACCTGTGACAAAGACCCACTTTCACCACAGCATATGCTTCCCAAACCGGCCTATCAATACACGCCGCTAGGAGGATTCCCGTCCAGCCGTCGCGCCTGCTCACCCTAACTCCCAAACTCCCTTCTTTCTCAGGCCTCTCATGTTATGGAAACCAGTAAACTGGCTGTTGAGTAATTGTTTGAGTTTCAGGCTCCGTTCCTATCTAGGCCCCTCTGTGCAAACACACCACCCCGTTGGGGGGGGCGACGATGAACGGATCAAAACAACACATCTGCTCACAGGTTGAAGAAACTCGGCACCTCAGCCGCAATGTGAGAGACACGTCAGTGGGAGCCGAAGCCTTGGACACACTGCCAGTGCTGGTGTTATCACAAAGCAACCCAGAGGTACTTAATCTTTTTTTTTTCTGGTTTTTTTGCAAATACTTATAAAAGCTGCCTCCCTCCTTCTACCTGTGCTGTCCTATAAGCCAGGTGGTACTGGAATGTAGCACAAAGCTTGTTTTTCCTCCACAGCAGGACTGGAACAGACCTCTGCTGAGTCATTAACTGTAAAGATCTGCTGATCAAACCAGGATGATTCGACATTTACACCACCAGCAGCATCATTACTTAAAATATAAAGTGCGGCACTATAAATTCTACCTAGGGTCCTTTTCAAAATGAGAACCCTTTCCAAGCCTGGCCTTTTATCTTTTCTTATAAAAGTCAATTTGATATGAAGATGGGTACTGTGGTTTGTCCTCTTCTGACAAAAGACGCAACTTTCAGATACCAGTAAAGAAAGATAATCAACTTAAAAAACGACTAGATTAATAGAGCTACTAAAGCAAAGCTTAGTCCTTTGTGGAGAATTGTTTATTATTGGTTTGTGCTGTCTGGAGTTCCTGCAACTGGGAGCTAATTTAGCCTCTTAGAAACAGGCCTCAGAGCTATCTGATCATTTTATAATGCCTCCCTTCAGGCAGCTGTGGTATTACTCAACAGGCAATTTCAGAAAACCCAGACAGCACGAACTCTGGACCTCCTATGGTCACAAACCACAGCCAAGAAATCCAGTGTGTGTGTGTGTGTGTGTGTGTGTGTGTGTGTGTGTGTGTGTGTTTGTCTGTTTATAGCAGGAAACATCTCATCACATATAAAGAAGAGGGGTTTTTTTCTTTTTCTTTTAATCTTGGCAAGATGTTTCTCTGCTCTCCTCTTATTGTTTTAGTAATAAAATGTGATATCAGAGTCTCCCGAGATCAGAAGGAAATGAAAGTGTGGGATCGAAAAATTATTGGCAGCATCAATTATGTTTGATGGGGGACTTTTTCGGAGAGAACAACAAATGGGACAGCAAAAGAGTCAAGACAAAAAAAAATAACCTCCGTGATGATCAACACTCCGTTTATAGGCTGCGAAATCCTGATAATCTGGCTATCTGGCTTTCAGGTAAACCTTCCGCTTCTCTGTAACCACAATGAGGTGTGACAAAAAATCATGCACGTGTCTGTGCTGCAGGGGTCAAGATCTTTCAGCAGTCATCTTCACAGAGTAATTAGCATTTCCAAGAATAGATCCATTGTGAGTCTCTTTGTTCGCCGCTCCAATATTATCTACTTCTTGCATTGAGCTAAGGCTCAGAGAAATCCAGAGCAAAGAAGAGCTTCAGGCAGATAAAGTACAGTTGCATTTCCCCTCCTATCTTCAGCGTGGGTAGAGTAGGAAAAGCCTGAGGGTCTCCTGATAGTGCTCACTGTCCCTGATCCTCAAGGAAGAAAGTCTCTTAAGTGTAAAGTAAATCATCTCTTTCTGGTGCTCACTTTGCATCACAACTTTTTCACCTACTATAAATAAATACTGTAAAATAGAGGTGACCAAGTCAGGTAAATCTAAACGATTTTTCCCTTAACCTCTTCTAACCCAGTGCTCATAAAATAATGCGAGCAGAGTGAACCTTTTTAAAGTTTTTGTTAGTAGTATCCATCAAGTCTTCATGTGCAAACCCAGCAACAGCATGAGAGCCAGGCACCTGCTCACCTTGTGCCCTCAGACTGCTGCAACTCTGAGCACCAGTGTCATTATCACCTGTCAGGGAAACCCTGGAGTGTCAGGGCAAAGCACTGCGCCCTTGTTGTTGACCATGGCAGAGGAGTTGGTGCTGTGCTATTATACAAAATGATAATCATCTGAACAGGACACTGAGAATAATCATAGTGGTGTTAAAGGCATACTGTCTGAATAACATGTGATTATGTGTGTCTAAACAGAACACCTGTACTTACCAAGGAGCTAATAATGCAGTAACTAACTGGTTGCTACAGTGCCCTTTTTAATACTGTTTCCAGTACCTTTCATTTTGTGCCTATGTGTGCCTTTCACGTTAGACAACTCACAACCACCTGCAGACTAAATTCGGGGTGGTGGTGGTGGTGTGGGGGGGCGGTGTACCTTGAAATCCACAGACAGCTGAGGGGTGTACTCCAGAGTCCAGAGGGCTCTGACAAGTGACGCCAAGTGCTCCGTGACTTCTCCCCTGACATGCCTCGTCCCGTCGCTTTTCACCACCCCGTTCATTCTGGTTTGGCTCATGTCCATCTTGTATCGCTCCAGTCCCAGATACTCCGCGAGCAGGTCGGTGTTGCTCAAACACTGGACCACGGCGTTCATGAAACAGGTGTTGCCGTGGTTTTTCAGTCCCAGCACACCTGGGATTTTGTCTCCGTATTGGTAAAGTAGTTTCTCTCTGCCGGTGCACAGAGAAGACGACGTGCTCGAAGTGTTTTTCACTACCCGATCCCGAACTACTTGTACATCCTCTCTGATTATTCCTGAGCTGGCGCTGAGGGTGCAAGGTGCGCCATTCCGAAACCCTCCATCATCATCCTCCGCGTCCTGCGCGTCAGCGTCTCCAAAGTGGGTGAAAGTGCCCAAAGTTTTGATAATTCTGTTCATAAAACTCCCCACAGACTTTAACGATTTTTTGCGGAAAAGCTTCCCAGATTTCGGCTTCTTCTCTTTGCGCTTCTCCTCCTTCGATGTCAGCATTTCCTCCTTGTTGGCTCTGCTCTGTTTCTCCATGACAGTACCTCTACTCCCGTGCCGAGCTATTCTGAGACTGATAATTGTAGGAATTCCGATTCCGGTCTGTCACTCCTCTGCCAGCGTCCCTTGTCCGGATAGCAGAGGGGAAAGCGCACGGGGGTGCCACCATCGCGGAGGAGCCAAGAGACACAACAGCACACTGTTATTCCACCGCGCTCTGACTTAAAACCTCCCTCGTCCATCCCAACACTTACTGAAGACGTTCATTATCATCCCGACACCGCTGTCACAAACAGCATCTCGTCATGGCCGGGACAATGCGAGCCGCTGCGCCGTCCAGTTGCAGCACTGCGCGCTCCTCTCCCACTGCACCCAACTTCGCCTTCATAAGAAGGCTTATGATTGTGTAGCTGCCCCCTCCCACTTTCCCCACACACGAATGACCTAAGAGAGCCCTGTATATAGCTTGATTTGTGGTCATACAGGCCGGTCATTTAAAATCCTGAACACAAATAAAATATTATGAACGTGATGCACTTCTAAAGTCAAAACAAATTCGGTAGAAAATCACCCCAATGATGTTATAAGATTAATACAGTTGCATTGGATAAGCATTTAGATCCAAATATAAATATACGTTTAACCTTTAAAAGCAGCTCAAGGCAGGGGAGAGCAGTGTGTCACGATTTCTGAGATCAATCATCATCAATTTTGCAAATTATGAACAGATCTTAATGACCATTAAATCACTGTTTTGCGTTCCACAACAAATACACACCTCTCAGCTTTTTTCATGGATCCTGAAACAGTTTTTTGTGTGTCCGTCTCTAAGGCACTTCCAGTCAGTTTCTGTTCTTTAAATGTGCTACAGGCTATAAATAACATATAACATGATGTGACAGTCAACACAAAAAGGTTCAGACATTTTTCATAGTCCACAGTGGTTTTAGGTACATTTTTTCATTTCCAAAGAAAAAAAATATTTAACACAATTCAGTTGGATGTATACTGAACACTGAGGGTAGAAACAAAGTATCGATCCTGTCACACTAGTATTGATCCAATATCAATACCAACATTTATATCGATACTATCAATTCTTGAATGAACTCACCCTCTTCTACTCTTAAGACAGAGTGAGAGGAGCTGTAAAGAGTACATACCGTTAATGTTACAGTTTTTCAATGAAACGGAAAAACACCAGAGCATTTGGAGTAATGACAAAAGCTCTGGTAAGACAGACATGTTTGGTACAAAATAATTAAGACAGCTTTTCAGTGGAGCAACCTCATACCAGCTGTGAAACATGAGGGTGGAAATTTTATGGTCTGAGGTTATCTTGAGCGTTTGGAAGCTTGTAGTCAAGTGAGTTATGCATCCTGTCTCAGAATGCTTAAAGATAATGAGGGACCATCTGCCTGAAAGTTTAAGGTGAACCATGAGTAGGTCTTTGCAACAAGGAATGGCTCAAAAGGGAGGGTCATGGAATTTGAATCCTGTTGAAATTAGGGGGGATTTGAAATAGTCAGCATGTGTATTAAAATAAAGATGTGGATGAGTTTTGTATGAAAGAGTTGGTCACATTTTTTTTAGGAAGACATTGTCAGAGAATGTTGAACTGTTATGAAAGAAAGGATTTCTAGTTTAGCATTGCTAGTTTCTTTTGCCATGACCCCCCCACCGCCCCACCCCGCACAGAATAATTGTTTTTATACTTGATAATTTGGTTGAATAAAAAATTGAAAAAGCTTTTTTATCCCTGCACTTATGTTCAAGAACTTTTCCATGTGTTTAGCAATTATATAAACATTTTACATCATATGAGTTTTAATGTAAAATCTTACTTGCCTCTAGCAGATAGAGTTTTGAACTGAACAATACATTTTAATGTTTTTATTTATGTACCACCGAGTCAAAAAACAAACAAACAGTCATTTCAAGTCACTTTATATTGTAAAGACAGTGGGAAGGAAAAACTCCCTTTAAGCCGGAAGGAACCTCCAACAGGACCAGGCTCAGGAAGGGGCGACCATCTGCTGTGACCGGTTGGGGGTGAAGGGAGGAAGACAAGACAAATGACAGTGTGGAAGAGAACCAGAAAGTAATAATAACTAATAATTAAATCTGGAGTGGCATATAAACATCATGGAAAGCTGACAGCAGCCCAGACTTATTGCAGCATAACTAAGTAAGGGTTCAGGATCACCCGATCCATCCCTGACTGTAAGCTTTATCGATAAGAAAAGTTTTAAGTCTAATCTTAAAAGTAGAGAGGGTGTTTGTCTCCTGAATCCAAACTGGGAACTGGCTCTGCTGAAGTGCCTCCCATTCTACTTTTAAATACCCTATTAAAGGGAAATACTGGAATGAAGTAGAAAACCATTTAGACGTCAGCACAAAATCGAATGCAGCGTGAGGCTGTTTTATGAAGAAATCAATAATGCTATTCTAAAGTCATCACAAGTGTAAGATCTTTCATTTCACATTTCCACATTCCACAGATCCTTTGGCTGAAGATACATTTGCATCAGTGCATCTTTTATATGGAATCTCCTTTATTATTCCACGTTTTACTGCCAGCATACCTCAACTTCTGTTACACAATGAATCATTTTTTGCGAAGATGATATTACTTACGTGGGTAACGCTGTCAAAGCTCCCTGCAGTCAGCTCTCTCCCCTGAGGCCAATGCCAGTAAATTAAACTCTTGTTTATTGGCCTTTCACAGAGATATGGCTGCTAATGAAACTGCTAGTCTAATGTCCTGAATTCTAGCAGTTCTGAATAAAAAAGAAGGGGTGCATATCTTGAATGAACATGTGTGTGTGCGTGTGTGTGCGTGTGTGCGCGCGCGAGTGACCCCAGTAGCCTCCAGCAGAAATTCATTAGCTAAGCCTTGGAAGCTTTTATCACAGGTTACAGTGTTCTGGATTATTACTATCATTACTGGGCCGTGAAGCATGGGAGAGCTTATCTCGTTTGCTCACCACATAGATATGTTTAATCACACTGTGCTGTCATTTATAATAACACTAAAAACTGCAGATTTATTGCAGCAGCGAGCAAAAGCGTTATGACCAAAGCTCCTCCTGCCTTCTAATGCAACCTGATGAGTGAGACTGAGCCAAGTTTTCTCCGAGAGCCTCCTACTCTTCTTCCCTTCAGAGTGGCGTTGATGATGATATGAAATACCTGCTGTTGTTGTCGGTAGGAAACAACAATCCCACCAGGAGGCTCAATTTGAGAGGAGAGAGAGAAAAATCATGAAGTGCTCTAAGCTGAGAGCCTGAAAGAGCTGTCAGTGCATACAGCAGAAGGGCTTGCAGTCTGAATACTACACGCTGAGTCTGAAGGCCCGTACCCAACCAAGCAAAGCCGGAGGCCTACTTTCCAAGCAGCATCTGACTCAAAGAGGAAGTCTCTCTCTGTCTGTCATGCATCACTTCCCAAACACACCACCTTTTCACGTGAAGCCACAGAGGCAATGCAAAATATAGTCAAGCAAATCTAACTTCCATGAAATTAAATCATGTTTAAATTGAAGTCGTGCTTCTGCACAGACTGTTTTTTTTTTTATGTTTTCTTAGTCAAAGCAAATCTGAGACAGACAGATCTGCTCAGGATTTTTTTTTTTAAGTCCAATGAAGCTACAAGGAAGTCTGCCAAAAGTCTTGGACCAAAATATTTGCTTCATTCACTATCCAATTTTTTAACTTCGGAAATAATGAGCCTTGGGCACCTTTGAGTGGCTACCATCTATCATTATAATGCTGAGCTGTCTGTGGCAAAGCCGTAATCACCTCTGTTTGGCAGTTGCCTCCTTCCTGTTTCAGCCTCCTCTTTCAGTTATTTGATGTTATGTTTAGAGAGATTCTCAAACCCCCGTCTCCCCTGGACCAGTCGCCAGTCTGTCGCAGAGCTAACATAGACAGACAAACATTCACACCTACGAGAAATTCTGAATCAACAGACATGGGGAGAACACACAAACCTTGCCTCATGGTGGATTCAAACCCAGGACTTTCTTGCTGCTGGTGTCTGTTCAGGGTGAGTGACTCTAGCAGATCCCAGGAAGGACATCCAAGATTTTTGCCTAGAAGTGCAGTCCTAGGAGGGGCAATGATACCAGGCAGGACCCTTAAGCATCCAGGCCTCTCACAGAGGACCCGAAAAGACTACACACAGGTGAAGAGGGACGACTTTTGCCCAACCAGATGTACCGGATGGCCCTGCCCTTCCCTGAGCCTGGTTCTGCTGGAGGATTCTTCCTGTTAAAATGGAGTTTTTCCTTCCCACTGTCACCAAGTGCTTGCTCATAGGGGGTCATCCAATCATTGGGGTTTTCTTTGGATTATTGTAGGGTCTCTACCTTAAAATATAAACCGCCTCGAGGTGACTATTGTTGCGATTTGGTGCTTTATGAATAGCATTGCATTGAAATTGAATTTAATTAAAAATGCTATAAAGCAGATTGATATGTTCCTGCATGCACGGCCCATGCTTTATTGTCTTTGATGTGAGGAGGCTCGCACATAAAGCCGCAAGCCTTTAAAACATTAATGTAGTACCAACTCAAAGTTCTGATTATAAGGATAAAATACACAGCAGAGTGTTTTTCTTTCAGAGTGCCGCAGCATATATAATCAGTTCTGCAGCGTCTTGGCCCAGTAGTTAACTAATGTTATTCCTCTAAATGAAGCGCTGGTTTTCCCTCCGTGACACTTTTACTGCAAAGAAGAAAATGTCATCCCTAAAGATGAAGTAGACAGCAGAGCCCATCTGGTTTCCTGAGTCACATATGCTGTATGCTGCGGGAACAAATGCTGCCTTAACTGATAGAACAATGCGCTATCACTGTCACGCTGCCCTGTTAGGGCTGCCTTGACACAAAAAAATACAACCAGAGGCAAGAGCACACCAGTTTATAGTTTCTGAACATTTCTGAACTTCATCAAACATAATGGAGCACGGTGAAAGTTTTGTTTCATTTGACTTATGGTGTTGAAGCCCCGCTGTGGTTCTTTCAGTAATAATGGGAGGTACTGTGGGGCAGTGCAGATCACAATTATTTGTGACCACTTGACAGACACGGAGAGGAAACAGCACACCCTGAGGAAAACAAGTATTTTTACAGGATGTTTTGCAAAAGTTATTAAAAAGTTTAATAAGGTAATGGCAAATATTAGGAACTAAAATCATTTCAATAATTTCTTTACATGAATGTGTTTCAGCAAAAAGAAAGCAGAAGGGGTTGAGTGGGCGAGTTCTGGCTTCAACCGGGTCCCAGATTATGCAGGCCCCATCTGAGCTGGCAATAACACATTCCTTGTCAATGCCTTTAATCTTAATGCATTTGGCAGAGGCCTTATGCTTTCTCATGGACTCCAGGAGCCTGTGAGTCCTGGGCTGGATCTCCCACACACGCACCTGGATGGAGAATAGACAGCCATCAGCTTAACAGCACACATGAGGCAACTAACACAGCACTCCCTCCAGAGACTGGTGCCCAGGCTACTGAGCTATTTCTATTCATGCCCTATTTCATCCACCACCAGTCCTATTTTCACTGTATCAGGACTGTTATCAGTAACAGCAAGAATTCAGCAATGAACCAAACTGGCTCACATTTAACACTGTGGCAGGAATGCCTTTTATTTCTTTCGCTCAGCACCGTGCTTAGATCATGAATATTAAATATATATTTTTATTAAAGTCCCCTGGTGTGTTTTTATCTTTCTTCCCGATCCTCATTATTCTTTTGCTAGTTCAGGTGGTGGCATCAGCTGTCAATCCCAAGCTGTTTGCTGTGAGACCAGACACCATCCTCTGTCCTCTCCCAAAAGTAAACACTTTTCTCGCCATTCCTGTCGAGAATAAGAAAAATATTTATATATATATTTTATATTTATGTATATTAATGGAAGGAGAACGTTTGTTTTGTTTTGAAGCTGTTATAATTGTTGACATCTAGAAGAAAGAGGGGCATATATGACGGGAAGTATCTGCAAACTAAATAGAAAAGCGAGAGATGAATAGCAAAAAACACTTAGATTTAGTTCAATGAAATCTGCTGGTTAATGATGCTTCTATCTGTCAGGAACTGTAGAACAGCAGGCACCCGTACTGGATGCTTTGCTGCAGTAAAGGGTTTATAATTGCCTGTAGTGCCCCAGAAGCAAACCGAAAAGAAAAACAACCATCATTTTTATAATTTCTATCATCTCTTTTAATAATTCAAAAATTTAATTTCTTCAGAAATAATAGACAAAACAAAACAAAAAGACAGCCTTCTAGTCCATCTATCCAGAGGACTCACACAGGGCTTGTGCTGTAGCGCCCTCTACTGATGTTTTTTTGAGTTTGTCTTGCAACAATTTCCATTTCAAAGCAGAGACATAATAACAAATGAATATTTAACAGATGATGCTGTTACTGATGATGATGCTACCGGTGACAACAGGCCAGCGCTCACAGCAGTAGGACTGCCACAGTGCATGAGCATCTGTTACAAAGGGCTGCCCATATCGTTTGCACGGTGAGCTCTGAAGTCTGTGAGGGCGAAAGAGACCATTTGTGCTGCGTCAGCATATCTACGCACAGCCACCTGGTACTCTGACGGTGCACCTGCAGCCACAAAAATGCAATCTGCTACATTCTACGTAAGCCGTGTTGTACCACTGATATCACCAGAAAGGTGATGCCATGTTTGACCTCACGAGAGCAGCAGGGGATCCGCTCCATAACAAGAGGCACTCAGAACAGGAAGAAGAAGAGAAGAAGAAGGAAAAGCAAGAGTGCAAACTCGCTCTCTGGGCAGCATTTACTTCTAAGAGAACGTAATTGCATTTAGCTCATTCATGATATATAGAACCCCCATACACCAGTGTCATGTCCTAAATGTTGCCAATGCAAATAAAGGAAGCAGAATTTTAAAGATAAAAGACATTTTTATAAAAGCTTGACCTTATTTGACCTTTGCCCTGACTATTTCTTTTTCATTCGCCTTTTTTACTCACTGCATGTACACACCATTCTGCATTTAATCAGTAGTTATTAGCTAATCTGTTGCTCTCTTCCACAGTGAGTTTTCTGTTCTGTCTCCTTCCTATCACCAGCAACCGGTCACAGCTGGCTGCCCGTCTCTGAACATGGTCGCTGGGAAGTTTCTGTGCCATTCACTATGTCTATGTGTTGCCAATGCAAACAATGGGAGAAAAAAACATAGCTTCTTAGCTCTATATATCATTATTATCACTTTGACCTTGAAGGAGGGATCAGAGGTCAAATGTGGGATATTTTAAATCTTTATACTGTAGTTTCTATATGTACAATACACACCAAACTTTCTGTGTTATAAGGCTTGTTGTCAGTTTTCGACCAGTATATCACTGAATTAGGCTTGAAGACCTGGAAGGCTTTGAACCCTTAAGGCAGATCTCTCATGTGTTTTCTTCATAGTAGACTTCACAGATTTTTCCTTGGTTTCTGTTTTAAAATATCTGATGAAATATGTCTCACTCTCCTCCGTGTTGCCTGCAGTGACATCTAACGGTCTGTTGCCTCAAGAGGAGTTTTTTTTTGAAGGAGGTACAGATCAGAATGTATTCTGGTGTTGTGGGATTTTCCCTTTTCTAACAGATCATTTTCTGTCGTTGCATCATTCCTCAGCAAACTGGAGACCTCTGTCGTATATTTGTGTTTTTGTACACCTTACCAAGGTGTACCAATATATCCGCCCTTCATGAAGAGTATAACATTCAGTTATGTCCGAACAGATATTAATTTAAATGTCTGGACAAGCTGCTGTAGTAATTAAGCTTCACTTGTGCAACTGCAGAAGTCTGATAATTTATTGTGTCAGTTTTAGCTAAATAGAACAAATAACCTTAACACAGCATCACAGTTGCATCACAGTCTGCACAGTTTTCAGTTTGCTTATGTGTTCAGTATTACAGTCATGGGATTTGGTTTTACCTTTTCGATGCTGTAAATTACCTTGATGAGACTAATTTCCTGATAAATAAGTAAACATGCTGCTGTTGACTGGCAGTAAATTTCAATGTGTCTTAGTAAGACACGAAAGCATGAATCATTGGCTAACCTTGCTAACTTTATGTCAAGCCCTCGATAATCTAGTGCTAGTGAATAAAAGTAGTATTATACACCTGCACAAATATGATCAGTATGAACCACCAGCCTGGGCCTCTGTGGAGACACATTACAAACACTGATGAAAAGTGTCTGATGTGTGAATTCTTCTTGTCCAGGACTCATTCATATACTGAATGAGTCCTGGACTGACACTCACTCAACAACAAAACTTTGAGAATCCACTGATACAATGTTACAGGGAACCTGTGAACTAAATACTTGGAAGCCACGTGGAATTTTCTAGCATTCATTGAAACACTTCTTATAGTCATGAATGACAATTTCTAGTTCAGCAACAATAGTGTCAAAAAGACCATCAGACAGTCAGAGTTTCATATGTAAAAATATATATGGACCTGTTCATATCAATGTTTGAGCTTTTGAGGAAAGATACAACAAGGTTTATCCATCACTAGCCACACATATAAAATATATTACCATTCTGTTACAACAGCATGCATACTCCTGCACCCTCTGTCATTGTCTCTTCTTCTGCTTCTTCAAATTTGTTGGCTGCAGACACTGGTAAAGAGAGAGGATAGGAGAAACTGGAGAACAATAAATTCACAAAAGATGACAAGATGACATAGTGAAAACATTTTATCACAAGAAAGTGATATTTTAAAAGAGAAAAATTCAAAAGAAATAATTCTGAGGAAGAGATCTCAGCTTTCACTCGTTTATTCAATTCTCAGAGAAGAGCAGTTGCTGTCCTAGCGTAGTTTATTGATGTAGTCATATTGTCATCATTCATTCTCTGATGATACAGATCCACTATATCAAGATCCACTACCAAACTAATCTATACAACTTAATTTGACAGGAAGCCTCTGCAGTGGTGATTTGATGTGACGAGTTTGCACAATCCCACAGCAATAACGAGAACAAAAACATTATTTATGTTATTATGACTAATTTTACACTCAAAAGCACCATTGATGCATACCTCAAAGTCATTTTCATTAAATTCAGAAGAAGAAACAGTTACAAGTAATTACTCTCCTTCGTGTTGTAATAAATAATAATGTTAAAGTGTCAAAATGGATGAATACATTAAGATCCATTAAATTATCAGCATAAGATAACAATAAAGAAGGATATTCATGCCATGCTGTAGCACAATACTCCAAATCTGGAAATGCAGCAAATAAAACAGGTAAGTTGATTATTGTGCTGTTTGTTTTTCACACAACATCTGAATAAACTAGTTTTAGAAATATGCACACATAGTATTTAAAAAATGTACTCATAATGCAAAGTCGTAAATATGTTTGTATCTCTAGTGCAACACTTTACTATATTTACAATGTATTGTTTTTTCACACTTTCAAAGTAAGTCAAGTATACAACACAAATTAAAGGATGTATTTTGCATTATTTTTATTTTTATTTTTTGCATAATTAAATGGGATTTCCCTCCAGCTGCAACTATCAAGACGAGGGGTGAGCCCTTGAAAATGACCAAGGCCCGTTCCATTAGGAATGGCAGTAAAACTCATTTTATGTCATGCCATAAAATCCAGACGATATCTTTGCAGTGCATTTTTAAGAGCAAACAGGGTTTTATTTGTTTCTTTGTTTTGCATAATGTGTCGTGAATCACTGCCCCCAGACACTTCAACAAAAGCGAGGTTCGCGGCAGAACAGGCGCCGTTTAGAGTCACAGAACTCTTTATTAGGGTCACACTCAGCTGGGTGGGCAGACCACCCAGATGTGTGGGTGGGACGCTTTCACGTCTACGTACCCAGAGCTTTGCCGCGATGACAAATGAGGAAAAAAAGTGTCATAATTCTCTCTTAGACATAAATGACCCATGACACCTTAAATCAAAGCGGCTTCAGTTGTCCTCTGCGGCTGACCTCCGGGGTGGCATCTGTGCAGGGTGAATTATGGCAAAATGAAAGGCGCATGAATGCCTTTAGAGCTCTCTGTATGTGACATTAATCCCCGAGTGGGTAGCATGACCAAAAAAACAGTCTTCCTTTATGCCAACATCCTTTCAAAAGTGGACTTGTTCCCACTTCTTGAGCCATGTCGCTTCAGTCCTGCAGAGGGCAGTATTCAGCAGAGAATGTGGCCAAGGGGTACTTCTGTTTTTCTGAAGCACGTTGGAGAGTCCATGAGTGAAAACCACAGAGGTGGCCCAGAATAATTATGTCATAGATTTTGACAGAGCACATCCTTTAATTATGAATGACTTAAGTCGAATGATTGTAATATGGGCTGCTAGTCAGAGTCAGTCCGCAGTGGTGGTTTCTCTTCAATTGCAGGGTGTTTTATTGACCACTTTGAGTCCCCTGCATCATTATGGTGCTATTTGAGTGCAAATTTTACAATCACAGTGGAAAGGACTGTTCACTTTCTTTGGTAATCAAGTTTGTTGGATGTTTTTAAAGCATTTTTTCTTAGAAATTTTATCAAGCAAAATCTGTATGGACGGTCCTTAAGGACACACGGTGTGGTCTTGTCACAATATTGTTCATGCTTCAAGTGTCAAAGCTTTCTCCTCTCTAATGTTATTTATAAAAAATCTTCTTTATGTTTAAAATTCCTACTTTTCTTTGTGTTCTGCGGATGTGTGGCGTAGCTTTTGGTTTTAAATGTGTCTGATGGGTTTAGCTGGTCTAGGCACAAGGCTAATTGGATAAGCTTTTAATCTTCACACCCTTGCTGCTCATGCTGCTGGATTCAGGGTGAAGGATAGAGGTGGAATGACTTGTTGAGTGCAGGGATACAGCCATCATAAAAGTCCTCAGCTCATGTTTTTGGACACGCTTCTTTTGTAACCAACAGCTTGTGCATGCATTTGTAGTGTTAATATTTTTGGAAAATTGTCAAATCATTTGATCAGTTCTTTTTTTTTCTTTGAGGAGGATTTTTTTTTCCTTTTGTGTCCTGGCTTGTTGCCTCTATTGGGCCGAGGCATTTGATGTTTTTGTGGCGGGACGTTAAGCAGATACTGTATGTGTTGAAAAGTCAGGTATGCGCTTGGATTACTTCTGTTTACAAAGAATTCCACATGATGTAGTAGCAGCGCGCAGCTATGTTTTTGCAAAACCACAAAATAAACTACTTCTCATATCACCTCACTGGTTTGACTCTGTTCTGAGATAAACATTTGTCGGCTGTTAGTGAAAAAACCCAGATGTTTATGGAGTCAAATCCATGCATGTAAAACATTGTGATCCATAACTGTGATTGAGTGCAGAGCGTGTGCTCAGAGATAGTTTTATTCTTCTTCTTGTGTGCCTACTTTTATTATAAAAATTATATTTATGTTTTTCCGATTCTTACATGATTTGCAGTATGCATGCAGTTTAGAAACGCTGTGCATTAATAAATATTGAATAAATAGAAAAGGTGGTAGTGTGCCTGCTCCAAAATGCCATGCTAACAGCTTGTACCAGGATATCCTTGAGAGGTATTTCCACCATCAAAGGGTGGTGGTTCCTATCCAGTGTCACCAATACGAAGGAAGTGTCCTTGTGAATGAATATGTGTGTCAGTGCTGAAGGCCAAGTAAATGTCACCAAGTCTAATTGTTGCCCAGACTGTGTTACAGAGATAGAGCGAGTCCTGCTGAAAACTCACACCAAAGCAAGTAATAAAAAGTCGACGTGCATTTCCAGGACCAGTGCTGAGGTCGTCTGGTATGCACTTCTTAATATTAGGCCGGCAATATTTTAAGCGTTAGGTTTAATGTGTGAGGTGCAGTCTAATAAATGGTGATAAAAATCTGTCTTCAAAAGCTCTGCTACCGCTTCCTAAACTGAGTGTGGAGCCGCTGAAGAGGAGTAACAGAGACAGAGTGAGTAAGGCAGTACAGATTCAACCTCAGTTTAGACTAAAGTATCTTAATAAACGTTACGTTTTCTACACACTTTCATCTTTTTCAGAAAATGACATTGATGAAGCCCAGACAAAGCACCACCATGAGGAGGAAATCCCTAAAATCCCTCTTCTGTCGTAAGAATTGCATTGAATTTGATCCAGATTCAGGTTGCTCTCAGGGTGAATTGTAACTAATAACTAATAAGGACTTTTTCACCCTTAAATTCTACCTCAGATACCCTACTTTAATATCTATGCTTGCTATTTTCAGTGCATAAGTACTTTTGCTGGAGCCCTACTGATAGATGAATTTTAAGACAGATACTGGTACCGATATTTGTTGATTTGAAAAACTGACTTTCTGATATATTGCCTGATATTATTTTCCTTTCAGACATACAAAGCATAAACACATTTCTCTAAAATCTACTATGTGTAGTTATTTGTTTAATTGGTTACTCTCTGCTCAGCTCTGTACTGATCTTCCAAATAAGTGATGCTAACGGGGAAGTTGCATAATACCCTCTAGTGGAAGAAAATGCAACCTCGTCTCTTATAGCATGGTTAAAGAGTGTTTCTTTTTCATTTTTCTTCTTCTATACCCACAGATTAGCAAATAACTAATACTGGTCTGTAACTTTGGTCCCAGCGGTTTCAGGTACTGGTACATATGTAGCAGTGCACTGTGATTACCTGGATGACACACATGATGTGGAATTGTTTGGAAAATGTTTGTTGAATCTTCATCTTTAAATGCAGAAATCCCAGATGAATTCTGTAATAATTTCCAGGAGTTGACAACTGGCCATGCTTGATTTGAGACAACACTTCAATCCTCAAAATTCAAGCATTGTAAGACAGCTTGTGGTAAGCAAATGGAGACAGTGCAAAATGAATAGCATAACCTTTAACCTCAGATATATTTTGTGAGGAGTGTTATTTATTTGACTGGTGATAATGGTGACTATCATAAACACAACACTTGAGTATTGTCCAAGAGAGCCATTTTGACCATGTTAGTATGCTAATGTTAGCTAACTGCTTAAGGCAGTGCTGTAGGTTCCTAGCACTGTTGACATATTTGTGTGAATTTGTTATTTTGGCATCTGCAGCAGCTGAAAGAAGTTCAAAGTTTTTTGGGCCTTAAGCGCTACAGCATGTGTGAATGTGTATATGCCAATAACAGCATGCCTGTGCTTTGTTTGTGTCTTGGAATATGTACTAGCAAATTGCAGACATAAGAATTTATGCGTGGCACCATGTTTCCATTTATGTGTTTACGCTGTGTGTGTGCAGAGGTCTTTGAGGTATTTTGGGAACATAAACTTGCCATAAATGAACGTCATTAGTGGCGATTGTTTGTAGCGCGCACGCAGCTCGGTGCAGCAAGGCACTGCAAAAGAATGCAAGATGTAAGTCCAAGTTAATCAGCTCCTCCGCTGCTTTTCTTGGCATTGGCCAGGCCCACCACAATGCCACAGCCCCAGAGGACGGTGTAATTACACGCTGCTATCGCGCTAAATAGGGCTCTTGCTCCAGTGCAGAACAGTGATGACATGATTAGTGTTTTCCTGCTCATCTAGGCCCTGTGAATGGCGATGATGACAGCTGTATGTGGCTGGGGAAACAGCGTTAGATTGTTCTGCAGTGCCCAACAACACCTACCACAGTGAAAGCTTCTTGTGTGAGCCTCACAAATTAGCGTTAGAAGAAGGACGGCAATCTGTCTGCATTACGTCATTGTTAAGCCGAGTTTGTGATCTGTGGTATCAAAGGACAGCTGATTTTTAGGAGACGAACGAAGATAAACTGTGTTGCATTGTAAAATTACAAGTTAGAGCTTCACTCCAATACTGGAACCACTTTTTGCAAAGCAGATAGGATTGTGCGCATGTTCAAAACACCAGAATAAGGTTTAATTGAAATGATAAACATACGAGTACAAATTCCTGCAGAAACTCTATAAATCAAGGCAAATAGTTCACCGTTGATTTTAAAGCATTTTCAAAAAGTCAAACTCTTATAGGCTTTCTTTGCCTTATATTTTATATGTGCTGTCCTCCTAAAAGGAGCTTTTATGGAAAGTTTTACGAGGCTTTGCATTAAAAGAAGACCTCTGCGCCTCTCGTGCCTGACACCTGTAGAAATATTAAAGGGAACTTTGCACTCCATTAAACGTGAGGCCCGGTGAGGAAGTGGCGGGTTCTATCATCAGAGCAAACCCTTGACGCGCAGGAAGGCCTTCACCCAGAAAGACTCGAGCTGGGATCTGCCACGGTGTGAGTTACTGGCGCTCTCCTCTGTCCTGCAGGTGCTGGTTTTTATAGTGAGGAGCTTTTGGGAGTTGGCGGAGGTCGCTAGAGGAGGTTCCTTTAGGGAGTAAGTGACGTTCGCTCTAAACGGCATGTACAGAGAAGTCAGGAGGAAACGGTTTTAGTCTGAGCGATGAACGAGGCTGTTAACGGTATGCTTTAATAATGTTTCCATTAACGACTTCTCATTAAACACCTTCTGTTTTCCCCTGTTAGCAGTCCATAAGCTCCCTGCACTACACCGACACCATTTCAGCATTTTATTAAAATATAAGAGCTGGGTGTCTTTTATAATATATCACATAACTCATCCAATTTTCCACCTCACACTTTCCTGGTGAGTGGATGAAATGTCTTTAAAGTGGTTTAGCAGTATCAGTTCAGCGCAGAGGTATTCCATCCCAGGCGAGGTTTGTTCTTGTTATTTTTAAACTCCAGAGGTTACATCCATCCATAAATCACCTGGCCCACAGTGTCGAAACGTTCAGCTCAGCCTGCCTGTCCGACGGTGGATTTATGATTCGCGGGTGTAGCAGCGAGCGCCAGCGCAGTCTCCTCTGGGCTCGCTGCCGCTCTCTTGTGCACTTGTGTACATATTTAGAAAAAGTGTGGGGTGGCTGAGTGTTACTCGGTTGTGGGTCAGAGCGCCTGATCCTTTCTGTTAGGATGCTGCCTCACCTCTCCGGCTGCTTAATAAGATAACAGCACTAAAAGCGTAACACACATCCATGCGAGAGCCTTTTATAGGTGGGAAGAATCAACACTAAAAGATTTAGGTTCAGGACAACTAGACGCACACAGATACAGTGCAGAGCTGAAACCCGAGGGAGGGCTGGGTGGTGACTGTAGAAAGCCACACTGTAGGGTCTTTTTTTCTCTTCCACATTCATCTTGTGAAACTATGCGATTTCGACAAAGCTTGGCAAAGGGGTAAACAGCAATAAAAGGGGATTGGAGTGTACAAGTCTCCCTTGCCAAGTGTTGGAAAAAAGATCTTCCCTACATTCAGCCTCTGGCAAAAGATCCTAGGCTGGTGATGTCATCTCCAGGTCCACAATTTCTGTTTGTTTCACCTCCATTATATGTGGAGGTTCAGCAGAACTGAATCTCATGTGGCTTCTACCCTTAGACACATTTTCCCTTGTTTGGTGTCCAGTTCAGGCTTCAAAGTAAAAGAAAAAGTTATGCCATTTATCCCCCAGAAAATTTTATTATTCTGACTTGTTTATTAATTCAGCAGGTAAAAAAATATATAGTATTCTTAGAAGAAAAAGGAGGTGATTGATGGGAAGGATGGATGATTCAAAGTCCCACAATATCAAAAGGCTTTCTTTACTCATGCTTGTAATGTCAGTGGCTGACCCAAAAACTATAGCTACAGTAACACTGGTTGGTTTGAATCATCATCACTTTATTACCTTTTTTGGGGTTTTGTAAAGTTTAACATCAAGTGTCATCAGGTGAAAGTTTAAATGTGCCCAATACTTTGGTTCAAAACCAAGTATGTGAAAATTTTAAAAAGAAGTGCTCATAAGACCCAGCTCTGCAGCCACAGAGCTAATAACAACACTGTGGGCTCTTCATCGTGTGTTTCTTGTGTACAACACGACACTACCACCAAGCAAAGAAACGGAGAATTAAAAACAGAACATTTCTTCTAGTTTTTAAACATTTATGATATAAAGTAAAGCTAGCGCACAAAATAAACTGCTTACAAAAATGATGAGACCACCCATAGTTTTTAAAGTCTCCTAGTGTAGGGATTTACAGCTTAGCCTAACAAGTGAAAGCTCCCCAGTTTCATCTCCGGGGGAGACACAAATCCCTCTGGAATTACATCAGGTAGAGTATTTTGTATTTAAAGCAATCTGCCAAAAAACTAAAGTGTGCAGTTACCTGCTGTGGTGACCCCTTTGTGAGTAAGAGAGCAGCTAGTAGATAAGGACTTAACCTTCTGGCACGATGTTGTCCTTGAGCAACAAACCCAATTTTCGTTGATTTCTCCCTTTTTCGTCTATTTACTTATTTTGTCACACAAACAAACCTTTGACTTGGGGTGGAGCAATCCTTTGAGGAAGAATAATGTCATTTTCATGCATGTTTAAATTTAAATATGCATATTTGAAAAAATATGTGTAAGTTCAAGAACATCTAAAGAAGTATTTGTATTTGTTTATAGACAGATTCTAATTTAACGTATTTATTTAAGCAGGATTTTTTTTTCGTTCATTGCCTCAGGCCAACAATGTGCAATAACGGTGCCAAAATGTCAGTATTTTTGTATATACTCATTTTGCAAATTTATGAGAAAACAACTAATTGCTTCAAATTTTTTATTTAACAAACATCAAGGCATTACATTTTCATGTAAGTGTTTAATGCAACAGATAAATAAATGGCGAATGGGCTGCCATTTATGTAGTGCTTTTCTACTCTACTTGAGCGCTCAGAGCTCTTTATACATTTCTATCTGACATTCACACATACACAGCAGCCAGGGATCAAACCACCAACCTTTCAATCTTTAATTAATTCATACGAATTTGATGGATTACTCGGGGGTGGTCGTGGCCTAGGATGTGAGCCAAAACCACCCCAGAGTAACAAAGTACCAATAACTGTGTGTTTTTGTGTGTCTGTGTCTATGCTCATGGACAAGTTATGTTAACTAACTGTTCAATAAAATTCTTTCCTCCCATAAAATGTTCTTGTTACCATTTCCTGAACACATGATTCAAATGACCAGCTGGGTATTATGTGCTGCAGCTGCCCGATAACAGACTGAATTTGAATCAGGTGTCTTGGAGTGAGGAAAGACCTAAATAGTTAAAACATGCAGTCCAAAGAACCAGAATCTAGAACCACTCCTTCACTATTATTGCCTTCAGAAAAATGGGCTGACTGGCTGGGGTCTAATTTTATTTAATTTATTTCACTGTATATTTTAGAATGAAAGTCTAAGAACTGACTTTGCTAGCCCCAAGTGGCCATATAAGGAACTGCAGCTTATTACGCTCCCATTGGTGGCTTCATTTTTCATCTGTGATTCATGGTGGGACTCAAAGCTCATACCACAAGAACAGAGTGAAGTGATGCATTTATTGCGGCATTCTGATGTGTAAATCTTTCACCAGCAAACTCTGTCATCGTGACATTTCATTCCTGTGCTGGACTCCCACCCACAGTGTCAGGAAGAATTTGTCCTTTGCCAGGCTCTGTGTAATACGCGAGTGAGAGGATGTATGTTTCCTGTCAGTGAAGAGCAGTCTTCTTATTTCCTGTGGGGATGTTTGAAACCTTTCTGCACAAACATTTTCATTGGCCCTAAAGCTGATTTTTACCACAAAAATCTTCAACCTGCCAGCCACTGTGTTTCCCCAGCTGGTGGATAACCTCCACTCCTCACGCATCTCACCCTGTACCATTTATTTCCTCTTGTCTGCCTCCTACTGGCCCATTTTTCAGCACCTTTCAATAGGCAGTCATCATGAGTGAGTATGACACAATTTGTGCTGTGAGCTCAACTAAAAGCAAAATCAATTTAAATCTTAGTCAGTTCCAGTCAAACACGACGTAGAAATACATACTTAGAAATGAAACATTTTAGGGTTTACAGACAGACAGGTCACTAACGCTGTCTTTTAAAAAGTGATTGTCCAATAAAACATTTCAAAAGCTGTCACGTTTTGAATTTTTCCATGTCTAAGCAATGCATGATGTAATACACGTCACTATAGTAAGAAATGTAAGAAATAGTTAGAGAGTGATGCATTTTTCTTGCAAAAGCAAAAGCACAATTTTAAAGTGCAGGAAGCAGTGTATCGATTTTTAACAACTCAGTCTCCACAAAAGGGCTCAGTTCTCAGACTCGGGAGACCAGGTAGAAGTTCACACACTCTTTTGTTAGGAGAGGATGGCAGAGTTCAGTGCACAGGATATCAATTCGATCAGGGAGACAAAACCACAAGGTGCAGGCAACGATGAAAACCACGAGTGCACTCATGGAAAGTTTAACATGGAGGATAAACAGCTAATGTTTGGCACACAGACAAAGGCAGAGATAGAGATGAAACCAACACATTTGCAGAACTTAAGGCTGAGGAAACCAACCACGGAGGTGGTGAAAATGAATGGACTCAAAATGGGCATTTCTGGAAAGAATACATACTATATAGTTAAGACAAAGAGCTGGTACCGCACTACATAAAAAAGTCTGTACACTTTCATTTCTGGCCATTCATGCAGGGTAAATGAAACTACTGTGGTTGCCCTAAGAGGTCTAAATGCACTACAGCTTAAGAAAACTCCAACAAATATAAAAATGCAGTAAACAGCTAATAACAAACATGTATCAACAGTATTATATCGCTTTACAACAGCTCAAAAATGCTGCTTCATGTTCCTGGCAGTGTTCTTTAATTCCATGTCTTGTACACCCTTAAAGCACTGAATCCTGAGTGCAGTCAGCTCGAGCCACTTAATATGGAAATATTAGACAATAAATGCTAACAATAAGATGATCCCTGTGAGCAACTTGGCGACTAGAAGGGAGAGGCAGCTGTCTACCGTGATTCGTTGGAGAAGGAAGGAAGAGAACCAAAAACTACGCGATAAAGTAAACCAAAATTAATGACATGCAGTAGAAAAAGTAAAAAAGTAATATTGATGGACGTAATTTCAGTTTAAAAGTTAAAAAAGAAGATTGTTAGGCTGTAACTTCATTTATTTTCTACAGTGTATGGGCCCAAGCCCCCTTTTCTGTAGCTTCAAAGCAGACCGGCAAGCCCTCCCCTGTGACCTCCCCTGCATATGCCTGACTCTGGTCCCAGCCAAAAATCCAACTATGTGGCAGGTTGGAGATGAGGAAGCCAAGGGTGAGAACAATGGCGTGAATGTGATACTTTGAAGTTCCTGCATGCTCTGGAAACAGGGCAAGGAATCACCTGCCATAAAGGAGTGTGCATAAGTGCTATGCTATTTGTTCTTGTGCCTTTGGGTGGTTATGGGTCTCCAGGGAGGGCTGGCCCAGGTTCCTGTGAGATCACATCAGTGTGGATCGGGCAGGAGTCCACCCGGAGGTGGAACTAATGGGCCCATGTGTTCGCAGACACTTCTAAGAACCAGATGCTGGGAAGAGAGACGTCCATTGAGTTTTTCACAACAGCTCCCCCGGAGAGAAGAGAGGGGAACCTCGTCAAGCTTCACACACATGCTGGACGTAGAAATGCTGGACAGACAGGAATGCTCTCTGTGACACACACACACACATTTTTAGCTTGTTGAGTCTGCACAGAGGCTGTTTCCACTCTCTCCCTCAGTGATGCGGCACGCAAGGTGAAGTAGTCTAATAAAAAAAAGATTTGGGGCTTACATCTATCTTTTCCATATGATTCGCCTGCCCCAGTAAAAGTCACGTACAGGACTTTAGTGGCTGTAGTTTTGCATGTTATTGATGCAATCTTGACCTCTCCAATCTGACATCTTATTTAAAGTGGATAATGAGTTCCATCTTCCAATGTGTTCAAGCTGTGTCACACACACACACACACACACACACACACACACACACACACACACACACACACACACACACCCTCGATGGGTAGGATTGTTTCTGTGGTTGTTAAGGCCAAACAAGTCAAGGTAGGCCTACTAGCAACAGGCTACAGGATCAAGAGAACTACCTGAAGGCTTTAAATTTCTTTCGTAGCTTACTGTTTTCTGCATGAACTCATACATTCACTGTGTCTCACTTAGCCACGTCCGTTCTATTTATTAGCCATTTTTCTTTAATAGACCCAGAATTACAAGAAATAAGTGTTAATGGTCGCCTTGTAAATCTCAAACAAGATGAACAATGCTCACTAACTTCACAAGAACTGACGCTGCCCTAATTGCTACAGACACAATAAAAGAGCAACACTAAACAAGATCTCGTGACTGGCCGCCCCAATGAAAGTTTACCGTGCCGTCCAGACACGTGAGCCGCAATCTCGAGTGCTGATGCTGTGAGAAACCTCCATGTGAAACTGAAGGGGAATGCGTCTGTCACCAGTTCCAGTCCAAACCGGAAGACTGGCGCAGGCCAGAGCGCGCAGATAATGCGACGCCACCCTCTTCCTTTTCTTGTGTATAACATCCTCGAGTTCTGTCTGGATCAGAGCTGAGCGGTCACATGTATCCTCTTGTAAACCCCAGAGAGTGACTGTTTGTGGGCCATATTAGTGTCAGAGAGGGTTTGTCCAAGTCATCTTCTGCAAAAAAGGTTTGCTGCTGACAGTAGCGGAGGCTCCCCGCATGAGGAAAAACAAGCACAAGAGGTCAGCGAGACCTCTCTGATGAGTGCTTAATAACAAAAGAGGTACAGATGAATCAGAAAATGAGATGAGGAACAAAATAGGAAAACAAAATGTGAGTCAGATCTGGCCAAGATGAAATTTCTATCCAACTTCCAAGGCTTTGATGGCTATTAGTGTGTTTAAAGTAGAGCTGTAGTCAACCAAAGCAAATTTTGGACAGTTGTAGCTTATTTTGAATCAGTGTATTAGTTGCGGGTGGGAGGGGAACGCACATGATCTCTAGATGAGTTAAATCTGCTACAGTGAAAACTTGTCTTTGTAGCATAATAAATAATTCAGTGTCATTATTTTGAACTTAACTCCTAACTATAGACTTTCTGTGTTGTTGGAGAGGTGGCTTCGCACTACCCTTGATCTGTGCAGGAACCTGATAAGAAGGTGTAGCTGGTGAAGCTGTGCCTGTGGTGCATTATAAAAATGATAAATAGGCCAAACATGTTAACATAGGCCAATGTCCATACGTTCACATTCAAAGCCTGGGGCTTTAAACATGAAAGCTGGTGGAACAACCAAACAGAGACAAATTAGGTTACTGCTTTTACAGGTTATGCCATGTTAGAAGTTGAGCTGTTTGCATTCAACCATGTTTTCTTTCTATTTTTTTTTTTTTTTTTTGGCTGTTCCTTTGAGTAAAAATGCAGCCACACTGGCGGCATATTTGACATGGTGTCAATTAGTTTGGAGTCAGCTCTGAGTAAAAGTTCAATAAATATAAACATTAATTAAGCTAGTAGTTGCCATTCGGTTTTGACGATACCACAGCTGCAAAAACGTGAGGGAGTGGGTTCCTCTCACCGCCAGAAACTGTGGATCAGTCTTGAAAGGCTGCTGATGTCACACGTTTCTCATTAGGAAAGTGGCAAACAGTCATGTCAGCACATCACCCACTGGTGCTGTGCAATACTGCAAATTTTGGTGTCGATACGATATGCAGCATTAGTATTTTCCAGAGGGAAATCATATGTCTGACTTGGTTCATCTGCTAGAATTAAAAATCCTGACTGCTTGTGTTGTGGGTCACAATGCAGGATGTTTTTCCACAGTGCCAGCACTGACCTCAACTGTAAACTCAGGTGGAAATCCGCTGGAGAGGTTAACACAGTTGGGCAGCATAGTCCGTAAGCAACCTTGGACACACATCGTCTGGACCAGGAGCTTTCCCAGAGCATAGTCTTACCCGCTCTCACCCTTGCCTCTGTGACAGACAAGGCTGGAGGAAGACGTGTGAGAGGGGAAGTAGCTGCCACATTAGACATGGAAGGGAAAAGGCGAGCTGTGGTTGAAAAGCACACTTTTGGAGGAGAAGATGGAGTTGCAGTGAAGATGCCCACATGTTCAGGAGAACTGGGGGAAGAAGACGGAGGAGCAGGAGTGGGCGTAGTTGTGACTGCAGAGTCAAATCTATTGAAGAGGAGTGGTGTTTGCACAGATGTGGTACTGAACAACGTACAATGTACTGATCTTACAGGAGATAAACAAATGTAAAAATTGATCTTGTCACGCTAGTATCGATCAAATACCAATATCAGAGTTGTTATCAATACTTTCAGTATTTGGATATTGATCCACTCCTATCAAACAAAAATCAACCAGTCAATCCTTAAACTACAGCCATAGCTTTTACTTAAAGTCCAAAGTTGATGACGTGAAATTACATCTTCATTACACGCTGCACCTTCAGTGTTTGTTCAACACCCATTCTTCAATTACTAACAATTAATTCATTAAGTTCAGGTAATCCCTTGGACATGTGTCTAGACACTGCTCGTTAAGGCCCAATAAGATTCACACCACTGCTTACAGGATGAAAGTGCATTGAGATGCGCTGTCACACTCTGATAATGTGTTCGTGTGATTAGAAGTACTTGGTTTATCAACGTTTTTCCCCACCACATGTGAAAGGCTTAGCTGTTAATTATGGTCTAACCGTGGAGTTCTTGTTTCCTCGAGAAAAACAAATCTGGAACAGGTTGATATTTTTTTTCTTGTAGGGCTGGTTATCTTGTCTGTGCACATACAAGCATCAGATTAGTCGTGATAGCCCTGTGTTGATGTTTTTTTTAATGTTCTTGTCTTTTGTGTTTAAAAAGAAAGAGGTAGAGAGATGTTTTATCATTTCTCACACAGGTGTAATCCAGACTCTGTTTGGTCATAGAGAATTTAACCGTTCCCCCAGATGGTAGCAGACAGCATGCATCGTTCAGGAATCTTAATCATGATTGGATGAGGAGAAAGTGGGACTCAAAAGCTCCATCCTGGTCACAGGGGTATTTTTAAGGGATAGATGATGTTAGTCTCTGGTTAGAAAAGATCATACAAATTAGTTTTTTCTACTTATCTTGACAAACCACTTATTGCATATTAAACATTGTGACTCGAGGAGTGGGTTTTCCAGCCTCTGTGTTAACTGTGCTGGAGCTCAGGAGTCCTGGCAATCTGTGGTGCTGAAAAATAAAGTGCCAGAAAAATGACACTTTCTGGACTGGTTACTTGAGGCTATTTCAAAAATGAGTGAGTCTCCACAGAGTCCCATATTAAAAAGTCCAACTTTACACAATTAAAAACATATTTACAACCTGTTGAAAAATGAATTTTGTTCACTATAGAAAGTGTATTTGCAGATGTGGCAACACAGGCACCTCCCCAAATCTGAGTCACAGCATTGAACCTCACAAGAGTTTCTTTTCTTTTGTGTTGTTGATGCTTTCTGGAGCATTTCAGTGGACTTGTCTGACCAATAAATGGTCTTCTGTGTAGTACAGCTCACCCAAAAAGTTTCTGTTCCACTTTGATGAGTGAGATTATTATGTTGTTTATCGCTAATTAGCAGTTAGCTTGCTAGCATTAGCCGATAACTTAAGCTGTGTCGACATACAGGGCCTGCATCCTTTGAAGGCTGCATTTCTAGGCTTATTAGCCCACAGCGAGGCAATGAAGGCTCTCCGTATTTAATTTAACAAAGCCTCCTGCAGGACAGCACTGTGGCATGGTGGAACAGTGGTTAGCACTGCTGCTTTAAAGCAAGAAGGTCCTGAGGTCAATTCCACCATCAGGTCGCGGTCTTTCTGTGTGTTTGTCTGGGTTCTCTCCGGGTACTCCAGCTTCCTCCCACTGCCCAAAGACATGCAGTTAGTGGAGTTAGGTGAATTAGAAACTGAATGGTTGTCTGTGTCTATGTGTTTGCCTGGTGACAGACTGGCGACCTGTCCAGGGTGTACCCTGCCTCTCAACCTAAGATACAGCCCCCCCTCGCGACCCTGAAATGGATAAGCGGAAGAAAATGGATGGAGAGAAAGCCTCCTCCAAATGTGGCACACTAATGTACTTCTTATTCCGGATATGAGGGATGTATTAGCTGGATCCTTTGTGGTCTATCCTATGTCACGATTCATTGCATATCTAATGGCACATGGTCCACACGAAGCAGTCAAGAAGTCCACATGAGGTCAAATATGGAGACTTTTTTTCTAGCAAAATGTTAACATCAAGGCTTCAAAGGTTGCTAAAGCCATCATTTGCTTCCTATTTATGATCCCAACAGTTCACACATTCGCAGCTGGGTGCTGTAAATGGACTGAGCTTTTCTACTCTGAGCACTCAAAGGGATTTTTACAACAAGCCAACACAAGCTATTCTATGCTTTCAATTTTAACACTACTGCAACACATGTCCCAGAGATCACTGTCCAACCTGTAACACCAGTGAATAAATTATGCAGCAATATTTCCAGTTTTACAAACTGACTCAACTTGCCTTAAAAATTCACACATAACTGACAGCAGCGGCCAATAACGATTTAAAAACCAGCCCAAAATGAATTTTTGTTTTTAACATTTTTTAACTGCTTACATGAGACACGCTGAATCAGAAGAGCATAACATATTAAAACAGTGATGAACGAAGAACGTTAAAGGCATAAATCTTCCTCAAGAGGAAAATGGATCTGTTTTTCTGTTCAGTGCAGTAATTCTTCAAATGTTTGCCCCACAGAGGACCAGCTCAGCCCCCACACATTATTACACACAGGGGACACAGAGACAGGGTGATCATTTTTAAGAAAAATTTTAATTTGTGCACCAGTTTGTTTTGAACAAGGTATTTACATGTAGCATTTTTATAGCATTTGAGCTTTTAAACTAATTTGTAGGAGACGGCAACAGGTAATCAAAGCCATTTGGACACTTTAGCAACTGCTGATAATCGTACAAAATGTCCTAACAAAAATCTCAAAGCCATAAACCCAAGGTCGCCATCCTGAAGGTGAATGTCTGTGTGTGCAGGTATCTGAAAATGGATTTCCTCCTGGCTCCTGGCCTCCGTGTCTCCCTCCTGTGACCCTCCTGATGATTAGGGTGAGTGAGGCGTGTTTGATCCCTGGGTTGATGCTGGGCTTTTGATGGCCACACCACTTTGATGCAGCAGCAAAAATTGAATCCAACCACCCACTGTGAAACACGCACAGGTAGACATTAACACACAAACACACATCGCATCCGCAACAGCAGCATCAGGCCTCACATGTAGAGAGGAGGAGCTGTTTCTTTTTTCTCTCTCTCTTTAATCCCGAGCATTGATATTTGTGGTATTTTTGACACTCTGCACCCACTATTTGATACTTTTGAAGGAGAATGTAGTGTTAGGCCTAAATCTCAGAAATAATATCTTTTATTATCAATGTGTACATTTTTAAATTCCTGTTGACATATATTTGTCTTCCTCTGAGACAAATTCAGTGCTTGTTTTAGACCTCACAGGAAATACAGGAAAGTGCACAAGTAATTGTCTCTTGCACTGTCCACTGCTTCGCTGTGCAGCGGTTCTGCTGCTTCCTGACTGTTTGATGCCTCCCTGTGTTAATCTGAGCTAGTGAGGAGCCTGATTTACTAGCAGCGCAGGACCACTTTCCTTTTGCTCTGCTTTTATGTCCGCTTCAGCAGGATGGAACAACAGTCTGACTAATGGCTTAAGCAGACGCAAACCTCTTAAACACACGGCTTGTTGGGGAAAAAAAAGAAAAAATCAATGCTTTTTAGTCACAGTACATGAAGACAGTTTCATTGAATAGGATTTATTGTAAAGCCAAAATCCAATACTCGCACACAAATTTGGAAAATATGCTTGTGTGTGAGTTTGATAAAATTACTGATTCTAAAGTTCACTAATCGGCTTGCCACGTGACTGAACTCGGCTTTAACCATTTTCATGTCACAGTATTTAAACTTCCGACTGATCTCTCTACACCACAAAGATAAGCATTAGCTACAATGCAGCGGTTACAGAATGACAGCTTGGCTCGTCTCGCCGTTCTGGGGCCTCTTGTGTGCTTGTACTTACAGACATGAAAAATTCCTGTAAATGCACTGAAACAAGATCAGTGACGTAATTAATACGAGGAAAATGAAAACAAGAAGCCCTCTGAGAGAGCAAACCATAGCCAAGGCGGGATTTACTCTTAAGGGAACTGTATTGTGTTTTGTGTATATTCATTTTCTTTTCTTTGTTCTTTTTAAACGTACTTAAATCAAGTGTACTGCAGTAAAACTCAGATTATGTGGCAGTAGGTAATTGGTAATAAATAACACGAGCTTATTATACAATAGTATGGTACAGTATATGACCCCACGCTGCACCGCTACAAAGTTTTATCAGAATTCATTTATTTTTGTTATTTATTTATCCTGTCATGATTTTTATGATTCCTTTAGAGATGCAAACCGGACAGAAAGAATGAGATTTTCATCTTAACAAAAGGAGCCCATAGACTCCTCGTGGAGCTCGCATAGCAGGATGTATGTATGGATATATGGACATTGGATGTTGGGATTCTCAGATCACACATCATGGAGCGTATTAAGTTAATTCTTATGATCCAACTTTACATCTTCTTTAATCCTGTAATCTGTGTGGATAAATCAATCTCACCTGTCCTTCCTCTTGACCAGAGTTTGATTCTGTGTTGCACACCACAGCTCCACACTGGCTTCCAGTTAGATTTAGAATTGATTTAAACATTTTAGCTATTTTTAAAGATCATAGGACTCGTATGTAAACTATGAAGCAGCTCAGGTTATCTGAAACGGGTGACGATCTCAGTGCTGCTGAAGCCGTCACACCACGCCATATTTGATGTGCTCCAATATGATTAGTGTTGAAACCAAACCAAAGACGTTCTTTTTAAGTTGTCTTTCACTAATCTTGTTCCCAATCTTAATCATGGTTTTATTTGGCTTCTCCTTTTTTTTAAAATCTATTTTAATTTGGAGGATTTTCTTATTTTTTCTAATTTTTTGGTTGTCTTTGATCTTAAATGTTATTTCATTTCATTCATACTTCTTTTATTAGTTTTAGTTTATGATTCTTATCGTTTTACTGCTGCTGGTTTTATCTTATCTATTTATTTTTTTTTACTTTTCTTTTGGCGCATTGTTGTTTTTTTTTTCTGTGATTGTTGTTCTTGATTATTTTATTCACTCAACTGATTTAGTTTCACTTTATCCATATCTTGTTGCAGTCTCTGTAGCTCACGTTTCATGCAGCACATCGTGCTTTATTTGGAATGAAAAGTGTGATATAAATAAAATTTTGGTTTAAACAGAAGCATGCAGATGTAGGAAAACTGACAAAAGTTGCACTTGACCAATACTAATGTTATTTAATAACTATTCTTATAAGATGCTGTTTTTTAAAATGCTTTTTCTTATTTTCTGTCATTTACTGTTACAGTTGTGGATGTTCATATTAAACATGGGCAAAGTGAATGATAATAAGGTGTGCAAGCCCAATTTACAAATTGCTGTACATGCTCTGATTTTTTCTACTCTTTGCTCTGTGTGATGTCAGAGGATATTCTTAAAATGGAACAGCCAATCAGGAGAAGGTGAGGGTGGCCTTAAAGGGAAAGGCGCTAGCAGCCTGTTTCAGACAGAAGATGAACTGAGGAGCCCTCATCGTGCAGTTCTAAGTCTAGTAGGTTCTAAAAAGTGTGAATATTCTACTTCCTGTTCTGACCACTGATTGAATACAAGTTATCAGACTGCACACTAGAAAAGGGGGAAGGTTTTGAGAAATTGTTTCACATTAACCTCGCAGCCGCTCTGGAAACTGAAGCGTGGCATTTACAGATAGTTACCGACCGCCTTGCGTGCTTTTCCTAAAACTAAATCTCACCATAGGTCTGCGTACGTTTCAGCCTCACACTCGACCCAGAACTGTCTGCTAGCCTCTCAGATCTCCACGGATGGGCCAGAGCAAAAGAAGGAGAAATGGTGATATAGAAAGCGATTGTGAAATGTGGGAGCGAGGAGTGTTTGGCAGGGCTCATCTTGTTTGCTCAGTAAACCCCCGAAGCCTGTGTTTCTTCGCCGAGGGAAATGCCCGCATTGTTGGGCCCGGAGACCGTGGTTACGCGCCAGCCCGGGGCCCAGCCAGGCAGGTTGGGACAAACAACAAGATGAAGGTCAGCTAATATAACAGTTAATTCCACTTCCTGGTCACCATGACACCCAGGCAGGGTTTATTTGAAGATCCCAGACCCTGAAGTCACTCTGCACTTTGTTTAGTCAATGAGTATTTCTGGTCCAAGCCAGCACTTTTAGATATGAGTGTATACAGATGAGAAGGGAAGGGAGGGAGGAAAAGGGGAGTGAGCCAAGTCAGTTTTTTCCAGATTCTACACATTGATGCAATATATCTGTAACACGCCAGTAGCCTTGGTAGTATAATTTATTGAATTTGTGACTAAACTACACAAGCTGAGCATTAACTACATCATCTGCATCTTTATTCAGCTTCACGGGAGTAGACAGTAGACAACAAGACTCACAGAACTGGCAGATTCTGTCACGAAACTAAATGAAAACTCATTTTTTAACTAATAAGTTGAAATTATGTAGGAATAAATTGCTCAGTTATCTCGGAAAAAAAGCCAAAAAAGTTTCTACTTTGGCATTTAATTTGAAACTACAAAAATGTATAAATTGCTTGTAGTTTCTGGTAAACTGTGTCTGGTGTCCCTTTGGATGGGGTGCCACTCCAAGGCAACTGAAGGACTCTCCTCATGGCACCAACTCCACAGAGATCTATCCACTCTGGCATCCCCTGGACCCGGCAGCGTAAATGAATAGACATTAAGCAGGGCTAGTTTATGAGCTGATTGTCTTACCGATCATTTAAGTTGAATCACGAGAATGCAGAGAGGGTGGGGAGGGGGGAGGGAGGGGTTGCATGGGTGAAAAATATAGCACACACCATCCAAAAGCCAAGTGGCTTAATCTTGTATGGGAATGTTAATGAGGGGAAAAGGAGAGCTAACTCTTTCTGTGCGCGCTCTTCTAACCGGGATGGGATCGAGGCCTCTCTAGTGGGGCTTCTCCGGGATGTATAAGAAGAGCCTTTGTGCTCCAATCTAGTAAGCCAGAAATACAGCTTTTGAACTATGTGCATAGGAAGAAAAGGCAGAAAAGGAGACGCAGTTTTGGGAAAGAGTGAATGAGTGAATGGCCGGGTGGGGAGGGCCTTAAAGGTGTTGGTGTCAAAAGCAGGGGGTGTAAAGCATTGTGTGTCTGTGCACGTGTGTTCGCATACGTATCACGCTGATCACATGGCGGGCCGATATAGAGGACTTCCTTCTGTCTCCAAAGGTGCATCATTGTTTGTCTCTTAATTATCCATTTCGCTGAACCCTGACCACTGGGAATCAAAAGAGCGGCCATCGATGGATGCAAAACACCACTAAAAGAAACAAAGGAGAGGAGCTATTAGAGAACCTAATTTTGTCTTTATCTAACAATATAAAACTCCTCTAGATGACTGCTGTTGTCAGCTGGCGCCATGTAAATAAAAGCGAAATGAATTGAAAAATACCAAACACCACCTGCCTGAAGATAAACTGTCAATCCAAATTCCCGAGTTGTCATGTTCTGTCAATCTTCACGCACATTTGCATAATTGCGAGTTGAAATTTGCTCTGCTTTTTTTTTTTTTTCATTATTCCTCCCGTCCTTATGAGAAGCAAAGCAAACAGAGGTTGGAAATGCATTTAGTCAGCTGAGAAAACACAGTGTTGTTTTGTTCTCTGTTTAGTCGGGTGCTTAGGAGCAAACAAAACAGCATCTGCGGTGCAGCTCCGGTTTTTACAGAGGGTTAAGAAGAAGGAGCAGGAGGCCAAGTGGGTTTCAGAAAAACAAAAGACTGTGATTACATGTAGTTTCCAATCTCAGAGTGAGCCTGCAGAAATCTTATGCATAAAATCAGGAAAAATCTTTCCTGACTTGATAAAATGATGGAGGCTCTTTGACTAAAATTAAATGTGGTGCTACTCGCGGAGCCCTTCTTGAACTACTGCTAGTGATTTTCCTGGAGGTGCAGAGGTCGTCGGTGAATACTGATTAGAATTGATGGATTTAAATATTTGAAGTTGTTTGGAGTTGTGAGATGATGCAAAACAAAGCTCATTAAGGTTGTCCTGTGAAACATCTTTAAAGTATTAATCGTTATGTTTTTGGTTTGCATGCGTTTAAATGCATGCGCGTCATTCTGTCTCTTAATGCGATAGACTTCATGTTAATAATCCATTCGACTTTGACTTCCAGGTCTTCCACATCAACTTAATGACCTATTGGTGAAAACGTTACCAAAAGCATGATAACTATGATTCTGTGTGCGGTGTATTGTCAAGATTTAGCACCACACAAGGAATTGAAATATCATGTCACATTTGACCTCTGACCTCTCCTTCAAGGTCAATAGACTGATCTTAAAGCTAATTAAAATGAGAATAGGTCAGACTGGGAAGGACATTTTGCTGAGGGATACTTTGGGAATATAGTTGGTTTGTTTTATTATGACTTTGTTTTGTGCATTACTGTAACAGTTATAACATTTAAATACATAACAACTTGAATACATGAGCAATTTTCATGAATGTGTTCTTGAAAATCTGGGAGGGGGAAAAAAATAAACGTGTTATAAAAAAAAATTTTACACCTACTTTTTCACGTAGCCTTTCACAACGACTGTGCTCTGTGCTTGTTTTTGCTGCAAACTTCTTAAAGTGCATTTAAAAAGAACAAAAACAGTAAAAACAAAATATTAACAATGAAGCTGGAGGATGAATTGGAAATACACTGTAATTACATTGTAATAAGGTTGTTATTAGATGGGTTTCTTTGTTCATTTTCTATTGACTGCTGATTTAAACCTGTTGGTGAGGGTCTATGCACGGGAACAAGGTGCTTCCTGCTCCAATATTGTGGTCATTTTATCAGAATGAATTTTTAAGAGCTTTTGGGTGTTTCATCGATTTCTCAGTGTATGGATTTATTCCAAACTCGTGCTGAAAAAGCTCATACAAACTTCATAGTGTGGACTCTTGCACAACCAGTTAGCAGGACCTTTCCTTTTACTATTTTTTCCCCAAAGTGTTGGACTACTTTGAGGCCACTTGGGTTTAAGGACCTTGGAGCACGCTGTGTCTCTGTAGACTTTTAAAATATGTGGAAGTTACATAGCCCCTGATGTGATGTTGTTTCAACATTGCAGACAGCCACAGTGGTCTCATAATGGCAGCTGGTTACCTTTCGGGGAAAAACAAGGGGGCAAGGAACAATACGGAAAGGCAATAAATTCAAACCGTCTGGTTGTTTTTATGGGCTCGGTCTGATAAAGAAATCAGGGTCTTTTCCATCCTGTTGTCATCAGCAGACATATAGGATATACTGCTCGTCATGGGACTTTTTAGCCACTTGCTGTTTCCATTTCCTGCACAGCACATAACCGAAGGCCAGCGGGCCACCCTGCCACCAAAGCTACAACCTAAGCCTGTTGAGCTATCAGAAACACCCTGCTTGGCTTTGTTTTCCGAGGAGGACAATGGCTGAGGGATTCGTCTGTGTGGAAAGTTCCAAGTTGCTGCTGCTGTGAAAAACCCGACCCCGCCGTTAGGTCGACTTTGGGTAACTTCCACGCACAAAACTATCGTCATATTGTGTCTGTGTGTTTGTTGTTCCAGCCTCATCTTTGTGCATACTGAGAGGGAAGTGCACACACGCCCAGATCTCTTTTCAGCTCTCCCATCCCGCCCAAATCATGAGAAAAACTACAGTCCAGCGGTCTCTCTCTTGTGCAACGCTCGGACTCCGAAAGAGTCTGTTGGTGGAGTGAGATTGTTGGTGTTTTCAGGCCTTTATGACCTCGCTAACAGAGCAGTCAGGGAGCTCGAAGCATACCTTTAACAACAAAACCTAATAGACTTTGACGATGCATTTATCCACTGAGCTCCTCATATCTTGCTCTTCTCTCCTCTTTTTGCCGTTGGAGTGATTCTGTTTCTAGTGATCCTGGTGGCCTTATATTAATGGAGAACACAGCTTAAGCTTTCAGCACTCGTTGTATAATTGGTTGGCCCCTTCGGAGTGTTTTGCACTGGGCATTGGAGGAACAGTATATCAATACCCCTCCATGAGCCAAGACAGATGGACTCTCATTTGGACCAGGTTCAGAATAGTGTGCTTTTGTGTAAAAAAAGCTCCCGTAGGAATAAGTTAAGGGTTTCCACCGAATCCAAAACCTCCCAGCTACAACAATAACATCTGCGGTTTGGATTAGACACGTTGGTGATATCACCCTTTTTTAGTAATTTGCCTGCAGAATCTTACAGCCAGTCGTTATTGTCTGTGAAGTCTATCGAGGCACAGGATCCAACACAAATGATCTGCGCTGCAGGACACGGTTCAAGTTCTTTGGCAGCGGCCGATGTTTTCATTTATTTGCTGCTAATGCTTTACTATTGGCTTCACATTTTTCTGTCACACTGACACCTCAGTTTAAAGGAGTCACGTCTTCGGAAAAACGAACCAAATCCTGTAGATTTAAAACAACGTAGCAACGCGATCGTTTTTCAGATACTTTAATTATGTAAATGTAATGTAATCTTTGACAACGGGAATATACTTCAACAAAAACGAGACACTATAATTTGTAAGTGCTTACTTTTCTGTACAGCATAGAAATGCTCCTTGGCTCCACTCAGTTGCTTTGTAGCAGAGAAAATATGATAGTAATTTGTACACAATATGGACAAAAGTACTGCCACCTACACTTTACACCTACATGAGCTGCTCAGCCATGGAAATCCATGCATGAAGCTCTTGGCACACAGTTTTTGTACTGATGTTAATGATGTTAAAGATGTGGAACTCTGTAATTTTACGCACTAAATGCTTCTGTAACGTTACACGGTCCGACACTTTGTGGCTGAGTTGCTATGGGTCCTAAATGCTTTGCAACAGAGACAGTATAAAAGATGCACGTAGCTGCTATGACATCACCCACTAGTTTTCTTAAGTTGCATTTTGAACCCTCGACATGAGAGTTTCCTCCAACATAACTGCAACAAAACCCTGGATGTGTGAGTCTGGTTATGAAACAGCAAAGTATTTGTGATTACCAACTCGTTTGCCGTTCAGTTTGATACCACACATAATCCTGCATTTTCAAACATGTTATAACAAAACAGAAAACTGCTATAGGACTGGAAGAGTTTTTGCAACCACAGCTGCTATCTGGTAGCCTGGTTTTTGGCACTTCCAGGCCGGTTTCATTTATCTGAACCAGAAGCTATGTCCATGTTTTATACACTTTATGCTTTGCAATAATAGAACTTAAGCAGAGGTGCTTAATTTTATACACCTGGGGACATAGGACTGAAACATATAAATGATAAATTTAAGATATGTAACCTAACACGTTTGTCCCTACAGTTTAAGTGTAATGGCACCAAAAAGAAACATCTTCATGGCTCTTATGCACAGTTCCTATACAATACTGTGCAAAAGTCTTGAGCCACCCCTTCATTTCTCTATATTTTGCTAGGAAAATGGGAAATGGGTGTTTTTTTGTTTTTTGTTTGGAGATATCTCCACACATTGATGAAAACACAGCAGACACGACACTGGTTCATTCCTTGAATTAGATCCCATCATTTTTATGCTACAATGATCCACAGGTCAGTGTTAAGTGGCTTAACGACAAAAAATAATAAATAAATAAAAAAGGCCAGTTTGTCTTCAAATGGTTAGGTAAAGATAAACTTTGAAAGGCCTTCAGAAAGTCAAGAAAACTTCTGGTCAAGACCACTTTAAAAAATTACAAGTAAGTCCGGCTCTTTGGAAGCAAAGTATAAAGAATAAAGGGGTGAGTTGAGACTTTTGCACATGAGTGTAATTTGTTAAATTGATGGCTTTTTATACTCTTTATTCTGTATATTGTGCAATAAATCTCAATAAATGTGCAGCTTTTTTATTGCAACGATATGTCAAGATCTAAAAGCTTTAAACTCAACATTGATGCGAGCATCTGGTATTGGATCTGACAGCTGCAATGTCTACATCAGTATTTTGTCATTATTTAAAATGTAACCCTTTTTAACTACCTGCTGCATTAAAGGCAAATCTGTGTGTTTACCACTTTACTGTGTGTCAAATCCACTTATTCTTATTCCTCCTGAACTCTTTTCCTGTACTTAGCGTGTAACTACCAAATAAGTATTTGCATGAGCTCTCATACCCAAATTATACTTTTGGGGGGCTGTAATCTAGAGTGTTACCAGAATGGAAAAATCTACAATTTTATATTTGGCAGGACTTTCAGGAACATTTTATTGTGTTAGATTCTTCTTCTTATGTCTTGCAATGCAAAATTCATGTTACAAAGTGGTTTCCAGTTGCAGCTGAAACTTGAAGCAAATAGTAGGAACTGTGTTGTTGTGTCGTGATAGCAAAAGAAGCTTTTTGATCATAAGAGGAAATAGGAGCTAAACATGCAATTTCAGCAACAGATCCTCATTTGTTTGTTTTTCTTTCTTTTCTTTTTCTTTTCTTTTTTTTTGCACAGCTTTATTTCAAATTAAATTTCAGGTCTGTTAAGCTGTTCAATAGCCAAACACGCATCAATCATTTTCATTACAGCCGTCTAAAATCCAATGTAAAAGTAAAAAATAAAAGATCGACAGCAAAACACCACAAAAGCCACATTTTTTTGTCATGTGTCATTAAATATATTCATTTTCGATAAACATAATATATTAGTATTACAAGACATTACACAACCATTTGCAATGGACACTGCTAAACAACATTTACAAGCCAATGTATTAACATGAGCAGATAATTATTCTGATATAATATCCATGGAGAACAAAAGTCTGGCGGGCCGTACCTTTCTGCAGATGCCTGCAGGTTGAAAAATGTCGGTACAGCTGAGTGAGCGAAGACTTTGTAAAAACTTTGTAATCAACAAATACATACAGTATGATGCACAGAGTACTGAGGTGTACCCGTGTATTTACGTCAAAGTGTACATGTGTGTATTTGGGTGTTGCTTGTGTGCGCGCGTGTGTGTAAATTCAGTCCAAGTTTCTCTCAGTGTATGTGTGTGTGTGTGTGTGTGTGATTGTGTGTGAGAGAGAGTATGTGTGATCCCCTGGGTGCACAACATGAGAAATTTGTCTGACATTCATTTGTTTGTCTTTTTCTTTTATTAAGCCTCTAGTATTTAAAAAAAAAAAAACTCTGGTTAATTTCACATGGATAGATCTAGTTAATGTTTTAACAACAACAAAAAAGTAATACTATACAGCTATATAACATGTAGACAATCGGTCATGCCTTTTTGTCCAGTACCAAGTCTTAACGATGAAATTCAGTCCTCAGAAAGTCGTTTTGAGGTGAAGAATATTTTACACAGTGTGCTAAATAAACATCTGTGATTTTTTTTTTTATCACTCCACAGGTTATTTTCCCACAACATTGAATATTGTGTACAAAGTAAATGTGTACATAATTCACAATCATCATTAGCCAGTCAGCTACAGTAAATAGTGAGCATGCAGTTTGTCAGTGGTATGAGGTTTGCTTGATAGGTCGATATTCTCTCTCTCTCTCCCCCCTTTATTTAATGAGGTGAAATAGTTCACTTCATCAGTTCTCCCACTGGGAAATGCTTGGGAAGTCCAACTTACAATTAGTCCTTTATTAAAGAAAAAAAAAAAACTACATTCTGACTCCACTGTAGTTGTGATTTATACAGGGTTGTTACAGTCCACCAGAAACATCAGCCTATGGAGTCATGAGTGAGGCAAGCGGGGTTTCTACTAGCTATACATTCTATTAAATGGTAAAGGCTTGTTTTTTTCCCTTTTTTGGACAGCACTCTAAAAATGTTGGAACATATTTTATATGTTCTTAAACGTCTGACTAGTAAAAATAAGTGCATGGTTGACAAATCTACTCTACACCTACTTGATGCTACGGCATCGTCTACTAAAAATAATGTCTATGTATCCAAATATGGTTACTTTACATTGCAGAGGTCACAACCACAACATACTGTTGATATATCAATAAGCGCTGAGCAAAGGCTTGCTTGTAGTGAGATCATTGTACAGAAAAATGGCATTTTTTTTCTTGTTTTACTGAGGTAACACTCGCCTATGAGCAAGAATGGCACTATAAGACAACAATTACCATTTTTTCACTTGTATCTGAAACTTTTTTGCTAACGTTTGGCAGGTTGTGGAGAGAAATTACGGCCGTGCTATAAGTCTTCATTGAACTAGACAATGATTTTTACACCACAGTGGAAAAAGATCCTCTGAAGACACAAACAGGGTGACAGAGAAGATGTGTCACTCTTTAAAAACTGAGCAAGGGGCTTTAATAAAAATGCATTGTGGGTAAAATGATCAGGGTGAGACATATCTGTAACACTAGGTGCAAACTCTGCAATAATACAACAAAACAACCGCTGAAAGACAGACTGTTGAATGAGCTCCTTCACAACTGTTCCTAAAGAAGAAAACACTAAACTCTTCGCTCCAGCTCAGAGCAGCAGCACTCAGTCATTTCCACATTTCTCCTACGTATTACCTGTCTCTCTATTTTTAATTCTTCCAGTTTTTTTTTCATCCATCCTTATCCCTCGTCCTTGATTTCATCCCATCAGAGGCCTAATTCTGCCTCTGACTCTTTTTTCCCTCTCCTCTGCAGATACTTTTAGCACTTCCCCCTCTTGTCGCGCTGTTGGAACTTCCTCAGCCTGCGGCCCCACAGGTCCTTCCAAGGGATGAGGAGGCTTCCCTTGTCGGCAACTACGCCGCCCTGCCCAGGGGAGTCGTCGTCTGTACCCAGGAGCAGGTACTTCCTTCCGGGCTTAATCTTGGGACATTTGCAGGCCACGTCCTTGGCGCGCACCCACAGCAGCTGGTCTCCACGACGGATGCGGTGCTCACCTTGTTTGTAGATAGAAATGATGTTGACCGTGAACTTCCACCACTCGCCCGCCTTGTCACCCTTAAGAACGTGCACTTGAACAGCTGGTTTAAGAGAAAAGCACAGGTTAAGTCACCCACAAGAAAAAGTGATTCAAGTCATATAGTAATATAGTAATATAGTGTGGATATCAGCACCCCTTGTACTGGTTAAAATCTAAATATCTGGCTAAAATTACAGGTAAATGTCAAATTCTTTACCAAATTCAATGCAAACCAGCAGGGGTGTGTCTACAGCCGAGGTATGGGGTGCACCATTTAACTGAACATATAATCCCCAACACCAATTAAACATTAAAGATGTATACGCAATAATTGCAGCCCAATAATATCCTGAAGAAGACTGTAAAAAGTGTCATGTTACATGAGTACATTTAAGGTACTTTAAGTATATTTCAATATACTAGTATACAGTGAACTATTGGGGCACTTAAAAAGGATTGTATCTTATACTTCTTTTCTACTTTTCAATAAAGTATCCATCAACAAGGCTATTTTCAAATTGTTAAGCAGGTCTGCTTTCCTGATAACAAATATGCAATAGGATGCATGGCTGCATAACTTGAAAATTGTGACTTGTATACATGTTTTCCACGTTGAAGTACATTAAAAATTTCTGACTAAATAGTTTGATTTCCTGTGGCCCCTCTGGTGCATTCTCAGTCACTCCCCATTTTAAAAGTCCTGGAAACAACCCAGTGACAGAAAAACATATTGTAACAGTGTCAACTTGTATAATATAATTATAATTATATAATTATATATCAAATCGACTTCTATAAGTATACACTACAGCAAATAGAGCCCTTCAAAATTATTTTAAATGACCACATTTGCCTTGAGATGAATTAGTGAAGTGGAAAAATAGTGGGAATGATTGACAAGCACCTTCTATTTCAACAGCGTTTATATATCATTGCATGAAAGGGTGAATAAAAATGTCTGTTTGAACCCAGTAATCTGCAGCATATCACAGGCCCCTCCCTTCATCTCTGACCTAGGACCTTTCCTTTTCGTGCCCCTGAGCACACTCCCTATTACAGCAACAGTTTCCACAGCACTCCCTGACTCCCTTTGCACTACGCTTTCTGATGTAGAACATCTGAAAGCACGCATCGGCATAAAGGGCACGGAGGCATTTTACTTTTAGGTGGCCAGGCTGGGTTAAAGAGAGAAGAAATAGGATATAGGGTTCTCTAATTCTCTTTTCAAAACATAACTGGCCAAAAAAGAAGTTTTATAGGAAAACACCACATCTGCTAGTAATATAACTTCTGAAACAAATGCTTTTCAACTGGTCTTTCAGGTGTTAGATCTGAACATCTAAACATGGACGTCCTCAGGCTAAATCAGGCCAAACCTGGTAACTATTGGTGCACCACTTGCAAGTGAATTCATACCAGGATGTGACTCGAGCTCCACTCGCTGACGCTTTCTTGTGTAGATTCTCCATCAAACCAAGCAGGTAATTACTGCATCACTAAGATAGCAGCAAGAGCTAAACAGCGAAGACGCCGGAGCTAATATGTCCTTCAAGTGAAGGACTCTTCCTGGGAGGGAGGGTTAGCTTGGTATGCATAGTATATCATCTAAGCTCCAGATTCTCAAAGAGAGGCCCGCGGGTGGTTCATCAAGCAATTATATTCTGCTTTTCACACATCAGTTGAATTATAAAACAGCAAACCATGAATTGGAATCCCTAAATTGTCATCATATTGATGGAGCTTGGATTTAGAAATGACTAACTATAGAGTGCTACTGAGATGTATGGAAAGTTTGTACACTTGTCCTCTTGGTCGATGTCCGTGCAAGCTTCTCCCGTGCCAGTAAGGACGCTTTTTAGCACCTAAACACAATCTAATCTGGACAAGACTTCATTAGATTCCATATAATGCTCATTTGTATACCCAATTTAACGCTGTGTCAGCTAATGCGTTACCTCTGCAGTTTTATAATAATAACAAAATAGGGTTTACTTTCTCTGTTTTTAAAGCAGGTTGGCCTTATAGTCGCCTTTCTGGCTTAACACGATCACTTTCCGTGTTCATCGCCCGTCTTATATCGCTGCCAAGAATGCAGAGAACTGAAGGAGTGGGGTGTTTAAGTATGTGTGTCGATGCATGGTGTGAGCAAATTGCACACAATTTCAGAAGAAAGAAGGTTTGTTGGGCTGAGTAGAGGGAGCTCTCACAGCCCCGCCATTCATCGCAGCCCTCTCCTTCATCCAGACACATAAAGGGTGTGTGAGGAGGAGGAGGGGGAGGAAAGGAGGGGCCACTATTTGTCTTCGCAGCCACAGAAAAAGTTCCAGCAGAATCGGGATGTGTTTCCGACCTCATGAGCTGTCCGGGTTCTGCTCCCAGAGCCCCATCCAACTTCGCAGCGTGAGAATCCAGTGGAGATAGCGCTCTCCTCCCCAGAGCTGCTGTGCTCGACTCATTGGAGGAGACTCTGTCAGGCGCAGTCTCTCTGTCAGGGTCTGCCTCTCTCTCTTTCTCTCTCAAGTATGTTTTCAGTCTTTGCGACGTATTCAAACACACACAAATCCACACACACCTTCTGCCACTTGGTTTGAGCTAAATAGACAGCACAGAGGGAACGGGAGCACGGGGTCAAGCAATCTATTACAAAATAGCGCACACTGTTTGGTGAGGCAGACTGTGAGAGGAAGTGTGAGATGATCCTGCAACTCGCACAATGGCTGCCAACCGAGCCTCCCTCTCACAGCCAAACTTCCCACTGGGTTTATCTTCTTTGGGTGTGCTGCGACTTGACACTGCGTGCCACCAACAGGCGAGGGCTAATGAAATTAGAGCTCGCTTAATTACCGTGCAGAGGCCCCTGTCCCCTCTGGTTATCAGCTGAGTGAATGATCAGGGACCTGTTACCCTCGGGTGAGCGAAGAGAGGTGGCCAGCTAGGCTGGGAGGCCCTGCCTTTGAGCACCATCCCGGAGCGTCGGTAAACACGCGGCCCTTTGATTCATTGTCCTCCCTGTGGCAGGGAGAAGGGAGGGTATGTGTGTGCAGAGGAGGGTGTCAGGCGAGAATATAATCCCTTTATGTCCTCCGTCTCCGTAGCTACGGCAATGATGAAAAACAAAAATTGAATAAACAAAACATATTTCTTTTTCTCCGGGGTGGCAATCCGTCACCGTCTGGTTAATTTACCACCTGTTTGCGCCCCGAGGAATGCTCTGTGCCGGCGGAGTGCACAACTGTGTTTAAACAGAGGGCCCCTTCCCGTGACCCCCGGGGGGCCTGCATCGCCACTCACACATGGGGGTGCCCCCCCCTCTCCGAAGAACAGAAAAGAGACTCAAAAACCCCACAAAAGCGAGGCGACAGGCCTGAGAAATGAATTAGACCACGGCAAAGGAAATGCATGCTAAGCAATGATGTCTGCCATAATGTCCCAGTGCCGCGCCGCCAGAATCATCTGCTTCCAGAGTTTTTTTCCGCTTTTTTTTTTCTTTTTTCTTAATGAACGTGGCAGATTTTTAGCTGCACGGCCTGTCTCAGCTCCAGTAACTAAGACTTAAGTCAAGGGAAATATGAATAATAGCTAAATTTGGCTCAGTAGCAAAATGTCACAAATGGACTGAATTATTGTCTTCCCAACTGTAACGGGCAGGGGCGGGGGGTCAAATACAGTTGGGCAATTTACAGTTGGATGCTGTTTAAAGTGTAACTGATGACGTTTCACCAATGATTTTGATTGAAAGACACATTAGTCAGCTCTGACAGAGATCAACGTAACTGGAAAGGAACGGCTCTCAGCAGCCCTGATCAGGACAAACTTTTTGCAGCAACCAGTTTTTGCATGAATTGACATGAAGTTAGTTTTAGTGAGTTAACTAAAAACTGGGTGGTTTACCTTTTCCGGATAATGTGCTGAAACTTTTTGTGTATCTGTCTCTGTTGTTAACAAATGTGGTTCCAGTGATAACAGATAATGGATAACAGTGTGACTGATTAGCATTGCTGAAAATCTGCATTGAATCATTTACCATGTAGATGAAGGGAGAGATAGAGTGAAATTAAATAACTGCATATGTTATTTTGTCTATTTTATCACCCCACCACTGTGTGGTTGTGGTTTCTGCTTCATAATGGACCTGCATCATTAATCATCAAAACATCAAATATCCTGCAGCCAGTTTTAACACAGTGATAGTGATATTTATATACAGCTGGCACTGCCGTGTTAACGGTTTGTTGCAGCCGCTTCGTGTCCTGCACATTCACTGACGACATAATTTGATTTCTGTGTATTTTGGCCTCCCTTATAGTTTGTGATTTGCTCTGAAATTGCAGTAGGTTTTGCAAAAAGCTTCAGAATAACCAGCCTGGGCAAAGCGTATGTGAGTGTGCATGTTTGTGCATCTCTTTGTCTTTTACAAACTCTGCTGCAGGGGTGCAAAGCTGCTATAATTTTAAACATAGTTCAGACATCCATACTGTGATTCTTTTACAACTGGTTGTATATATATGGCTTTTACCCAGTACAAAATAGTGAGAAAGCAATGCATCCTAAACAGTTCCTAATCTTCACATCTAAGCATTACTTTCTGTGAGATATAATAACTAACCTCATGTTGTGTTTCAGCCTTTTAAAATCACCAAAGTGATTAGATCACCCTTTTTGGATGTCAAGAACAATATCAGACTCACATCTGCATTGTAAATTTTTAGCTGGAGCCAAAAGCCAGTTAGCTTAGCTGGCTATTAAGAAGAAAAAAAAAGCTAATTTGTGGAAAACAAAAATCACAAATTATAATGTGCATGAAGTGATCAAATTAAATTCAGGCAAGTCACAAAGTGAAGCTTAGTCACTATCCCAGAAGATCAGCTAGCATCAGCAAATTCCATGTTGGATATCTATTTAAGCTGCTGTAGCCTGCACATAATCGCAGTGCATTTGCATGCCACTTTGCAACCCACCTGAACACCAGCCCCACCTTTTGTGCTGTGACTGACTTAATCAGTATCAGGTCTGTTGATTCCTGTTTTGTCTTGCTGCTTCCCCCTCCTGCTTTCAAAGTATTTGTGTCAAAAATGGTAACAGATCCACTGCCAAATCCAAATTACCGTGCATGGAAATAACAATCTTCCTTTAACTATAATGATTGATTAAATTATTAAATTTCCAGTTTTCGGCCAAAGTAATCTATTGCAAGCCAAGCTCAACTCAAGCCAGACTTTCTTCACGTTAGCTGGCTCCACAAAACCTAAAACCCCAGTAAGAGACAACCGTGATGGTTGGGCTTACGAAGCCCCAGCTTTCTCTTGTTAGGCTTTGTGTGTGCTCACATAAAGTGAGACTTCTGTCTAATTTAGTCAAAAGAAACAGCTTGCGTAGGGCTGTGAAAAAAACTCAGTTATTTTGGCAAAAAGCAACAGAGGTGCTACAAAAAAAAGGCCAGATCAAAGTAAATTTCACATTACTGACTAAATATTCACTACTAATACTAATAGGCCATAATGGATTAAAATCTTGCAGTGCCCACAATGTCCCTCTGCTCAAGATGGCACATGTGCAGGTGCACCAGACGTTTTCTCATGAAATTGAGCTCTACGGCATCAACTGGACCCATTGTGTTTATAGGCAGCGAAATGGTGAGCATGACCCAAAGAACACCATCCTCTCAGTCAAGCACGGAGGTGGAAACATTATGCTTTTGGACATTTTTCTGCTTAGGGTACAGGATGACTTAAATTAAAGGGCAAATGTATCCTGAAATGGATGGGTCTTCCAGCACGATAGTGACAGAAAACATACCAACTAAGGAGTGGATAAAGAAGAAGCACAATACGATCATGTAGAAAATTTGTGCGCTTCCAAGCAACAGCAAAGAAAACGAAAGGATTTAGAGTTTCTGTAAAGATCAGTGGGCCAAAATCCCACCTGAGATGTGTTCAAACCTGGAGAATAAGTACTAAGTGATGTTTTGCTTGAGGATCAAATACTTATTTCAATCAATGAAATGCAAACAAATGTATAACTTTTAAGTAATGTGGTTTTTTTTTTATGGTTTATTGATTGATATTCTGTCTCTTTGCATCAAAATGAAACTACCATAAAATATTTGACACTGTGCATTTCTTTGAAAGTGAGCAAATTTGCATATTCAGCAAAGGACCCTTTCATTACTTTCTCCACTGTATAGTTCCAAATGTTTGTATACGTACTTTAAATACTTTTTTGTTACAATATGACGTTTTTAACATATCATACTTTTGCTGACATATTAATTTTGTCCCATACTTTTCTCATACCTCACACTTTTTGATGACTGGTTCTAATCATGTAAGACCAGTAACTCGCACCAGTGTGCCAGTTGCAGCATCATCTGACCATCCACATTTGCGTTCAGGTATGGATCCTGTACGCATTTACATTTTCAAAACATCCTCTATTTCCTAACAAACACACTCTTTTAACACAAACATCTGGTATGAAGTCAGGCTGAGTGTGGTGACTGGCCAACTATTTTTATATCGCTATAGCCACGCAACTGCACAAGCAACTTTAATAAGTGACTTAATCAAGGTTAAACACCCACGGTGACCCATGCTAATGGTAATTCTGATGTATACGCACCTTCAAACGAGTCTCTATTGTACTCATGAGGGATAAGAAAAAGAAATATGTCACAAGCGTGATGCGATCAGATCAGCTGAATCAGCATAATAAATGAGCAATTACAACTTGACAGAATGTTGGCTGACGGTCACACATCTTGAAAAGCTTAATTTTCAGAAGAGTGCTTTCTTTTTATAAACCTTTTTTTTCCAGGGGTCAAACATGTTAACTTGAGTGCATGGAAACTCTCAGAGAGAGCAGAGATGGTTTTATATTAGTGGACGTGTTCTAAGGCTATTTAAAATAACCTAGCAGTAAAGCACAAAGACCAGCTACATGGTGTGGACTGGCTATGCTCCGGATCAGATTAATTGAGACATTTGACCTTGTGACATCTGGCGGGGCATGTTCCTGTGTGCTGGGCTCACTCACCGTAGTCTTTTTTACAGTATTTCTTCAACGTGATCTTCATTTTGCCCTTGGAAACTTTACAGTGAGATTCACAATCTGAGGAAAAGAAGACAGAGAAGGGGAAGAAGTTTACGAAAATGTTTTAAATTTACATTCGCAGCATGTGAGCATCGTCAGACAGGGCTTCAGATGGATGACCTTCACATTTAGTCCCTTACGTCACGCTCCTTGTGCCCCCGGGGTCTTAAGGATGCTTTCAAAGTGCCACTGTGAAGCAGATTACAGCTTACACAGATCCTCCTGTGTCCGTCAACACGCTCCTACTATACGCCTCCCATGTTTTTCCATTCCAGCCCGTTCCCTCGTCACTGTCCTGGCATCCCTTATGTCAGCTCTGAGGGCTGCTGAGGTCACTCGTGCACAAGAGAAGGTCGCAGGGGGGGGAATTAACCGGAGACCTACCAGACATTAGTGGGGACCCTTAGCACACTCTAAGCCACATGAGGCGAGAATGTGAATACTCTATAAGGCTGGCCGGGGCTAAATGTTCTGGATCCCTCCAGAGAGTAGCAGTGACAGAGAAGCTCACAGACTTATGATTAATGTCTCAGCAGCGTCCCCCCCCCCCCTGCACTTTTACCTCACTGTATGTGAACGTGGGTTTGAGCGCCATGGGGCTTTATCGATGGCCACTCTGGTGTGCTGTCACCCCGCCAGGTACCTTTTGTAATGAGGAAGGTGGTGGTGGGACCAGAGGCCAAACTGAAAATTGAAATCATTTGTTCCCTCCACTTTCCACTGACTGACACAAATTGGAAGCAGACCATCTCCAAGTGTACCCCCGCCGCCCCCTCCCACTTCCCACTCTGCCTCTCACAGAGCAATAAGCCTTGTGCTCCTTTCTCTGGGGGGATGGGGGGGTGGGGGGTGGGAAAGCTGGGCTGGGCAGTCTGAAGAGAAAGGAGGGGGGCAATTGAGAGAGAGGGGGAACCTTTCAGCTTGCCTGAATATGGACAAACTTCATTATTTCTTCCAGCCCTCTGTCCAGTCTTCCCCTTTCTTCCCCATTATACTCTGTGTGAATGAGGTTGCCTGGGTAATGATGGAGAAAGAAAAAAACACCCCTCTCCTCCCTCTCAAAAAAAAAGGAGAGAAAGAGAGGGAGAGGAAAAAAGAGCGGTTTGGTACGTGGGATGAGGATTGAATTCATGTATGTAGAGAAAGCATTTCTGCTGGAATTCCTGGCTGGTTTCTGGGTTGGCGGGAAAAATAAGAAAAGAGGAAATCCCAAAGTAAATGAATCTGACGAGTCCATATCGAGCGTGCCTGATTTCCATGTAAATGAAGTGGTGGTGGTGGTGGGGCTCTTTATCTCCTGCAGGCCCCTGGGGGCCTTCATCATACCTTTCTTTGATAGCTGACGTTGCCCATTAGCCCCTTAGCGCAATTGCTGCTGTGGGCCATTACACCCACGGCACTCATTAAGGTCCAATCTCCTGCTGTGAGGACAAACGCCCCCTTTGTGTATCTCTGCAGCAGTGCCACGTTCTTTCTGCGGGGTCCCCGGGGACCACACTGCTCCTAATTTGGAGGGTGGTGTCTGTTTGGAGTCTCTGACAGGAATCCAAACTCCACACAGCCTCGGCAGTCACTATAGCAGGAAGTGGGGCTCGCAACAAAGCACGCTGAAGTCAGTGGCGCCACTCTCGTCAGACGCTGATCGATGATCAGAGGTGACTCAGCCTATTTAAACAAACCTGGATCACGGTGAAAACTCATTAATATGCTGAAATTTATTTAAGCTGCTGTTGGTTATTTAAGAATAATTTGAAATAGGACAGAGCTTCCCCAAAAACTGCTGCACATACTAGCGTGGCACATGATCCAATGCCAGCAGCCTGACATGGAGATTCTTGTCAGAGCACATGAACAATAGGTTCAGGCAGAGCTTCACTGCTGGTACAGCCAGCCTTGATTGAAATACAAACTGGTGCAAATGAAGCATGTAATCAGATTAGGGCCGAAACCCCGGGGAGGCTGCTGGGCAGGCTGGGAATACGGGCAACAAGGCCACAGGGAGCACTGGCAAAATATCTGGAGTTTACATCAGCATCAGTCTGACCTCGCCGACGTGCGTTTAGCTGAGGAGCGTGGAAAGATGTGCGTGTGCTCAAAATGCACTTCTGATTTCACGCATGGAGGAACAGTTGGCTTAGTTAAAAAAAAATCCCACCCACGGTGATACATTAACATAGCTGAATTAATATAAATGAAAGGGCAACAGCAGCTTGAAAACAGAATATGTAGTAAAAAAAAAATTATTATTTTAAAAACGACACAAAATCTCTTTGGTTACTCACCTGTCGGCTCCTCATAGCTGCTGTAAGTCGCTGTCGGAGATGCAGCTGGGATCTCTGTGACAAAGTAAGGAGCACAGTGAAGAGACAATTTTCTCTGCCGCCATATTGTTCTGTATATTGAATAACGATAATTCCAACTGTGAGAACATGAAGGAATTTCCAAGTGCCGTCGGACACGAAGCTGATTTTGACACACAGATGTACTGAAAAGATTTCCTATTAATGTCCTGCTCCCTCCTGACTCTGGTATGTTGTAGGTACAGTGAGCCAAGGCCGCTGGTCTCGTTAAACTCGGAGCTGGCAGCGATTTAGATATACACAAAAATTTAATATCATACTATTAAAACCAAAAGACATTATCTGAAAAAGTTACAAGAAACCAAATCCATTCTACTCTACTAGCTGAGTCTCTTCCAGCTTTTACACCACATTTGTAACTGCCCCAGCAAAATTAAAGAGATCCTGGTCCAGCTGGTTTGCACTTTGAAATTATCTCTGTGAATTCTGGCCAAACACTCTGATTCTTACTGTACAAACACCACTGCTCCACCTCCACACATGGGCTTTATCAGAAATGTCAACCCTGTTAGCACAGGGGACAGTCATTAGGGTGTATACGTCCACCGTGGACGTTGCTGTTGTCTTATCTGTTCATACCAGCCACCTACGATGTCCCGAGCTAAAGCAGCTACTAGTGACCCATCTTTGCTTTTGTGAGACGTTGGTGTTTACTGCCAAGGGCCTGGAATCTGCCAGGGGTAGATACAGCCAATAAACATATCAGCCATCAATCCCTTGGATTCATTCCGGGGGATTTACTGCGAGTTAACGGCCTCGAAGGCAAACAAGGCCATATTAGTCAAGCTGTAATCGTCTGTTTATCCAGACTCAGGCTTAAACAGCCAAATATCTATCCAAAGTGATGGAACAAGGGGATAAAAATAACATGGGATGAGAGACAGAGAGCAATGGATTCATGGATAAAAAGGCACGGTCTGTCCTTTTCAGGTCCTCTCTGTGAGGCAACCTGGGTGTCACCACCTCCAATTAGAGGTGTAGGAGGTGATCTGGTTAAAGGTGTGCTTGTAGCAACATTTAAAATGAAAAAGAAACACAATATTTGATAAATGAAAGTGGTAGAAGTAGCCCTTACTGATACAGGGGGCTATGGGAGAGCGGCTCTGCTGGTAGCCCTTGGCACAGCGGTTGCAGGTGATCCCCGTCACGCCGTCCTTGCAGGGACACTGGCCTGTTGTCTGATTACACGTCTTCCCTGCTGCTCCAACTGGATGGCAATCGCATGCTAAAGAGGGAAGAAGAGCACCAAGCTAAACTGTACACAAGTAAACAACTTGCAAGTTAAAAAAGAAAAAGAAAGGAAACACGAGCGGTTAAAAGTAAAAAACAGATATCAGCTTACAAATGACTACAGCATGTCTCGGGCCTGTCCTCTGCTGACTCTACATATTCTATACAATAAAAAAGTCATCTTAGCACTAAAACCTAGTAAGAAATCATTCGCATTAGAGGAGGCTGTGTTTTGCTTCCAGACCATCACAGATGGGGAACTGGGCCCTGCACCAGCATAAAACCTCAATCAAATTACACTGCTTCCCTCCGCCCATTACGACCATAAGATTCTTCATTAGGTCTGCTTTGGAAGGCACGCAGAAGGGTAAATAACTTGATTAATTACAGTGTTTCACTTTCACCGCGCAGCACGACACCAAATGTTTGGCGTGTGCGCGTCGCGGATGTGTCTGTGCGTGAGGGCAGGGAGCTCCTCGCGAGTCGGCTTTGAGTCCTCTGCTTCGGTGCGATCAGACAGGCTGTGCGCTCTTCAGATTGAGTTTCCAATGTAAAGCCTTTTGGCAAAAGGGCTCCTTGCAAATACTGCCTGAATAATGTTTCCCAGTAATGGACGAGTGGAACGCACTTCAAAGTGTGTTTAAGCTTTTAGTTGGGAGGATCGCACGTTAAATGTGAGAAATTTGTTCTGTGTGTGTGTCACTGCCAAACTTTTACTATAAAGCCAGTGTTTGAAGTTGAAGCCCAACCTCCCTATTAGTCCTGCATGTGTACCAGCAGAGTCATTCGAAATTTGCTTGAAGTGGTCCAGTAGACGTTGCTTTTTACTTGGAATTTATGGAGCTTTATGAACATTAGGGGATGCTTATTAAATCTTTCTTTAAGAAAGCCTAACGTCTTTGTTTTTCTTCTGCCTCATTCGTATCATATAAAAGCTTCTGCCAGTTTGCTGAAATAAAACCAAATGGTGACATTTTTAGGGATCTACCTCTTTTCCCCTCCAAGAAATCAACACCAGTGCGTTTTTCACATAAATCCAAGGGATGGTCGTTTAACGGAAACCATAGCTGCAATAAAATGATCATCACATAAGCTAACGATAAAAATTAACAATGCGATGGAGAGATGTTTTGTTTCAGTCGAAACATTTCAACCAGCTTAGTTTTCTTTTGACTGCTACTGTATGTTTGCATGTATATACTGCAAAATATCAGTTCATACAAATAAAATTTCAAGCTAGTATGGGAACAAAGCTAAACTGTAACTTCTGGTTTCTGCTCCACAAGTAATTAAACCTCATTTCAAAATCCTATTGACTTTATGACAACACTGATTAAAATCCAGGCTTGGAAGAGGTCTTTTGTCAACAAATGCTGTGAGACTTGCTTCATATGTCTGGATAAAGGCTGTAATCAAAGACTCAAACAATCCAACTTCGTTATTTATTCAATAATTCAGGTTTTTGCAGGAGTTAATTAACAAAATTTCCCATGAGCAACAGACCACAGGGAGTTAAATGTCACTTTGACAAAAGAGTTCATGAGCAGGTTGTGGCTTTGCTTCAGATACTAATAACAGCAGGATGGAGACAAGCATGTTGTCGTTTTCAGGGCGCAGAGAGTAAAGCCAACAACTAAAAGACATTGAAATATGACTTTGGAGGAGAGCTTTGGTGAATTTTATGGATATAACTTAAGATCCAGGGCAAGCAATAGAAGCAAGTATCTGGATGATGACTTTAAAATTAAAGTGGCTCTAATTTATTTTGCTGCAGTGTAAAAAAAAGAGAAAAAGCCTAATTTTTTCATGAGAGATTGTAATTTTATTATGGTGTTTAAGTGGATTAATGAATCTTCCACACACTAGGACAGAGTTGCTAATTGTAAGAGGAAACTCTCTTTAGCACATTTGAGTACACTCATGCTTTAAAGGTACTTACACAACATTATGACCAGGAGAAGTGAATAACACTGATTTTCACTTCATCCTGGCACCTGCGAACATTATGTACTCAAAGTTTATGTGTTAGAAGGAGGAAAATTGGGCAAATGTAAGAACTTGAGAGAGTTTGGCAAGGACCAAACTGTGATTGCTACATGAGTAGGTTAGATCATCTCCAAACCTGCAGCTCTTATGGGATGTTCTCGGTCTGCAGAGGTCAGTATCTTTGAAAGTGGTCCAAGGAAGGAACAGTGGTGAACCAGTGACTGGGTCATGGGCGGGCAAGGCTCTCTGATAGCATGAGAGTAGCAAAGGCTGACCTGTGTGGCCTGATCCAACAGATGAGCAACTGTAGCTCAAATTGGTGATTCTCATAGAAAGGCATCAGAATACATCACGGTTTGTTGTGTATGAGGCTGCATAGCTGCAGACAGGTCAGGGTGCCCACGCTGACCCCTCCCCACCACTGAACACACCAACAATTGACATATGAGCATCAGAACTGCAGCACTGAACAATGGAAGAAGGTAGCCTGGTCTGATGAATCACATTTTCTTTACATCACGTAAATGACTGGCTATGTAGAAACACCTGACACCTGCACGATGGGAAGAAGGTAAGCCAGCAGAGGCAGTGCAATACTTTATTTAATATTCTGCTGGAAAGCATTGGTCCTGCCATCCATGTGGATGTTACTTTGAGACTTCAGCATTGTTGCAGGCCATGTACACCCTATCATGGAAACAGTACTTTCTGGTGGCTGTGGCCTCTTTCAGTAGGATAGTGGACCCTGCCACGAAGCAAAAATGGTTCAGGAATGATTTGAGGAGCACAACAAAAAGTTTGATGTTTCCTCCATTTGCGTTAAAGCCTGTTGTTAGTTTTGGAGAGTTTTAAGCTATTTCAGTATTTAAACAGAAGAATTTACCATCAGTACCTTTAAAGATGGCTGCACGAGGTGACGAATGACATCTTTAATAGTTCAAAGTAGAAATTGGGGTTCTTCCAAGTCTAGTTTACATCTCCTGTAGCTCGGTGGTGTCAGATTTGTCAATCATGCTGCTTACCTCTGTTGTTGTAGGTGAAGTAAGCCTCATTAGCTTAAGCTGGCTAGCAGTGCAGTTACTCATTGCTAATGAGGGTCTTTAAGTCTGCCACTAATATGAATGTCTTAATCTTGTAAAATTATTTCAGACTTCTATCAAAGAAAGAATTCAGCTAAAGATTCAGAGTGATCATTATAGATGTGCCTAAACTGCCTGCTAACAATAACACTAACGCTGAAAGCAAGTAAGCATATTTCCTAAATATTATTTTTCTGAATCATATTTATTTAAGTAGTTGTAGACTTGACTCGAAACTCTTTAAGGTTTCCAAATCAATATTTGATCTAAAACTGTGTAAGCGGAAGGATAGGCTAGACTGTATATTAACCACTGGAAAACTACAGTACTATTGCCCTCATTACAGGTGTTAAATACCGGAAACATGACTTAATTTCATGAATGGTTACTGAATGGTTTAGGAGGGAAGGGGGGGTACGATGCAGTGAACCATGTACCAGTTCCATCTCTCTGGACTCACCGTGCCTAGTTAAATACTTCTAGGCTGCCAACCGTAGGAGGTAATTCGAGAAAAAACAAACTGTTAGGGGCGGGCGGCGTGCGCTGTGGTTCTCCATGAGCCACGTTTACACTGCGCTTGATGAGGGGTGAAGTTGTTAATCTGGGAAATAAAGCATGAGGCATTCCATGTAGCTATTGGAAAAGTAGGCACAGTATAAGGAAGAGCCTGTTTTTTTTCCCACTAAACCTCCAAGCAAATTATTGGGAGGAATGTTTTTTGTTGAGATGTGAAGTATTTTGGGGGGTGGAGGGGGAGCAGGCGGGCGCAGGAACGGAGAATGAAAGCAGACTTCCTCCTGGCTGTGTTGGCGCTGCGCTGTATTTCCTGTCCAACAACAGCAGAGTGGGATGGTTGGCTGAATTGAACAATAAATATAGCGGTTTTTAACTGATGTCACATCACCGTGTTTTTGTCACCTGAGGAGTAAGGCAGCAATCAGGCTGTTTGGGTTTGATTCCAGAGCAATGAGCAGCACACGTGAAGGGGATGGGAAGAAGGGCTTCAAGTGTTCAGGTTACAGTACAGCTGTTTGTAAAGACTTTGGAAAGATGTATGGGTGTTGCTTCACCATTAGGCGCAGTGAGAACCTCTGTTAAAATAACCTGCTCTTAGCTCTGACCCCCTGAACTGAACAACTCCCCAAATATAGCCTGAGAAAATGTTTATGCTGGCAGACTGAAACAGTGAACCATTCGTCATGTTTTAAGCTAAGTGCGCAGATGATCTATCAGGCTTCAGTTCGCCTCATGCAGCAAGCTCTGTTTGAGGGTGTCTCTGATATAAAACGCCTCTATAAAACGCATTTGTGGGCTCGGCTTCTCGTGCATTCGCTTTCCTTTCATGCGAGCTGGAGAAGTCTGAGTGAATTAGGAGAGGAAGCTGTTGTGGCATGCAGTAGGAAATATCACGTTGCTGTTCCGGTGTTTTGATAGCCAGCGGTGTACCAAGGATAGGGGCACCAGAGGATAGGCATTTCAAGACTTTGTCACCAGCCAATCAGAGCTCAGCGGTGGATGTGGCTGAAGACCACACTATGAGCATCTATCCAGAGTTTCTCATTTGTCATTAGTGTGTGGGAAGAGGTTGGAGATTAAATGCACAGAGGCAGGGTGAAATATTGTTTAAACAAAGCATGCTGAGGCACTGCTGTAAAGTTAGTAAAAAATTACATTATTTGTTATCCAGACTTTCCATCCAAAAGGCAAACTTTAGCCCGACTGATTACAGAAATAAAGAACAATGGTCCATGCACTCTTACTGTACATATCTCACACAGGACTGTTTGTGCATCTGTTGAGTATTTTGCTAGTGCATGTGACTGAGTGACAGCAGTTTGTTTGCTCAGGGCCTCTGAGCCTGTCTTTACTCCCAGAGGAGCTGCAAGACAGAAGGAGCTCAGCTTTTGTCCCCCACGCACATTAATCCTCTGCAGCTCGACGTATGTGCTCACACCTGTGTGCGCGTGTTGTTTTTCCTTTCTCCCCGTCCACATGCGTACGTGCATTGGAAGTATGAATGGAAGAGAGGGACGATTAGCGAGCTGTTTTCACCGCTCCACTCAGTGGATCAGCTCGCACCTTTGCTTTGTTATGTTTGTCTTGTCAGGGATTCACTGAGAACCTCAAATATCTGGGGAGCTGCAGGGGTCCTTTCATCGACACCAAGACAGGTGTGTGCTTTACTCGAAACTTTTCAACGAATTCTTGTCATACCTGAGCATGGTGAAGAGTGAGTGTATAAACTATTACAAAGAGCCTGGTTTTGGAGGTTACAGTTTCTATAAAAACTACATCTTTCCTTTTTTTTGTGATTTTTGTAGGCATTTTTTGTAGCATTTCTTGGCCGAATTTGTATTACTTAACTTAAGTTTCATTTATTTTTTTGGTAGCATCTCTTTTAAAGGGCTGGGATTTCTGGATCCAAACATAGACTGTATATAAAAGATAGTCGCATACCCAGACATTGGTGGTGTGGGCATGTGGTGGTTTTTTCACACTTTTTTTGGAGCCAGAAATACCAATAGTCAATAACAATATGATTCTGGGTCATACCTAATAAAAGTCTATTTTGGAGGGTTATCTGGGGAATCCTCACTGGCTAACAACTTGCAATTTCGCAGTGAGATCTGACACACACTGGCTTCAAAAAACCACGTCAGAAACACCCACCTCAACGTTTCAAAACAGGACTTCACAAACCAGTTGGTGACTTCTTGTAGCTGCTTTCATCTTATGCCAACGGGATACTGAACACTGACTCGATGGATGTTTTTTTTAGACAACTTAGATCAGCGGTCCCCAACCTTTTTTGCGCCATGGACCGGTTTATGCCCGACATTATTTTCACGGACCGGCCTTTAAGGCAGCGGTCCCCAACCCCCGGGCCTCGGACCGGTACCAGTCCGTGAGTCGTATAGTACCGGGCCGCGAGAGTTGAGGCTCAGGTGTGAAATGTATGGTTTTTATCGGTTTTCAGCGTTATTTTGTTATCATTTTTATCGTTAACTCGGTTTTCCTAGGTCTTTTCACGTGTGTTATGAATAAATCTGTTTTTCGGTACCGGTACTAGTTTTATTTTGTTGTATTTATCCGCGACATCTTAAAGGCTGGTCCGTGAAAATAATGTCGGGCATAAACCGGTCCGTGGTGCAAAAAAGGTTGGGGACCGCTGCTTTAAGGTGTCGCGGATAAATACAACAAAATAAAACTAGTACCGGTACCGAAAAACAGAAGATTTATTCATAACACACGTGAAAAGACCCAGGAAAACCGAGTTAACGATAAAAATGATAACAAAATAACGCTGAAAACTGATAAAAACCCTGAAAACGATACATTTCACACCTGAGCCTCAACTCTCGCGGCCCGGTACTATACGACTCACGGACTGGTACCGGTCCGAGGCCCGGGGGTTGGGGACCGCTGACTTAGATAATGACATTCAGATAATGTTGGGCTTTTATAATCCAAAGCACACCAACGCCGAAAACATGCTCAAGAGGTCCAGGTCAGTGGTACAGGTGAGTTGAGGTGACACCTAGTGGACATCTCTTTTCAAGCAACCACACCTGAAAGCCCTCAATTTTTGGCTTTAAGCCTTTTTTTGTGCAGCTTACAAGATATGAGATTTTTAGATGTTGCTTACTCAAATCTGTTTCGCCGGCTCTGTAGTGTGGTGGTTTTAAACATTTGCCTAACAAGCGAAACATCCCCAGTTTCATCCCAGGCAGAGATACAAATCCCTTTGGGGATATGTGAGGAAGAGTATCCGGTGTAAAAATCTGCCAAATCAAACACATGGAGCTACCTGCTATGCCAAACCTCGTGATAAGGCAGCAGCCAAAAGTCGCTTACTCAAGTCTGTTTTAAACTGTTGTGTTTCTACTTGTATGCATTGTACCAAGCACAGCATTTTTTTTCCTTTTGGAAGACACCTTCAACATGTGTCCAAAGGTTGGTCTTAGAGAAAGACTGAGGATCATTCATATTCCAAGAATTACACCATACCATCCTGTTACCTTTGCAAGCTCTGCGGTGAGAGATGGATTTGGTCATGTCCCTGTAGTAACCCTCCTTGCAGTAGTGACAGTGGCGTCCTGCTGTGTTGTGGCGACAGTTGAGACAGACTCCACCGCTTCTACGGCCGGACAGCTTGTACAGCTCCATGTTAAAACGACAGCGGCGGGCATGCAGATTGCAGTGGCAGGCTGAGTGCATAGAGAGAGAAAGAGAGAGGGAGACTTTCATCACTAATGCAGAAACTCCTACCTTGACATTTTGCAGCTGGGCTAAGCATAATAAGTTCATTACTTAGTTTATTGAATTTAAACAACCCTTTGTGGTAATGCCATTGAAAACCGTTCAGTTTTTCTGATTTTCATGTTTTCACTTTGGTTGAGTAGTTACACAGTCCCCTGTCGTTTGACACACTCTAAACCCGTGGACACGCAAAACCAAATGCGGTGTCATCAAGCTAGAAAACAGCGCTGTTTTTCTTAGCTCCTGAAAAGGTGACGTTTTAGAAATATGAGCTTGTTATCTGACAGTGACGAACTCGGCACACAAGTTTAAAGACTTTCCAAATTGCAATTATGAGGCAGCCAAATTCAGTCTGAGAAAATGCACTTTCTTAAAAAACATCACAGAGTTCAATCTCCCAGTATGGGTTCGTCAGAGTAAGACGAGGTTATTGAAACAGATGGTGTGCTGTGGTCTGGATTGGAAATAATGAAGCCTCTAAAAGAAACGTCCTGGTTCAAGCTCTGTGTTGCTGGGCCACCTGCTTGTGAATTTAACCTCTGAACTCTGGTGATGTCTGGCAGGAAAACTTTCTTCCGCTCTCCCACGCATCTGAGAGACTTGTTAATATCGACCCCAAGATACATATTGCACTGATGCATTAAATAAAGAATTCATTTTTGAAATCATAGCTCGTGTGAATAAAAATGACATTGTACCTGTTTAATTTATCACACTTTTGTCACTGGTCACACAGTTCAATTCAATTAGCTATTAGATTATTAGCTATAACAAGAAGTGTATCAGAACAAGTATTATTAAACCAAGTACAAGTCACTGAAATGACAGTAATACTTGGTTTAAGCAATTAACAAGCTAGCTATATTGACCTGTGAGCTTGGCTCAAAACACACAAGTGACACAAAGTGTGTTTCCTCCAAGAGCCACTTGAGGCTGCTTCCAAATGTTGAGCAGAAAATTAAGCATGGGGAAAATAAGCATAGGCTAGTACAAGTGTACAGTGTTGATTTTGTATAAATACTTCATTAAATTCTATGAAAATTGTCATAACACTGAGGTATTTATGTCCTAACTAAGCTAACGTGCTAGAGCTAGCATTAACTAATACTGTTTACCTTTCTGGCTCTACCTCCTTGTCCAAAGTAAAAATAAAAAAACAAATAAAAATCAAAATGGCAAGTCAAAACTTTATAAGCATAGTCCATTAAATACATACGGAGCCCCGCAGGGGACATGGGAGAAAAAAAAATTAAGACGGACTTTTGCAAGATCTCGCAAAACAAACTCGGGATCTCGCAAAAGTTTTGCGAGATCCCGAGATAGATAGATAGATAGATAGATTGAGCAGATTGATCAGAAACCCATTGTCAGGCTTTCCTGGTGAGGTAATCATCTTCTCTTCGCCCTTCACCGGACATTCAACCCATATTTGATAAATGAGCAGGATGAAGGCAAATGTGCTTGTTTTCTTTCTAAACCTCCGAGGGCCTGGCGTCCACATATGTGGACATCACATTTTGGGTTATCTAGACCACAATACAAAATTCTGCTCTACGAGGGCCTGATATCTACTTACGAGGATATTGTACTGCCACTGTTCTATTGCAATTTTAAACAAATGTCCTCATATGTGGATCTCAGGCCCTTGTAGAGTATCATCAGGTCCCAATCAGCACAAATAGCAAAGGGAAATTAAAAATGCATGCCATGAAAGAGTTCGGGTCATGGAAGGTTAAGGCAGTCGTCTTTATTTGTTTCACCAAAACGTCACCAGACTAAAGTTTCAGCATAATGTCGGCAGACAGTACATGATTGCTGTAATCTCTGTTTCAGTGTTAGTGCTGGTTTTTCACTTTGGCTTTACTGTATGCACGTCCCTTTTCATTCAGCCCATTTCTTACCGTTCCTTCGCAAACACTGGCTCATGTTTCTGCACATTTGCTTTTCATTTCTTGTTTTGGTGCAAATAACATCTTTAAGGAGTTGCATAATCTTTTCCATTGTTTCCACTAACAGCTCTCTTGCTGGGGCCACGCTTCCTTTCAATTAGCCAGGTACAACAGCTTGTTTTAACATATTTAGATTTGTGCAGGTATTTGTTTCAGACTCGCAGAACACAAAGTGATTCCACAATTCTTCCTCTACTTGGAAAATATATGTGATGAATTAACCTAATTTAATTAAACTTGTTTGATTCATGCGTCACACATTTCAAACTTTGTTTTGTGTCATATTTGTGCTCGCTCTATTTGCTACAAAGTGGTCCTTCAGGTGTTTTGATTCTATAATTTTTGCCAGGTCTTGTTGCATGCGTTGCCTTTTAAGCAAAAGTGAAACAAGACACTGCTTTGGGGGAACTTTAGTGTTTTTTGTGGCAGGGTAATTTTGCAAGTTATTTTATATATAAACACCCAGCACGGCCCTGCGGGCGGTTTATCCTTCAGGCTCAGGTCCTCTACCAGAGGCCTGGGAGCTTGAGGGTCCTGCGCAGTATCTTAGCTGTTCCCAGGACTGCGCTCTTCTGGACAGAGATCTCCGATGTTGTTCCCGGGATCTGCTGGAGCCACTCGCCTAGCTTGGGAGTCACCGCACCTAGTGCTCCGATTACCACGGGGACCACCGTTACCTTCACCCTCCACATCCTCTCGAGCTCTTCTCTGAGCCCTTGGTATTTCTCCAGCTTCTCGTTTTCCTTCTTCCTGATATTGCTGTCATTCGGAACCGCTACATCGATCACTACGGCCGTCTTCTTCTGTTTGTCTACCACCACTATGTCCGGTTGGTTAGCCACCACCATTTTGTCATATATATATATATATATATACCATAATTTCATATTTGTTTTAATATTAAACACATTTAAATTCTCAACTGTTATCATCTTTGTGTTATATATATATAATTTATTTTTTCTTACTTTTTTATTTTTTTTGCCTCTGTCAGTCATGTACCATTTTTATGAGCAGCCCCCACAGTACCTCACATTTTGGTAATCTCTCCATCAGTGCGCTCTTCTTGCTGTTATTACAGGGAGATGCAGGCGATAAGACTGTCACATATGCTCCGTGTTCATCAGTGGTCTGAATCACGTACAAACGGATTCACACCTGCCATAAGAGACCGGAGCTGGCAGGTGGCTGGGATTCAAAAACACTGCTTTTGAATGGGAGGCCCAGAAGCGCGCGCACACACACACACACAGTAAAACACAGAGGTGTTTGGCAGCTGTCGCAGGCTTATCTCCCACACCTCCCTCCCCAAGACTGATCCAACACGCACTATGCCAGGCTTTGAAGAACCTCTCTCTCTCTCTCTCTCTCTCTCTCACACACACACACACACACACACACACACACACACACACACACACACACACACACACACACAGGCTCCCTCCTCCCTTTCCCTCTTACTCTCTTTCTTATCCCAGATGTTATCTCCACTTAAGGGAAGTGTGAGGGAAAATGCAACAGGGCCTTTTCATGAATAGGTAACGGAATGCTCTTAGTTGTCTTTCTCCAAGAAGGCCGATGCTGGTATTGCACTTTTCATCTTTCCACATACTGTAACACTTAAGTCATCATTTAAAAACACACAATCACTTTTCAGACACAACAACATTTGACAAAAAAAGCAGGAAATACATCTTAATTTCATTCTTTTTTAAAAATTTGGTGTCAATGATCCTTAATATTTACTTCACATGGGAAAAAAAACTTCTATGTTTGCGAGAGCATCATGAAAAATAATAAGTGCTATCTCCTCAGCTGTCCCCAGGCTCTTCTAATGAGCTGTGTTATCTCATCCACACATCCCCACTCTGCTCACACTGCCACTGTAGTGGTTTTCCTGCAGTGACAATAGCTTGAGTGCTGATAATAAGCCATGTGCACAGTAGCAGGCTCCAAATGCCTCTCAATAAAATCTGTCACACATTTGCCAAATAACTGAGTTAGTGAAAAGCCCAGCCACAGGTAAATCTCGGCCAGTAACTCCAATAATTCCACTGTATGCTGCTGCCATCTAATACTAAAACTGGTGCAAAAGTTCTCAGTCGGGTGACTGCAGCTCATTAAAGAAGAACATTTAGCTAATTTGGTTAAATAAGCTATTTTATTAGGTCTAGCATACTGTATGCAATCAGAGAGACACACTGCAGGACAGAGCTTCATCTTCTATGAGTTTAGAAAGGAATGGTTACTGCAAAACAGCTGCTTGCTTTGATTGGACATCCAGAGTGGCAATGTGTCTTTTCTGGGTCTGCTTTCATTTGGTTTCAAGGGCCTACTTAGAGCTATGCTATTGCAATCTATTTATGTTCAAGTGCCATCTATCAGGGTTAGTAAGGAAGCGCTCCCGGTGGGTGTGCATATTGGATGAAAATTACGCATCCCACAGCTTGGTGGAGGCGGTTTTTCGTCCCGTCTACAAGGGGGGGGGAATTACACTTCAGAAACAATCAAATGTCTGTGCACGATGATCTCTAATGAAATTTTGTTACGGATGGTTTGAAAATGCGCCATGGCGGCAGCAGGAATTTACCAACCCTGTCAACAGGTGTCAGATGTCTAACCATACAACATGTATGAGAGGGTTGTGCGAGGGTTGTATTTTTTCTGTGTGTGTGTGTGTGTGTGTGTGTGTGTGTGTGTGTGTGTGTGTGTGTGTGTGTCGGCTGAAAAGAATGTGCCGCTTCTTCAGAGGTGGAGAAGGAACGAATTCCAGCGCAATTGTTGCTTATCCAGGAGCAATTATTCTCTCACTGTGTGTAATCCTGTACAGTCGCTGGTATGATGAGCGGGAGGCGTGCGCCAAATCAAACAGGGTTCATGTCTCATGGCGGTCTGTGATCTCAGGGAAAGACAGCACTTAGGCTGCAGATTACAGAGCCATATTTTCACGACAACAGTGGGTTTATTGATCTGGGCACACAGAGACACAAACGCGCACTTACTGCGAATGCGTCACGTGTACTTGATTCCAGTGCACAGAGCTTATACAATGCTTGCATAACACCTATGGCGCATATGTGGGTGATATTTCAGAAAAGTCGCAAGAGTTCATTCATTTCCATGAAGTGCTTCTGTACTTTATGTGTATTATAAAAAGAAAAGTAACACTTAAATTGTATTAAATGACTTACACTATAATAAGTTAGCTTTCTCCCTCATTTCTACAGCTATGTCTCTGTAGTAGTGTAGTATCATTTAGTAGTAACACACAGAAAAGCGATACTTATATGTAAAGCTTTTTTAGGAGGTTCTCCAACACTTTTGATTCCTAGATGGAGCTCAAAAATACATTTACAGTTCCCCCAACATTTTATCATTTCAAAAAACATGTGCATAACTATTTTATGGCTTCGGCTATACAGTTACACCCTTCTTTACAGCTTATTGTTCTCAACTATAAAACTGTATTATAAAATATTTATAATAAAAAGTAGTCTTTTTGGAGGATTTCCATAGCGAATTTTATGCCAATGACATTTTACATACAGTATAGCAGAGTCATATTTTGACCATAAAGTTTTTCTTTTAATGTTATTTAATGCTGTATAGGCAAACACGTCCCCTGTGTGTGTGTGTGTGTGTGTATATATATATATATATATATATATATATATATATATATATTTTTTAAATACTGTACAGAGCTGTAGCAGTGTAGTTTTAATAGATAAGGTGGTTCCCTAATCTGATGCTTAAAACTAGAAATCCACTTCTAATAACGCAACCAAGAGATTATCCTTAATTCTCTGGCAGTAGTCGTTGCTATTAAGGCTCATAAAGACGCCACGGAGTCGTTGATCACATCATGTTGCATAAAACGGATGGCAGAAAAGCAGATGATTGATGATGAACAGCCCTTAAATCTTTATCATAAATACAGTGTTGCAGTTGCCACGGCCCCAGAATGGACTCGTTATTAAAGTCAGTGCTTGTGTCGCACAGAATTCCTGGACTTTCTTTAATAAAGCACGTTTTACTCGGTGATGCAAAGGCATAAAAATGATCCACGACCCCCCCACCCCCACCCGCAGCTGCCTCCAGGCTCGCTTCCACCAGACTCACGACACCAAACAATGAACGTTTCGATCACACGACGCTGCAGCAGCTGCGATTTTGATGAGGGCAAAGACAACAACAAAGGACTTCAACAACAAGGACTCCAGATGATGAATCCTTTTACAAGTTTCCGGAGCGCTTTTGATGATTTCAGAAAAAAATTTAAAGACTGAACGAGAACCAAATGGATCTGCAAAGGGGAGATTTCAATCTCCCGCAGAATATGGATCGGGTTTACGCATCGACCTCTGCCCTGTCACCTTGGTGTTATGTAAACAAACAAAGCATCAGAATAAGAAAATTATTTAAAGATTTCGTTTTTCTTTGATCAAGCCAAAAAGGAGATGGCATGAATGAGATAAACAACTGAGTCGGAACATGAGGAGTTGGTATTCGAGATGTGGTTTTAATGAGGCACATATTGGAGGTAGCAGGATGTTTGAAAAATGAGAAAGGGGCCTTCATTTTGCTGCATTTTATCACTCATATACTATTTATACTAAACAGAAAAGGAGAGACTCCACGTTCAGATATTCAATATCACAGGAGAGCCAGAGAGCCATTTCCTTATAGAGAGTACATGCTGTATTTTCTAGTGACAAGCATCCTTCTAGCAGCTTTCTTTATATTTTGCTAGGAAAATTGGAAAAGGGTTCAGTTAGTTATTGAAAGATGTGCAGAACACACATGGAAATACAATATATAATGCAAAAACTGTTTGTTTTGTTTTAAAAAGCGTGAAGGCCAATATTTGGTATGACCACCTTTATTCTTCAACACAGCCTGATGTCTCTTAGGCAGCTTTCTTAAGTAGTCTCCAGAAATAGTTCTCCAGGCTTATTGAAGGATATTCAAAGCTCTTCATTGGATGTTGGCTGTTCTTTCTGTTTCAGTAATGTTGAGGCCAATCCATCTCTGATTGTTCCATTGTCTGTTTTTCTATTCAGGTAGTTTTTTTTTCTGCACTAGCAGTGTGTTTGAGATCACTATCACTGTGAAAAATGAAGCTGTCCCTAATTAAATGCTTTCTACATGTTACTGCATGGTGGATCAAAAATCTGATGGTACTTTTCTGTGTTCGTGATTCCATACATTTTGACAAGATCTCTAACACCACTGGCTGAAATGCAGGGCCAAAACATAACATATCCTCCACCATCTTTTACAGAAGGCTGTGGACACTCACTATTACACCTCTGTCCTCTGTACATATTATTTAAAGTTTGAACCAAACATTTTAAATGTGGATTCATCACTCCGCCAGACCTTTTGCTGCTGATGTTCAGTCCAGTTCTTGTGTAATTCAGCACACCTCAGCCTTTTCTCTGTTTCCCTTCCTCAATAATGGCTTCTTCCACTCTTCCAGTGACACCATTTCTGACGAGGCTTCACTGGATGAACTGATTCTATGTATTTTCCAATGACACACTGCACACCATGCTGAGAGAAGCTTTTGATTAAAAGCTCTTTGGGAATAACTTTGTTTATGCCAAAGTATTTCATGTCTGTCAAACTGTGGTGTCTTTGGCATATTTTTTATATTTAAAATGGGGAACAAAGAATGTGTGTTTTTGACAAGATACACTTCAAAATTGGTTCTTTGCTAAGTTGTTTGTTATGTGTAGACACAACGCTGGTTCAAAAATAAAAATAAAAATAATCCACTGAAAATGGTCCGGTAGAAGGACTGGGCTGAAAATGAGTCAAAAAGCAGTCAATGTCCAAAGAAGAACTTTGCAAAACCTTCAGAAAGCCTATTGTTCAAGACAATTTACAAGCAAGTCTGGCTTGTTGGACACAAATGCTAAAAAGAAATGAGGGATGGCTTGAGACTTTTTTTTGCAGTACTGTAGATCAAAACTATCCTCACAATTACAGTCCATATATTTTCCCAGGGACAAGAAACCAGAGCAACATGCACTTAACTACAGGATTTTAGAAACAGGATTTACTGCACTGTTTATCATACAATCACCAAGTGGCAAGTCAAGTTTGCAATTGCTTAAAAATCCACTTCCTTTAATAGTGAGTAGATGGTAGTTTGGGGGAAAGCAACAGAAATAAAAAAAAACCCACCAACTTAGCTTTTTTGTGAAATCAGTTTTTGTCTCAGTCTCGTGTCTCTGTGGCAGCGATGATGCTGCAAATTGTTATTTATAGAGCTCCAAGTCACAGTCATTTTATCTCAGGCCATTTTATATCGTGAGGTAAATAAAATCACTATGATCCTACAATTCCCTATGAGCAAGACCTCGGCAGCACTGGGAAGAAAAACAAATCCTTTTAAAATGAGATCTTCTGTGACCAGTTGGGGCGCAGCCAAACTGCAGCCGTGGGGCGTAATTTTTAAGGTGGACAAAACAGTTCTTTGACATATTTGTGGAAACTGTCAGAGCTACAAGCCTCTCACTGGGTATTTATCTTGACAATGTGATGAGCGCATCATAGCAAAGTGAAGCTTTTAAAATACAAGAAATCATTTGACCAGTTTTTAAACAATAGCGCTACATTTAGTGCGTGATCTTTTACTAAATAAGCATCTGAGAGAAGATTGTTGGAAAAAAACACAGATTCCCACTATGTGTGGTTCAATCCACACCTCTGTGTTCATCCACATTAAATAAAGGAGGAGGTCAAGCTCGTGTTAACGTTCTCTCCCTCTCAAGTCTTCGGCTTTGGCGACAGATAATAGCTGCACGGTCAAAACTCAGATATGCCACAATGTCCTCTTTGGTCCCCAGCTACTAAACTGCCTGTGTGGCCTTTGGGGCTGAATGATCACAGCTCATTTCAGTGCCAGCCCACGGAGATGTTCCACAAATCAGGTTAAATTCATGATCTTGGAGAAAGCACAATGCTGTGGCAGAAACATAAATAACAGTTAAATGTCTTCTTTTTGGTTCGTTTCATTTCTAGCCAGGCAGGATGTACATTAAAATACACACTGAGGCTACAGAGTGTCTGCTGGATTCTTGACTTGACTGTTTTCACATTCATTTTGTCCCCCCGACTCCACCGCGTTGCCAACCCACGTGGTCTACCCGCTCAGGGTGATTGGGTTTCAGCCATCAAGTGTCAACGCAAGATATGGATATGGACCAGGAGTCAAGATTTGGGGCTAGGAATCTGTTGGCACTATCAGACTAGTTCAGGGACCAGGGTCCCTCACACACTAAGTATGGCTCATCGCAAACCTTGGCTTGGTGCTACCTATTAGGCATTCGTGACGGCAGTGCAAAGCTATCCACCTTGGGTTATTTGAATTTTTGGCTCAAAACAACTGCAACCACATCTTTTACACTTTCATAGAGAGCTAACATTACATCACATATTTTATGGTCTGTGACAGCAAAAGCAAAGCTGACAAGAACCATTACCTCTGTCCACTCCATATGAAGGCCAAAGGCTAACAGAACAGCTTAGCAGCATCTGCCTGCTTTTATGAGGGCAGATGCTATCAGGCTAATGATGCCATCACGGCTAATTTGGCAGCCACACATCTGCTCCTTGCTGGCAGGAGTTGCGACAGCTCCGCTACCATAACTGCAGACACAGAAACACAATGAGCCATCGCTCAGCTCACCTTTCACCTCCGATGAGCTGCCAGACAACACAAGGTTGCACTTTGTACCCGGGGACCAGATAAGAGATGAAAGGTATGAGTGGTGCTAATGAACTGAATTATCCTCACAATGAAAGACTGTCTAAAGCCATCCCTCTTTGCCACTTCGCCCAGGCCCGAGCATGTTTCTTCGTCTGTGTGAAAACGTGCGGCATTACTGTGTTTGCTTTTGGCCTCGGTGCAGATATCAATTGATGGGTTGTGTTTAAAAGAGAGACAGAGAAAAGAAATATGGGATTATGTGAAATAATCCCAGCTATTGGGTCTTAGTCTTTGTGCAGTTCTATCACACTTGAAAGTTGTTGTTCTCTCATATCTGTGTAATAAGAAAAACATATAGCTGCTCCAATCCAAAATCTAGAATAGATTAAATGACTTATATTTATATAAAACACATGAAAAGTAGATTTTTTTTTCACTACATGGAATTTAACAATGATTTTTTAATCTGTGCTTAAACTCTTGGCTCACATCAGCTTCGCTGAAAGACACCGAACACCTGTCAGCTCACAAAAAGGGAATTTCAGCAACTAAAGCTGGCCTCTGACCTAACAGGAATTTCCCTGTGGGTGTTAGGCATAATCAAGATTTTGGAAGCAAATTTTTTGCACAACACTGAAAGAGAAGGTGGCATGGCAAATGTTTCCCATGAAGCTTATGTGTATATTATTTTATATTTCGGAGTTCTAATAAGGTTGTCATTATACCACCAACCACTTTGTCTAATAGCAGAGTACCCCGCTGCTGATTATTGGTTGCAAAATGTGTGTAAACTCTCTGCCGACTGCATCTCTCAGTGTGGGAAGAAGTCTTTTCCCTGAGTTGCAGGTCCCGTCTCGCCGTGCAGCATGCGCTGATGTCATGGGAGGCGTTCCCCCTCCCTCTTTATGAGCACGGCTCTGTGATCTCTGGTGGAGATCAATTAGTTGAGCAATCAGCCCGCCCCTTGCTTTTGTGTGAGTAACTGCTCGTAAACCGTTTGGTTGCCTGGCGAACGGGGGAATGCACTGCCTCAACATAAACAGCCACCCAAAGTCAGCCTGGCCTCTCCTCCTCAGTGTAGTGCATGTCATTAGGTAATGCAGCGTGACATCAGCTCGTTGCAATTTACCATTAGCCAGTGTAGTTTAAGATTAGCTGGTAATAATTTGTGTGTCAATTAATGACCTGTTGGAGGTGATTTAAAAAGAGCAGCAGTTGCCTGCAGGTTTTAATGCAGCCAGGTTGATCTGTAGACATTATCCTGGCTTTACTTGCTTAAAACACACACGCAAAAAATGTTTATTCTAACAACATTCAGTGCATTCCTTCACAGTGTTCTGCATGTGCTACAGCACAATGAAGCACTTCCCAGTTTCTCTGCAGTGTGTGAGCTCTGACTGATCCGAGCCATGACCCGTTTTACTTCCAAGGGGGGCTGAACAAAACCGACCCGACATTTTGTAGCAGCCACATTTTGTAATTGTGCAATCAGTAATGACCAGAGTTATTCACTCCCCTTTCTAAACAGCCGCTGCTAGGTGGTGCCAACGATAACACACCCTCTCTTATGAATAATAACGCATAATGGCCAGTGTATCTCAGCCCATTTATCCTCTTGTTGTAGGATTGGGAGCGGTCCAGAGGAGGCGGGAGTGGGCGTAGCACTAGTTCAGTTTGCTGGAACATACGCCATGTAACTGCAACAGCCTCACTTGGAACCTCTGTTGCGTGTCACTCGTTTTTTCTGTCACGCTTTTATCTCGTCTTTTGGAATGAAATGGGACACAGATACACGAGGGGATGGGGATGGGGTGGGTGGGTGTAAAAGAATGTGTTTACATGCTGGCTATTAGCTCTCTTTTTTCTTCTTCTTCTTAGTTTTTCTTTAAATGTCCAGACCTGTTGTCGAGGCCTCTCTTTCACCTGATCCTCCCACCATCAGAGGTCATGTGTTTAAATTTAACGCAGAGCCAAATCTTGATCGCGTTTGAGGTTCGCTTCCTGGCAGCCCACTGGAGGAAACAAAACTGCACTTAAAATGACCAATTAAAGCACAAAGCTGATGGATTGGTGAGGGAACATCCTGCTGTCACTGCTTTTCAAGACTGCGGGGCGTTCACTGGAGAATACTTCCTTTTTTATGCTCTGTGTTTGTATGTGTGTGTGTGTGTGTGTGTGTGTGTGTGTGTGTGTGTGTGTGTGTGTGTGTACAACTGCGTCACTGACTAAAAATGCCCGCTGTGACTGTTGCTGAAATATTCTCTTGAGTAATAATCTCATAAAAGCTTATTAGCTTCTGATAGAGCTGTGTGTTTTTGTTTGATGCCTTGTATATTTTCATTTATGAACTGGAGCGCTTCCAAAGTGTAGGTGTGGAAACAGGCTGACAGGAGTGCTGCTCCTTTCCTTCCTCAAGTTTATGGGAGAGGTGATGAAAAGGTCCTCGGTCATTAAGGTCATTAAGCTTGATAAGCAAATTCTGTTCCCCCCGTTCTGTCTCTAAAGGAAGCTTATATGGTTATTGCATGCGGATTGCATCTAAATGCTATAACACCACTGTGCCCAGCTTTCTTAACTGTTCATCCATTACTTCAGTAGCTCTTTACACCATTTAATGTTGAGGTCTAGGCTGTTCCACTGTGTTTTTCTATCCAGGTATGCTTCTACCGTGTTATTGTAATGATGAAAAATTAAGCTGCTGGCAGTCAGATGGTTCTGCATAGTGGATCAAAATCTGATATTACTTTCCTGTGTTCATATTTCCATCAATTTAAACAAGATCTCAAATACAAATGAATGAAATGCAGCCAAAAACATTGACAGAGCCTCCACCATGTTTCACAGATGGCTGTAGACACTCACTGTTGTAACGCCTCGCCTGATCCCTCTCATTTGTACATATTGATGATCATTTGAACCAAAGATTTCAAATTCAAATTCACTCCATAAGACTTGTTGCTACTCATTTTCATTCTAGTTTGGGAGTTAGTATGCATGCCTCAGACTTTTTTTGCTGTTTCTTCCTCTTCCTTCCATTGAAGGTTCATCTGCATCTCTCAGGTCCTGTTTCTGGTCTTTGTTGGATTTCTTTCCTATTTTTTAATGACATGATTTTCAGATACTGTTCATCGGCTGTAGATTAAAGCTGCCACTTCTTCTTTTGTCCTCCACTTATCCAGTTTCCCAGTTTCCTCAAATTTCTTAAGGTCACGCTGGTGGTTCAAGACTTTTGCACGGTACTGTAGGCCAGAGTATATGGAGTTAAAATTACTTTTGCATTTTTAACCTGCATAAGTAAGCAGTGGGATCTGATCAGGAGTCAGTGTTTAATTTTTAAAAAAAATGTTAATAATTTCTTAACATTTGCCAGATTTCCTACATCATAAATTATCGCTGTAAGTCCATATACCTTTGTCAAACCTTTTTTCTCCATGTCATTACCAAGATCTTAAAAGTTCTCTGTCACTGAAGTTGAGTCACAAAGCTAGCTGGTTGGAACAGGGCATGACGTAGGATAAGACTTTGGAGCAGTGTGGCCTTTGTGGCACCACAAGCTTTGTACTTATTTTGTCCTTTGTCTAGATTACTGCAGCCTATAGTTCTTATTCATTGTGTCTTGTGAGTAATTTTGGATTATGGGAATTGTGGTTTAGTGTTGATACAATAGGGAGACATTTGAAAATCACCCACTTATCCTAACTGTAATCACCGAACTGAGGCCGGCCTGAATAGTTTCCTCCAGCTCACGGCTTGTATTTACAGTAAACCTGGCATTACATGAATTGAGCCTAATTGAGCTTGTGGTCATAAGAGGTATTCTCCAGACTAAACCTGTCCTAAACAGTCCTGCTGCAGGACTCCAGTGTTAGGCTGAGGTCCAAATCTCCCCCACAGAGCAAGGAGGTTATTTTAACACTCCGGCACACGGCAGCTCCACGGTGTTCACCCGTGCAGAGGGAATAAGGGAGGAAGAGGCAGGAAGCCACTAGGCTGTAAATCATAATGCTGAGGTGACAATCCATCGTTCTTGTGGCATGTTTATTGTGCTTTTCTTCACTTTTCTCCAAAGGCCTATTTATAACTGGCCACATTCCCATCTCAAAAATGTCTCTCCTGTGTATTTTAGATTGCACATTTAACCCCCTGTCCTAGCTATCAAAGATAAAGCTTAAGTGCAATTGTTTTTCAGTTTTCATTCAATTCACTGAGACATTTGTGGAGTTTTTGCACACAGTGGTGTGTAAACTCTTTACAAGTCAAAGAAAGGTGTGAAGGAAAGCTGTACACCAACTTAGGAAAACTCTTAGAGCTTGAACAGCATCAGATTTTCTTCAGATAGGAGGGGGGGAAAATTAGGAAAATAATGGTTAATGGTTGCTTTTATGGAAACACTGAGAAGTCACAGGGATTTTGTTACTGCTGTGTACATTTCGTCCCAAAGTTTGTCCTGGTTGCTAGGTGGCTTCCAGGACATGGTACTGAGTGAAGAGGAAAAGGCTTGGTGTCTTCCTGAGGCACGTTAACTGAGGAAATCTTAGTGGCAATGTTCAGTGAACCTGAACCTTACTGGAGTAATGAGTAAAACAAATGCAGTACAAAGGCCTCAGCTGTCAGTCAGACCTGCCTGGTTTATTACTAATATATCATTTTACTGTTTAAAGGGACGTGACCCTTATTTTTGCAAATCATTATCAGTTGCCTGCCATAACAAGAGTCACAGGCCAAAGACTGTATGTGAAAGATGGCCACAGTAACGTCAACTGTTAGTTTAAAATGGCTCTTTTTGAATCCTTGATTATAGCGTCTTTTGTTGTTTGTTTTTATCATTGTTGTTGTTTTGAACAAGAACTAAAGAGACATTTGGGGTCGTCAAGGTGCACGCACAGATTGCATAGCTGTTCTAGTTACATTATGCCGACCTGCTAATTAGTAACACAACGCAATGCACATGCTTTTTTGTTAGTTGTTAGTGCAATTACTGCAATTACATCTGATGTTTTTTTTCAAATAACTGCATTAAAAGATAACATCATTGGTTAACCCTTTAAGACCTACCATAGAACCAAGTCCGCCAGAGCTTACATTATATTTTTACATGCTGTAGTGCCATTTATGGGAGCATTTAAAGTTGCTATACATCAATACAACTGTTATAGCCCATATTTTAATAATATGAATGCATTAAGTCCATAGTAACTACATTAATTGCAAAAAAGTGCAATAAATTACAAAAGAATTGAAAATCGTTTTGGTTTTTTTTACATAAATTTCTACTTGGAGAAATTTAAGAGGTTTATCCCTCAAAACTTTAAATACAAAAAAGTTGCAAAAATAGTTTACAACAACAGGAAATTTAATTTGAGTGTCTTCATAGTTTTATTTTTGAGATACACCAATTTTTATATACTGAAGGAAAAACGATGATGCAAATTTGCAAAGAAAACAGCATGTGCATCAACATAAACTATTTCCAGCAGTGCAATTCGAGTTCTAAGCATCCCAGAAACTATTCAGAAAAGAATAAAGTCAAACATGACTTATAAAAACACCAGTATAGGCTTTTAAGGCCTACAAATAAAAAACTATATTTTCCGCGAAAACAACGTCCCTTCCGGTTTCGGGCAGGAAATGGCGGACATGCGATCGACGTCGGTTTCAATGTGAGAAGTGTTACGAACAGCTGATCGGATCGGCAAAGCGTGTTTCTGGAATATTATGTTTTTGTTCCTGCAAGAGCTTTTTATGCAATTTTTGCAAAGCTATATGTGGAAGGAAACCGTGACCTAGGACAAGCTGATGGCATAAGATGTAAGTACAACTCCTCCGGTTTCATATGCAAAAAAAATTATTGCGCTAGCTTACGCGGTTCCGGTTCTACAGGGATTTAAAAATAGTTACGCAAAATGGAGCGTGCCTGCTCCAACCGGCTTTAAAGGGGTAATAGGTCCAGTTATGTACCTTAAATATATGTGGCCTAGCTGATGGTAAGTGACTACAGGTGCTGATTTGGTACCCACCTGTCATTCAAATCAGATATGGTCCAAATAATCCAACCTTTAAGCCAGCGGTCCCCAAACAATTTTTGCGCCACGGACCGGTTTATGTCCGAGAATATTTTCACGGACCAGCCTTTAAGGTGTCGCGGATAAATACAACATAATAAAACAGTACGGGTACCCAAAAAAGAAGATTTATTCATAACACACGGGAAAAGACCCATGGAAACTAAGTTAACGATTAAAAAAAAAATAGCACTAAAAAGACCAAGACCCTTTTTTCTAGAAGAATTTAAACAAGTTCATTTTCATTTCAGCTCAGAAGTTGAGCATTTTAATACTGGAGTCTATAAAGATTGACTCACTTCAGAAGCCAGCCTCAAGTGGTCATTCTAGGAACTACAGTTTTTGGCTCTGGCTTCATTTCTAGCTCCAGAGGCTAATGACTGTATATAAAACAGGGTTAAATATTTATGATTTTACTCTCTGATCTCGGCCTCACTGTATATGCACATTACCCACAATGCAATAGGAATGCTAACATTTTTTTCTGTTGGGGCTTTTTTTGTGGCTAATGCACAATCTGCTAGTAGAGATAGTGAGCGAGCACAGTGGTCTGGTAACCTCAGGTCAGTCTAAGAATCTGCTCAGTTTGTGGTTTTTTTTGTTTAGTTTCATTTTTAATTTTGAAATCTGTAATGTTCAGATCAAAATCAGAGCAAGCACAATGAGCTGTGAGATCAAACAGACTGTAACTTCTCAGCAAGCACTGTTGCATCAGTGTCTACATTAAGTCTTTTTTATGTTTTTTTTATGCATTTTTAAATAAGTAAATAGAAACCTTGCAGTCACTTCTGTGACTTCTTTAAAGTCTTATGGTTAGTGCCACAAGACAAAAATGGTGCCGTAACAGAGCCCAGGTACTGCACCAGTTGTATGTCACGGTCAAATCTAACATACTGTTTGGTTTCTCTGTTCTGAGGTCATTTTTCCCAAATGCCTGTATAAGTGGGAACCAGATACAAGGCGTTATCTCTAACTCCCTATCATGAGAAACTGCCTCGCTATCCGTGTAAATAAACACATGTAGGTGTTTGCAGGCTATAGGCTGTTCGGCGTTGCCTGAGCACAGTCAGCGCCTGAGGTTTTCCTGTGAGCAGAGATGGAAGGAAACCGCCTGTTATATGTCTCAGACGAATCAGGAGAGGAAGGAAATCACTTTATACTGTTTGGCTTGAGCCTGTTAAGGCATCGTGAGCCATCTGCCCCACGGTAGCTGTGACGACCTGAACAAGAGATAAGAGGAGGATGGGAACAGTCTACATGCCCACTCAGACTGGAAGAGTTACAGGAGACTGGAAGGCGGCTTAATCCTCTGCCTGTGGATGATTCCTTGCTCCCAGGCTGCTAAAGCAGTCTGCGTCAGTCACACACACACACACACACACACACACAGTGAGCAGAGGGAGAGTTCCTGCTGATGAATCCCCAGGTTTTCCCGCCTTTGAGCAGATGTGGAACCCTAGGATATTTATAGTCATTTAGGGAACGATGTCTGGTAGCCAGAGAATTTTCCTGTTCTCTATCTATCCTGCTGGATATCCCCTCAAATCCAATAAGTGGTTCCTCATTCTCTTTCAGAGAAGAATTGGTCACTGGGGTATGTGAGAGATGAGGCCAGAGCACAGGAGGATGTAGAAATCCATTATGGAGCAACAGGGCCACTCGGAGACGCCTCCGCAGAGGTTATATGGAAAAATAAATATGTAAGCGGGACCAGCAGCTCTATTTCCTCTTTGAGGCCGGCATATTATGTCTATCCTTTGTTTAAAAGTGAAGTTGCTGTTAGTGAAAAGAGGTGTGAGGCCATTAGCAGCTGGAATTTCTAATGCGTGGTGAAGGTTTAAACAGCAGTCACGTTTAATTTACATGATGTTATTGAGATCAGGCACACACACTGTGAGGCCTAAACTAATGACGGTTTCCCATAAAACTGTAGCAAAGACTTACTATCAATGCTATTCTAGTAGGGTTCAAGACATTTTGCAGATGACCATACGTGTTAGACATCTATAACTGAGCCGGTTGTCACTTGTTGCCTTTGTCTTCCAGTAAAAAGACGCCTGTGTTGACAGCGCAGCAGGAAGGATGGTACCAGCTAAAGGAGCTTAGCGTTTCCTCCACAGTGGAGCTGCTTAATGCTTTTTTTAGTGGAGAGGTTGGGGGGAGGTGGCACCGGGGGAAAGTTGGGTAAGTGACACCGAGGAAGCGTGTTGTGTGTGGTCGTACAAGCGGCGTTGTCACTGAGCTGGCTGTGTCGGGTGGCGACACAGCAGGGGAGCTGGCTGGGGGTCTGAAGCTGAGCTGCGGAGCGTGTCACTCCGCTGGCCCATTAATCATTCCCAGGCTGCACTGCTTCAGCGCCTCAAAAGGGCTCGATGTGCACACACTAGGTGGTCTCGATGCCACCCTGGAAGCCCCAGTCAGCTCCGTGTAGACAGACGATGGACACAAAGAGTCGAGCATCCGCACATTCGCACAAACATGTGCATCCATTTCATCTCGGCTACGTGAGCAAGAATGAAGACAAATAAACACTCAGAGCTGTCTTCGCCATTCACCTTGTGGCACTGACACTGTGGTCTGTTGTCAAATAAACAGAAGAATTAAAATAATAATAATCATAATATTATTTAGGATCTGAAAGTGAGTGTAATTGGAGTCCAAGTAGGAGTATGTCATACAGTGACCTACCGATCAGGTCTGAAATTTATATATGTCTGATCATAAATAGGAAGCCATTAAAGGGTCATAGCTGACAACCTGGGAGGATAATAAAATTAAAGTTAGTTTGACATATGTCATTTGTTTTAACATACTTGATGTCTTGTCTTGTTTTTCATGTTTGTCCATTTTGCTGCGAATTTTCTGAAGTTTGATTTTAATCCATCTTGCTGGTTTTATTTTGAAGTGGGTGCTTTTATTTTGAAAGATGAGAGTTGACAGCGGAAAGAGAGAACAAAAACACAAAATTCTCTCCAGTTAAGTGAAAATATTTAAGTTTTTTGTTAACAGGCACCTGTCTGACAGTGGAATATGGTTCACTTGTATTTAAAATTATGTTGTTCGCACTGAACAAATTTGTTGCCGTTTTTAGAGGTTTGTGTGTCTTTGATTTACAGGACTTCAAGCCACCAACGATATCTGCCAATTTGATGCTTTGGATGAATTGTGTGGTAGCTGAGACCTATATATGAGAAATCATATTTCAAACATGCATGAGTCAAGTCTGGTTTCCATATTTTATTTGGTGTAAATTGTGTGTTTTGTGCATCTCCGACCAAGTGGACTTTATCTAAACATGTTTTTGTTCAAATGCAGTAAGTACAGTAGCTCTTATGCTGTGGTCACTGCACTGTTTCATGTGACTGACTGTTTCTGTGAAGCATCAGCTTAAGAGACAATCATTCAGCCAGGGTTACTCTTGGCTGTAAGTTCAGTCATGCAATGAGACACAAGCTGAAGGCGACACCTGTGCAACACGAGTCAAACTTTGTTCTCTACTGTGCAATAAATTCCATTAAAGGAAAAGAACGGCTGGATGAACTGCACTTGTTGTCTGAAACTACATATTTTGGGCCATTTTCACAGCCCATCATGTGTCCAAATCTACGTGTGGTTCTTGTCATCTGACAGAGGCTAAAACTTTTGGATTAAAATGTATAATAAAGCAATCTGTATGCTAGTTGTCAGCATGTTCTGTGTTCTGTGCTAGTCGACACTGCTGTTATGGCGTCCAACAGCTCCTGAGTGAAGAATACGAGCGTTAAGCGAGGGTGAACACACTCCTCTCGAAACACTGAGTCACCTCTCCAAACCACCATCCACAACTTCGCAGAACAAGATTTTTCAGTATGTTCTTAAAAGCCCGAGTGAAACCTTTCTGGCTCCTAACAGCCGTGTCTGTGTTGAATTATGAGCTCAACAAAACAAAATCCTCAAAACATGCAGGCTTTACCCAGAGGACACTGGGTTGTAGCGGAGCATGGATTTTTTTGAGATCCCCCAAATACATCTCTTTGTTTTATGGTTTGGTTGTATACAGAGAAACCTCTTACCAAAGGCACATAGGCTTATGTTGCAAGACAGACTGGAGGCGACAGAGCGAAGGCCAATACCAGAAGCATTGTTCTCCACTTGTAATCGTGACAGAGCTAAATGATGTATTTCTGGACGTATCCAGCTCCAGCATGAAGGATCACCTAACATGGAGGCTTAAATACAAAAAAAACGTAGGTTGTAGTCCTACTGAGCAGAAAGGTCTATGAAAGGTCTATGAAGTGCAATACACTAAACACTGATTTCCCTGTAATCAACCACACAACATGCTTTTAAGTTTATGGTCATGGACAAATAGCTTTAGCAAAGAGCATGTGCAATATGGACTAAGGACTGTATACAAAATATTTGGAGGGAATATGTTTTGCTTTTATCATTGACTGTATAGAAGAGATGGATGGAAGTACTGTGACATCACTCACTGTATAGTGAATCTTCAAGCTGAGCATTGAAGCATTTAACATGCTGGTTTTGGAAACCAGTCATTACAAGCAACGGGTGGATTTTACTGAGAAACCGAAGGACACTGCCTTCTCATTAAAAGCTTCTTATACAGAAGATGCTTTATCTTCCCTTATGACTCTAAAGGGGCCGTGAATTACAAAATGAACACCACTCCATATTAAACAACACTTTAAACTAGAGATTTTAAAAGTAAACTCATCAAGAAAGTGTTTGCTGAGCTCATACGATAAAGAAAATGAGGGGTTTTTTCCCATAAACCTCTATAGAGATGGACTGCTTTTGGCAGCCAGAGGAGTCGCCCCCTGCTGGCCGTGAGAATACATGAAGATTTAAGGTGTTCCTGCTTCATTTGTCAAACCCAAGAGGTACAACCAGCTTTCATCCACTGTCCATTATGTTTATATATCTGGGGCTAAATTACAGTAAAATTTAGAGTGTTAATTATAGTATGTTGGAAAATGTAACATTTTCTTTTTATTTATGAAATTACTTAAAATGACTGTTTACTTTTCTTTTTGTTATTAACAGTTATATTTGTCCAACTAATTCAGTGCAGTTTTATTATTTTATTGTCACTTTGAGATCATTAAAGTATTTTTTTTCTTTCTTTTTACTTAAATGATGATAAGTGTGAGAAAGTTCTAGCTCAAGTAGATAGGACAGACTTTCTTTAACAAGGGGTTCAACCCCCTCTGATAGTAAGTGAGGTGCCCATAAACAAGGCATTGGTGCGGAATAACCATAATGATATGGTTATGATAATAATAGAAAACAAAGTAAATGTTGGAGTGAGCAGCATGCTCCTGTTGTGGGTTGTTAATGATCCCAGGGATAACCTCCTTTTCCTTTGGGTTTGAACCAACCTTCACGAGTGCTGTGCAAACAGTCTAAAGCAGACCAAGACTCAAAAACAGAAGAACTAAGTCTCTTTACTGAAGATTAATTTTTATCCCGCTTCTAAGGTATTTTATTGTCAAGTTAAATTACTGATTTTAAAAAAGTACATCATATATGATGAGATATGGCAAACAAAGCCCTGGTAGGCGTTAACTCTTCGCAGTCACATCTCAGTTCTTGGGGTTTCCTTCAACAAATGCCAAAGGAATCTGGAATTGTTCAAATATCATTCGAGATAACCTCGCAATTAAGTGGCCTTTAAAAAATGGATCCAAAAACAAAAGAAAATGATGGATAATGGTTCTTGTCACAGTTTCCACAGCGAGTGTCTCCAGTTTTCCTGCTAGGGTCGACCCCAGAGGAGTCCGTCATTTGAGCTGTGCCGATAGTTTTTTTTTTTTTTTTCATATTCATAAGGAAAGCACAGGCGGGTCTGCTTCACATTTGATTTTACTGATTGAAATAAATTGCTTCATTACTGCCTGCAATTTTCTCTCCCGTCGGTCACCCCGTTTGAGATTTCCTCCCTGTGCGCCTCCGAGCTGCAGCCGTGCAGCGCTGACAAGTTCTACATGACTGAGACTCGTCAGTCCGGCGGCCTGGCGGTCCGGTCCCGGTTGGACTCTGTCAAGGGTGTCTGACTTTCCACGCTGCTGCAGTGCCAGAAATGTTCCCGAGTGTTTCCTCACCTGCAGCACACCTGTTTCCTATTAACTGCTTTTTATTGAACATCTCTTTCTATTTTCTTCTCATTATTCCACCTTTATTAAAGACACTTTGCTTTGCTGTTGTTGAGTCTGCTTTAGACTGTTTGCACGGCGCAGTGAAGGTTGTTTCAAACCCAGGGGGGAAAGACTGTTCCTCCTGCGATCATTTACAGCCCACAACAGGAGCATGTCGCTCACTCAAACATTTACTTTGTTTTTTATTATCACTATCCCTATTAAAGCCAACCTGATTCCTCGCCAGTGTTGTTTATGAACGCTTCACTTATTATCAGAGGGACTAAAAACCTTCCTGTCTGATCATCTGCAAACACAGTGTGTATTGTGCCTGCTTGTTAAGACGTATGAAACCCATCAAAACAACAACAAGCCCAAAAATAGCGGTCACCTCTGGCTATTGTTGCCTTAAAAAAACATAAAGAAAGAAAATTCACTCTACCCCGCAACACACACACATGCACACTCACACAAATATGTCTCAGCTTCCAAATTCAACAGAAAGGGCTGACTCTGTGCCCCCTGGCATTGCCACACAGCGACAGGCCAGAGAATAAGGGGGGGGGGGGGGTAAGAGCGAAGGGACCCGAATGCAGCTTCTATTACAAGGAAACCTATGACATCATTGCTTTGCAGAAATTCTTCTCTCCCGTCACATGGGCTGCTGCTAAGGAGCTGAAATGAGACCCAGATGGTGAGCAGGCCTGGCCCGGCCTAACCTGGCATCCCAGGGGCGGGGAGCGGGTGGCACAGACACCGTCAGCAGAAACGGTGTCAGTGGTGCCACTGAGCCATATTTGAAATCATCATGGCTCAGCGGTAAACTGAACATGAAAGCAGGGCTTTAGATGTGGAGTGGCTCACATGGTTGCGGTGTCCTTGTATCGCCAGGCTCTGGTTCCCTCCTGTCTCCAGCAGTGTCTCCTCTCCCCCCTCTCTCTCTTTCTCTCTGAACTGCTGCCATGCAAGGTACTCATAACCCGACTGATTTGAAAGTCTGATTCGATTGAATCCAAGTGCACAGCCCAGCTGCACAAATGCAAATGGCCTTGAACACGGACACTTCTTCCAGATGAAAATATTGTGCGACAATATCCACTTTTCCGCTGGCAGTAAGTGCACATTAACATCCATTTTTAACGGATTTTAAAATTCAGATGAAGGCATTTTAAAAACGAGTGCTGCTGTTGGCAGTACTTGAGTGTCTTTAAGAGGACTGTTGGGTTACATGTGACCAGAAGAAGCCACTTCAAAGGCAGCTGTAGCATTGATTTGAATTCTTCTGTCATATTTACCGTCAATCCCGGCGGCTCTTTAAAGATACGTGAACGTGCATTTAGATTCTTTATTACAGAGTGTACTGGCAGAGTCAGCCAGCAGCCGTCTGATACAATCACATCCTAATTCAGCTGCCTTGTGGGTGGCAAATAGGTTGGCTCTTCCTCACAAAGATATCTGTGTAGGTTTAATGAATGCCTGACGCCGTTTTCTACACTACAGGGTTGCTCGATGGAATCTCTCCTACAAACACTTTTTTTCCTTACACTTAGAGACACATAAAAGCAGCTACAGGAAAATTCACCTCAAAATTGTATGAGACTGAGACTGTATGAGACTCCAGTTGTCCGGAGGTTCTAAAAAAAAAGAAGAAGAAGAAAGAAAGAAAAGAAAGAAAAACAGAGCATCACGCGGCAGGGTGACAGCAAAAGCAAAAGCATAAATCGAACAAGTGCAAAATTACACGTATGAGTGAAGGGACCATCTTCATCTCGTCTCGAAACCCACTTGGCAAGCCAAAGTTTCCCACAGTACACTCCCCCCTCCCCCACCCCCACCTTCACAGCCCATCAGTCACTCAGGCCGGAGAGGAGCAGGGGCCTGACTGTCAGGGGTCAGAGCGCCATATAAGCGGAACACGAAGAGAATATGAAGCAGCTGCCTGGGACATGAGAGCCTGATGTGTCACCATATGTGCGCGTTTCCCAACATTATGCATTCCTTTATGGCTCACGGTCAAATATCATCACGCACTGAGTAATTAAACAAGCACCGAGCTGTGTGTGTGTGTGTGTGTGTGTGTGTGTGTGTGTGTGTGTGTGTGTGTGTGTGTGTGTGTGTGTGTGTGTGTGTGTGTGTGTGGCAGTAGTGTCTGTTACGTAATTAAAAAACAGAGAGCTCGCAATAAAAAATATGTTTTGGAGAAAAACTATAGATGCTGCAGTTTTTAACGTGTAACACACTTTAAAAAATGAATTGCGGATTTAAATGATTTGCTGAGCTTTTCTCAGACTTGAAATCACATTTATTTTACTTTCCACGGCACAGTTTTGAGAGCAGCGCCTGCGTGGTTTTGTTTTCACGGCCGTCTCTTTTACTTGCTTACCTTTTCTGTTAGATTGGGTGAAAGTTTCAAAGAGTTTTGAAAGGTCGCGCATAGTAAAGGCACCTAAATGACTCCGGATAGCTGAGGGCCGCACGGAGATTTAAAAGAAGTGGATACTTTTGCCCAACATGCAAAATATTCCCATTTATAATAAGATGATTAAAAACAACTATGCGAGAGATGCAATACCAAAATAAATGATGCATTTTTTTATTTCTAATATAAAATATGTGCAAAAAAAAAAAAAAAAAAAAAAAACCTCGTGACTATAGAGAGACAGTTTGAGTCTCGCTCTAATCTTTTTTCAGTCTCTTTACTGTAATTTTGAATGTCCTGGGGGGTTTTCTTGCAGCCGTTCGATGTCTCCTTGTAAATGTTGACGTTCCCTTCATATGGAAGTTATGAAGAAACGCTGGGTGGCCAAACGCATTCCACGGGGTGAGAGTGAGAGGGGGAAAGAGCAGGAGGGGGGACCCGTGCCCCTCTTGTTTTATGGTCAAATTTGTCAGTCGTTCACCTCCAGCTGATAGGAATGCTGCTGCCAACGTAAATGCGTTTCTTTCTTTCTTTTCTTTTCTTTTCTTTTTTTTTGATGACGACCCTGCATGCAAAGTCATGGGAAGTTGACTTTGTCCTGAACAATAAGTGAAACCAACTCTCCCATAACCGCTCTCTCTCTCTCTTCCCTCAGCACCGCGATGTCCTCCAGCGGGGAGGAGAAATCCAGACACATCATTAGCGCCACAACTCTGCATCCCCACCGCCAGACCATATGGACCAGAGCGCTCAGTGGAAACAACCCCTCCCCCTGGCTCCTCTTCTTTCATGCAAAAGGTGTCAGGACACCCTTATTATTTTCTCTTAGGGAGACATGATCAGTCTGGCTTTTTTTTTATTATCTGATGACACCAGTCGCACAAAAAAAAGTGAGTTGGTGGTGTAAAGGGGGCCCTCCCTCCCTCCCCTTGACAGCGAGATGGATGCCACAAGTGACAAGCCTTTGTTTTAGTAAAATACACTCACATGCTGGCTTTTGCAAGGGCGAAAGGCGGAGGCCAAGGGGAACAACTTGTTCACTTGTTCCGTTTGGTTGAGCAAACCATGGCAGTGTCGGAGACTTTGTTACATTTCCAGGTTTGCTTCGCTTTAAGCTGTTGATATAAACTTTCCTGCTCTCTGTTCAGAAATAATCAGCATCGCAGCAAATACACTCTCCCTACAATTTAAAAAAAAAAAGAGGGGAGATCTGGCTTCAGATTACCCAGCGCTTTGTCCTCCTCTCTGAATAGTTTACTGCCTCTAAAGTGGCAGTTTATACTCTACGTGCCAAAAATGTCAATAAAACCGCCCTAATCGCCCGTCCAATCTGTAATAGCACCTGCTTATGGAAACACAACACGCCCCTGCAGTGTATCTGTGCAGCTGCAATGTTTCCTTTCCTATTAGAGCTGCTACTACAGTCGGAAACACGCGGGGCAAAACGAAGTCACGCATTTGGGCAGGCGCGCTTTGTTTACTGAAACGACTTCCTGCCTTTTCTTTGCTATTCATGGATTTATTGTGGATGTTGATAAAGATCAAAGGTTGACAAAGTGCGTTTTTGCAGAACTGATATGGAGGATGTGAAAGTTGGGAAACAACAGAAAAAGACTTTTTTTTTCTTTATTTCACGGTGGCGCACCTGCCTCCTAGAAATCATTGGTGTTTCTTTTAGCGTAATTTGTTTTGTTTTTTTTCAAACTAAATTGGCGAAATCTTTAATTTGCTGAAACAGCAATTAGTCCTAATTTCTACTGAAAAAAGATCTTGCTATTTTTTTTCCTGCGGTCGTTTCAACAACAGTTTATTTGGTTTGAGAGATATAAAAAGTATAATAAATACCCTTATAAATGATAATAATTCACCAATAAGTTGGTTAATTTTCAAGAAAGTATTTTGAAGATATAGACGTTTTAGTTTGAGGGGTTTTCACTGCGCAGGTGCTGAGATTTCAGCTTGTTTTTGACATAAAGGCCTTTTCCTCCTCTTTTCCTCCAATAAAATATATTTAGCCAAAAAGAAATTAATTATTTCTAATTTAAGGAGCACCATTTACCATATTTCCCTGTGCGTAAAGTACGCATTTTAGACTTAGGCGCAAAATGATATTTTAAATTGGAGAGACTGGAGTGAGAAAAACAAAAGTAAAGACAAACGAATAATCACCTGGCTAGAATTAAGTGTGTGTGTGTGTGTGTGTGTGTGTGTGTGTGTGTGTGTGTGTGTGTGTGTGTGTGTGTGTGTGTGTGTGTGTGTGTGTGTGTGTGTACAGCAGAAAACACTGATAACAACACTCATTACGATTATTTTGGCACTGATAAATGCTTAAATATTTCCAGAGTGAATTGGAAAACAGGGGATCCCTTACCGACACATTCGTTGGCTTCTCTAACCGTGGCGCGCTGCCAGGGTCGGTCGTAGTGGAAAGGTTTGCACCTGTCGCACTCCGGTCCCGCCGTGTTGTGTTTGCACTCGCAAACCAGATTCCCCTCTCTGTCCTTGACGCACTTTGAAGCGTGCCCGTTGCACTTGCACCGTCCTCCGACCTGCAGGTCCGACACTGCGTAAAAGTAGGAATCGCGGGCTAGCTCGGAGTCGTCCTCGTTCTCGTCTCCGAACGTGTGAAGCCGGCTGAAGATCACCTTGATGTCCGTGGCTGTCACCCAGTCCTGAAGCACCGGAGAGTTATCAAAGTCGTGTGCCGACGGTCTGCCGTCCAGCGTGCTGAAGGCTATGAGCCCACCTGTCAGCGGGTGCATGTCTGTGTGGGAGTCCGTGCAGATCGCCTCTTGCTCGTTCTGCTTCGTAATTGCTGCCCTGTTCTGCCGGTTGTACATCTTCTTGCACTGAGTGGAATAAAACTGAAAAGGTACCCACGATTTGCCATAGTCCATGGACTTGTAGATCGCCATGGACTCGGGTCTGGGCGAGCAGAACTGCAGGCTCACATAGGTGACCTCAAACTTTTTACCCAAGGACAAGGTGAGAGTGACGTTCTGCGGATACTGCACGTAGTTTTCAGACTGCCAGCAGGTGAGGTTGTGAGGGTTGTTGAGGTCTGTCAAATAGGCAGGTGGATGGGACTTTTTGGGATCTCCGGAGTCGCACGTGTGACAGTCCCTACTCCTCTCCTCTCCTTTTTCGGTCACCACGCAGTAGCGGGCGGCCGGAGTGCCGCAGGTGCTGGACACGCGCACGTCCTTCCCAAAAGCAGAGTTGACAAAGTCGGGGATGCATCTCCGAGGATTCCCGTTCTCGTCATAGCACGGGTCCGGAGGGGAAGACTGTGCAGCAAACATGCTGAACCCGTATCCCCCAAAGACACATTTGGTAAGCGCAGAAACTGTCACCAAGGTGACCCAAACCTCCAAAATCCTTTGCATTGTAATCCGTGAGTCGTAGGGGGTGGGTTTGCGCTGAAATACGACGAGGACAAGATAATCAGTTAGCAGCGCTGCAGTCAGGTATTAAGAAGAAAACAAGACAGCTATTAAACAATAAATAACGCTCACGAGGAAATTAGAGAGTGGGTTAGGACGCAAACAAATGCATGAAAAGAAATAAATGTGTATAAAATATTCTTACAGGGCCAAGAAAACTCCACCTAGACCACTACCTCCAAATATACAGCTCAGCCTGAAAGTGCAGGAGAACTCCAAAGAATTTGGAGAAACAGCCTATCCGATTTAATCCGCAACTACTGCTATAGTTATACTTCCCCCCCTCTTTAAAAAACCCAGAATAAAACCAAGATATGGCAAATGCCCAGCTGGCTCTGACCCTCCTTCTGCCTCTGCCTGTCCACTCAGTCACACCTCTGCCCACCTCTATCTCCTTCTGTCCCATTCCCTCTCTGTTATAATAGAAAAAAGGGGGCTCCGCTCATTCAGTCAGGAGTCGGAGCTTTTTTTTTTCTTTTTTCTTTTTTAATGTCTCGACGTCGGAGATGGAGCAGCGACATCGTCCGACATATTACTTGAACTACAAGCTTAAAAAGCAAACTCGAAATGAAACTTAAGAGTCATGCAGTCATTTGATTTTTTCAGCTACCTCTCTCTCTTTAATCAGCAGTGTATGTATGTGTTATTTAACTAAGATACAATAATAAAAAAAACACGTCTAAGATACCATCAATGACCACCGTGGTTTCATCGCTGGTCTTTAAACCACATCCTTATCTTCACGCACAGGAAATCAGCTGCACGTTTGCAGCCCCAGTAAGCTGCAAGTAGCAAGACACAACCTTCCTTTTCATGTCGTTATTGTCTAATGTGCCAGCAAGGGAGTGATGCAACATTGCCTAACAGGCACACTGTACATTAAAAAAAATCATCTGAACTGTCGTCTCAATGAGATATATAATGAAATATTACATATAAACAGCTTAAAGCCATCTTTTTTTTTATCATAGGTTAACTTTTGTTAACCTTGTCTTCAGTTTTAATTGGGATTGTTATTTTTGGATTCCATTTATTTTATTTATTTGAACAAGGTTGTAAAGTCAGATAAAGTAAGTGTTGTGAAAATATGAACGAGTACTTAGAATGTCTTGATACATGCTCAGTCATCCAGGTATAACGAAATCCTTTGAAGGGAAAGAGCATCTTTGAATCAAGGAGGGGGGCTAAGGATACGTCTTTCACCATCTTACAAAGCTGTGATTGGAGCCATTCCCCATCTCTCTGTAAATTGTACGCACCATGACAATTTAGATATTGAAAATGACCTCATGGCCCATCATTCCCCAGTTGGGGAAACCTCTGGTGTTGGAAACTGAAGGAGTCACACACAAGTGGATGAAATGGATTAGGGATAGGGACTATAAATATATATAGTATTATATATGTGTGTGTGTGTCTTTTTTTTAACCATTGTTTATTTTTGGTAACTTGTAGATAAAATTTTACTCTGATTAATGTTTTTAGAAATTGCTGGGTTGTTGATAGGAAAGGGGAAGCTGATAAATGTTTCAGAATTGCAACACTCTTTTGGGTGTTTACGTATGCTGTGATAATGTTAGGTAAAAGAGGAAACATCACAAAACAAAAGCAAATGTAGCACATTGAGCATCACTACTGATACACAAAGCAACAATAAGTTACACTCAGCAGTTTATTTCTTACATTGTGCTAATATTGCGTTGGACTACCTTTTGTCTTCAGAGCTGCCTTAATTCTTAACGGCAGAGACTGATAAAGGTCATGGAAATATTTGCTAAAAGGGTTTGTTCTGTATTGACATGACAGCATCATGCAACTGCTGCAGATTTGCATGTGCATCATCTGTTAAAGCACATCCCAGTGGCGCTATATTGGATTGAGATCTGATGACTGTGGAGGAAAATTGTGCACCGTGGAGGAAAATTGTGCACCGTGAACTCACTGTCATGTCCAAGAAAGTTCTTTATCCTGCTGGAAGCAGCCAGAGAAGATATGAACAATGTGGTCATAAGACAGTGGATATGGTCAGCAACAATACTCAGGTATGCTGTGGTTTTACATGATGCTCCGTTGGTACACAAAGTGTGCCAAGAAAATATTCCTCCCACCATTACACCACCTGGATGGATCCATGCTTTTATGTTGTTTACTCCAAATTCTGACCATATTATTTGAATATTACAGCAGTAAGAGACTCATCAAACCAGGCAGTGTTTTTTCAGTTGACTAATTTAGGTGAGTGCATGCAAACTGTAGCCTCAGTTTCATTTTCTTAGCTATTAGGAGTGGTGCCCAGCATGGTCTTCTACCGCTGTATCCCGCTTCTCTTTGGGGAGCACCTAAAATTTGCTGTCCCCCCAGTGCCTCCCCTGACAAGACTGTCCTATGTTGGTAATACCTGTATTAAACATGAGCACAAGAGATGAAGACACCCTACAATGAGTTGAAACATGAACGTGTTAACTTAAACAGGCTATTATGGATCTCAGAAGCGATATCAACTTTAATAGCAGGAAATTAACCAGGCACATAATTATTTTCTTCTTCTTATGTTTTTAAAAAGGAAAAACAGATCAGCGACAGCTTCAGCTCGCCTCTCTTTGGTTTAAGCATCTAATGGGTTTACTGTATTTGCCTGAAACCGCCAAAGCTAATTTTGCATCTAGAAGGATTCAAAATCTACTTAACTGACATCCTACCTCACTTTATCTTCCCTTTATTCTACTCACACAATGCACTAGAGGGAACTAGAGTCCTGCACTCAGGGCACAGAGAAGATGCACACATCTAGTTCCCTCTGACACTCACTGAATTATACCATGTGAACAGGCATTTACCAGTAATGGCATAAATATGTTTCCTACTAAAGGGTTTTCTTACCAGAAAGAGTAGCTAACATCTCTTGGTGTCATCAGAAAACTGACTGATCCTTTCATTTACCAGAGACTGTTCAAACTGGCCATTCGCTGCCACTTACTACCTAAAACAGCTTTCCTAACTGCTGTATGTGCACTGCTTACACTCACATAGGCCATCCAAAGAGGCTTTGGCATGCTGTGGAGTCTGTGTTCAGAAATTTATATGAAATTTGTGTGATTGATTTCTCTATGTAAAGGACTAAGAACCCCAGTTTTTATCGCCTTATCTCTGGGGACTGACACATTTGATCACAACAGTCTAGACGTTTATGGCACAATGTTGTGAACAACTTTAGTCAAATGAGGTCTGTCTTAAAAAAAGACTCCTCCTACTGCTTCAGCACAATGTCTTGTGTAAACTACTTCAGCATAAAGACTCATCAAGTTCCTGTTTTGCAGCACATGCTCTCTTAGCTGTGCAGTTGGAGGGTCTATTTTTGAAAAGCACCAACACAGGAGGATGTGGTCTCCGTATTGTTTCCCTTCGTTGGCGTTTCTCAGTTGTGGTACATCTGGGATGATCTAGGACACAGATTACAGTGCTCACTGGTAAGATTTATCTCGCTTTGCTGGTTGTCTCTAATTTTATGCGCATTAAAAACATTTAAGCATCAACTTGCATGTGCATCTCTGCTCATATCAGGCTGTCTGTAACTCGTTTTAGAACGAGCATCTGTCACCCAGCTTATAAGAGACCTAACGGCAAACTTTAATTCAACCTCTGCAGATTTCCTGTTCCTCTTCTTTTGTTGAAAGCTGATGTTGATGTAACCAGGCTGTCACGCCATAAAAATACATTTGATTGGCTTAAAGTGCAGCAATCCTATTGTGTCAAGTTCCCATCAAATAATGGTTTTTTTTTTTTTTTTGCATTGTGGCACGTCATGTTTACATGGCAGGCCTGAACAATATAACCTGAAAGCATACAATGGATTAACACCTGCTTCCTCAGTGGACAATTGATGGACTTGCTCGCTGCTAGGGGATATGCCAGGTAGCTGCTGCAAACAAATACTTCCAGCATATCCTTGTTGGTCATGTGCTATGTGCAGATGTAGTTATTTCGTGCCCTGCAGCTTTAGATTTTAAGCTTGAACTACGACTACGAAGCCACAGCATGACTAAAAGTCATTGTCTGTGTCAGTGACTTGTTTCATGTTCCGCTTTAATTCCTGTTTTTCTGTATCCTCTGTTACGGCCGTTCCCAAGTAGAGGATGTGTGTCTCTGTGTTTGTGTGTGTCTTCATGTACACAAACAAATTACACAAAGTTTGAAATCATTACCTATAAGAAATACCGTAGGCAGCTGAAAGTAAGGGATATGTGGCTGAAACATCTCATTAGACTGGTGATGTTGGTGAAAGGTTAGCTGAGTTCATCTGACCATGGAAGCAAGCCCCTTAAAAAAATAAAAGTTCGGCGTCACCACTATGTTGCAATACTGTGAACGCTCTGCATGTCTACCCATGTCTAAAGAGAGTAGTTCCATTTTTCTTTTAAAATTTCAACTGGACTCTTTATCCACATTTCAAGCTACATATTTTTGGTTGTTGCTGAACTCTTTGGATAATTTGCTATTCAAAATAATGCCTACATATTTTACACTGGGCCTGCTGTCTAAAACAAGCTGTTGTTAATCTTCTTCCCCTTCCTTTAAGCTAATTGTCTTCTCATTGACTGCCTCTGGTAAACAAGTTTGGACAGCAGGTGGGTGGGGCTGTTGCGCCTGAGATAACCGTATAAGGGATATCCTATCTCAGTGACATCATATGAAGCTGAGACAAGAAATAAGTGCTGGAAAACACATGTTTGGAGCAGTCTGAAGCCTTGAAACGTTTTGCTCACATTATTTCATTAGGCATGCTTAATATGAGCATCGACAATATATATATAAATGACACAAGATGTTCCCTTTAATTTACACTGTGTGCCTCAGAGAGGCCTTTTCCCGTTTTGATTGGTTGAGATTAGCCCATTTTTCCAGTTACAGCTTCCTTAGAAAAAGTACCAGGGGAAATATTCCTTCTCATCCATGTCATAGGGTGTGATCTGAGTTTAAGTAAATACTGCAGCAAACCATGTCTCAGGGGAATCTGCTCATGCTGCTACCTACTTCACTGTGCGCTTTTTATTGCAGCTAAATGTGTGAACGCCCAAACCACAGGTGCATGTAAGTGAATTCCAGCAATTCTTTTTTCTTGTGCGACCATGTTTACTTCAAAGTCACACATTTGCTTGATTTAGGACTAAAGAGGCTCAAATAGGAAGTTGTCCGTTTGTAAGTCATTTCCAACTTGCTTGTGAGTCACATGAATGTGGTGTCACCAGCTGATTTTAAGAATGAAAAAGTAGAAGTTGTTGAGCTGTTTTCCACCAGCTCATCTCCGGTCCACTCCCCCAGTCTGTGACTCACTGGCATTACTAGGAAGTGCCAGTCTGCTGTGGTTTTTTACCCTGCTGTGGACACTGGTTGGACACTTGCTGTTTGCTTGTGAGAGCAAGTGTTGGTCTGGAAAGGGATAAACAATGATTGTAAAGTGTGGCCAGCACCATCAGTGGGAAGTCTGAGTGACTGAAGAGACCAGAGACCAAAAGAGACCAAAGCATCAAAGGGAGTAATTTAGCTTTTTTCTATTTGTCTGCCTCAGTAGAAGACGATGCAGACGCTGGATCAGAGCTCATGCACCGAGGATCGAATCCAGCATGTCCTCGAGCGCTGCCTCAGTCACCTGGGTGTCGACACTCCTGACACACAGCTCTGGAAAGGTAGGATTCAAAAGCAAAGCTGCTTTTAATGGTAACACCCCAGAAAATGATATCATCAGCCTAACAAACCACTATGAGGGGGCGGGGGAAGACATGTTAAGACTACTGGTGGAAAAACTGTAAAACTATTTAAAATAATATTATTTAAAATATTATTTAAAATATTAAATATTTATTATTTCCAAATAATAATAATGTAATAAGACTTATACCCTCAATGAACTGGGAGCTGTAAGAGAAAAATGGGAATTGAAAGTGGTGACACACAGAATGAGCAAGTATCCGGTTATGCAAGATCCTTTTTTAAAATTTCTAACTAAAAACCCTTCATTGAAAAACAGGCAGCAAGTGAAAGTGGCGTCATCGTTTTCAAGCATCTTTCTAACTATAAGCCGAGTACCTGAACAGTCTGTTTACTGGTTGCCATCAGACTGAAACCTAAAAGGAGAAATACGCAGCTCAGTTCAGGTTTTTTAAAATTTCTCTCTGCCCTGACTAGCCGGACTGTGCATCAATCGCTGGTCTTTGGAGGAACTTGTGAAGAGAGATCCCCACAACTTCCTCATCCTTCTACAGCAAATACTGAGGAAAACAAAGGAGGTGAAAAGCCGAAACACCAACATCAATTTCTGCGCTGTTTATTGCTATAGGAGGAAAGGCAGTGGTTTCAATTCAAGTTTTTTCTTCCTCTACAGGTGCTGGAGCAGTGTCAGTATGAGCTGGTGGTGCCGCTCTCGCTCTTGTTCTCTTCCACCCTCCTGAGAGTGAGTTATTATTTACTGATCAGGACAGAAATGAGAAGGAATCCTCCCATTATCAGCTGCACAGTAAAAACATTTGTGGAACTTACATTAACACTTACTCACTCTTGCAGGCTCCTTACTTGCCAGCAAACAGTGGCGTGCTGCAGGACGCCAACCTGTTGTTCCATGGTTTCCTGTCCTGGCCCGAGCCCTGCAGTTCTGCTGCTAAACGTCTGCTTAATGTCATCCAGCAGGAGCTCCGAGCACCAGGTTGCAATGAAACTAATATGCACAGCAGTAAAATATGAAAGACATAACAATAGATACCACCAGTAGTTACTACTAGCTAAGTGTTTATACAATAATAGTGAGCGTCATTGGCAGCAAAGCCAGTTTAATAGAAACAAAAAGAAGAAGGTTGTATCCTTTAATCAGAGAAGGAGGAAGCAAACTGAGTTCAAAACAAAGCAGCTAACAGATAGTTTAGAGTTAACTCAAAGCTACTTATCAGTTTAATGTTAATCAGACTTGGTTAATCAGGTAATCAGACTTGACCAAACAATCCCAAATGGTGGTTAATTCTGCTGGTAAATGTGGAAACTTCCACCAGTAGAATTAAGTGCCACCTAATATGAATCCACTTAGTGACTGACTGCTGTTGACACTTGTTATGTATTTAGTAAAATCAGTTTATAGTTTTGTGGTACTACTTTCTGTGTAAAGTAGAGAACACCAAGTGTGGTGTATGTGCGCATTGATGTGCCTTTCCTCAAAATGGTTATTAAAGTAAGCTACTAACAACCAAAAAGGCATTGTTACTTTACCAGTTAAGTTATAAGAGAGAATATAACAACACTGAAGGTCTAATAGAGTTCATTTGGTGTTGACACATGAAAATATAGAAAACACTGGTTTGGTTAATTACCATGTGACCACATGGAGGCAGTGTCTCCCTGACAAAACCACCTCATGCATTCATACTTGTAGATCCATGTATTTGACCTTTCTCCTATTTGTTTGCTGTAGGTATTTCATTTCAAAGACTGGTAAGGACGGAGCAGGGTATTTCCCATGAGATTCACGGCTCTAAAACCATGTAAGTCCACGAAAAATGTAATGATTACAGAATGTGAGTGAAAATATTAAAAAAAAGATCTGTTAAATGAGTTAAACATTGCTGATATTTCTGTGCGCACTAAACATTTGCGTGTGTGTTTGTGGGCGTTAATGTATGCAGCACGGTACTGCTGGTGAGTCCAGATGATGATGTTCCTACAGAGGTGCAGTCTGTCTCCGAGCAGCTGAGTGCCTCCCAGCATTGCAGCAGAGACGTCACCATCACTCTGATCCTGCACAGCTTTCAGGCAGCTCTGGGCACCAAACATGACCTACAGGAGCTCCACAAAGCCCTGCAGGTGACTCCTCACTGACTGTTTTGGTAACACTTTTTAATGTGACTATACTTTTCAATTGCATATTACTTAAAATCACTTACTTAAATTTGCCTACGGTATAATTATTTCTTTGCTTCCTGTGAAAATCTGACTTGCCTCCCCCTTATTCTAGCATACCGCACCTTTATTTGTAGGTAAATATTATTATATATTATATGTAATTTTACTGTATTACAGGAGAACTACATCCCTAGTTGCAAGCTGTAAATATCTAAAGGTTTTTCACAATTTTTTCCCCTTAAAGTTTTTTCTTTGTTTGTTTTTTTTCTTAATGTTTAATGTTTCTTTCAGAGTAAGCAGCCTGAGGAGCTGGACCAGATTCTGCAGTCACTGACAGAAAGCATGGAGATGGCAGCCTCTGCAGCAGATCTTGGATCAGCAAGAGAGGGAATACTCCAAAGAATGGAGAGGCTCAAAGAAAGCCTTGCTATACCTGCTCGTGCCGATGAAGGCACAGACATGGGTAGGTCAGGGAATAACATGAAATAACATGAAAGCACTATATATGAAAATGGCGCTGTTCACTTTAATCTCAGTATTTCCTCTTCTCATCAGGAGCTGTTGACATTTTCACGCTGCCCTTCCCCAAATGCCACAAATGCCACTGGGAAAATGATAACTTTGGTAACAAGCTCAGTTTAAACAGATTTATGACTAAAGCTTCCTTTAACTGAGCTACAGGATAATCTGCTAACGCTAATCCTGCTCTTTGCATCACTGCAGATGTTCTGAAACACATTCTTGGAGCTCAGAATGACATGGATTCATCAGACTGTTTCCTTAAAACCGGACTTGACGATGATGACAATAACGACACCAGCTTTGATGAGGAAGACGAACCGGAAGGAAACAAAGATCATCCTGAGTTTCAAAGTCATCGCATCTCCACCGCGTCCTCGTCCTCCAGGGACTCTGGCTATTCTCTGTCTTCCAGCTGGTCTGTGCCGTCTGGCTCATCGGGTGTGGAATCGGGCGAGGAGACAACACAGGAGGACATAGAGGAAAGACCAGACAGACAGCCCAAACCTAGAAAGAAACCAAAGAAGAAGTCTAGATCCCTCCTAGGCTTCTCTTTGCTTTTCAAGCCCTCTCGCAGTCCTAGGGTTTGCCGCCGTGTCCAGAGCATGGCCTACCACAAAGACTTTGAAAGAACTCAGTCACACCTCAAACCCTCCAAAGTTCATCCCCTTCATGAGTCCCCTGCTCCCTTGGATCCTCTTTCCCCTCAAAAGCATTTGTGCGTCCGCAGGAGACCGATCCTGAGTTGCAACGAGGAGGATCTGGTAGAAGCACCTACCCTCGTCAAGGTGGTGGTGTTTGGAGGTGACAGAGAGGCTGGAAGGCTGGCCAGAGCCTACAGCGACCTGCATCAGAAAGAGAGCAAATGTCCCCAGCTCACCAAGGTGTGCAAGCTGCAGTTTTACTTTGTTCCCACCAAAAGACAAAGTGGAAGTCCGGGAGGAGGGCACACACCAACTGAGGAGCGGATAGTAGGTTTAACCAAAACCACTACCTCTGTGGTGAGAACATCTGCCACCTCTGCATCTCAGTTTATCCCGTCTTTTATCTCCATATGTTCATAGATAGGATGGGACCACTTTTAAAGAATAATCCTTAAAACAACTTTTAATTTCATTGATCAGCTATGAATGAGTACTTTATGTGCCTGGCTCCAAAAAAAACGTCTTTTCATTGTTCATAATAAATTCGCTTTCTCTCCAGGACTTAGACGTCAAATATATAGACTGTACATTAAAGATGGATGTAGCCAGCAAATTTATTTTAGTTTTGTTTCGATACCTTTATCTGAGCGTTTTGCCTGCTTGCTGTTTGTTCAACTTTACAAAACCAACTTGATAAGAACTTCATAGCAACACTTCAAATCATCATACAATCAGCTTCTCTCTAAATAGATTCATGTCAAAATTGATACTGCGTTGCGTTAAATAAAACTTCAACAAATGATATTTTGACATCATTAATGAAGGGAGGCGAGAAGTCACTTTCTCATAGATTTCTTAAAAGTCTGGAAGAGAGGAGTCGCCCCCTGCTGGTAATTAGAACAATTTCATCAGACTGTTCCTTTATGAGTGGTTGACACTATTTCTGAACATTACCCAAAGCACTGGCTGCTGAGTTCGCATTAATCTGATTTTGTAGACATTTTTTTAACAACCTGCCATTTCTGAAGTTTTCTCGTTATAAACTTAAAACTGATATATACACTCAATGGCCAGTTTATTAGGTGCACCTTGCTAGTACTGGGTTTACAGCTACTACTTTTAGAGATTTTTGGTCCATATTGACTTGATAGCATCAAACAGTTGCTGCAGATTTGTCGGCTGCACAACACACCGGGTAGCATTAAGCACTGAGTACTGTAAAATAACAGCCATGTTTTTATGGCTGTGCAAACAGTTTGGATAATAAAATGTCATTAATATAATTGAACAGACAACCTTACTTTTCATACAGGACTCAAATGGCCTTGCAGTGGACGACTGGACGACAGATATAGCTCACATGCTGGGTATAATGGATCCCTGGTATGAGCGAAATGTCCTCAGTCTGCTCAGCTTGTCCTCTGACGTGCTCTCTCAGGTATATTTTACTCAGTCACCATCACCTCTCAGTGTTTCATACGCCACACAGTAGAAGTCTATAAAAGTCGCTGATGTTTTTCCAATCACTATCCTTAAGTGATGAAGTTGAATTACAGGGAATAAAGAATCCAGTGTCCTTGTTTTAATTTTTCTTACAGCAAACTAGCACTAAAAGTAAGCTAGGCCTCATTTTGGACACATCCTTTGAGGTCTTGTGAGGCACTTGCTATATGAAAGGAGCAATGAAATGGCTGGAGATCATAGTGATGATCATAGTAAATCTCTCAGTTTTTCCATGTGTGGAGGACTTTTTGGAGATCTGAAAACACCTCATGAGCTGAATCAGTTTTGTGGGGACTTTTCAGTGTTTCAGAAGTTCATCCTAAAAATAGCGACCTTTTCAGTTCTCCTTATACCAGGGGCGAGTTGGGCAAAACTATTTTAATGAGCATACTTAATTTATGCGCATGCTGCCAACATAACAACATAGTTTGTTTTGTTTTTTTAAATGACTCAGGCGGCCTCTAAGGATGACAGCGTATCGCACAGCAACAGCGGTACGGAGCAGCTGCCCCTGCTGGCTGATTTGGTGCTTTATTACTGCAGACATGCAGACCAGCCTGTTCTGGTGCAGCTTTACCAGGTTGAGGTCAGAGCAGATTCATGCGCACACACACACACACACACACGCAGACAGACACATACACAGGCATGCACAGGACACAATAACCATGAATACTTCCTTCCTCTGCACAGCTCACCCTGGTTGGAGGAGAGAGGAGAAGGGAAGTATTTATTCAGTCTCTGGAGCTTGGACACACGGCTGGAACCAGAGCTGTGAAGGCCATGGGTGAGTCACACTCTGAAATCAGTCTGTGATGTCTGTAATCAGACAGCAGCGACACCATTCAGGCAAACACACACTTTTGCACATGTGCGTCTAATTTTGCCTTGTGTTCTTTCTGAAGGTGCTGCCAGCAAAAGGTTTGGCATTGATGAGGAACGAGAGGCTGTCCCTCTAACACTAAGCCTTGCATACAACAAGGTATTGTTCCCACACACTCGTTTCCTGCAACACAAGCAATAAGATGATGTTTAAATTCACAGCCTGGCGTATTTCCTTAATCTGTGACTCGGCAACAGGTGGCAATCAGTGGGAGGAGCCAGTGGATCAATAAAGAAATCATGTGCACATCGATTAATCTTCACAAACAGTGGAGGACACCTCAGCAGCTCGGTGCGTGTGATTCCCACTTCTTCTTTTGTTTTTTTCTTTGTCTTGCCTATGCTTTGTTGTAAGTTAAGCTATTCAAATATTGCCTGTGCAGATTCAGCAGAGAGCCTGCAGCTCACAATGACTGAAGTCCTGAAGAGGCAGTGCTCCAAGTCCAAAAAGGGCTACAAACAGGTGAGGGTGATATTAAATGTGATGACGTGCTCACTCTCCCTTTGAAACAACCCCCCTTCCCTTCCTCACACTTCTTCTCCCTCCGGCAGCACATCTCAGTCTCAGAAGTGAAGGTGGACAAGATGCAGGTGAATGGGAGAGATCCCGGGACGACGTTTGCTGTGTGTTTGGATCAGGATGAAAAGAAGTTTATTCAAAGTGTCACCAGGTATAAAACGAAGCATCACCTCTGACTTTGGTGGCAGAAAGAATTCCTCCTGCATTTTAAAGCCTTGGAAAATAAATATACTCTGATGCGTGACTTACATGAAAGGATCAAAGCAACGTGTTAAAATTACACTGTTACAAGCAAAAGATGTGGACAGATGTTGAGCTGCTGATCTTTCATATTTATAACTTGAAAAACATATCAGCTCAGTCTTTCATTTGCCCTCTTTCTTGGGACCCCTACACAAAGAAAACACTCTCACCAAACTTCAAAATACTTTAACTTCTAATAATGTCTTGGAGCATAAATTGATAACAAAAAATAAATTTAGTAATTTTATCCAGACTTCCACAAAAACCTTAGATAAAAAGCCCAAAGCTGGTGGATTTATTACAGTTTCTTTATGACCTTTCTTTTCTGTTAACAAAATACGAAAAATTCCCAAGACCCACTTTAAGCAACAGGACCAATTGGCTCATTTTAAAAGCATTTTCCAGACCTGCTTCTTCTTCTTCAGAAAGAAGGACACCAGATGAGCTGCTGCACTTTTGTATTTGTGCATTACTGTAGCATTAACAACAAAACCTTTAAGGTTTCAGCCCCAATTATGAAGCACAATAAATCAGCAGCACTTAATCTACTTGATTTAAATATCAACTGAACAAAGCTGAACCAAAGTGTGCTGTATATGTTATCTTTTGTTGTTGTCAGTGCCTATATACTATTTATACGCTGTCCTTATGTATATGCTGTATATATAGTAATTAGTTCACTGTCCCTGATTTATTCCATAATTTATTCCAATGTCTTTGCACTCAGCACCATTGCACAGCTACATACAGATATGCCACACATGCTGTTATTTTCTGTTTTATGTAATCTGTTAAATGCATTGAGAGAAAATGATGGGGATGGGGGGCAAATTTCTTTCTTGTGCCTCCTTTTTCTCCGAATGTGAATCACAACCTCAGCGTCTCCGAGTCTAATGCAGTGTTGCTCTGTCTCGCCCGCAGGTGTGAGGTGTCTCTGTGCTGTAAGCCGGGAAGCGGTTTGGACTGGAGGACCTACCAACCGCTGCTGGGCCAAGTTCAGCCTCTGCACCCATCCTACTGCTCTATGCTCTGCCTCCCCATCACCTCTTTCTCGTCCTCGTATCCATGACCAGCTCGGTGCCGCACTGAAGAAGAAGAAAGCTGTGGGATTCTTTCTAATGCTGGGATGTTTGAGGACAGGGACACTGTACAGCTGGTGAAAAATAAACAGACTGACAAAGAGTGACATTTTTTCATGCGTGCGCCACAATTGAGATTAAGGTGTGCCGCCTTGTTGTTAAGGAAGTGTACGCATCTTTTTCTTCTGACACACTGGCACGCTCACTGCATACTGAGGAATGTGGGTGTACTTGTCGGTGTGTTGGGGGATTTTACAGGTTCTTGTCTTACCGGCACTGTTTGTGTAGGGGTGGGTTAAAATCTGCTGTGGGTGATTTGAAAACTGATTACTTGAGTACTAATGTGTACATTTTCAAGTCAATAATGTTGTGTAATAAACTAAGTTATTTATTCTCATGTGTTGTTGGTTTTTTAAACCTTCATGAGCATTTGCATTTCACTTTGTTTTTGTAGCTCATCCAACTGAAATAAAGACTACACTCATCTGTTTGGATAGTGACGTTTTGTTTCAGAATTTTATTTCCTCCAATAAGTTAATCACACCCTACCGAGCATGCTTAAAATAGCAATGTGATGATCATCATGGCATTATGTCAGTAACAGGAAGCAGCAGGGAATATTCAGGAGGGAACTGTGTTCATACTTACTTGAAAACGCTCGCTCGGACAGAAGCTTCTGTAGTAAGCTTTGGAGAAATGCTGCACACAGAGCAGGAATGAAAGTAACAATGCTTTGCACGATGCGATGTATTTATAGCTGAGCCAGTCATCGGACAACAAAGCAGAAGTGCACTTAACTTTCACTGCAGGGTATCAGGTATTTGTACTCAGTTCAATTTTTGTCGTTTCGGTTGCTGGGCTGTTGGGGACTAGTGCTGAACTCTCTCCTCAGAGGAGAGGGCTTTTTGTGATTTGTTCTGGTTTGAGTCAGCTGTGCTAAAATTAAGCCTTCAAAAACTCTGAAGAGTGGAAAGGATGGTCGATCCCACAGGTGAGAGTTTTCATTTCTTCATGGGCATTCTCGTTTCACCAGTAAAAGCTGCAGTTTCGGAGTCTAGAGAATGCAAACAAAATGTGTGTGTGTGTGTGTGTGTGTGTGTGTGTGTGTGTGTGTGTGTGTGTGTGTGTGTGTGTGTGTGTGTGTGTGTGTTTTAACAGCTAAAGAGGACCTCTCCTCCACTTGGGACTCCAGCTTGTGTGATGATGTCCAGGCTCTTTTCAAAGAGATGAAGAGCGAGAGTTGTTCCCACAAAGGTATCCACTACTGAAAGTATATAAGCGCGCTGAAATCAAAGTCTGAAGTCAAAGAGCAACATAATGGATTATTAAAAACTCGTCATCATTGCTGAGAAACGTGTTTGTCTAGTAAAACAGACGCTTCCGTTAGCAGATAGTTTGCATCAACACAGGCGATCATTTTAACAGTATTGTTTAATTACTAATTATAATAAATAGATTCTAAAACTGTGATATATTTCCTTTTCACTTCCTGTTTTCCTTCCCTTTGTTTACAATCTATTACACATACAGTCACTGGACACTTTATTAGGCACATGCTCCTAATACTGGGATAGACTCCTTTTCCCTGCAGAACTGCATTAATTCAACAAGCTGCTGGAAACATTCATCAGAGGTTTTAGGTGTATGTTGACGTGACAACATCACTAAGCTGCTGCAGATTTGTTGGCTGCACATCCATGATGTGACTCTCCCAGAGATGCTCTGTTTGACTGAGATCTGGTGAGAAGGCCTGAGCCTCTGATACAAAGCAGAATAGATCCATGCTTTTATGCTGTTTCATGTAAATTTTGACCCTACCACCCAAATGTTGCAGCAAAAATTAAGATTAATCAGACCAGGCAACATTTTTTCAATCTTCTGTTGTCCTGTGCAAACTGTACTGTAGCCTCAGTTTCCTGATTTTTGGTGGCAGGAGTGTCAGTCTGTTGGTGGGGCCCTGTCTGCCTACAAGGTTTAATATGTTCATATTTGCATTCAGAGATCCTCTTCACCTTGGCTGTAACTAGTGGTTATTTGAGTTATCATTGGCTTTATCAACTTGAAGCAATGTGCCCCTTCATCTCTCAATTCTGGACTCAACAAGACATTTTCACCCAGAGAACCGTCGCTAGCTGGATATTTTCTCGTCTTCTGATCATTCTCTGGAAACTCTTGAGATGGTTTCCATGATCAGCAGTTTCTGAAATACTCAGATCATGGTACCTGACTGGCACCAACAACCATTCTGATGCTCGATTTGAACTTCAGCAGGTCATCTTGACCTTGTCCACATAATTAAATCCTTTGAGCTGCTGCCACGTGATTGGTGGATTAGATATTTCTATTAATGAGCAGATGAACACGTGTACCTAACAAAGTGGCCGGTGAGTGTAAAGTATTTACACATGACTATGTGACTCCTAAAGCTGTGATTTATAGTTTTGAGTGAGGGATACCTAATTAGGGGCTGCAGAGCTTAGTTATTTTAAGCTAATTAGCTAATAGTAGTGGTATCAACTTTCCACCCTTTTCACACACAGTGGGGTAATTTAGCTGCTAAAATAGATAGTCACACTTATCTGAGACAATGCAAGCAAACTACTGTCTGCCTGATTTGCAGGAATGCTGGTATGGAACCTCCAAAGGAAGGTGGAAGTCAATCCTTCCTGCAGCCTTTCAATAATCTCAATTCTGGTCCAAAAGCTGGAGAAGACGTTAACAACAGTTTCCAAGGTTTGTCCTTCATCAAGTCTAGTCAAAATCAAGTTGTGCAGTTGTGCAAAAGCTGTGCATTTAAAGACTTTCTTTTCTTTACTTCTGCTTAAAAAGTACAAAATGAATTCAGATACTGAATTCTTGTTTGTCTGGGTTTTTTGGCTGGTGTAGCTCCATGAGAAAAAAACCTACATGTCTGTCAGCCCAGTGCTGCACACGCTCTACTATGTAGTCATTCAGGTAAGACGCACTTGGCAACACACAGCTGAAAATACGATATTGTTCATGAAAACACTGCAGCAACAGCAACAAGCTGTAAATAATGTACAAATACAGGCTGAAAGGCTTTTCTGTATTTCAATGTCCAGTCAGGTGTCACAATTCCTAAAGGTCTTTATCACAAAGCGTACGAGTGTTTGGGGAAACTGCTGATACTGCCATCGCCATACTCCGCTGTGGCTCTGCACACTCTGAGGAGCATCAAGATGGAAATGACTGCACCAGGTATCACATATCCTTACACGCGTGACCTCGATACTAAAATCCGCCCTCACTCTTACCAGACAAACCCTTTCCTCAACAGGATCTCTGTACCTGAAGAGAGTCATCGCAGAGCAAAATATCAAGAGCGAGCATTTTGCTGCCAGGGAAAAGTAAGCAGGCCATATTGAAAGACCTCCAGGCCTGTATCAGAATGATTCAACTGTATATCGCAACATTATTGTCTCCTGCTTGTGTCCTGCAGAGTGTTTGTGCTGGCAGACCCAGCTGTGTTTTCTGTTTCACTGGAAGCTACGGTTAAAGCATACTTGGAAGTGTCACGCCGGCTCACAAACACACGGACTATGGAGAAAAGTGTGCTTTTCCATGTGCTGGAGACAGGGTTAGGGACGACCTGCCAAAGCTCCAGACTAGCTCAAGCTCTTGAGGTAAATACATCCATGAGGGTGCTTTGGACAAAGAAACAGTAGTGATCCCCAGAGGATGAATCCCATTCATTTTCATGATCCCAGATTTATTATTTACTATGTATATAAATATAAACATAAGCTACATGAACTAATCACCCATTAGTTCAAATGGTGTATATGTATAAATCAGGTTTCATTTTCCAGGTTTCAAAAACAGAACTTTAGTTCACGCCACCTTGATTTCTATAAATATAAAAAATAACATGTAATGCTCAGAAAAATCAAATCAAATCAAGGAAAACTTAACAAAATTAACTTTTTTTGCTGTGAGTTTGAGTCCAGCACTGAAAGGATTTGTTTTCCACTGCACGGTGACACGGTGGTTAGCACTGTTACCGCACAGCAAGAAGGTCCTGAGTTCAAATCCAGTTTGTGTTTACGTGGGTTCTCTCGGGGTACTCCAGCTTCCTCCCACCATCCAAAGACATGCACTTAGTGGGGATAGGTTAATTGATTCATCTAAATTGCCCATGGGAGTGAATGTGAGTGGGAAAGGCTGTCTGTCTCTGTGCATTAGCCCTGCGACAGACTGGCGACCTGTCCAGGGTGTCCCTGCCTCTCACCCTATGACAGCTGGAATAGGCTCCTGCGACCCTGAAAGGGAGAAGTGGAATGGATGGATGTTCCTGTGTCATTTTGTTCCCTTATTCACATCAAGCTATTCATCAAGATCTGATGTGTTCCCCTAATTTTTTTTTCCAGGTTTTAGAGGACCATGATGTGAGGCAATATTTCCAGGATGTGGTTGAAACTGTGAAGCAGAGTTTACAGCATGGTCCCGGCAGTCGTGCAGATTATCTGAAGGGGCTGAAGCAGATATACAAACACATCTTGGCTGCCTCTGAAAAAGGTCTGAGTGTAGTGTGTTATAACACAAGTTATTCTAAGTGGAGATAATAATAATAATATTTCTTATCAACTTCTCTCAGATGTATTGCATGATGAACAAGGTCCTGTGTACAGCACTACAGTGCCCTTGCCAGAGATGAACTTCCTCATGTGGACAGATGAAGAGATGCTATGTGAGCCCATCAAACAAACAAGAACTGATGCTTCATATCTATAATCTTACCACACATACAAGAAGGCTGCAGTTTTACTTGAAACTGACGTTAAATTTGTCTTTCCTTAAGGGAATCTGTTGACAGACTTTGCCCTACCTTCTGGCTCCAACTCCATTAAGGATGACAAAGAAAGGATCTCAAGAGACAGCGGGATAGTGAAGGACTTAAAGGACTCAGACGAAGCAGAGCAGCTGCCTTACATGGCTCAAAAGACACTGTGGGAACGGAGAAATGCCTTGAAGAACTCAAAGTCTGCAGAAAAACTGAGTCTGATGGAGGAGAAGATGAAGGAAGATGTTACCAGAAACTCGCTTCTACTCAAAGAGGAGCGAAGTCACACGGCTCGAGTTGTGGTACTGGGGGATGACAGCACCCTGGGAAAGCTCACCAAGGCTTATTACATCATACGGTGAGGATCCCAAATACTGGAGTGTGTGTATGTGTGTGTGTGCATGCCCACTTTTAAATAAACTTTTCTAAAAATGTCCATACAGCAAGAAAGAGGCCAAACGTAACATGCTGACCAAGAAACTAGACCTGCAGCTGTACTACATCCCAGTCTCTGATGCAGAGGCTTCACCGAGTTCACCTGTGAGTTACACTGACACATTCAAAGCAGCTCTGACAGGTGTGAGTGTAGAGGACTACGTAACTCTTAATACTCCTCACAGGATGAGAGCAGGTTGTCTTTGGCGTCCTGTTTGGAGAGAGTGGATCCGTGGTACAGTGTCAACGTTAGCAGTCTGGGAGCTGCCATCCCGACGCTACCTGAGCTGGTAACCAACTGTAGCGATTACATCTTATTAATAATAACTATATGCAGTCCATCTAATCCTGTCCGCCCTTTGCACAGCCTTCTGTTTCCAGGAAACCGACAGAGCTGAGCCTTTACTTGTTGGACACCCTGTGTTACTACCTTCGCTGTGGGACACAGCCAGTTAACCTCCCGGTCTATTCAGTTAAGGTACAGCAGAGCTATCGTGTGTAGATATTGTGTTTTACATGCATTTAAATGTGGAAGGCAAAGAGCAAGGCTGGCTTTTCATGTGTCAAACATCGTAGCAGAATTCAGCTAAAAAGAAAATAATAATAAATAATGTCTATTTTTCTTACTTAAAGCTGGACTTGTGTCAAATCATGTAACTGCGTGTTGAATTTGAGTTTTAGAGTTTGGACAATGAAATGTTTTCCTGCTGATATGGGGACTTAGACATTTAGTATTAGACCTCCTGTGTCATATCTTTGTTTCATAATTTCTCACATTAGTTTTATTTGTGTGTGGATCTTTGTATCATTTTCAGTGAGTTTCAGTTCTTTTTCTCTGTTTCTAATGTAGTAATATCAAAGTTCACAGCCAAAACTGACTTGGCTTGTTCATTATTCCAATAATAGATGAGGGAACAGCCAAATTTTCAAATTGTATTCTTAAGCTCCTGAACCACATAGTTCAACTCACAGAAAGGTGAACCAGTCCCTGTGTTTGCATCTGAGGGTTTTCCCCTCTCAGGGATTCACTTATGCAACAATTTCTTGTTGTTGTTGTTGTTTTTATGACTGTAACAAATTTCATGTTGATCTAATTTAAATGCTGTGTTATTTTTGGAAACTGTTTTTTTTTTCAAGTTTTAGCATAAAATATTTTTCCTACAGTGTGTGGATAACAAATCTGAGCTAAGATGAGAGAAAATGTTTCACTTTATCCACTAGGTGGACCAAATCAGAGTACAAGAAATGTTGATCTCAGTTCATAATAACTTCACAAGCTTTTTGGTGACATGCACTGGCCAGTTTATTAGGTACAGTTTGCTGAATTCATTATTTATGAAAAAGATTCAACAAGATGCTGGAAACCTTCCTCAGAGATTTTGGTGTGTTGATCCACGATAATGTTCAGTTTTGGTGAACCCATTCTAATTCTAAAAGTATTGTGACTCTGATTGTAGATTTAGTTTCCTGTTCTTAGCTGACAAGAGCAGCGAACGGCGTGGTCTTCTGCTGCTGCAGCCCATCTGCTTCAATGTGTTGTGTGTTCAGAGATGCTTTTCTGCATGCTTCGTTTGTAAAGAGTGGCTATTTGAGTAATAATTTCATTCCCATTGGCTCAAAACAGTCTGGCCAGCAGACCAGCAGTTTCTAAAATACTCAGATCATGGTGCTCAGTTTGAACTTCAGCACGTCGTCTTGACCTACATGCCTTTATAAACATATGTGACTTGATCCTTACTGCATGCCTGAATGCACTGAGTTGCTGATTGTTTGACTCCATATTTGCATCAATAGCAGATGAACATGCGTGCCTAATAAAGTGGCAGATGGGCGTCCAAATGTCTTTCCAGCTCATTCACTGTTTCCAAACAAATTCAAATGTTCCAGCTTTAACTAAACTAAGTTTAGCAGTTACTTCTTCAGTGTAGAGTCTGGTAGGTGCTGTCATTCGTTTGTTCACGCTGGTTTTTGATTTGATTAAATATGCCGTGTGTTTAGATGACCCTCTCCAACTCTGATCTGGCCTCAGTGGAGGAGCTGTTTGTGTCCCACCTGGAGGCCGACATCCCAGATTTCAGACACCTTAAAGACTGGCAGCAGAGTATGTGTGCGAATCTTTCTGTGCATGTGTGTGTGGATATTGATGTAACCACGGTAACAGATGGCGACATAAACTGGCTCGTCTTTGACAGGGGAACCTTCTGTACGACAAAAGAAGTCATCGGTGGAACTCTTTGGCGTGGTTCTGTCGGTCAACTACACAAAGGTGCACCCCTTATCCTTTTACACTCATTAACACTGTCACACTTGCACACAGACTCACACTCACTGATGTTCTCAACAGGCCACTTTAAGCAAACGAGACGTTAAAGGAGAAGCATCTATGACCTGGCGTGTGGTGATTACCTCAGAGCCGGCAGCTTCAGCGTCAGGTTTGTTGTTGGTTTTCTTTTTTTGTTTGGGTTTTTTTTTTATCAATTGCTTTATTTCATTGCAATAAGAATTATGTGGAGAAAAAACTGAGTCATCCTTTTCATTTTGTTTAGGGGAGAGTTACCTGGCTGCAAGGTTTGACTCTCTGAACCCCGCATACAACACAGTAAGACGTTATTCTCTTCTGCCTTGGATTATTGGCTAGTTATATCTCATTATGCATGATGCAGTGGAAGTGCTTTATCCATATCTGAAGGCAACCGTTAACTGAATCTGTTAATGATAGAAAATCGAAACTCGAAACATCAGCATCAGGACAATGGAGCAACGAACACTCTGCGTGTGTCTGGACAAAGACCCTCGCAGGATATACACCAATGTCCAAAAGTAATTTTATGCTTCTTCTGTTTTTACTTGTCCACTCTCACCCTTTAAGAAAAACTAACATGCTGCATTGTTCTTTTACAGAATAGAAATCTCTCCATGCTTGGACCCGGGTTGCACCATTCGGTGTAGGTACAGCATCGGCAGCGAGCAAGAGCTGCCACTCAGCAAGTATCTGGACAAAGTCATGTCACTGCCAATCAACAGCTTCTCTGGTGTCAGCATGTGAGGGACACAGGCTGACTGCTTCACAGTCATCTTAATGTTACATTAGCAAAGCATATCCGTCCACCCATCAGTTCATTTTCTTCACCTCGCATACAGTTCAGGGTCGTGGTGGGCTAGAGCTAGAGGCAGAAGCAGGTCACCTCTACATTGCAGAGTAGAATCATCTACACTGTCTTGTGTTTAGTAACATTAATGTTAATCCCTTTGGATCCTCTTAATTTAGTAACACACAATTATTTGGATTCCATTATCTCTCTCGCTAACTGAATTCTAAATGCTTACAAATCCTGTGATAAGAGTTAACGGATCCTCTACAGGAGAAAAAGTAGTTAGGTTCTACTAACTAAGAATGCAGAGCAAGTCTGCATGTCGAAGTATCCAAATGCATCGATCTACCCCTGAATGTGTGAATGTTAGAGGTGTGTATGCAACAGGAAAAAAGTGCTTGTATGAACAGGCGTGATTGGTTGAATGAGGCTTGCAGTAAAATGTGCTTTGAGTGTTTGTATTAAAGCTCTACATAAGTACCTGTTCAGTTAATTTGCTTCAAAGACAAAGTACTACAAGTATCCAAGTGCTTGTTACCTGTGGCCATTTTTCAATAATAAACTTTATATTTTATAAGCTGGTCGTGGATTTTTTATGTCATAAATCAACTTAATCAGTGCAATGAAATACTACAATAATGCCATGTGGCATCCAGCAGACGAGGTTAAAGTCCCACATGCTGGGGAGGTAAAAAGAAAGAAGAAGAAAGAAACATATATGTGATTTGAACCTCTTGATGTATGTGAATTTTTAGGGTTGAATCAAGTTGAATCACCCCATGTGACACCTGTTAGAGAGCAGAGGTGTAAAAAAACAGCATGTGCTGGAGTTTGGTATTTTCTGCTTTGTGTCAAACTGCTGTACGATGCTTTCTGCGACTTGAGCCATGATCCAGGCAAACAAACACACAAGTTTTATTGCTCAAAAGAAAAGAAGTCCGGAGATTCAAATCCCCCCAAAAAGGGGGTCATTTTAAAGTCAGCAATAATCACACTAACTGAAGTGGTTCTTACTGAAGATTTTTATCTTTGCACTGAGGAGACAAATATAAAATTCAAACCAGATGACCTGCTTTAATAACGTGTAATTGGACATCAAAACAGAGGAGTTGGAGCTCTCTGATCACTCTCTGATGAACTGCGCCTATCGCCTAATCGAGCTGCGACGATGCTCTCTGTAGTGCACACGGGCATCCACACCAACAGGAGGAGCTATAGTCGTGGGAATCTGCGCCCACAGGTGTGAACTCGCACTGCTGCTGCTGCTGAGCGCGTACCCGACTGCTACAGGTGTCCAGAGCTCAGAGCAACAAAGGTTCAAACCCGGGAGTGCGCTGTCGGAGTCGCGGGTGGGAGATGATCGACAGAAGAGGATAAGGAACTTGGGCAGAATTTAAAAGGTAAATGTTAAAACTTTGTTTTTCTTCCTTTATAAAGTTGGCGTGACGTGGACTAGTCCTCCACATCTTGCAGGCACAGGTGCGTCCAGCCTGACGGGTGGTTTCCTGACAGTCTGTCATTTCCTCGTTTTTTTCGTGTCAGCTTATTTCCTCAAACACAATGAAGTCGCTGTAGGGTGATCATTTGAGTCTGTCTGCTTCGCATGTGAGTGTGGATAAGTTACTATAAAAACAGATACTTTATTATTGTTGGAGCTACAGCGAAATAAACGAGGGCCAGCCCTCAACTCATTTATTAAGGGCCTCTATCGCATTAGGAACAGCACGAGGAATCATTTTATTACCCGAGAACAGAAATAAATCGCCTGGAGTCTTCAATTTATTTATTTAAACAACTCTATATGGCCAACATAATGGCAAAACATAACTAAAATGAATGTCCACATTTAATATTTCTTAAATGCTATACAAGGATAGCATGACAGGTGTTTACTTTGACTGCACAGATGTTATCTGTGAGCAAGTAATGGATTCATTTTTAAAAGACTGGACATGAATAACTTGAGCTTATTATATAATATTAAACTAAAGTGTATTTCTATCTAGTTTGGCATCTTGACAATCCTTTCTTTAAATATGTAACACACATTCTAGGGTCAACTTAAAAAAAAGCAGATCTGAAAATGTAAAACTGAGGTCAGAGGTCAAATGCGACTGATATTTCCACGCAAACTGTAATGTGATATTTAGAGTCCTCATACACCAGTATCATTTCCTGATTTTTGCCAATACAAACAAAGTCAGCAGAATCTAAAGCACACTTCTGAAGATAAAAGACATATTATGAAAGTTTGACTTTATTTGTCCTTAAAAAAGGTCAGAGGTCAAAGGAACGTAATATTTAGAATCCCTATATATCTATATGCTGTCAATATAAACAATGGCAGGAAGAAACATAGTTTTAAATAGCTTTATATAGCATTATTACCACTTTGACCTTTAGATAATTTTGCCTTTCTTTAAGGAGAGGTCAGAGGTCAAATCTTTGTATGATGATGCCTGATGCCTTTTCAGAATGTATTAGTATCAAAAGACTGAAATGTCTGCACTAACATTTTTATATTTTCTCTGTCTCTCTCAGTTTGAATCGCTCCATGTGACAGCTAGCAGGACGGACTCTAAGCTGCTCAAACATGAAGAGGATCAAGCAGATTGACATAAAGCGAGCCCTCGCTATGGCTGGAACCTTTAACTTCCTGTGCTCCTGCGCTAAAGCATGCTTGCTGCCCTTCCTCACCCTGTACTTCAGACAGCTTGGCCTGACTCCTGCCATGACGGGCATCGTCATGGGTACCAAGCACTTTATTACGCTGGTGTGGAGCCCCGCGGCGAGCCTGCTCTCCAAACACTACAACAAGAGACGAGCAGTGATCTGCGGCTCTGTCGTGTTTTCGGCAGCAGCCGCTCTGCTCCTCCTGCTCATCCCGCACACGGATATGCATGCATGGACTTGTAACGCCTCGGATCCGCATGTCGGCCCACCCCAAGATCCATCTGATGTATTGTCAGTGAACATCACTGGACCTGTAACATCCCATCCAAAACCTCATGTTTCCCAGTCGCTTGTCACTCATCTTCCTGATGCTGATAGGAAAGCTCCTGTTATTACAAATGAAACTTCACCTCATCACCATCACAATCACAGTCATACCACTGAATCTCCTCTTCTTTATGCGCCACAAAAGAATGAATCAAAGGTGCTTGAAAGTTCCAGCAGCTCTTTGGCAACTCCGGTCAGAAACAAGAGGTCTGAGCTGAAATCAGAGCAGCAAACGGGGGAGAAAAAGGATGAGAGTTCTTTGGGCTTCCTGGGCAGCCTAAAGGTGATGGACACTCAGCATCAGCTCTTCTTCTTGATACTCATCATCATGTGTGTGTGGGAGGTGGCATCCGCACCCTTGGAGTGGAATGTAGACGACGGCCTATACGAATATTTAGATTTCGCGGATGCCTCGGACCGCTACAGCAGCACCAGGGTGTGGGGTGTACTTGGAGCAGCATGCGGGGTTGGGGTAACCGGCCTGCTGGTGAGCCGACTGGCATGCCTCATAGCTGCTCAGACCTCAAGGAGTGTGGTGCATTTCTACTGCTATGCCAGCCTGGCATTTCTGGTCCTGCCCCTGGCCATGTCCCTCCCTCTCTACCTGAACAAGAAGCGAAACAGGACCAGCGGGCTCCTGAAAGCCCTGCAACTGGTGCGCGGCTCCCCACAGGCTGTGCTCTGCGTCTTCACCACCCTGCTGGTCGGGGTGGCGAACTCGGCCATCGACAACTTCCTCCTGTGGCAGATGCAGGATCGCGGAAGCAGTGAGCTGCACATGGGACTATCTCTTGCCCTCGCTCTGCTCTCGCAGGCCGCCTTCCCTCTGATGGCTGGCCGAGTCTCCAGGCTGCTCGGCCCTAGGAGGATGCTCGCAGTTGGAGCCGCGAGTCTCGGCCTGCAGTGCTTCTACTACTCCTTCCTCTGGGGAGCGTGGGCTGCACTGCCTGCTCAGGTGCTGAGTTGTTTCAGCAGCGGAGCTCTCTGGTGGGCCGTGAAGCTCCAGTGTGAGGACATCGCCACACCAGGGGCTGAGAGGAGCGTCAGGAGGGTCTACAAGTCCCTCTCTATTCATCTGGGTAGTGCACTGGGGAGTTTGGCTGGAGGGTTTGTGGCCCAAAGCATCGGGCTCACATGGATGTTCAGAGGACTGGCGATGGTTTTGATGGTGTGGTGTGTGTGCCTGCCCCTGCTCCAGTGGAAAGCCCCCCACCACCGCAGGATTAACTATTCCCGCCTGCTGGCAGCGGACGCAAGCGAGGCCAGTGACTCCGAGTCAGAACAGGAGAGAGACTGGCTTGATAAAGCAATGGAAAATGACAAAAGCAACAACAACAGTGCAAGGAAGGTAAACCACTAAAACCTCCAGACGGTGAAAATACTAAAAGGAGCATAAAGCAATTCTGTGAATAAGAAGAATAAATTCACTGTCACATAATAAATGAATCAGATTTTGCTATTAATATGGAAATGGGAGTCATCGTTCCCTTCGAGCTCTGCAGCCTTGCTTAAAGATATGTCACTCTTCATCACCAAGTTGCACAGTCCAGATGGGGATGATTAATTTCCCACCCTGACAGGATTCATTACAATCAAAAGTGTTGACTTTTCCTTCTCATTACTTTTCCATCAGAATTAAATGTTATGTCATCCAGTCTGTCCCTCCATTTTTTATTTTATTTTCTTTTATCAATCTGTGAGTGTCAGCTCTACGGATGGATTTTGGGATTCATCTCTGGGCCTCCTGAGCTTTTACTAATGTACATTTGCATAAGCGGTTATTGTTTTCTAAAGCAAAGAAGGCAGCAGGATTACAGCCGAGCAAATCAATTACTCAGTGCCGCCGGGCAGCTTAAACAGCCTGAGGTATTGTGTTAATGGAAGCATGGAAGCTTCTCTCATGGTGTATAAACACAAGACGTGTGCAAAAGGTGAGGCCAAACTGTTGCACCACCACACCCGAACCTGCTGTTAATCAGCTGGAGGAGTCGCAGCTGACTGCTCTCACTTATCAGCTTTGTGTCTCCCTCTGGGCTCTAAACTCTGAACTGAAGATATAGATGAAGCAAGATGAAAATCTTTGTTTATGTGTATTGAACTGGGGTAACTTGAGCACATTCAGAATGTCTTGTGCAAAAATGACTTGAGTTGTACAGCCCTGAGCTGCGACGACAGTCAGAAGACACCTGTTTAAAATTTTATTTGTCTAATTTATATTTCTGCTCATGTCAGATGTTCTCTCTCCATAAAAGATGGATTTAGACTGTGAAACCTTAAATCTGCATTTCTTGCACTGACCAGCAGGGGGCAAATGCTACGTTTGGAGAAAGGACTCCAATTACATAGAAGTCTATATGAAAGAGAACCTATTTCTGAACCAATTTATCATAAATGCTTTTCCAATGAGTTTATGGTCTCAATTCTGAGCATCAAGTGTTCTTATTTTGTAAATTTTGGTCCAGTTTAGAGTTTAATAGACAATAAATGAGAGTATACTATAGGACGGGGTGGGCAACTACAGGCCCCGAGGGCCGGTGTCCTGCAGGTTTTAGATGTGTCCTTGATCCAACACAGCTGATTCAAATGGCTAAATTACCTCCTCTACATGTCTTGAAGTTCTCCAGCCGCCTGGTAATGAACTAATCATGTGATTCAGGTGTGTTGACCCAGGGTGAGATCTAAAACTTGCAGGACACCGGCTCTCGAGGCCTGGAGTTGCCCACCGCTGCTATAGGACATGGCTTCACAAGTACAAGTGTAACTTCATAGAGTCCTCAGTCAGATTCAACGTTGCTCAAGATGGCTATGGCATAAACTGCTGAACTAAAAGCTTTAAAAACCAGTCAGTGGAGTAACACTGGTTAAGTCCATCTTTTGTATACAGTCTGTGGGAATGCTGTAAGTCACAGGTGTCGAACTCCAGGCCTCGAGGGCCGGTGTCCTGCAGGTTTAGATGTGTCCTTGATCCAACACAGCTGATTCAAAAGGCAAAATGACCTCCACAACATGTCTTGAAGTTCTCCAGAGGCCTGGTAATGAACTAATCATTTGATTCAGGTGTGTTGACCCAGGGTGGTATCTAAAACCTGCAGGACACCGGCTCTCGAGGCCTGGAGTTCGACACCTCTGCTGTAAGTGGAAAAAAATCCCAAAACGTTTTGTCTCCAAATGAAAACTGTGAAATCTGATATTTTACCTCCGGTTTTGTCTTCACTTAAAAGTGCTAAACATTTAATTTCTATGCAGTGAAGTAGCATTGATCTAAGGGCTCCATAAGATTATTATAGTTGCAGGGTTGTTGTTTTTTTGTTTTTTTTAATGGTATATAAAAGAAATGATTGTGATGTGTTTGGGGGGTAGATAGTAAAAACTTGAATGTGCGACACATTTTGAGCCAGTTTTAGAAACAGTGTTCACTCTGTCGGGCTTACAGATGTTCTTGCCTTGTCATATAACATGAATGGCAGTCATTTTCCTTCATGTGCTTCTGGGCTTGTGGCAACAAATGTGTGAAGTGTCTGGCTGGCTTCGTGGCTGTGGGACATGGCTATCTATGGCACAGTGGCAGCTCTAGTGTGCGGGCAGACGCATGCTGCACTCCCCGAACATCTGGCCTGCTGCCTCGAGGGCCCGCCTGCGTGAAATCGAGTTCTCTCCACTTTGTCGAGAGCTGAACTCAGTCAGGCTAGATGAAAAATTCATGATGATAGACAGCTGGATTCTCCTGTGGAGAGTGCTACTGTTGTGGTTACAGTGGAGGAAACCATTAAAACGGAAGAAGTCTGTTTAACCTTTGTTGTCTTTTGTTGTTTTAAAATGAGGATACCTTTGTGCCTTTGCCTAACATCCAGTGAACCTGTGTAGAGATTTTTTTTTATGACCACCATAGTAATCCACACTGAGATAGACTGCGATTGACGCTGATGATGATGGTTCTCTGAGAGTGGAACCATGAGAGGTATACCTGAACTTTTTGAGGGAAGGATTTGAAAGTTTGACTAAAATGTCTCCGTTCATTGATCTCCATGAATTCTGATTCAGACTTTTGTGCTCCTCTGAAGGTGAAGTGAAGGGAAGTCGGTTCAGTTTTGGATTTAAAAAAGCAGAACTTGCTTATAAAGAGATTTCGTTCCCCAACTTTGGGAAAGAGTACATTCATGACAAGCACTGCTGTCTATAAATATCACCTGGCATGGCTTTAGGCTCCTTATAATCTGACATCCTTTAAGATCTTAATGTGACTCAGAGTGAAAGAACAAATTTAGTTTGGAGCATTTTTTTTTCTCTCTTGATGGATTTAATTATAATTTTCCACATTCTCCCACTTTGCACTCATTGCTTTGCTCCTGCCAGTCAGTAGGTGGAGCCTCGGAGCTCGCATGAGGTGCAACAGCTTTCTTTTTTCCATGCTCAGAGATCCACGGCTGTAGGACTGGATGGACTCAGCATCAGCTGGCAGCTGTCCTCTCTTTGTGTTTCCTCACACGTTTGGGCAATGCTGCATGGACCTGGGGGACACCTTTTAATATTCATTTTAAGCTTGTGCGAGAATCTCCTTTGAATTTCCTCTGCAGACAAAGAAGAAGAAGTGTCTTTTTTTTTCTTTTTAAGAAAAATGGAAAAAGAGAGAAAATCCTCTCAAGTGTGCGGCGCTCTGGAAGACACGCAGGTGGATGAAGCGGCGGAAAAAGCAGGTGACTTTCTGAGCATCGTGTTTGAGTTTGCCTGTGTGCGTGTGCTGTTGCTGCGAGAAGTGATCTAGGAAGGAAGCAGACTTTTAGATCCTTGAAGATCACCACTGTGAGCATCATGTTAAAGTTGTATGTCAGCAGGGCCGTAGCCAGGGCTCCCTCGGGCTGGGGGCGGGCTATGTGTAAGAAGTTTACTAGAATAGATCAGTTATCAACATTAATCCCATCTCGTATGGACAATTAATTAAACGATGTCAACCTTTTTTATTACAATTGTTTGTCATTCCCTAATATACTCAAATTTTAAAATATAAATACACAAATGGCAATAAAAGCAAAATGAGGCAACCAGCAGCTTGGTCTGCAGCAATGTGCCTGAAAGTAATCCTTTAATTTTTTTTTGTTTTTTTTTAATGAGAGCAAAAACTGTCAATCTCTTTAACTGACATATAGATTTTTTTTCTCTAAAAAAAAAAATGAAACGCAGTGGAAGATAATCTCCACGTATTCACATTTCTGTGACACAAGAAGAGGAAAAGTGGTGCATTCAGCTGAGGCGTGCACTTTTTTTTTTTTACTTAAAGAATGATGCAGCTGTCTGAACTCTGCAGCCCAAACAAAGTCTCCTCGGTCAGTAGTCCCAACAGCTGTAGTTTATATGCCGACCAAAATTAGAACATTTTACTTAAAATAACATTTTACTGAATTTGTAAAAAATATATATATATTTATGGGAACATCTGTATACTGTTAGGGCTATAAGTATTTGGACAATGACACTTTTTTCTGTAATTTTATCATAATTAATCTTAAATCAAAAAGTAAAAGCTGTGATTGAAGTGTGGAATTTCAGCTTATAGTTAAGAGACCTGACAGAGGTTAGAGTTAAGTGTCAATCATATATATTTCAGCCTGTAATATTCTTAATATTTATAACTGAACGATTTGTATATATTAGTGCTGTTTCTTAAATTTGTAATTTTTGTAATATATCGTATTATTTAATTAGTCTGTTACTGTCTTAGAGCAACTATAACCTACATCATTTCTTATGGATCATTAAAGTATTCTGATTGTGACCAACAAAGTTTTTCATTAATTGTTTTAGGAATAACATTTTTATGCCTTGTTCTCTGCATTCAGAGACTCAAACGTAATTAGTAATTAATGTTTTTAATGGTCCTCAGCTGGAAAAAAAGGGTGGAGTGCCCACTCCGGGTCAGGGACGAGTTCCTGCCCCAAGTGGAGGAGTTTAAGTATCTGGGGGTCTTGTTCACGAGTGATGGGAGAAGGGAGCCGGAGATCGACAGACGGATTGGTGCAGATTGTACCGGTCTGTTGTGGTGAAGAGAGAGCTGAGTGTAAAAGCGAAGCTCTCAATTTACCGGTCGATCTACGTCCCTACCCTCACCCATGGTGACGAGCTGTGGGTAGTGACCGAAAGAATGAGATCGCGAATACAAGCGGCGGAAATGAGCTTCCTCCGAAGGGTGGCTGGCCTCTCCCTTGGAGATAGGGTGAGAAGTTCAGCCATCTGGGAGGGGCTCAGAGTAGAGCAGCTGCTCCTTCACATCGAAAGGAGCCAGCTGAGGTGGTTCAGACATCTGCCAAGGATGCCCCCTGGGCGCCTCCTGGGTGAGGTTTTCCAGGCATGCCCCACCGGGAGGAGGCCCCGGGGCAGATCCAGGACATGCTGGAGAGATTATATCTCTCGGCTGGCCTTGGAACGCCTTGGTGTTCCCCCGGACAAGCTGGGGAAGGTGGCTGGGGAGAGGGAGGTCTGGGCTTCTCTGCTTGGGCTGCTGCCCCCGCGACCCGGCCCCGGATAAGCGGAAGAAGATGGATGGATATTTTTAATAGTGGGATAAAATTTAGAACTCGTGCTTCTGTGCTGTGTTTCCTGCCTTGTGTTGCTCTGCTTGGCCTTTGCTGCAGTCACCTTCAGCTGCTGCTTGCTTGTGGGTCTTTGCACCTTCAGTTTTGTCACACACTTATGGACCTACAGCAACATTCAAAAGGGTAAAAAAAAAGTTACGGTTGACAGCAGCAAAAATCTGAAAGGAAACGACATCAAAGATTTTTGGATTGGGTGCTCGAGACGAGTAAACGATACAGTTTGCGTGTTGACATGAAGCTTCTGTACAAAGTGAATAATTTAAAGTGACAGGGTGAAATAAAAAGCTTCAAACAGTTTCTGACAGAAAGCTCGGAGCCAAAAAAAAAATGACAAAAGGAACGCATGCAGATTGCTTCAACACTAAAACACCTGCTGATAATTAATATGTAGATGAACAGCGGCGGGATTGCCATGTGGGGAGTTTTGAGGGTTTTTGTTTGTGTTGGCTCGCTGTTCAGTGTGATTGTAGTATGTTTTCACACAAGGTCGGGTAATTAAAAGCCAATCCAAGCTCTGCTGGATGACTCATCGCTCCTGGTGAGGAGTAGGAGGCTGCGGGAGCAGGGTGGGGAATGCAGTTATTCAGGGACGTGCAGAGAGTTACTTGGGGGAAGTATCCACAAAGCTCTGATCACATCGTAGCGGGAAGCTGTTTTAGACCCAAGGTGGTTTTAATTGCTTGTTTGACTATCTTGATTTTGATTTTCCTGGAGAAATTTGCCACACATGGCTTACATGTTAAAATCCATTGTTGCAATCAAGTTAAAATAAAAACTGCAAGTATTCGACAAGCCAACAATACTGACTTTGCTTTCAATGTGCACAGACAGCAACAGCTTGCATAATTAGCCTGTGATGCATGAATCAGCACCCACAATACCAAAGCTCTGCACCTGGATCTCTTGAAAAAATCCAGTTGTACACCTGTCCTGCTGCTACATTTAAATATTAGAAGTATACATAGATTAAAGTTACACATGCAAACCACACGCTGGTAATAGTAATCAGCTGTTCTTATGAAGACTGCTCATCACACTCTATGCTATGCTGGGATTTCCAGGGTAATTCAGTTAACAAAAGATACTTAAAAGGGACATATCATGCTTGTTCAGATTTTTTTTTTTTTTCATGTACTCTACCAGAGTAGCTTTGCACAAGTCACAGTTCAAAATAATGCTTATTTATCTTAACAAGTCTGGAGGCTGTAGCCCCTCTGTTTATCCACCATCTTAAACAAACTGTGCTAGCTCTTTCTCCTCTTCTTTAAGCTAGTTTCATCTGATTGGCTGCCCCTTAAATATACGATTTGAATATAGGTGCGCCGGACATGACCATATCAGGGGTATCTACGGTGGCCCTGAGTGGTCAAACACACTGCAGCTTAAGAAAACAGCAGCAAATAGAAAAATACTGATGACCGTCAGTGCTACACCTCAGCCTCTTAGTAGATGCACCTATGGTAAATATTTGAAAATCCTAGGTGACTTCCTTCTTGACTTATAGCATTCAGAGATGGTTTTGGGAACACAATAATGTGACAGAACAGCTGTGAAAGTGAAGGAGACTGAGACACGCTTAAAAAAAGCGGAGGATTCATCTCTATTGTGATGGAGAAAAAGAAGCCACTCATGTGTGTTTTAATACTGTAGATACATGTTTGCTGTTAGCTTGTTGCTTCATGGTCTCCACAAAAGACAATAAAGCAACAAGATTTTTGTGATATTTTTTCTCAGTGTTTTTTCTTTTTCCATTGTGTTTTATTCAATTTCTGTTGTGTTTTGTGTGATATTTGCAATATTTTATATTTGTGCTTTTGACCTCTCAGGTCTACTATAGATAACCGCTCCCAGTGACTTCATTCAGAGCCACAAGGTGAAAAAATGGGCAAAACAGAGCACTTAGGGCACTCACGGATTACATACACTGAGATCATCATATAATACTCTGGCTATGTTTAATACGAGTGCACACTTTGCAGCTATACATACATGTTTAAAAATAAGGAAAAGCGTAACGGGTCCTCTGTATGCCTCCATGTTCGGAGCTAACTATGAGTAAACTCTCCAAGGTGTATTATCAGACCCAAACAGCTGTATTCTGATCTTGTCTGTCTCTCAGCAGATGATGTCATTTCCATGGCCGACTCCACAATCACCGTCGAGGATATCGAAGGAGAGCTGTTCAGAATCGAACGAATACGAGACATTCTCGTGCGGAGAGAGTCAGAGCTGAGATACATGTAAGATCTGCCTGTTCTCCAGACCTCTTCGTGTTAGGTACATTTAAACATGCTCAGGGCATAAATCCAGACTACATCTCATTAGTTTAGTTTGTTTTTTTAGGATTTATGGTTCTCTGTCTGTTGGAGGAGGAGAGCTTTTGTAAGAGGATGAAATATTCCTCTGTTATCTCATGTGATGTTTTACTGTTTGGTCCCCTGCTGCCACATACACTACAAAACTTTAAAGTTCAGGGATCTGAATGCACCAATATACTGCTAAGATACCCTCAGGAGTCAGAGATGATGCACCACAACTGTCAACCATCAGTGACTGGAGCAGCCATGTGGATGATGGAAGTGAGGAAAACAGCCGTGCTATTTCAGGCCTTAGCAGACGAACAGCACATACACACCCACAGTTTGTTTGTTATTTTATTCGATCTTGAAAGCTGGCTTTTGTTTCTGCTGGTCTTTTCTCATTATTTTGGCGCAGCAGAGTAAGAAAGAGAGGCTAGCACTGTATAATATAGCCATATGGTGAACTTGAAAACTGAAAATAATCATTGTTGTTCTGGGTTTTGTTTTGTCTTTTGATGAAATATGTCATAAATATCATCTCTTTTCATGTTCAGCCATAACCAGAGGGTGAGAAGTGGTGCACAGTCTCAATGTTCCTATCTCTCTTTTACTTTCACTCACAATTATTAAAGCCATGGTTTTACTTTTTTACTAAACATGTAGCTGGGAGTCTTGGCTTAAATACATGAAGCAGGAAAAATTGTGCAAATAACAACAGTTCTAATAAGAATCCTGTGAAAAATCTGTTAATTTACTCTGTTCATTTAATCTGCATGGTTTCATCCGTTTGACTGCATGCAGAAACCAAGCTGGTGCAATTACTTTTGTAGTAGTTCCCAGACTACTTTTAAATCAGGGTTAGCGCTCATCCTATTCCAGGAGAAGTGAAACCCAACTTGTCAGATCAATTATAGACACAAAGCCTATTTCAGATTCCCACTGATACGTATTGTGGTCAACATATGGTTCCATTTCCTAAGTAAGACGTCAAACTTTAGACGTCACTTGTTCATGTGATTTATTTGTTCATGTAATTTTACATGGAAATGAAATTGATGACACAAAGAATATTTATTATAGTTTATTTCTTTGACCTTTTAAACAACAGGTTTAGCTGTTTCCTGTGTAGAGAGCCTTTTACCCGACCTTTTATAATAATAACTGCCAATAGATAACTTTTTTATTCTACTATGTGGATAGTGTTATAACTTCAGACTTTGTCACATTAAAAATAAAATTGTACAGAACTGTGTAGAGTACTGCATAAAAGTTTTAACACAACACAAAGTAGTCATGGATTGGTCTCTCCAGAGCCCGGATCTCAGCATTATTTAAGCAGTGAAGGGTTAATCTTGACAAAGAACAGAACAAAAGGCAGCCAACATGAAAAGAAAAGCTTTCAATGTCCTTCAAGAAGTCTAGAGAATTGTTCCTGAACACTACTTAAAGACACTACAAGAAGTCTGCATAAGAAAGTTCAGGCATAACAGAGTTCAAGAATAACGGTGGTCGTACCAAATACTGACTTTCAAGCTCACCACAATTGTAGAAATTCTCTTTTTGCCTGTGTTTCCATGTAAGTTTGCACACATTTCATTTAATCACTGCACATACTTTTCCATTTTCCTAGCAAAATATAAAGAAATGAAGGGTTGCTCAAGACTTTTGAAGAACTTAAGTTTACTTTTGCCCAATGTCAACAACTAAGCAGGTCATATAGTTATTTCTTGGCTGACTTTCCATTCTGTTGTTAATGTTTAACAGCACATCCTTTTAAGCAGTTAATATAGTTAGCTAACTATTAGAGAACAGCATTAGCAAAGAGATAATAAGATAAACGTTTTACATTCAGGGCTCCCCTTTATCTGGGTAGCAAAGCTTAAAAACTAAAAAGATTAAAAGTAACAAAATTAAGTAGGTGAATCTCAAACTCAACCTTTGAAGCATAGTTCTATTATTTATCCAACACTGTTTGGGTTTATTTTGATCTCTATGTTCTCTGAGTATCTTTCCTGGGGTTTTTTTTTTTTTTTTTTTTTTTTTTTTTGGTGGGGGGGGGGGTTGTACCACAGAAGTCCTCTTATAGGCAGCAAACACATCCTCGTCCTTTAGGCTCTCTGTGACATTCATACAAACTCCTGCTTTCAAGCATTTTGAATAAACACGTCGCTGTGAGCCTATGAGTCACGCTGGCATATATACAGCTGAAGTACACTGAAGTGAAACCTATTTAATTAAAGCAGCAGCTCAGAGCACATCTATTACAGTCACTTTCCTCTTTTTAACACCACTGTTATTTATAGCAGCCCACACGTATGCGCACACGCCGCCACATACACAGATAATACCCATGCAACCAGCCCCTGTTGTTTGGAAATCGCCATCAGAGTCAGAGGACAAAATGAGATGTGATACTGTTGGGTGTGATTCATTCACAGAGGGCAATGTGGTGGCGTTACTTCAGCTAATAAACCACTGTCATCTGTGGCCAAAAGCTGAGTCCAGTGGTTGTTTCTTTGATATACCCATACAATTGTCACACAAGGTGGGAATTACCACATAAAACATATTTTTTCTAAAGCCCATGTGAAGACAAGTGTAGCTTAACTGTTGTTTTACCTGAATATCAGCTTGTTTGCTGCAGATATCTAAAGTTTGGTGAAGAAATATTTTCTTTATTTGTCTTTTTTTCTCTCAGGATGGACGACATCCAGCTCTGCAAAGAAATCACAAGGCTGAAGCAGGAGTTGCAGAAGCTTGTCTCAATTCCAGGTAAATTAAAAAGTAGCCTGCGCCTCTCGACTTTAACCTGGTGACAGTGTGCTTTGAGCGGGGCCTGTGCGGTTCTTGTTTGCTCTGTCATAGTTGAAAAGATATGAGCTGTCTCCAGTAACGCAGTTCAGCGAGGACTGGAGTGAATTAAGCACATCTTCAGAACGAGCTTGCTGTCAATTAAAGAAAAATACTTTTTAAAAGAAAGGTTTTCAGGTAAAGCAACAATGAGCCTCTGGAGCCTTTTCTGTGTTCTACTTAAATTTTATTTCTTTATTGTCGAAGGAATACTCGCATTCCTCTGTTCATTAAGTTGAGATGGAAACCCAGAGAGAAAAGACAGTTGCTCTGGCAACTAAAAAGAAAAGTAGTAAAACTACCATAAAAAAATTCCAAACTGTTCATTTGTTTGGAAGTGAGCAAACTTACAAATTCAGTGAAGGACGCAGTACTTATTTCCCCCGCTGAGTGCAGAAGGGCATAAGAATCTATATTCTTGGTCGACTCTTGTGGTCCCAAAAAGAAGTCAAGATGAAAATGACCCTACTCACTCACCTCACTAACATTTATAACAAGTTCGTTTCTCATCGTACTGAATACAACACGATGGGAGTAAAATAGAGGATGAAGCAGCTTTGAATTAAAGCTCAAGGCTTCTCAATGAAACTGACAGATGCTGGCACAGTGGCTACATCCATCTCTTTTTATAAAGTCTGTTGGTACACTGCACAGTGACTACAATTTCTAACAGAAGGCTTGTCTCGTGACTACTGAACAGACAAAGACAAGTCCAAAGAGGACCGGGAGAGAGAAGAGAAGCTGCTGCAGCAGATCAACAAGCTGGTGGAGACCAGAGACTTCCTTGTGGACGACGTAGAGTTTGAAAGGCTGAGGTGAGGCTAATGGATGAAAAGAACTTTGACTGAGTGCCACACTCTGGTATTCAGGGGGATTACAGAGATGAGTCAGACATAAAAAGCATCTCCTGACTTGTCTTTTAATTCTACAGTTTATTATTGATTATCGGTTCTGTTCTGTCAGAGCACTTCGGTTCACCACCTTTGCCGTGTAACAGAATCTGGACAATAATCTGATCCTTCATGTGATGTTTCCACTGACAAAAGCGCATACAGCTTTAAAGCCTTAATTAGTTATTTGTTACTTAATTCTTCATATAGCTCCACTCCTACGAAGCCCCTTTGTATATTTTCCTAATTAATGATAGCATGTCCACCATCACTCACAGATCAGCTGTCGCTTCTGATAACTAGGTTGTTATTTCGGAGAAAAATCTGCCTGTAAAAACTTAGCAGGAGCGTGACAGTCACCTCCGCTCGTTAGTTAAAGTAAATGCGAAAATATTCTGAACTGTGAGGATGCTGTGATGCCCACAGCCTGGGATTTAAAGCAAGCCTTGTGGTGTTTAACAAGATGTAATAAAAATTTTAAACCCTGTAATTCACAGTGAATAACAAGGAAATATGCTTTTTCACAGGGAGAGAGAGGAAGACAGAGAGATGGCAGCCTTCTTACAGTCCAAATTTCCCAAAGCTTTGGCTGCAAAAGGTGAGTCTAACCAGAAAGCTGGCAGTTAACAGTTAACTATTGAAGCCAGTTAAGTAACCAGTAAATCTTAATGATTGTGAACCCACTGTGGTGATTGTACTGTCATGTCCTCTCCTTTAAGCTTCAGGTGCTTCGCAAGATCGAAAGGTGGCGTTTAAATCCCAGCAGACCTCAGCGCCGCTTCTCACGAAAACCGGCCTCACGCTGCTGAAAGACTGCTGCGGCTTCACCTGCTCCGTCATGTGACTCAGAAAGCCCAGAAAGTGGGTTCTGCTCATCTGGGCGTTGAGTTTTCAGTGGGAGAAATGTTTCGTCACACATCCCAAGTGACCAGACGTTAAGACGAAAAGTGACAACAGTTGATACTATCTTCAAATGTACGTTTGTTAGTGTGTGTGTGCGTGTGTGCACATAAACAGGCTTCCTCAGTGCTTTCTTGTATCAGCTGTGTCCTTACAGGAAAGATTATATGTGTTCTGCTGTAATGTGAGTGACATGTACTGAAATAGTTTGTTTGGTGTGCTGCTGTGAAATACCGTGTATTGCAGCAGGAGAGCTTGCCGCCTTATGAATCTGCTAATGATTCCTGCTCGGTTACAGTACTTAGACGTTATTGTAGCTGCTCTGACGGTGCCATTAGCCTTTGAAGATATATTAGAAAGTGGAAATGCAGATATCTCTCTGAGAGCAAACTCTTACCAGTCTCACTTTGGCATTTGCTGTGGCGCATTGATTAATGTAATTACATTGTTATGACTGTAACTGGGCATAACTTGTTTTTTAGTAAGGAGTCATGCAGTGTTTGTTTAAAAAGAACATTTAAAAGACGAGTTTCACATGTGAGATCTGATTCATAGTAAACAACTGTGTCCACTGTTTAGTAAGTTTCATGTAACTCTTAATGTAGCATCTTGGAGTGTTGTAATAAAGATTTTTAGTGCTCTTCCTTTGTGTTTGTCCTAAATATTAGATCCACTGGTTAAAGGAGCCTCCTCCCTTCTGTAAGTGTTCGGTGATCGCTCGCTGATATTTCCCTGTGCTTCGTTTAATATGTGGTCCACGTAGTTCATGGACTCCTTCGCTGACTCCATCCAGAGACTACTCCAGCTGTGTGTAGCAGCAGTGTCAGCTCTAAAGTTCCCATTTTTAAAAGATATCATCAACACATCAGCAACATCAGACTCAGCTATAAAATCATGAGCAATTTTTAATAATAAGAATAATGTTTCATGTAATTATTAAAATAGTACATATTACATAGATAGAAAGAATGATTGATATGCATTGTTTATTAGATACAGCTTGCTAGGAGCACCTTTTGCCTTCAAAGCTGCCTGAATGACATCTATGTCCAGATCTCCAACAGAGCATTTGACTACAGTGAACTCATTGTCATGTTTAAGAAACCAGCTTGAGATGATTTGACCTTTGGGACATGATGTGTTGACTGCTGGAAGCAGTCATCAGAACATAGGAACACTGTGGTCATATAGGGATGAGCATGATCAGCAGCAATACACAGCAGCATGGATCCATGCAATGTTTTTGCAGTCATTTATTGTAAGATTTTGTAAACTCTCTCTTTTGTAAATTAAAGCCTCAATTTCTGTTTCTTAGCTGATGGAAACGACACCCAGTGAGGTTTTCTGCAGCTGTGTAACATCTGCTTCAAGCTTTGACATGTTTTGCATACAGAGATGCTCTTCTGCATACCTTATTTAACATAATGTTGCCTTCCTATCAACTCGAAGCAGTCTAGCCATTCTCTTCTGACATCTGACATCAATAACACATTTTCACCCAGAGAACTGATGCTCTTTGGACAGTTTTTCTTTCACTGTGATGGTTTCTGAAATTGTCACGATTTGCTGGGCAGGACTCAAATGCAGGACTCTGAGATGTGCAAGCACAAAAGGGTTTATTTACAGCACCAGGTGAGATTTGTACATATATACAGTGAATGTGGGGAGAGGGTTCCTGGGGTTCAGAGGGAAGGTCCAGGGCTTGGGGAAAAACTCACTCACACACCTCTTCAATCAGTCTGTGATAATGAAAACACTCAATCTGAAAGGAAGGGTGAAGTAAGTACAACGATCCAACGAGGACCAACACTCCACTGAGGCCTTAAGTACTGCCTGGAGTAATCAGTAGAGATGAGCAGCAGGTGATTAGAGCGTGGGCGTGGAATCCAGGATGGCACAGACGCCGCCCTGGAGGAGAAGGTGAGCACAGCAACCAGAGCAGCAAGAACCATGACAGAAATGTTCAGTTTCTGAAGTACTCAAAGCAGCTTGTGTCGCACCAACAACCATGCCACATTCAAAGTCACTTAAATCACCTTTCGTCTCCCATTCTGATGCTCGGTTTGAACTTCAGCAGGTTAGAGTTAGACCATGTCTACATGCTTAAATCCACTGAGTTGCTGCCATGTGATAGGCTGATCAGATACTTGCATTAACACACAGCTGATCAGAGGCTCAGTGGTGAGTGGGATAAGATGTGCTGAAATATTTTTAGTTATGTATATGTGTATATGTGTGTATATTTACATGGTCAAACTAACAATTAGGTTGGTTTTCAGTATAAAGCTTATCAGATGTCACTCATATTGAATAGTTATTTTATAATCCATATAATGTTTGCACAGTTCAGTCATGTTGATTACATATTAAAAAGCTACTGTGCGTGTGCCACACTTCTGCCACACTACACGTAGTGTAATTACCAGATAACAAAACCAGCTGTTTGGTGGAAGCCATGAACATAAATATCTGACCTGCTCAAAGAAATATTTTTTCGCCATCCTGCGCTTTACTGCCATGACAACAGGATGAGAGGCTGTTGCGCGTGTCTGGTGACAAGTTGAGGTATTTCTGTTCTCTGTGATGAGGAAGAAACCAGATGGTTTCAGTTCCACATAACTTAACTCAGCTGCCCTCCTCTACACACGCACGCACACAGAAATACACACTGCGGCCACTGATGACTCATACAGTGGAGATTTATTGTGTCCAAAAGCAGAACTACTGTCACCAAAAAAATGCTTCCTGATGGACCATCCCGCTTGAATATGAATTTTCACTTCAGTTGCTGTTGTCTGCCCTGCTTTTATCTGCACCTCTCCTCCAGGCAGTCACTTTTGCAATTGCATTTTCATGACAGTTGATAAAGCTCGTTTCAGATAAACAGACCTATGTACGGATGAGCAACACTCTCCACTGCATTTCATTTGCAGGCTGAGAAGACTAATCAGGGCTCCATAGTGTGTGAACGTAGACAAGTTACTGCCAAGCCACTCTAATTAGATGCTTGTGGAAGCGCTTGTTCTCACACATAGCGCTAGATGAGACATTAAAGAGTCCCAAGAAAGGCAATATCATGCTTTGCCAATTAAAGACTTTATGCTTTCTTATTTCTTTCTTCCCTTTCTTTTAACTGCTTTGACAGTATGTTCTTCTAAATGCCCTGAATAATCCCCAGCGGTGGAGAGGAAGCACACCAATTCATGGTGCTGCCCACGCGTTTGGAGAGGCCTGCATCGCTCTGAGGCAGTTTATATTCTTTCCCTCTGGAAATCATCTCTGACATTTACTCCAGGGAAAGTAAATGAAAGATCTTTATGTGCCGGCATGTCAGGCGCTGGGAGAGGGAACCAAACAGAGCGTTATAGTGGGATGCAGACACTGTTGGCTGCAAGAGAAGGAGATGGTGGTGGGAGGGAAAACAGAGAAAAGTTATAAAAACATTGGTCACAGACACACTTTTTACAACAAGGAGTTTTAATTGCTCCTTGTGTCGTATCTGTGATTACACAGAGGGGAAAAGGCACTTTTATATAACATTTGGAACCAAATTAGCTCTAAGAAATAAAAATTTTCTTGGGTGAAACAGTCACACAGTGACTCTGAGGGCTGGTGACTGCCATCACTGTTTCTGTCTCGTAGCAGGACTGTCCTGATCTCTACAGGAGAAGAAATATAATTGTCTGTGATCACTTTTTAAAATCTTTTTATGTTCTCAGCTGATTCTTTGATTGACTTTGATGATGAAACACCACCACACTACTCTGCATTTAATCATTAGTTATTGTTAATCTCTAGCTCAATCATGTCTCCCCCCCCCCTCACCCCCAACCAATCACAGCAGAGGGCTGCCCCTCCCTGAGCCTGGTTCTCTCTGAGGTTTAGTCTTGTCAAAAGGGAGTTTATCCTTCCCACCATGGCCAAGTGCTGGCTTGGTGCTGGGGGTTGGGAAGCGCATCTGTAACCAGAAGGTTGCCGGTTCGATCCCCGGGCTCTCTGTCCTGGTCGTTGTGTCCTTGGGCAAGACACTTTACCCTACCGCCTACTGGTGTTGGCCAGACGGGCCGATGGCGCGATATCAGTTGCCTCTGTCAGTCTGCCCCAGGGCAGCTGTGGCTACAACTGTAGCTGCCTCCACCAGTGTGTGAATGTGAGAGTGAATGAATAGTGGCATTGTAAAGCGCTTTGGGTGCCTTGAAAAGCGCTATATAAATCCAATCCATTATTATTATTGTTTATAATATAAAGTGCCCTGACAGGACTGTTGTTGTAATTTGGAGCTAAATCAAACTAAATTGAATTAAATAAAATAGCTTCAGCTGTAGGCACCAAAGCCCCATGTATCTGTCGCTCTAACTCTCTGTTTTCAGGGGAAAGACAGTCAAAGGAAAATGAGTTTAAAGTCAGGTCCTTAAAGGAAAAAACAGCTATAACAGCACATTTTACACAGTGAATGAACTGATAGGCCACATCAGGGCCTAGCATAACATAACTAAGGATTACTTTGAACTCTGAATCAAGCTAACACACTTTACAAATCATAGAATAAGAGTGTTTTGGTGAGAATTTGAGTAATAGGTTCTCATTAATATTTGTGGGATGACAGAGCTCCGTACATATTCAGCAGGTTACGTGGACAAACATTACAGGAAAGTCCATGAAAGCACTTGGAGTATTCCTTAAGACTGCTTAAAGAGCTTGACTAAGATAGTTCGCACATGATTGCACATTACTGAAGATCTACTTAATAAGAAAAGATATGATTATTATTCAGTCTTTTAAAAACCATCCATCCATCCATTCGCTTCCGCTTATCCTTTTCAGGGTCGCGGGGGGCGCTGGAGCCTATCCCAGCTGTCATAGGGCGAAAGGCGGGGTACACCCTGGACAGGTCGCCAGTCTGTCGCAGGGCCAACACACAAGGACAGACAACCATTCACACTCACATTCACTCGCACATTCACACCTAGTGGCAATTTGGATTATCCAATTAACCTATCCCCACAAGCTGCATGTCTTTGGATGGTGGGAGGAAGCCGGAGTACCCGGAGGGAACCCACGCAAACACGGGGAGAAAATGCAAACTCCACACAGAAAGACCCCGGCCTGATGGTGGAATTGAACTCAGGACCTTCTTGCTGTGCGGCAACAGTGCTAACCACCGTGTCACCATGCTTTCTCAAATATTTTGAGAAAACCCTTATAGTATAGTTCTGATTTAAAAGCAAGGATCATGTCACTTGGAGAATTCAGATTAATGGAGTGGGCGTTTTCTTCTTACACTCTGAACCTTTTACTAAAATCTCAGTTTTGACTGACATGATCTCTGGAACATTTTCTAAGTGCTGATATCTAAAATACATTTCAAGAAAAGCATTAGCTGCTGTTGATGTATCAGGACACACAAAGAAATGGTCCCGATTATAATACTCCTAGAACTATCTACACCACTTGCTTTGGTGCCAACACATCATTTTAACTGCTATTAATGCAAATATCTACATTGTTTATGTAGCTACAGTGTTATATGTTACTGTATTTAGTAATTACATGCATTTGTCTCCATACTTCAGTGGTAGCATAGCAACAGTGGCTTACTACATTGCAGCATTACTGCACAGACAGATACGCTCACTCTGTGAGACTCGTGCTTAAAAGACATGGGTTTAACTGCAGTGCAATAATCACAGGCTCACCCTGTTTGACAGAGGACCAAAAAAAAGCGTCTGTCTTGTTAGACAGCGATGATCACACATGCCTTGAAGAGCAGTATGTGGGTGATCACAGAACAGATCAAAATGCAGCATGTTAATAATTACGGATAGTGTCTGTGGTTTGTTTTAATGGGCATCTGCGGGTGTAAGAGAGTAAAACTATAACCTCTGCCAGGCTGTGAGTCACCGAGTCTGAGTCATGCACCACGGTCACGGTCAAACATAACAAATGTATTACCCTGCTGTCACTCTGAGGGACATTTCTCAGTGGAAACGGTCATTTATTTCTTGGAAAACTGCAAGCTGATCTGCCTTCTGTTCCTGTGATCTTGTGTGTGACATTGTGTGTTCTGGGGTTTTTGTCCACTGTTTGCAAAGCAGGAAAAACCTGCTTGCTACACTCTTGGTATTCCCACAAGTTGTGCAGTTTGTAGTTTTTCCAGTTTTGCATGCGGGAATATTAACTGACTCCAGGTTTGTTCTGTGGCTGTTGACACAAGGTAGAGTGGATCTTTGCTTTTACATTGTTTGGGCCAGATTCTAACCCTACCATCTGAATGTTGTGGCAGAAAGAGCCTCATCAAACCAGGCAACATTTCCTAGTTTAAGTGAGCCTGTGTGAAATGTAGACTCACTTTGTCTGCATCTCTGCACCACTCATTACTTGGTTGTAACAAGCGGTTATTTGAGTTATTGTTGCCTTCCTATCAACTCAAAGCAGCCTGACCATTGTCCTCTGACTTCTGGCATCAACAGGGCATTAGTGCTGTCACTCACTGGATATTTTCTCTTTTTCAGACCATTCTCTGTAAACCTTAGTAATGTTTGTGTGGGGAAAATCCCAGCAGATTGACAGTTTCTGAAATACTCAGACCAACACGTCTGTTACCAACAACCATGTCACGTTTAAAGTCACTTAAATCTCCTTTCTCACACATTCTGTGCTCAGTTTGGACTTCAGCAGGTCATCTCGATCACGTCTACAAACCTAAATGTATTGAGTTGCTGCCATGTGATTGGCTGACGAGATACTTGCATTAATCAAGCAGCTGAACATATGTACCCAATAAAGTGACTGGTGAATGTATATCAAAATACCTAGTATATAATATGCTGAAACTCATTATACTGACTAGCTGAGTCATCTTTGAACTATACTGTGTTTACGTCCATAGTGAAACTAAAAACGTGGAACAGACTTGTTTTCAGATGTCACTTATATTGAATTGCTGTTTTACAATCCTTCTGTTTGCAAAGTTCTGTTGTGTTGGTTATATATTAAAAAATTATTATGTGTTCAGGGGTTTTTGTTTACCGTAAGCAAAGGTGGAAAAACCTGCTTGGGGTTCCTGTTAAGCTCTTGGTATTCCCACTAGTTGTGTAGTTTGTCATTTTTCCAGTTTTTTCTGTCAAGAATATCACCTGACCCAAAGTTTTCTTAGGGATGTGATTTACCAAGCAATTGAGTAAAATGCAAAATGTGAATATAAGTATGATACTGTGGCGTTAAATATTTAAAAAACAGTTTCAGGGAAGGACAGGAAGGATCAGGGTGTAAATTAAAACCAGGCTCTTGTGATGTTTGCTGATCATGCACTGGATCAAACTTTGAGTTAAAGTCTAACAGCACACCCGTGTGGCAGAGAGCTACACAAGTATGAAGAGCCTCTCCTGTCCAGGTCTGTTGTATCTTAGCTATCCAAACTCTTATAAATGCACTTTTCTGTTCAGCTTTTAGGACCCAAGGAACTGATACTGTGGTGCGATCGGTTAAGATGAGTGTTTTTTTCTCCAGCTATGGTATGTAATACCTGATGAAGACCACGTTCAGTTGAGAGCTCCAGAACAACCAAGTTGTTTGCATTTTAGTTGCATTCACCATATACCTTTTGGTGTCAGAGAAGCACATGATTGATGTTTACATACAAAACTGTCTGCACTGAGAATTAACTCTTTTTACAGTTAGAGATGGTGTGCATTGTATTTCATTTTATGTAAAAAGGTTAGGCTATATCTCTCTATCTATCATAGATAGATAGAGAGATATAGCAGAGATATTCAGCTGCATGTGAGTGGTTCGGGAGATTCTCCATTAATTATTCACAACCGTTATCCCAGCTACAGTTATTTGGATGGTCTCTGCATCAGCTGATGGAGGAATCAACCTGTGTTTTAATTCAAACTGCATTCAAATAGCAGCAGCAATGATGAACTCCCTCATTCCAACAGCTAGCAGTCCAATATTCAGGCCACAGAAATGGCTCCTCACAAAAACAACAACAACAATAACAAAGCAGATACTTCAGTTATCGCATTTACTTGTAAACATACAGCAGTGGTGCTCAGTTACATTTTGTTATCTGGCTGCTTTGTAGCATTGTCAGTCTCTCTTTTTTAAGAGCCATCCATAAGTGTAGATCAACAAGAGGGATTATTGGGGTAAATGTGTTTAAGTTCCAAAATAACAATTATGCATTCACAGAACCAGAAAATCTTATTGCTTGAAATGTAATTATCTCACTCATAAACACACACAATGTTGTGTCTCAGTCACAAGCTGCAAATCCTGTCCCCTTCTCCTCTGATGCAGTGAGCAGGTTGATAACCACGTAGGACCCAGAGGTAAAATGAGGAGGATATTAGAATAGTTTTGTTCTCTGCTGTTTTTCAGTCAGCCTCCATAGCTGAGATGATTCCTAAAACCCAGCGCAGCAAAACTACATATACAGCACATGTGACATATTTGAATGTGAAGCATTAAATTGGTCAGCTGAGATATTAAAGTCGCATGAAACTATAACTATACCATGATTTGATTTGAGCTCGCTACTAAACCCATCACCAACAGCCCACCTCAGCAAGGCTGACATTTGCTCTGTATTGTCAATGCTTGATCATTTGTGCATTATACATCCAACACCTGCATTTTCATGGCTTACTAGTGTAAAATGCAAATATAAAAACGGACAGAATTACATCAGCATGAACGTCACCACAGCTCTTACATTGAAAATGGTTAATTGTCTCTCTGTTAACTTATTTATCAAAATATTTCATTTTTAAATGATAACTATTGATATATGACACACAAAAACAAACATTTATCGACCTTTCTTAGGTGACATTTCAAGTGATCTCGGGGTGCCCTGCTGCTTATGGCTGAAATCTGACTCTAATAGAGGACCCTTACTCAGTGCTCAGACAAAACTGTGCTTCTTACACGCAGGTAAGTATTGCTAATAGAGTGGCAGCAGTGCATGCAGCAAAGAATAATGCCTGTGTGTGGCGCAGTTACGCTGTACTAACACTGGTACGCTGACCATCTGATAACTGCGGGCTGCTTTCCCTTTAAAACGCATGACGCAGTTCAACTGGTGCCCCACTTTGTTGTGTGAAGCCGCAGCAGTCTGCAGGAGAGAGAGAGAGAGAGAGAGAGAGAGAGACAGCGGGGCCGCTTGCTGTCGCATACGGCTCGGCCCGGAGACGTCGGTGCTTCGCTGGGCCCCTCACCGCGCTCATCATGGAGTTTTTAATGGGGAATCCGTTCAGCACGCCCGTGGGACAGCGCATCGGTGAGCGCCTTTATGAGTCTTTACACTGCATAAAAAGAAAATTCTCCAGTCAGGCTCGGGCGTCTTATACCGACACCTTACATCTCCCGCAGTCACGTCCCTGCAGAGCTGCTCTGTGGACTCTTATTGTCGAGGCTTTTGTCGGGGTGATGCGTTATAATGCGATTATGTTAGAGAAATAGAAATCAAGTTAAATTCATTAGGACTGACAGAAGAACAACGGCTTATGGTTTGATTGACGCCCCTGTGAGACAATGACTTGGCAGAGGCGGGAGGAAGACGCTGAGGTGCTTCAGTTGATTGGTTGTCCCCGGCTCTGCCTTAACCTGCAAATAGCTGGGCGGGCCGCAAAGAGTGGCCGACATCCCCCTGACCCAAATCTGACGATCGTTTGGCTGTAGTCAGTGATAATGGTGGAGATCCAGAGATGCTCATTAAGATATGTAGATGAGGAGATCTTAGTTGAAGCTGCAGTAAAAGTCTTTACACGATTTGTAATCTAAATAATATTATAATCTAAAGAAAACTTAAATATAGCCTAGTCTTGAATATAGTGAATTTAATATTTCCATCAGTTTTTTGGTCAAGTTAATTCAGTCATCTGATAAGCTGGTCTAAAGTTTAACCTCCACACAGTAAACTGATCAAAAATCCAAACAAGCCACATGCTGTTCTAGAGTCTATGGGGGCCCAGGGCAAAAATTCTCAAAGGGGCCCCTTCAACCAGTTCATCACCATTATTCTATAAATAATCCAACGCCACCACCACCAACGATCCTCTAAAGTTACAGGTAAAACACTGATCAACAAACGGCAGCGTGTTCATTTTAGCAACAGTGTCCAACACTAGGTTGACCGGTTACGAAGTGTAATATTACTGTAATTACTATCTGCTACATTATATCAGCCAGCTAGCTATGCTAACAAGTCATTTACCAGTGTCCCATCACTGACTGGCTGTGCTAACTTGGCTGTTCTGCTAGGCTAGGTTCACTTATGTTAAAGGGCAAAGCAAACAAAAGAACTAACGTGATGATAGTGGAAGTGTCTGTCCCCCACAGTTAAGGCTAGAGTAGCAACAATTAGTTATTCAGCATTATGTTTAATTATGATCATTTTCTCCTCTTCCTCTTTTTTTCTTCTTCCTTTTCCTCACTTTGATGAGTGAGGAAAATGTGCCGTGTTCTCATGGCACATTTTGATATAGTTTAAATGTAACTCCTGACAAACCTTATTAAAAGTGCCCACTTTTTTATCTTTTGCCAATTAAAAGTGCCAGCAAATTAATGATTTTCATGTAATTTTAATGTTTCTAACATGAAATCTTTTTTTTCCACACAAAAATTTTAAATAGGGTGAATTAGACATTAGACACCTCGGTCACTAAGGCATATAGGCTAGTCAGTGACATTCTGGCAAACATGGAGAAATGGCATGTTGCCTGACTGTTTGCAAGTCGTTGTTGGAGGTTATGAAATTGGTTAATGTTGGGACAGTGACAAAAAAAAGTCATTGATGATGATTCTTTGTTTTCTTTTCTTTTTTCTGTCATCAAATTTAAAATGTACTGTAATTTTTCATAAGATAGTAAAATGTAAAACCCAATATTTCCAAAACTGGGTTTGCATAATATGAAAAAACACATAAAAACATTAATAAAAGACAATTAATACAGTCCTGGAATTACTACAACTTCAAGCAGACAAAAAACAAACAAAAAGCAGCTTAATGTTTTCAGAGACTGAGGTCAGCCCCGTGGTATACTGTTTAAAATATTCCAAGTCTGTATGTTTGATTATAGGGTGGCTGTAGCTCAGGGTGGCAGAGCAGGTCAGCCACTAATCAGAAGGTCGGTAGTTCGATCCCATGGCTACATGCCAAATATCCTTGGGCAAGATACTAACCCCATTTTTGCCTACTTGTGGTGGTCAGAGGGCCCGGTGGCACCAGTGTCCGGCAGCCTCGCCTCTGTCAGTGCGCCCCAGGGTGGCTGTGGCTACAATGTAGCTTGCCATCACCAGTGTGTGAATGGGTGAATGACTGAATGTAGTGTAAAGCGCTATGGGGTCCTTAGGGACTAGTAAAGCGCTATACAAATGCAGGACATTTACCATTATTGGCATCCTTTTAAGTCTTGTCACTTTTAAAGGAGGTTTTACAATTTCGGTATAAATTTCAGAATTTACAGTTTGACTGTGGCTCTATAATCAGTGTTGGGGAGTAATGGAATACATGTACCGCCGTTACGTATTTAAAATACAAAATATGAGTAACTGTATTCCGTTACAGTTACTGTTTAAAAAGTTTGTATTCAGAATACAGTTACTTTGCTGAAATAAAGGGATTACACGGTGGTATTTTACTTTCCATATGTTCGGCTATGCCCTCTCTATTTTTGGTTTCCACGCTCCAAACAAAACACGCATTAAGAGGCTCTAAAGCCTGTGTCTCAATGTCGCGGCCCATGTCACCCCTACTTGCATAATGACGTGAAGAAATATTTTTAAAAATTATTCACAAAAATGATTTAATATGAAGGCAATAGGCAGAGTGTTACAGGCATAGGCCTAAAGAATGTAGCCTCATGGGCAGTGTAGTCCGTGCTTCAGGGAGAAAGGACCGCAATACCCGTTATGTGTCTGTGAGCGAGGGAGGGAGAAAAAGGAGAGTGGAAAAATGAGCTGTCACCGAGCAGAAACGGGAGCTGGAAGCATGTAAATATAATAATAACCACTGCAGCCAAAAAGAGTGCCTGATGAGCCCAGTTGTAAGTAAGCTATTAAGACTCGACTGTACACTTTGTTCGTGTTTTTCTCCGAAACAATAAGTTCCATTGGAGCAGCCTTTCAACACCTCTCTCTGTCTCTCACTAGCAAAGTTGACCCAGACAACAAAGTAAAGCTATTTTTCGGCTACGAGCCCGACATGAACCCGACGTATTAGCCAGAGGTCCCTGTTTTATATACGCGTGGAATAGTTTTCTATACGAGATCGCTGCAAAAAGTGCAGCCTTACCTAATGTCCACCCAACTGTTACTCATTTTATATTAAGATTTAAACATCTAGTTGGTATGGCGAGTAGCCTTCAGCAATTGTAATAAATCACACATTCATGTAGTTGTAAAAAAGCATGATAATGTAATAGGTAATCCAAAGTATTCAGAATACGTTACTGTCATTGAGTAACGTAACGGAATACGTTACAAAATACATTTTGGGGCATGTATTCTGTAATCTGTCGTGGAATACATTTTAAAAGTAACCTTCCCAACACTGTCTATAATGTCTGCTCCCTATGTATTAAAAGGCACCTATTTATATTCCTATTAAAAATATGGGAGTCCTAAGGTCAGTCCCTGTGGAACGCCACACAATCACAACCTTGACATAGGAAATGAAAATAATGTTTACTAAAGGCGAATTTGTCTCTACGTTGTTACCATGTATTACTCATAAAGGAATAACAAATTCATGTATTTCTACTAATTATAATGTAACAATGAGACATGTTTCATGTTTTCACCTACTTTGCACAGAGCGTGCGACCAGCTCCAGCCTGCCATCTGAAGACTGGGAACTCAACATGGAAATCTGTGACATAATCAACAGCTCAGAGGAAGGGTGTGTGCACATTCGTTATCTGTTAGCATCAGGAACAAGCTTGTCCTCTTGAGGTTGCATGCGGCTGACTATTGAAAATGTTGTAATTACAGGCCCAAAGATGCACTCAGAGCCATTAAAAAAAGGATTGTGGGGAATAAGAACTTCAAGGAGGTTATGCTAACGCTGACTGTGAGTGTTGACTCTTTATGTTCTCATCAGATGTGTGTAGTTTGTAATTGGTAAGGCATTTCTCTGAAACTCTGTGATTTCAGGTCCTCGAGACCTGCATGAAGAACTGCGGCTACAGATTTCACATCCTGGTTACAACGCGCGATTTCATAGAAGGGTTTCTGGTGCGGTCGATTATCCCGAGGAACAACCCTCCACAAATCCTACATGACAGAGTGCTTGGCATCATACAGGTGAGGTGTGGCTCAAGGGAATAAAAGAATAAAGTTGTTGTCATTCTTTAGTGTCACATTGGTTTACTGTCTAGTCCTAATTTGTGGTTTTCTCTTGTCAAGGCGTGGGCCGATGCATTCCGCAGCTCACCCGACCTGACGGGTGTAGTATCGGTCTACGAAGACCTGCGAAGGAAAGGACTCGAGTTCCCCGCCAATCAGCTGGAAGGTTACACACCACCCGAAGCCCCGAAAAAGGTGGATACAGGGCTGGGTGACCTTTGTTTTATTGCTAACAGTTGGGTGTTGCCTATCATCCTATCATCATCTTTGGTCTTTTTTCCTGTCTGGTCATTTCTCCGCCTTTGCTTATCAGACTTTGCCTGGCAATGGGCCTGCTGTTACTACTCTGCCTGCTGTACTCCTGTCTTCCAAACCGCTCATCCCACCTCAGACCTCTGATCTAAAACTGGCCCTTGAGGGAAACAATGCCTTGACTCACAGCCAGGTGATGGGACTGGAAAAGGACTTACTCTTATTATAATTGCACTGTGCTTCTCGCTAACTGGCTTTTCTATGTTGGTTACAATAGAGTCACAGAACTCCTTTTTGTAGCTGTGCTTCTTAATTCTTTTTCGCTTCCAACCCTTATAAAATCAATATTTGCCTTCTTCTTCTTTTCATCGAGTCACCGTACCTGTGTTTATTCAGTAAGTGCTGTTGATATTCCAGGTGAAGAAGCTAAAGGCAGAGCTAGGAGTGGTGCGCAGCAACCTGACTATGATGTCAGATTTGATGAGTCAACTAGATCCAGTTACGGTAAAACAAGCAGACATGGAGCTGCTGGAGGTAAACACGCACACACACAAGCGCACACACACAAATGAAGTCACATTTAAAAACAAGCTGCGTGTGTTTTACTGCATGAATGTGTAATATTCTCTGTGAGTGTGATCCTTTCCATTAATGCTGAGTAACAGTGCCTTACCCTTAACTGATCTCCTACTTTATACGTTCTGTGTTGCATCTGGCCCTTCAACGCCCCCCCCACCCCACCCACGCATTCTTTGTCTGATTGTGTCATTAGCAGTTATACACAGTATGTAAAGAAATGCAAGACAGGATAGTGAAGATAGTCCCCAGACTCAGCGAGGAGAAGCTGATCGAAGAGTTATTAGCAACTAACGATGAAATGAACACCGCCTTCAATCGCTACCACAGGTACCTGCTCCATTCTCTCCATCGCGTCATCGTGTTTATTGGCAAAATAAAGAGAAAGGCAATATTTCAGCATGGAGTTTCTCTGCACACGATGATTTCATTCTGTCGTCGGCAGGTTTGAACGACGAATAACAAACGGTCAGAACGCAGAGCAGAAGGTAAAGAACGTGGCGGCCATTTTTGGAGTCTTTCCACACAGTAGTCATAACGGCGTGAACTGGTTAAATTGTGCTGTTTCCCTCTGTGTCTTTCAGGGCCACACCTATGTCAACTTAACAGAGCTAGACTTGAAGACTGACAGCCAATCAGAGGCTGCTTCAGTTACCAATGACAGCTCAATGAGTTTTCCAAAATCTGACAGTTTGTCCAGTCAGATGGCAAAACTTAGTAAGTACTGTACTTAGATATATTTTATCATGGCAAGCATAGGGAAAGGAATTATGCAGCGATCCCTAATTTCATGCAGAACGTGGAGACTTATTCTGCTCTTTATTTGTTCCTTTTGCGTTTCTTCTTCCAGGTACAAGTGAATCAGATGACACTTTATCACAGAAAATAAATGTGTCAACTCAACAAAGACCAAGGTACAGAAAAAACCTGCATCATAAATGTGCAACCTTTATGACATAAACAGATGTTTGCACAGCAGGGTGATGTTTTAAATTGTAGAGCTGCACCACTCACAAAAATGTCTTGTTTAAGGCAAAATTAAGTCATTAGTCTAAAGGAATCTTAAAGGAATATAGATTATTTATTAAGCACTTATTAAACTTTAAAGTAACTCTCTTAACTGATAAATACACAACTGAAATAGCTGAAAATTGATAATTAACTCAAAATAAACAGATTTCAGTTAACTAATAATTCACTGAAATCGCAGTCTGGCCTAAATAGTTAAATAAGAATTTATATAAATGGTTGCAATAATTAGCTAAAAAGCAAACCTTTGGCTTAAAAGAATGCATAATCTGTTAACAATTTCAGATAGTTAGCTATCAACAAAAGGTTTAAATAAATCACTAAAAGTGTCACGGCAAGTGCTGTGTGGCAGGCGGGATGAAGGACCCAAACGCAGGACTCAGAAACTGAAAGTTAAACTTAAGGCGCAGCTTTATTCCTGGGAAAAACTGCACATAAGAAATACACTTCACAAAAGTAAACCAAAATCTCAAACATGAAAACTAGAACTAAACCGTACAGTGGAAACTAGAAACTAGGAAACACATGCGAGAAAAACAAACCAGACTGAAAAGTAGAATATTTATGGGAACACGAAGGGAGAAACACAGCACAGAGAGGGTGTATGAAGGTTAACGACAACAAGCAGGGGGAAACTGAGGAGTAAGATACACAGGTAGGATCACGGGAGGATGGGGAACAGCAGGAAACACAGCTGGGACAAATCAGACATGAGAGAAGGGAAGGCAAAACTAGATACACTGACCAAGCACACGAGACTATCAAAGTAAAACAGGAATACGACACGGAGTCAAAGACATGAGCTTAACACTACAACATAACTGACATGGTAACAGAGGCAAGGATTACTAGACAGGAGATGTGGGACCAGTACAGGGAAAGAGAAAACATGGGGACGGAGACTGAACACAGAACAGAGACTGTCAAAATAAAACACAAAGCACACAACAGGCACAGAGACACAGACTAGACACCGAACAGAGGGAGCACCCAATCTAAACCTAAGAACTAAACTCTTAACAAGAATTAAACCAAAACATGGGATAATAATAATAATCAAAACAGCACAACAAGTGAATCAGAACATAAACCATAATACAGAATAATACCAAAACACAAGCAACTCAAAATGATCCAGAACTGTGACAAAAAGTTATAAACATTAAAATAGCTAGCTAAAGGTGGTTGAACAATTTGGCTTTTTACAACTTGAAGTAACCACCCTTGCCCTTATATGAACAAATAAATGTGAAAATAGGTTTTAAAATTAATTTTTTGTGACTATTCAAGTAAATTACGGTGATTTAATAGAATTGTTTTGTGGTGACAGTTCCCAGTCTTTCTTTTCATTTGTTCCTGAACACATGAGCCAACATTTAACTTTGTTAAAAGTAATATCGGTTACTAGATTACGTTGCAGTTAACCTATTAGTAATTTTTGCCTTTCAGAGACGGGAGCGGAGTTGTGGTGGACGGTCTTGCTCAAGCTCGGGACAGCAAACTACAAAACACTGAACCTGTAAGCAAAGATGTCTATACTGCTTGCAAGGTTTCGATTTATCGGCTACTATAACTGATTTTTTCTTTTACTTAGCTGTGACATGACCTTTAGGACCAAAAGTAAATTCAGTTATGATATTGTTACATTTATTTTAAACAGCAAGCATACGTGAAATCCTGGGTTTTTTTGTATATGACAGAGCACCAAGTGCTGTACATAATATCTGAGCTACAGGCCTGAGTATGCGTTACTTTGTTTGAGTAACTGTTTTCCTCCTGAATGAAATCTGTCTGTACGTGAAGGATGGCAGTCCAGCTTCCACTCGCAGCTCTTCACCAAAGTTAGATTGGATGATTAAAAGGGGAATGGTGGGTGTGAATTTTAAAACGTGCCCTGGCTTTACGTTGGTTTCGCCTTTTCATACCCTCTGTCTTTTGGTTCTTTTCATACAGTTTTGATTTACTTTGCTGTGGTCTGGGTTGGGTCACTTTTTGGCTTTGGTGGTTCAGTTACTGAAATAGAGCACAAAGGTTTGCATGACCAGTTGTGGCGTCGTAAGAGCATGACACTGTTCGGTTTGCACTTTTGATATGCTGCATTGTTGTCACACCCGAAGTCTTCCTCACTGAATGCTATGTTTAGCCACATGTGATTTTTCTTTGTTGTTGCTTTTGCGGTTGACTTTCGTTTTTGTTTTCATGGCTTCGTAGCTTTGTCAACCTTGATGAAGTTTTATCCATGTAGCCAATCTGTGTCTCTTCTTTCTTTCTTAGATTCCTATCACCCAGTCCAGTGTAATGGATGATATTGAGAAATGGCTTGCTTTGGATGATGAGGTAAGTCTGAACTGGGAATGATATTCATTCATCGAATCTACTTTGCCGTATTTAAAAGTTTAAAAAAGAAAAGATGTTGGTGGACTTTGCAGATACCAATCCAAGGTATTAGAAATGTTTAGATATATCTACATAAAGGTGACTGACTATAAAAAGAAAGGACTAAGCGGGTGGGTTTAATTTGAAATTTGGTACACAGTTATCTTAAAGGATAATCAAATATACTTATTTTGTGTTTATGACACAGTATGATGACTTTGAGGACTCCGATGGTGTGACCAGTGAAGGTGAGGATCCTTACCCATATGTCCTGTTCCAAAGGAGCAGATTTTATAACCAAGTTAATACATGGGGCACACACTCTTAAACAGAAAACTTTCTTTGGTTATATTAAATGGAATATTTGCAGTGAAATACACACCCTCTTTTAGAGCTGATAGACTGTATATAAAACAATGGAGATAGTCTATATGGAAGCGTTGCCTTTGTCAAATGGCCAGCAGGTGGCAGTGTCTGCTTTCAAACAGAAGTCTGAACCTATGATCTTGGTCACTCCTTTAAATTCAGTTTCAACATGGCATGGTATGTATGCTTCAGACTGCGTTCCTGAATAAGTTGGAAATTATGAATTTTTAGTGGAACACTCCCTCAAGTCAGAGTGGACCAACATACCCATAGTTAGAAATCCAAGATAGCAGCGCTGAATTTAAACAGTAGTAAAACTCTAAATATTTGATCTGTACTGCAAATGTTGTGTACTTGTTACTCATTAAATGAGCCATAGCAGAGCGCTGATCAGGTTGCATCACTGAATGTGTTTTCTGAAAGGCTTTATAGCTAGTGATACCTGAAGGTCTCTACCTTGCTAGGAACCAATATTCTCTTTCATTGCTCTTTCTGGAATGTGCTAACTCGGGATTGACATCGCTCGTGAGTTCCAACACATGCCTAGATATTCCAGTGTATCTGGAACACGGCATTTGATCATGGCTGGCTTTGACTGACAGCTCACTACTATCAATATATCCTTGTTTTTTCAGTCAAATCCACTCTACACTCATTGCGACAGCTAAAATTCTCAGGTTAAGGCATGAAAATGGGATTGTTTTTTGTTTTCTTTTTTTGGTAGCTTTATCCATCTTTTATATGCAGTCTGTGCTGAAGCTATAGACAAAACCTATTGTCCATTCAGATTGCTGCTAAAATATTTGAGCCACTGGTGAACTGCAGTGAGCTTCTTTAATGCTTGGTAAATAGCTCCCCGTGTTACCTCTACCAAGGTAACCAAGGAGGTTAGAAGGACTTTTGTTTTTACCCCCAAATGTTTACTACTTCAAGGACTAAAAATGAAACATAAAGCACTCACATGTCTGGTCACAGCTCACTTTAACTCCAAAGTTGTGGCTTTGTTTACTCAGTGCAGGAACTTTCCTATAGATGTCTGTTAAAGTGACTCCTGCTTGCCTCCCCAGAGTTCGACAGGTTTCTGGCAGAGAGAGCGAAAGCGGCCGAGCGTCTGCCGTCCCTGAGAGCTTCCTCGCAAGACAACTCAGAGTCTTAAAGTCTCACCTAAACCTGCCAAAACTAACATTACTCATGAAGCTCCGGCGCCACCTGCTGGATAATGGAGATTTCTTATTAATGAACAGTTGAATGGCAAATGACATTGTATATGTGTACCCTGCTCTTTTGCTGGGGGGAGCAAATGTGTTTTTTAACTTAAAACTAATGTCTGCGGAAAGACCGAAGTTTTTACTTGACGTTGTTACGAGGGTTGATCCACAAGCAAACATTTGCACATTTTTTATGGTTACATTCCTGCTGTTAAATGAGAATATTGTTACAAATTTTGCAACATAGATGATGTACTATATTGCTGTTATCTATACATATATATATATATTGTTAAAGATGATGATGAGGTACAGAAATGCCCCTGTCAAAGTAGCAAACACTTGTAAGAGAAGCTCAGCCATAACTTGTGGTAATAGTTTGAGGCTTTATGTCGTTGTTGATGTCGGATGCTGAAGAAAATTTATGAGTTTTTTTCACATTCAGCTTGTCCCTATGAAGATGTTTTACTTGAAGTTTAACAACAAGTGATGACACACTGCTGTCATATTAAACTAAAAGTATTAACTGGAGATTTGTGTGTTTGCAGTCTGTCTTTTTTTAAATATGTTTATAGACTTTTTCTTGCCATTACCAAAAAAAAAAAAAAAAAAAAATGGAGGCATAAGAACACATTATTTACAAATTTGCAAAGACTGGTCCTGTCCTTCTATATTGCCACAGGCTGTCTCTTCTAATTTTGATAGTAAATGGTAAATGGACTGGTCTGCTCTACCCAAGTACTCAAAGCATCTCGCACATACATTCATTCATACACATGTTCAAACTCCGATGGACGCATCAACTCAGGTCTTGAAATCTTGCACAAGGATACTTTGACATCCAGACTGCAGGAGCCAAGAAGCAACCCATCGATTGCCAGAGAAGCCGCTCTACTTCAGTGTCCACCTGGGCTGGATGTGAGGCTGGTGACAGCTGGGTACCCATATAGTACTATCACAGATTATAAAAAAATACTTAATGGTGGCAAAGGAATAGTACATTTTTATTTAAAAAACACATGCATGGTTCATTTATTGTTTGTGTTTTAGCGTGATGTGTATTCAGTCTGGATACTGAAGGCACTTTCAACACACTGAAATAAATGTGTGTGTGTGTGTGGGGGGGGGGGATCTCGATCTCGGTGCCGACACTCAAAAACAAGCAATGTTTTTTTTTCTAGTTGTAACATACTGTATTGTCACATTTTTTTGCTATAAATGTACTATATTTAAAACGCAAAGTACTTCCTGTGATGTACAAAGTATTTGGAACGTACGAAACGTGACTAAAAGGAGTAAAATGTTGTTATAGTTTATATTAGGCATCAGACTGTGAACTACCAAAGTGGATATCAGCCAGTTAAAAAAAAACTGTCTGCAATGCGATTGGCCCAAACAAGCCACCTGCCAGCGGCCCTGCGCTCTGATTGGTCTTCCAGACAGACGCCTACCCCTATTACGTGACGCAACCACGCTTGCTCTTTACATTGAGCCTTTCTGTGCCACGGTTCGTATATCTTTAACAGCATAACGAGTTCACCGCTATGTCTCTCGGAAAAGCTGCCCGCAGTTTGGTGAGCCCGCTCCGGGGGGCTCTGCGGTGTTCGGGCCTGAGCCGCAGCTACACCGCTGCCGCTGAAGCCCGGGCGGTGCTGGAACACGAGCTGGAGACGATCCGAGCCGCGGGGACGTGGAAATCGGAGAGGATCATCACCTCCAAGCAGGGTCCTGAGATCAGCGTGGACGGCAGTCGTGGCAGTGAGTACTAGGAGTTTCCAGTTACAGCAGTTTTATAAGTGAGCAGTAGCACCCTCCTCGGTGATGGTCCTTAAACGCACCGTCCCAGGTAAGGTTTCAGTTCTGCCACGTTCTTATCTCAGCGGTGAACTTGAAGTAATCCCTGCTACTCCCTTGTTTTGCACTTCTGAAGCTATTCTCGGCGCAGCCTTTGGAAAAACATTAACCAAGAACTCGTAACAGCAAAAGTATGAGATTCAAGCTTTAAATAATTCAAAATAATTTGTAAAGTGGTCTTTATATCATCAACAGAAAGCTGTTTTGTGCTTTGTACAATGCAAAGTTCATTGTTTGACTTGTGAAGGCTCTAGCATTTAACTGCACTGCACCAGTTAATCTCTGCTTTATTTGCTATTGTTCCAGCAAAGCAGCCGATCACTGTTTATATTTCAGCATGAACCCTTGCCAGAGATTGACTCTGCTGATTTATGAATGGGCCACAGACTTTAGGTCGTGACCCCTCGTGCACCAAAACAACCCCGTTCATTTCATGTGCCCAACAGTGCCACAGTCCCATGCATTGTTTTCTCTGTCACTCTTTGTCTTCTCTCTCTTGTCTCGTCTGTAGCCTAAAACTACAAGCAGAACTTCTACTCCCAGCTTTGACATGCTCAAAGAGGTTATTATGGGACAGTGACTCTCTCTTTTTTAACCTTAATTTTCCTTTTGTGCATCCAAAATTCTCTCAGGTATACTGAACTTCTGCGCCAACAACTACCTCGGGCTGTCCAGTCATCCAGAAGTGGTCCAGGCAGGAATCGATGCTCTGAAGACACACGGTGCTGGACTGAGCTCTGTCAGGTTCATCTGTGGGACGCAGGTCTGGTGCTTAAAGATCACGCATATCACCCCAAAGCTGTCTAATTCATGAGGTTAATTTTGCGTAATGCGTGATTTACAGGATCTCCACAAAAAGCTAGAGCAGAAGCTCGCTGAGTTCCACGAGAGAGAGGACTGCATCCTCTACGCCAGCTGTTTCGATGCCAATGCGGGACTTTTTGAGGTAGGTCCAAATGGATTTGAAGCTAAGGACTTCCCCCGTTACGATCAGTATAACTCTGAATTATTCTCACAACAGGTGCTGCTGGGCCCAGATGACGCAGTGCTCTCTGACGAGCTAAACCACGCCTCAATCATCGATGGCATTCGCCTGTGTCGAGCAAAGAGGCTGCGGTACAAACACATGGACCTCGGTGACCTGGAAACCAAACTCAAAGAAGCTCAGGTGCGTGGAGTAAAACATTCCTTCTTGATCCAACTCTCCTTGCAGTGTGTTAGAAGAGAGTGAAAAATGACAGCTTACTCAGAGGAGGTCACACACCAATCACCTGCGCTCTCTGTTGTCCTCAGTCGTCTCGTATGCGTCTGGTAGTGACAGATGGGGTCTTCTCTATGGATGGAGATGTGGCTCCCTTGCGAGGGATTTGTGACCTGGCTGAGCAGTACGGAGCCATGGTGTTTATAGACGAATGTCACGCCACAGGTTTCCTAGGGCCTCGGGGAAGGTGGGTAAGAAAAGACTTCAACTGAAAAATCATAAATCGGTTATTTTGCAAAATAAAATACAAAAGACCCCTAATCATAAAAGTGTAGTGCCCAAATATCATTTTTAATTTCTAAGAGAAGAGTGGATTGTTATGAACAGCCTTTTAGGGCAGTTTTTTTTTTTTATTCAGTGTCTTTTTCAATATGACCACTAGGTGTCGCCAAAGCCCCGTCTTACAGTAACTACCGTGAGACTGGGCTCTTGATAAAGTTTAGCTATCTCTATTATCAAGAGGTGACGAACTAATGTTACCACTTCCCTCTGATTTGCAGAGGAACTGATGAACTCCTTGGAGTGATGGATAGAGTTCATATTATTAACTCCACTCTTGGCAAAGCGCTGGGAGGAGCAGCAGGTATGACTCCATTCTAACATGAAGGCTCTCATAACATCTTTTTATTAAGTATAAATTAGTAAAACATTGTACATTTAACACAGACATAGAAAAGAAGCATTTGTTTAGTGTAGTGCATCGGCCCACCTGACAATTCCACTTTTGATATTTACTCAAAGTTTTTCCTGTAATAAATGCGAGTGTAAAGTCCCTTTTCCATTAGTACCTACTCGATTTTCAGGGTTTTCCATTAGCTAATAATACCTGTTACCCAGGTACTGTTTTTGAAACTCCTTCTAACCGAGGTTCCAAGTGATCCGAGCAGGTACTAACAGACTTATCCAAGGTGTGATGTAGTTGTCTTGTTTTCTCTCAGGTGGTTACACAGTCGGCCCAAAGCCTCTCATTGACCTACTCAGGCAGCGCTCACGGCCCTACCTATTCTCCAACGCGCTCCCCCCTCCTGTGGTGGGCAGTGCCACACGGGCTGTGGAACTGCTGCTTGCCTCCAACGAGATTGCCCAAAGCATGACGGCCAAAACGATGCGGTATGTTTTGTTCTTACAAACAGTGGAAGTCTTCTATGTTTTTAGTGTTGTGTACATCATAAACGCCAATCGATTTATCTGTAGCAATACTAATATCATATATAGGATGTCCTGCACTTAGTGATAAGGTTTATACTGCTTACAACTGGTTTTACCAATTTGTGAGTATAATAGTTTTCTCTTTGCTGTCAAATCAGGTTCAGGAACAAGATGACGCAAGCCGGCTTCACCATTGCAGGCTCAGCTCACCCCATCTGCCCTGTGATGCTTGGCGATGCACGTTTGGCCTCTTTAATGGCTGACGATATGCTAAAATTTGGTGAGACCATAGACTGTATATAATAGATGGAATGTTAGCCATTCATTTTCAAAGAATTAATGTTCAAATTCTGGCCTCTGCCATGTTGTTGTTTTTTTTGTTTTTTTCTTTAAGTCAGACATGACCATGTTTTGATGAATGACAACTGCTAAGTTATTGGTTTATTATGCTAGCAAGGCTGGTTAGCAAGCTCTAACCTGAGTAAGTGCTATGGCTACACAAGCTAATTAGTGCTAAGTAAGAAAGAAATTAAATACTGCTTTTACACTCATCAACTGACCACACTGACTTGCTGGACAAGCTAGAACATCCTGTTTCCCGTACAGCCATTTATCAGTAAGTCAAGGTGGCCACAAGCTTAAATTTACCTTATTACAGTTTAAAATTGTGAGTAATAAAATAATTCACCACCTGCACTGTTGTTGTGAAGGGGGAAACTACAACTAGAGACCAAAAGTAGTTTTTTGTACCAAGCTAAAAAACATGTTCATTTCTGGGAGTCTGAGGATTGACTCACTTTTGGAGAAAGCCTCAAGTGGCCGCTCAAGGAACTGCAGTTTTTTTGGCACTTCCACGTTAACTTTATTTTTTTCTTTAATGTAGATGAAACTGACTCACTTAGCAGAGAGTATGTGAATCTGCCACTGTGTTTATACAGTGTCACAGTAGTGTCTTCCCTCCACAGGAGTGTATGTGATTGGATTCTCCTACCCAGTCGTACCAAAGGGAAAAGCCAGAATCCGTGTTCAGATTTCGGCAGCACACACGGACGAAGACATCGACCACTGTGTTGACGCTTTCATCCAGACTGGCAGGAAGCACGGCGTCATCTCATGAATCGAACAAACGAGCTGGAATCAGAAGGATTCAGAAAACTGCTTGAAATTGCAGGGTCACGCTGCCTGTTACTCAAGATCCATGAATGATGGTGATGGAAATTTTAGTTATATTTGTAGGTCACTGGAGGTGAATGTTATTTTTGTGCTTGCTTAACTGATTAAAGCACTTTTGCTAAAGTGTTTGCATTGGAACAAAAAGGGCAGTTGATTAAACACTTTTCATGAGTGAGAAAATGTTTCTGAAAGGGCATTTATCCACCCCGCAAATGTGATTCTGATGACTGTGAGGATAATGGTGACACATAGTGTGCATAGATTATCAGCATGTGTGGTAAACATTAAACATCCTTCAAAGAGTAGAAGAGTTTTATTCATAAGAAAAGTCCATAATTCTCCTCTGAAGTTGAGATGCTAAATGCTAGATGTGTGATACCACTGATTTCCTTTTCGATCCCAAGTAATATTCAGGGTGGTATCGACGATACTGATCCGATACTTTGTACAAAAGCTTATTTTATTTATTGTATCTCAAATTATAGCATCATAATGATTACAGGACATCAGATTACTTGTTCTTATCACTTAATAATGCAGAGTTCATCATATAGAAATAAAAAACCTGAAGTTGTGCGCTATTTGAACACCTTGCCAGCAGCACTAAAGGGCTCCGTGAGAGACGTCTGTCTCGCCCTAGCAGCACCTGTCCCTGTCCTCCTCTTCAGTTCACCTCAGCATACGCTCGTCATATTCTGTGATATGATTTACTCTGAGGTGTTTGACAAGGTTAATGATGTTGCCACAACCATACATGCCAACCCTCCCGATTTTTCCGGGAGAATACCGAATTTCAGTGCCCCTCCCGAAAATCTCCCGGAGCCACCATTCTCCCAAATTTTTCCCGATTTTCCACCCAGACAACAAAATTGAAAAACCATATTGCAGAATTCATAGCGCGGCCCAGCCAATTCCAGTTTCCAACAATGGCGGCAGCGACTTAGTTTTAATATTACTCTTATTTCTCTTTCTGGGTTGCAAAAAAAAAAAAACTTAACATATTTTCAGGTGAGAATGTAGCTGTGTAAACTTCAAATATCTGAGCCGATTGACACATCATTTTCAAACCCCCGCGGTCTTTCGCTACTCGGGTTAATATATATATTAATATTAATTTATATATATTTATATATATATATATATATAAATTAATATTAATTTATATATATATATTAATTTATATATATATATTAATTTATATATATATATATTAATATTAATTTTTCCGGGGTTTCACACAGCTGAATAAACGTCAAACAGAAAATGATTAAACAGAAGAGTTTACGTCAGTGCCCGGTTATATTTTAGATAGCAAGGAGCAGACGGCAGCGTTTCACTCCACCGAGGGAGCTCGTGACGTACTATGGTAAATGGCCTGTATTTGTATAGCGCTTTTACTAGTCCCCCCCCCCCCAGGGACCCCAAAGCGCTTTACACACCCAGTCATCCACCCATTCACACACTGGTGGAGGCAAGCTACAGTTGTAGCCACAGTTGCCACTGACAGAAGCGAGGCTGCCATATCGCACCATCGGCCCTTCTCGCCAACACCAGTAGGCGGTAGGTGAAGTGTCTTGCCCAAAGACACAACGACCGAGACTGTCCGAGCCGGGGCTCGAACCGGCAACCTTCCGGCTCCCATTGAAATTTGTATAACCTATTTAAAATCTAAAACTTAAAATTGTCCGTAGCCTACTGTTGTTACCACTGTCCTGTTTGTAGTGATGTATCTCTTGACAGTCGACCAGTTGGATGGAAAGCTTCAGTTCATCATAAGGCTTCATCTCAACATCACTAGTGTGCAGGCAGGAGTGGTGAAATGGAGGACCCAATGTGCAGACTGTGGAGACAAACGTGAACTCAAACAGCTTTAATGCTAAACTCAAACAGAACAAAACTTAGGCTGCGTTCACACTGCAGGCGAAAGCGCATCAAAAATCGACTTTGACCCTGTGCGACCCATATCCGATCATGGTGTGACAGTGTGAACAGCACAAATCCGATGTTTTCAAATCCGACCTGGGTCACTTTCGTATGTGGTACTGAATCCGATACAAATCTGATGTTTTAGAAAGCGACTGCTGTTTGAATGGTCATCTCGCATTAAATCTGTCTTTTACGTCACTGACACAAGACAGACGCCAATTATCAGCGCCCAAGAAGACATCGCGAACGCTTCCGGGCCATCCAGTATAGATGTTAGTGAAACTGTTGGGAAGACAGCGTTGGAGAAACGTGAACATTTTATTTGTACTGTATAATCTGCAGATTCTGACAGAAATCTGCAACTATCCTTTGAAGCACCGCTCCTCTCTAAAACAGCAATAAGGATAATTATTAGGCCATATGTAAATAGCACAATAACTTTATAACTTAAAACAAAATTGGGAAATGTAAAGTCCGAAACAAGTCTTTATATTAAAGCCATCAGTCAAACAATACTGTTTGGTTTGGGTCTAAACAGAGCGCGTTGTGTGTGACGTCTGATTTTGCGCTGTTACGGCCCTAGCAGGGCCTCCTCCTGAAGGTGCCTGTGTGGGCGTGTCCCACCACCTCTTCTGCCTGAGGTGCCACCTTTCCCTGTAACACAGCTGACTCACATCAGTAATTAAAAGTATTTAAGCCCAGGGAAAGGTGAGCTCTGGGCCAGAGTGCCATTTTGTGTGTTGTGCTTTCCTTTTTGCTTTATTTGACCAACGCCTGAGTTTTGTTTGTGTTTTATGGTGATAACGGCTTGTCCGTCTCTTTTAGTTGACTTACTTCAATAAAACTGTTTTATTTAAACTGTTTCGCCTCCTTGACTCCTTTTTCTGACCCGGTCACTTTTGTTACTTCCCCCTCACCGCCTAGACCCCCCCCCCCCCCCCCCCCCCCCAGGGGAACGTAACAAGTGGGGGCTCGTCCGGGATCGTTGAAAAGGGAGTTTTGAGTTGGAATTGGTTTTTGATTATCTTGCTGTTTTTTACCTTTGGAGATTCAACTTCCCAGTTGAGTGTCCAGCTGAGCTTTGTTTTAAGTTCTTCCTTCGGGCACTCTTTTGTTATTTTGCCTTTTTTATTTTCAGAGTAATCCTGGGCGGGGATTAGTTCCCTGTTGGGGGTAGGCAATTCAGGGCTCCGGTCGCTGAAGTTTCGCCTTTCAAGTTGCCTCGAGCCCGGCACGCTCCAGAAGATAGGTAAAGTTTGTTGTGCTTAGGAACTGGGTAAGTTGTGTTTGTTGTGTATACTGTAAGAGGTAAGTTGGTCATTTAAACCAAGTTGTGTAGTTTCGGAGTGAGTTGGCAGAGAGGTGTGGTTGTCTTAATTAGGGTGTGTTTTCTAACCCTTCTCCGGCCCCTAAAATGGCTGATGCAGCCATCAGTGCACAGGTGTCTAGAAGCTCGTTTGTAAGCAATAACGTCCACCTGGTTCCCGTTTTCTGTGAATCCAGTGTTGAGAGCTTCTTCAGTGTATTTGAAAGCATAGCAACTGCATTACAGTGGCCTGAAGATGTGTGGGGGGTGATGTTGCTGTGTAAATTCACAGGTAAGGCTCAGGAAGTTTGCTCTGGTCTGTCTATGCAGGACAGCCTAGTTTATGAAAAGATTAAAAGTGCTGTCCTCCAAGCCTATGAACTTGTGCCTGAGGCCTATAGGCAGAACTTTCGAGGTTTGGAGTTGGCACAGGGTCAGTGCTACCTTGACTTTGCTCGGGAGAAGGCAAAGCTTTTTGGTAGGTGGTGCTCTGCAAGCCAGGTTAAGAGTTTGGGGTTGTTACGTGAGCTCATGCTTGTGGAGGATTTTAAAAACTCTGTTCCTGAGTGTATTGCTCTTTATTTAAGTGAACAGAGGGTTTCCACTTTACAGCAGGCTGCCATACTGGCAGATGAGTTTACCCTAACTCATAAAACAAATGCTGTAGAATGTGACATCCCTTCTCACTACAATACATCTTGGAGAGCTAGGAGGGAGCCAGCTAACGAGGCTGAAAAAGTGGTGGTTTCAAGTTCCAAAGCAAAACTGTTTCTTCTGCCACAAGCCTGGCCATGTGGTTGCTGATTGTGTGAAACTGGCACTTAAGCGGAAAGCGTATCGAAAGGGAAGAAGGCCTGATTTGAAAACAGTCACTCATGGTTCTCAAACTAACAAGGTTGTCAGGCCCAGCAAAGGACCACACTTGGGGCATAGTTGTTTAAGGGGCTCCTGTGGTCAGTGTAAGGGATCAATTAACCCTGAGCGGCCGCTGGTTGACAATTTCCCAGGTCCCCAAAATGACCTGCAGGGGGACAGGTTGTGTATAAAACCACCAGTAAGACCCGCAACCCTGGCTAACAAACATGCCTGTACCGGTGACTTGAGGAATCGTCTGCAAAGTGTTGCAGAAAGGTCTTCTGACTGCCTGTGTTCTCCACATGTGATGGCTCAAAAAAGCCCTAGCCATCACATGAGACATTGTTTTGAGGGTCTGGGGCCACCTTCAGTAAGTATTTTGAACCCATTGAGATGGGGTTGGCAGCTTCCGCTGACAATGCCTAACCGTTGCTATGGGGTTTAGTAGGTGGAAAACCTGCAATTTGGTGATGCAATGGTTACGGACTTGATTAATCATTTTGGTTATCGAGATAATTTGACAAACCACGGGTTTGTATTTATGGGAGGGGGTGTTACGGCCCTAGCAGGGCCTCCTCCTGAAGGTGCCTGTGTGGGCGTGTCCCACCACCTCTTCTGCCTGAGGTGCCACCTTTCCCTGTAACACAGCTGACTCACATCAGTAATTAAAAGTATTTAAGCCCAGGGAAAGGTGAGCTCTGGGCCAGAGTGCCATTTTGTGTGGTGTTTCCAGCTAGTGAGCTGTGTGTTGTGGTTTCCAGCTAGTGAGCTGTGCTTTCCTTTTTGCTTTATTTGACCAACGCCTGAGTTTTGTTTGTGTTTTATGGTGATAACGGCTTGTCCGTCTCTTTTAGTTGACTTACTTCAATAAAACTGTTTTATTTAAACTGTTTCGCCTCCTTGACTCCTTTTTCTGACCCGGTCACTTTTGTTACTTCCCCCTCACCGCCTAGACCCCCCCCCCCAGGGGAACGTAACAGCGCATGCGGACCGCTTTGAGCGTTTTCACCTGCAGTGTGAAAGTAGCTGCAGGCAGGCAGGCCACACCGCATACATGATGGTAGATCACAACATGGACACAGAGAAACACAGGGCTTAAATACACAGAGGAGCAATCAGGGAATGGGAAACAGGACGGAAGCACAGCTGGGGCAAATCAGGCCTAACGAGACAGGGGAAGCAAAACCAGACACATTAACATAAGACATGGACCTTCAAAGTAAAACAGGAAACATAACACAGAAATGCAGACTTGACACAGGGATACAGCAGACAGGGGAGACAGCAACTATGGATCACAGACAGAAAACCAGAACACTAAAACTCTAACAAAACCCACACAAATAACCTAAACTAAGAATAATCCTATGACCTATAAGGCAAAGCTAGAATATAATGAAATAAACAAAATCAAAGAACCAAAAACACAAAACACTGGGTCGACGACCCTGGCAGCCTAACACTTGTACCCAGAATGGTGCACACAGGCTACAGAACTAACACACTGTTTTCATCATTAACACACTACCACTCAAAATGTAAAACACATGTTGCAACCTCTTCTTCTGCTTTTTGCTAGACTGAATACAGCTTCATCCATGAAGATGTATTCATGAGGCCTAACCATTGAGTCAAGCTCAAAGATTCTCTTTACACAACAAACTAATTTTAGTTCTGTAAATGAAATAGTATAATGTATACATGTGCTATGTATACAAGTATACTTATGGTATTTTGGTATTTTGTTTAGAATTGAAGGAAGGCCACATGAGGGTGCTCACACCAGGAGACACTTATTGTGGATATGGTCCATCAGAATAATGCAATTTGACTGCGTGAAATGCAGCAAGAGAATGTAAAAGACAACATACATGTTGAATCTAGCAAAAAGGAGAAGAAAAGGTCGCAATGTCGTAGGTCAACGTGCCATTATTGAACTGCCTGGCCAGCGTGGTGGAACTGTAACTACGGTATCTGTGCTGCCATCAGCAGCTATGGGGTTCTCCACAGTCATGTTACTGTTGGGCTGTACAACAATGAACTTATAGTAACATTCCCAGATGGTCTACGGGATGCTTTGCTTGATTAGAGAGATCGCGAGCAGGCAGAGCATCCCATATCATTTGGGTCAATGTGAGCTTTCACCGAAGTCCAAGAATATGCAATTGGTTTCACAATGAACAGCATTTTATCAATGTGTTTCTTCCACCGCAATCTCCCTTTTTGAACCCTATTGAGGAGTTTTTCTCAGCATGGAGATTGAAAGTATAAGACCGAAACCCTTACAGGAAAATCTACTTCAAGCATTGAATGGAGCTTGTGGTGAGATAGCAGTGGAATCTTGCCAGAGCTGGATTCGGCATGCTAAACGATTCTTTCCTCGCTGCCTTGCAAGAGAGCCCATAGCATGTAATGTGGATGAAGTCCTGTGGCCTGACCCAGCACAGAGGCGTGATGCTGAGTCTTTAATTAGTAGGGCACTACTGCTGAAAAGCAGTTAAACAGCATCTTCAATGTTATTAGAAAAGAGCTGTTATCCAGTAGTTTAAGATAAAAAAAAATTGCTTTATTTATTAATTTTAGGGTTTGTTTCATTTTTTGCGCTACATTAGAAAACATCAAAATAGCATTGTCATTTTTGTTATTTGTGTTTTGTAATCTTTATAAAAGCCTAGAAAAAACACCTTTTAATCTTTTGTATATGGCGAGATGCTGTGGGCACCTAAGTCTTTGATAGTGTAGAATTTTCAAGTCAATACCATGGTTGCATCTACTGAAAATCTCAGTGACCTTGACTTCAAGGTCAGAGGTCAACCTTTCTGAAAATCAGAGGAGTTTTACATTTATAATACAGGTATGTCTACTAGGAGGCTGAAGGGTAGCACTATATATTTATAAACAATCAAAAACAACAATTATTACACAATTTATTTCCAATTTGTATGGAATTTATTTCTGTAAACGTGGTGTTTTAGGTCTGATTGAAGGACTGATGTGATGGTAAGGTGTCCACTGCTGCGCTTTGAAGATTGGTAGGCTTTCTTTTTTTAATTTTCACAAGAATTGCTACTTCCCCTAGAGTTTTGGCCACTCCAACAATCAGAAGATTTCCCTATGAGCAAGCATTTAGCGACAGTGGGAAGGAAAAACTCCCTTTAAAAAGGAAGAAACCTTCAACAGAGCCAGGCTCAGGAAGGGACAGCCCTCTGCCACGACTGGTTGGGGTGGGGGGAGTGAAAATTTAAAAAAAAAAGCCAAAGTGATCATTATTGCAGCAGCTTAATTAATTTTTGCAGTATAATTTGCTGTTAATGTCATTTTCCAACCCCAGTTTGTGTTTTTATCACTTTTGTCCAGGGTGGAAGATGCCATGCTGGAGACTGATTCAGTATGGTCTTTCAATGTTGATACATGGGAACCTGTTAGAGAGGCCAGGGCTGCAAAAGGGATGCCGGAGAACCTGAGAGGGTGTTATCCGCTGGTGTGCATCCAAGGCCAACATCTCTTTAATTAGGCTGACAAATAAGCGTTGGCCAGCTTCTGGTCCTCGTCTAAACATCATTATTTGTTCGAGGTCATCCAGACGTGTAAGTATTATGTATCTTGTCTCCAGGGATTCATGTCCTGTCCCTGGAACAGAGCCTTTAAATTGTTCTTCCGTCTTAAATGTCCAGCGCTGTTGTTTGTATTTGTCTCCAATGAAATAGTTTTCAGTGTACACGCCAGAGTCTAGCACATGATCTGGTGGCTGACCCTGAGTCTCTATGATGAATTTCAGATAATCATAGTCATTCTCCGAAGGGTAGAGGGCACCCCTGTAGCAAGCTCCACAGCCACCAGCCCCAGAGACCACATGTCACTTGCTTCGTTATAAGGAAGGCCAAGCATAACCTCCGGTGCACAATAACCAACCGTTCCCACACAGTCACCAGGTATCACTGCAGACGCAGGACATGCGAGGCCAAAGTCTATAAGTTTGACTTTGATGGGAGACTCATGGCGGTTTACAACCATGATGGTTGTTACACAATCATACCAAAACTCTGTCCTAATAGTTTCCACTTTCTCTTTTGTATCAGACATACTGAGACAATATTCGGGATAAATAACCATGAAAACAATTTATTTATTAAGTTTAGAGGTTTACACATCACATCATTATAATCATTGAGCCTGTCTGACTTTAATCGTCCACTTGATGGCGCAGTAGAGCCAATGAATCGTCACAGTGCTTCGAACCATGAGTCGACCAGTTGGATGGAAAGCTTCAGTTCATCACAAGGCTTCATCTCACCATCACTAATGAAAGCTCTTATAATTTGGCTGCTATTAGAGACCATTGATTTAGGCTCTCTTTGGTTACTACGTGGATCTTTTTTCAGACAAATTAATGAAAAAATATATAATAAATGGAAAAACAGAGTACAAATGTGGACAGTTAACTGGATATTACAGCGCGATTTCTGCTGCCCCGCCCTCTCGCTCAGTCGCTTAATGCCTGAGCTCGGATCATACCAATATCAGGGGGGATTCACGCACAGTCGTAAATTCCCACAGTGTGCACTACGTGCTTCGAATATTGTGTTTACTTTTTGTTTTATACAGTTGTCAGCCAGGCATCTAACTATGAAAAAATTACACTCCAAAAGACCCCGGGCTTCTGACAAAACAACCCGGGCTTAAGCCCAGTAAGCCACCCCCACGCTCCGCCCCTGCTCCCCACGCTTCCCTCTACCCTCCTCCTGCTGTCTTTTTCGCGCCATCAGTGCTCACAAGCTCCACCTTTACTTTGACAACCCACCTCCGAGGAGCCACGCCGACCAATAGCTATGCACGGCCTTTCCTATCAGCCAATCAGAGTGCCGGAGATGACGCCACGCAGAGGCGGCTCGCGGGAAAGTGAAGGGAAGGAGTTCAGTTTTTCCCGCGAAAGAGACGCCGCAAGGAGGCTTTGTGTGCGGCACCTTACATCCTGCTTAGTTCTTACTAAGAAGAAAAAGTTGTTTTTGTCTGGGTTTGCTTCCTTACACTCCGCTTTCTTCGTGTCTTTTGCGACCTGGTTCATTCAGCATGTCTGGCTTTGACGACCCAGGAGTGTACTACAGTGACAGCTTCGGAGGTGGAGAGGGCCCCGGCGGGGACGAAGGTGGACAGAAGCGGATCCAGATCAAGAAGCGGTTCCGTGAGTTCTTGCGACAATTCAGAGTGGGGACCGACCGCACCGGCTTCACCTATAAATACAGGTACGGTAACAGCGATCGCACCGTGCTGTTGTTTGTTACACAGCCGCACCCTGAGTGTTCAGGATCTGATCTCAATATGGGTAATATAGCTAATAAGAACTGTCTTTGTTACAAAGTTACTGTTGAGATTATTTTTTTTAAAGTGCTCATTAGTCTGGCAGGAGGCCTAAATACAGGGGCTGCTGAATTTGTGGAAAATGTAGACTCTAGCACAGAGGTGTTAAACATAAGGCCCGAGGGCCAAAATCGGCCCGACGAAGACTCCAGTGTAGCCCAAGGAAAGGCTTTGGAAAATGTGAAGGAGTGTGTAAATGTTGGACTTTTAACTATATTTTTTTATCAGTTTTACAGCTTTTCTTGTGAATAAAGACCTCCCCCATGGTCATCCATTCTATACCAAAGTAATAGCTAAACAGTTAAATGACTAAATTGAACTTTTCTGTCTACTATCTGGTTTTGTTTTACAGTGGATCAATGATAAAAAAAGGGGAAAAAGGAAACTGCTCTGGCCAACTTAAGATTAAAGTAGGATGTATGTGGCTGATGAGTTTGACATCCCTGCTCTAGCACGTCTTGAGCTTCATAACATGTAGAGACCAACAGTAGTTATATTTGTGATCCTTTTGTGAAGCATCTGAATCATTTGCCATTAAAGCTCTAAATGTGCCAATTTTGGGCTCATCCAGCCTATGAATTTGCATTATTTTCACTTGTACCTAAATTCAACTAGAGATGAGCTGAAGCGACACTACACCTTGGGAGAGTACTGGCTGGAGGTGGAGATGGAGGACCTCGCCAGCTTCGATGAGGATCTGTCAGACTGTCTTTACAAGCTGCCGACTGAGAACCTGCCTCTGGTGAGCATGTCACACCGCACAAACTCCGTCCCGGTGGGCGATCCATCTGTCCGACGCATTTGTCTGAAGGTCTGCTTTTAATTTACAGCTGGAGGAAGCCGCAAAGGAGGTGGCCGATGAGGTGACCCGTCCCCGGCCTGTCGGGGAAGAGGCTGTGCAGGACATCCAGGTCACGTTGAAGAGCGACGCTCATCACGCATCCATCCGCAGCCTCAAGGTACTCTCAGGCCTCTTTGTGTGTCATACTGTAGGAGTTACTGACAGGTTGATCACACTTTTTCTTGTTTTTTTCTTTTTCTGTCCACTGCAGTCTGAGCAGGTGTCTCGTCTGGTGAAGGTGCACGGCATCATCATCTCTGCCACGGCGGTCAAAGCCAAGGCCACCAAGGTGTGTCTGCAGTGTCGCGGCTGCCGCGCCGTCATCCCCAACATCCCCCTGCCTCCAGGGCTGCAGGGTTATGCCCTGCCGCGCAAGTGCAACTCGTGAGTATTATGATGGGGTAACGTCCCTCCGCTCGAGTTCCTCACCCAGAATCACCTTTAACGAGGCTCCCTCTTTTCTCAGTGAGAGTGCTGGCAGGGTAAAGTGTCCTGTGGACCCTTACTTCATCATCCCAGACCGCTGCGTTTGCGTCGACTTCCAGACACTTCGTCTGCAGGAGTCCCCGGATGCTGTACCGCACGGAGAGATGCCCCGTCACCTGCAGCTCTACTGCGACAGGTAAGCACCTGTGTGACTGACACTGAGCTTTTTCTGCTGCTGTGCTGCTTTTACACTCGTGCTTTTTCCCACCTGTCTCTCAGGTATCTGTGTGACCGCGTGGTCCCAGGAAACAGGGTGACCATCATGGGTATTTACTCCATCAAAAAGATGGCTGCACCAAAAGCCAAAGGCAAAGAGAGAGGGGTTGGCGTGGGTATTCGTGCGTCCTATCTGCGAGTGGTCGGTATCCAGGTGGACACAGAAGGCGCAGGTGAAGAGGTTTTGCATTAAGACGTGGGTGTGATGCGTTTCAGGCGAGCAGAGCTGGCTTTAAGTGTGGATATTTTTTTTCCTTTTTTAGGCCGTGGTGCCACTGGATCCGTCTCCCCACAGGAAGAGGAGGAACTGAGGGCACTGGCTGCTTCTCCTAACGTCTACAACTCTCTGTCACAGTCTATAGCGCCATCCATCTATGGCAGCGATGATGTGAAAAAGGCCATTACCTGTCTGCTGTTTGGAGGTTCAAGAAAGAGGTGAGCTTTAAGCGCAATACATAGATACCCACCTTTATTGTAAAAGTCCCTGACTTACCCAGCAGTGCTTTCGTTTTCTGTCCTCTGCAGGCTACCTGATGGTCTCACTCGTAGAGGTGACATCAACCTGCTGATGCTGGGTGATCCCGGCACAGCCAAGTCTCAGCTGCTGAAGTTTGTTGAGAGATGCTCGCCCATCGGGGTAAGTAATCCTGAATGGATTGTCGTCACTATGACAAATCCGGTGTAAACCCCTCACACTGATCCTGAACCTCGACTCTGTCCCCTGTAGGTCTACACCTCCGGTAAGGGCAGCAGCGCGGCCGGTCTGACTGCCTCCGTGCTCAGGGACCCCAGCACCCGAGGATTCATCATGGAGGGGGGAGCCATGGTGCTGGCCGACGGCGGGGTCGTGTGCATCGACGAGTTTGACAAGGTAAAAACGAAGCAGCACAAGTTGCTAAGTTGCAAACAAGAATTCAAACTTGGCACAAAATAAACTATCAGTTGATCTCCGGCCTCATTATTAAAGATAACACTGTGTTTGTTGTCCAGATGAGAGAGGATGACAGAGTGGCGATCCACGAGGCCATGGAGCAGCAGACCATCTCCATCGCTAAGGTATCGCCTCTTTGTGCATTTAAGGAAAGTAAAATGCAGTCGCTGTGTTGAAGGCAAGCTAACACGTGGGCTCTCCTCCCAGGCTGGCATCACCACCACCCTGAACTCTCGCTGCTCTGTGCTGGCAGCAGCCAACTCCGTGTACGGCCGCTGGGACGACACAAAGGGCGAAGACAACATCGACTTCATGCCCACCATCCTGTCCCGTTTCGATATGATCTTCATCATCAAGGACCAGCACGACCAGCAGAGAGACATGGTAAGGAGGCCGAAGGTCTGCGGCGTTAAACCCTCGTGTGGTTGGAGCTGTTACAGAGTGTAACTGTTTGAACGCGTCTGTTTACAGACGCTGGCTCGCCACGTGATGAACGTCCACCTCAGCGCGCAGACGCAGACCGAGGGTGTCGAGGGCGAGATCCCGCTGACCACATTTAAGAAATACATCGCTTATGCAAGAACGTAAGTGTCCTGGAGTTCATATATTAGTTTGATCGCACACACTGTCATGTACTTAGTTTAAAAAATAAATAATAATAATAATTTGCCCATTTACAGTAAGTGTGGTCCTCGGCTGTCTGCTGCAGCTGCTGAGAAGCTAAAAAACAGATACGTGGTGATGAGGAGCGGAGCACGAGAGCACGAGAGGGAGAGCGACAAAAGAGCCTCCATCCCCATCACAGTCAGGTAGATTTTTATTTATTTTAATAAATGATCATGTAAATGCGTCTTTTTACCCCAACTTAAGTACTTGGATCTTCTCGCTTCATCGTCTGTCTGATGTTTCGGGTTTTCAGGCAGCTGGAGGCCGTCGTGCGCATCGCAGAGTCGCTGGCTAAGATGAAGCTGCAGGCGGTGGCTGGAGAAGAGGAGGTGGATGAGGCCCTGAGGCTCTTCCAGGTTTCCACGCTGGACGCTGCACTGTCTGGCAGCCTTTCAGGTGGGCGTTGGTCATGTTTTTGGGTCTAGTGGATAGATCTACCTCATTAAACTGAACCATATTAGCTATTCCATTAAAGAATCTTTTGTTTTTGTTTTTAATTTGCTGGAAGCCAAGTGTTAAGCCTCAGCTAAGCATGCCAACCACATTTTGTGTCCAGGAGCGGAAGGCTTCACTTCTCAGGAGGACCAGGAAATGATCTCTCGCATCGAGAAGCAGCTGAAGAGACGCTTCGCCATCGGCTCGCAAGTGTCAGAGCACAGCATCATACAGGACTTCACCAAACAGGTGAGAATATCAACCTGGGGACACAACAGTGATTTGACTCTGTGCCCAGCTTGTGTTTCGTGTTCCATTGGGATGATTACAGGAATAGTGTTCAGTTCTCTTTTGTCAGTCATGTAAAAACAGACCTCAGAAACATTTTTTACATGCCTGACAAAAGAATCAGTTTTGGTCTGGGTCCTGTTAGTGACCTCTTTCTGTCCTTCCTGCAGAAATATCCAGAGCACGCCATCTACAAAGTCCTCCACCTGATGTTAAGGAGGGGGGAGCTTCAGCACCGCATGCAGAGAAAAGTGCTCTACAGAGTCAAGTAGAGAAAAGTGCTCTATGAGATAACCATATTGTTGTTGTTGTAAATAGTTTTCATTTGTGGTGTTATGTTTGCCAGAATAGTGTCTCATCTCAGCTGTAGCTCTGTACAGCAGGATGCATGCCAACAGGGTGGATGAAGAGTCACTGCTAAGATGGTCCTAGTGCTTTGTATCAAGCTAAAGATGTTACTTAATGTCTGCATACTGTGTTTAAAAAAATAAATAACAATAAAGTATTGAAATTCACATTAAAATGTTGAGAGTATTTCTTTTTTTTTTTATTAAACAGATCATAAACAGAGACACGATTTGATGAATATACACAAATGACAAGTAAAATCACTGCTTTGGCTTGGAGTTGACAGATTGTCAGTCACGATTTCTCTTTCAGAGCCAAACTGAGTAAAGTGCAAAATGTGCATGTCACACACTGTATATAAAAGATGGATGGAGCCTTTTTAATCCCACTCACTGGTTAGTGACGCCTCAAGTCTTGCAACATCACAAAATGTAATTTATATTCTGCAAGAACCATCGACGGTGCAAAATATGGTTGTAGCTTCTGGGTTTGGAATGTGAAGCCAAGGTGGAAGCACCTTTTAAAACTACAATCTCTTCAGTCACCACCAGGGGGCGACACAAACAACCTTTCATGACTTTGCTAAACACTTTCCGGACTTTTCTGTGGTCCTGATCACTGGTTTGAGGTCATATTCAGAAGAAAATTGAGTCATTTTTTTAAATTAAGAGAATTCCAAGAGGAACAACTAGGTGATGTAACAATAGCTCTTTTCATCTTTATCTGTATGCCTTAAACTGGTGATTGAGACCATGAACCTTCAAGACTTCCTTTTAAAATCATTCATACGTATTCTCCTGTTTGCCTTCATTTTTCAAACCCAGAAGCTAAAGCCATTATGTACAATCTATGATTCACAACCAGTATAAGTACAGGTAGAGCCTACAAAGCATACATTCCCACTCCAATAGTGGCCAGCGCAACACACAGTCCCACGGTGAACTGTACGATGGATGACGACGGGAGGACGGCCGCTGGGGATCTGTCTTTGTGCTGGTCCGCAGTTTCTGTTGCAACACTCAGCATTTTCTGCAAGTCATCAAAAACCTACGAGGAAACAAGGGGTTAAAAAAAAGGGATTAGCGTGTTGGCAGCATTTTGGCTCTACGTGCATTAGCTTCAGTTCCTCTTTCAGCTGAGTTCACTGAGAACTGTGGAGCAATTCTTGGTGTCATTTTTGGTCAGGGCTTGCACAGAAAAATTCGTCCTGAGGTCTCTCACCTGTATGTTCAGCTCAAAGGCCTGCACGGCCTCCTCCAGCACCGCGGCCTTCTCCTTCTCCGTCAGCTCGATGCTGTTCATCCGGCTCCTGTACAGCTGCTTGAAACGGTTGGGGCTGCTCACACCGGGGAAGTGGAAGAAGGAAAGCCCCTCTTTGCTGCTCAGACCGAGAGATTTCTGGGTAATCTTTCCCAGCACTTGTCCCCCTGAGAGATCACCGAGGTAGCGAGTGTAGGCGTGGGCCACTAGAAGCTCTGGGTTCTCTCTGCCGATCTGAGAATGTAAGAAGGGGGAAGTGTTGCGCTGGTTCTTGTGCACTCTGAGTTATGAATCATGAATCACGTCAAAACGCGGTGCTCACCTGTCGCAGTCTCTGGCCGTATCTCTGTGTGGCTGCAGGGACGATCACTCTCTTCCTCCACTCTGATCCAAAGAAATGCTCCAGGTCTCTTTCCAGTGATTCCACACGGGAAAGCTCCTGAGGGAAGTAAATTGGTGCAATGGCTGGATCGGAAGCATTCCTGTCCATCTCATCTTCCAGAGCCCTGTAGATCTCGTAGAGGGAGCACAGCAGGACCTAAAAGACGCATAAAGATAGACATCCACTTATAAGAAAAAAAAAGAAAAGGAACAGAAAGTGGTTTGTGTATCCAGCCACTGTGCACACTTCACCTTATACTGAACCAGAGTGATCTCTCCCTTTTGGTAACTCAGCATCAGCTGTGTGTTTTCAGCCCTCACGTGGTTGTCCTTAGTGGCTGCTTTAATCTGCTCTGATAAATCGCTGAGGCCAGAAGGGAAACACAGAAAGGGAGCAATCATTCAACATGTCCTAAAATGTCTTTAAGTGCAAAAGCTGCAAATTTCCAGTAAAGTGATCTCCCATACCTGCCGACTTCTCCTGTCTCATTCTTTCTCGCACTCTTCATCGTGTCCATCTGTTCAAATGGTTTCATTGGTTTAGTATAGGTACACAAAATGTAAGAGTATACATATATAATGCATTTCACTCACATTCAGTAAAGTGTAGTTGAGTCTTCGATCCTTAGAGCTGGCGGCTGTCAGCGTGTCCGGTCAGTTCCTCTGAACGGTTGCTCCTCAGTGCATGGCCTCTCAGCTCCCTCCCTCCTCTTATATACAGCTGTGAAGCTCCAGCTGCTGAGTCAAATGAGAAGTGTGATTGCTGAGTCATGCTTCACATGACAGGGGAGATGTGGACACAGCAGCAATATCAGAAAACATGACGAGGCATTAAAGCTTATTTTCTTGAATCATGTTTGAGCTGGCTTTGGCTACATGTGGCTACAGAGTCCTTATGGAGAAACAAAGTAGCATGTAATGTATTCTCAAAACCTGTAGCTATTATCTGTCAATTGTTAGCATTTTTTTTGTAGTTGTTTTTTGTTTTTTTCCATTTAAAAAAACATCTATTAACAGGGGACAGAACAAGAGGTTTTGAACTTAATGTCACAAGAAGCTACACCAAGAAGCCCCAAAAAGACGAGGAGCTTATTGGCTCCAAGTTTGCCTCGCAATATAAGGGCCCCCCGAAAAAATCTGCTGGCTGTATAACTTCTAATAGTTTAGAAGTACATTTTTGTAATTTGTTCATGTAAAAAGTGTGTAGTAACTCTTGTATAGCTACAACACTGAAAGGCACAATCAAGCTTTATACACTACTGTGCAAAACCACTTTACTTCCAAGGAGACAGACTTTCTTAGTATTATTTCAGTAGTTCTCCAGGCTTTCTGCAGGTCTTTAAAAGCTGTTCTTCTTTACACATTGTCTGCTTTTTCACTTATTTTCAGTCCAGTCCTGTTACCTGACTGTATTCAGAGGATTTTCTTTTTTTTAAAGTAAGCAACTTAACACTGATACCTTAAAGATTTGAGCATCTAGCTCAAACTGTGAACCATTTTTGCATCTGCATAACACAGACAGCTTTGAAATTGTATCTGTAGACACTTTGTTACAAGCAAAAAATGAGTGGCAATATATCTTATGACGTGAGAAATATAAATTTTAAATCTTTGCTTCGATGTTTCATCAATATATACAGATGAGGTTGTATTTAAACAGGAAACTAAGCTCTGTGGATATTTGGTAGCTCTAAAACATTAAAATTCAAGGCTGAAAGCAAAGACAACAAGACAACAAGCAAACTTTCGCACATATGAGTATCTTCTTATCCATGACGTCCGCTACCCAATCAAAAGCTAGCAGAACTGCATCGCTCTATATGACCACTCAATGACAATGAACAAAATTTGGCAAAACGTTGCCTAGAAATAATTAAAAATACATTTTAAAGTAAATTAAGTTATTTCAGAAAGATAAATTAGTTTTAATAATTTAAAGGGAGAACTTTCCATTTGGATGTATTACACACAGACATATAAAGTAGTGAACTGCTGACTAAAAGCTGTTTTAGCCGAGAACAAAACATCTGTACCATTTTTTTAGGGAACTTTACCGGAAGTGATGTCAGAACAAAGCAGTCCCTGCCAATTGAAAATTTACCGCCAATAACTGCGCAGAAGAAAAAAAGAGAAAAAACGAAGAGGAAACAATAACTACTTCACTTTCGTGACGCCAAAGAGACTCTTCACGCGAGGAGTTGTGTCTTTTAAAAAAAAAAATCCTGGATGGCTACGATGGCTTCCGACGACGAAGCTGCTCCTGAACTGCTTGAAAGCGAGGACGGAGGAGAGTCTGGCGCAGAAAGTTTCCTCACGGAGGACGAACTAGCTTACGACGAGGGGCTCGATCCAGCGGAAGAGTAAGTATACTGTATTTACAAGCTAATGCAGCTTTAGTACGGGCAGAGTTTGATGGTGTTTAGAGCAAGACTGCAGGTATAAAAACCTGCAGACCGTAAGCCAGCCATATAAAATATTTAAAAATATATATTTTAAAGTACGTTAATATATTCAGAGAGAGCTGTGATTGCATGATAATGCACAGGACAGATTTTTGCACTTGGAGAAAACTCATGAATACATAAATGAGGAGTAGAAATGGCATAATATGTAAGTATGGTATGACACGTGACGTGTGGCAGGAATAAATAATAAAATGAAGTTTTTAAGTGGTTATAACACAGTTGATGGCAGTAGATCAACATGTGCTTAATTGTGTAGGTGTATTTTAGGGGTTTGGGTCAGTGAAATGAACTGATGAAATGAGTGCTATGTTCTTTACTTGCACCTTTGGACTTTATCTGGTCACACTGTGTGTGTGTGTCTGTGGGTGGGTGGGACGGTGGGGGTTAGGGTTTTAGCCATAGTCTTCATAGTACACATTCTTGTGGGGGATGGGGCCTTCCAGGCACAGGATATAAGCAAACCTACACTACAGGTTTAAGTCTGGATGGGTTGGAGGAACAGCATCAGGCAATTTCAACCATTCTTTATAGTTTATACTGCGAAACATTTGAACCACAAAAACACTGGCCTGAGATAAATGACCATAATACTTATTCTGTTTCTTTCAGTTATGATGATCAACAGGATGGGCACACAGAGCCTTGCACCTCTGGTGAAGAAGATGCCAACCACTCTGCTTATTGTGAAGAAGACGGTTCTTCACTCAGTGTAACGAGAGGCCATAAAAGAAAAAGATCTCCACATTCAACAGCCAAATCCTGGAAAACAGAGAACGATCCAGACATTTGTCCGCCGCCTAACAGGTTCGTCCCAGCCCGACCACCCGGACATCAATTGAATTCAAACAACAAACACATGCCGCTGGACCTCTTCAAGCTGTTTCTCAGCAATGAAGCCATTTCAACTCTTTGTGAGAACACAAACAAACAAGCAGCCAAAAACATTGGAAAAGGCAAAAAGTATTCATGGACTGACCTCGACGTCCCAGAGTTCCTAAATTATGTCGGACTCACTTTCTTCTTTTCACTGGTGAAACTGGATAACATCTGTGACTACTGGAAAAAGAACACGATATTCAGTGTGCTGTTTCCGGCTGACGTCATGTCACAGGACAGGTATCGGGTGATATCTTGGAACATCCACATGAGTGATCCCGAGGAAGATGTTGAGAATGACAGGCAGAAGGGAACGCCGCAATACGACCATCTGTTTCGATTGAACCCCCTAATGGACACCATCAAACACGCCTGCAATACGTTTTACCACCCTAGGCAGAAGCTTCTGATTGGTGAGAGGACAATAGTGAGGAAGAACCACGCTGGAATGATTCAGAAAGGGACAGCAAAACCAAACAAGTTGGGTTTCAAACTCTTTGTTCTGTCTGACAGCAGCAACGGTTACATCTTGGACTTTGCTGTGTACACTGGAAAGTCACGGTTTGAGTCAGGCACTGGGCTTGCATACGACTCTGTTATGACCCTGATAAAGTCTGCACACCTGGGCAGTGGTTATAACCTGTTTCTGGACAGTTTCTACACCAGTCCAAAACTCTTTAGAGACCTGCTGAGCCTCAATGTTGGAGCGTGTGGAACATACAGAGACAACAGGAGAGGCTGCCCAACCACACATTCAAATGCTCTGACAAAAAAGGATCCCAAAGGCACCCTGAGGTGGATCCGCGAACCTCCTGTGGTTTATGTGAAGTGGAAGGACTTCTGTGAGGTCAGCATCTGCTCTACAGTCCACCAGGCGTTCTCTGGACACACCGTGGAGAGGAGAGTGAAAAGTGAGGATGGCAAGTCGACCGTCGGATTCATTCCATGCCCGACACCTGTCATGGAATATAACAAGTACATGGGAGGTGCTGATATGTTAGAACAGTTGACACAATCCTACTCTGTACACCACAAAACATCACGCTGGTACCGTTTACTGTTCTTACACTTCCTGGAGATTGCAGCCACCAACAGCTTCCTGCTTCACAAGGAGCTCTGCAGAGAGAAACACGAGGAACCCATGACTCACAGGGCCTTCCTGGAGGAGCTGACTGCCCAGCTGTGTGGCGTAACAGTCGCCGTCCCCCCTACCAAAGGCCCGAGTGGCCACCTCCCCGTGCCGATCTCCAACCAACCCGATGCAAGCAAGAGGGCCTCGTACGGACGAAGGACCTGCGTGCAGTGCAGGCTGATAAAGAAGGAATATCAGTCTACCCCCTGGAAGTGTAGGGAGTGCGATGTGGCCCTGTGTCTTATTGCAGACAGGAACTGCTTCGAGGCGTGGCACGAATAATGTCGAGATTAAAAAAAAAAAGCAGGAAGGAAGGACTTATGTGAAATCAGTGTAAACAGTTATTTCTCTGTTTCTTGGATTGCTTTTTTACCCTTAAAAAACAACTCACGTTCTTTAATTTTGTGTTCTGAAATAAAGTTTTCTCACTTTCAGTAGATGCTTGGTTGTTGGTCTTTATGCACTAATATTGATTAAACCAGCCACAGAGGTAATATTGATTACACATAGCTGAAATTTTTTAAGTATTTCTATATTAACTTGTTTTTAAATATACAATCATATCAATTATCTAAAAACTATACATGTTATTTTGAAATTTTAAAATATATAAATCAACAGATAAGCAGTGCTTAAGTTTATAAGACCACCCAATGTAAGGCTTATGCCACAGCTGCCCTAAATTACCAGGTTTTTTTCAATACGTCTTGTTGGCTATAAAATGCCAGTGCTGCTCAGTCACGTGGACATTGTTACGGCCAATGTGTGACCCACCTGCCACTGGGACACAACTTCAACCTCAGAGCAGTAAATTTAGGTCAGAGTAATGAGTAATATCACAAACTAACCTGTTCTTGCTACCGGTTTTAATACAATGTTTATATAGATAAATATATGTATATAAAAATGTAACTGTACATACTTGTTAGCGTTTTCAAACTGAATTTGTTATCACTTAAGCCTGCAGTACGTTCGCTGTCCACCAGGGGGCCCTGGCCCACACTGCTGGAAAAGCAGTTACAGATAAAGCTACCCAGCAGTGTGTAGCTGTATAATTAAAGTGCTTTATTCATTAAAGAATAATAATGATGCAATAATTTAGCGTATATTATTCCAAATAGGGGGCACACTGCATCATGAGTACTTTTGCTGTATGGAAGTGTATTATGATGCTAAAATGTTTGTACTTTTACTTACTCCAGATTATGACTTATAGCTAATTGTCTAAGCACGTTTTATTATTTATTTGTTTAGATAAAGTTATATCAGACACATTTTGTTATTCCAAACTGTATTTATGTAACTGTTGAGTAATTCCCCATTATAAGAACGAGTCTTTCCTTCCTTTCTCGCCTGCTCCGGTCGTAAACACGCCCCCTGATGCACGCTCCCCTCCATTGGTGTTTGTCATCCGGGGGCGAACTGGGCTGTGCCAGTGGATTTGTGGAGGACTGCTGCTCTCTCTCGCACAGAGAAATCTGTGTAAGATGCAGGACAGTAAACATGTGGCAGCCGTGACCGGATCGACACGCGGTGAACTCCAGATGCTGCGCGTGAAGGATCGAGCCATTTGAAAGGTGAGGTGTGAGGTCTCCGTGTTTGACGACGTTAGCTGTTCTCACATCTGGTTGAGCGGGCGAAGGCAGTGGCTGCATCCTCGACGGAGTGATATAACATCGGCTGGAGAGTTCACGGAGAGCCCGGGATCCCCTGCGGACCCTACACCTGTGTCTCTTAGCACGGTTCTACTCGCTTCAGCCCTACTAATTATCGCCTTGGGTTCCCTTTAGGTTTTATACCGAATACGTTTCTGTGGCTTCATGTGGAGCTCCTGCATGGAGCCCGTTCTCCCAAATACCTACGCAGGCTGGGCTCGGACACAGTTAACTTGACCAAACTTGTTCGATATTTTTACATGACAAATACGTTTTATCATAAAATCCAGACTTGTTCTGTTTATAACAATCCAGGTAGTATTGAAAATTGTTCATTTATTGAAATAGGTTGGTTTTGTGTGGGCAGGTGGCACATAGGGAGGACGCAAGAGGAAGATGATAAATCAAAATGTTCGATGATAAAAAATACAGTGTAGAAAACTGGTTTGGATAAAATTTGTACGATTTTTAGGTTCAGATGTAGTGCCGTGCCCTTATACATATGGATTACATCAAGTGGGACTGCACTGCACAAGAACCTGTAAACAGCTTTGTATTGGAACTGATGATACACCACAGTTGGCTAAAGAAAACTGGAAAAGTGTTGCCTGCACTGATGGGTCTCAGTTTATGCCTCAGCATTCAGAAGGCGCGGTGAGAATTGGAAATAAACAACATGATCCCTCCTGCCTAGTGCTAACGGTTTTGTGGTGTGATGGATATTGTCTTTGGGCCCCTTAGTAGCTGCTGAGCATTACTTAAATGTCATATCCTACCTGACTGATGTTGCTGTCCGTGTCCATTCCTTTATGACCCATCTTCTGACGGCTGCTTCCAGCAGGATAACGCAGGATAACAAATCATGTCGCAAATAATCTCAAAAGGGTTTAAAAGTCGAATGTTTCATTGTTATTACCTATATATTCATCGTGTTAATATATATATATTTTTTTACTTCCATCATTGCCTCATATTCATCAGGTTATGGATCCGAGCCTTCCTTCTGTCATCCTTTTCATCCTGATTGGCTATGTTTTAAGCTCTTTTGATAACCGCCACCACAATGTCACCCGCCGGTACGACTACTGCGTGCTTGGAGCCGGCCCCGCAGGACTGCAGATGGGATATTTCCTCTCCAAGGCCAGGAGAAACTATGTCATCTTGGAGAGGAACTCGGGACCCGGCAGCTTCTTCAACAAGTAAGGAACTTTGGGCGAGCTTTCAACATAACACACGCGTTATCCTCCCGTATAAACTCTGAGGGACGTCTTCTCTGCTTTGTTTTGTGCATGGCAAGGTATCCCAGGCACAGGAAGCTCATCAGCATCAATAAGATCTACACCGGAAGGGGGAACCGAGAGTTCAACCTGCGCCACGACTGGAACTCGCTGCTGAGCGATAAACCTGACCTCCTCTTCAAGAGGGTCAGCGATGACTTTTACCCGCCCGCTGACGCCTTCCCTCAGTACCTGTCCTTGTTTGTGGGGGAGCTAGGGTTGAGGGTACAGTATGGTGTTGATGTTGGGAGGATCAGGGCAGTGCAGTCTGCAACGGGAAGACACTACATCCTGACTGACCAACATGCGTCAGACTACACGTGCAGGTATTTTGTCTCTTGATGATCCTCGGAGGAGAAATTTGCATTGGTTTGGATTGTTCTGTTGCACTCTTGTCCTCTCTCCATCAGCGTCCTCCTGGTAGCCACGGGCCTGTGGGTTCCTCACACGGTGGACTTTGTCGGTGCAGACCTGGTTGAGGGCTATGAGTCCATCTCCACTAACCCCGACGACTACAAGGACCAGGCCGTGCTCATTCTGGGAAAGGGAAACTCTGCTTTTGAAACAGCCCAGAGCATCTTAGGAAGAGCGAGTCGGGTGCACATGCTCAGTTCCAGCCCCGTTCGCCTTGCGTGGCAAACGCATTACGTGGGAGATCTCAGGTAAAATAAAGGATGGTTTCAAAACAATCATTACTTATTATGTCCCATTTTATTTCTTAAACCTGCTCCCCTGCTTATCCAGAGCTGTGAATAATGAGCTGATAGATACGTATCAGCTGAAGTCCCTCGATGGGCTGGCGGAGGCCCGTCTGGAGAAGATCGTTATCGCTCAACAAAAGGAGGAAGGCAAGAGGAGACTGGGTGGAAAGAAGAAAGAGAAAAGGAAACAGCTGTATCTCACGTTAAATAAGTACATGCACAGTAGGAACAGTTTTGATGCGACACAGGAAGAACTGCCGGGGCATCACATCGACAACTTCCCCATGCGAAAACCCTATGATCGAGTCATCCGATGCCTCGGATTCCGGTTCAACTTCAGCATATTTGACAGGTGAAGGCTGATGTTACGTGCTCTTCTTATTCTATCTAAGCACAATATGTAAGATAAGCCTGCTCATATCGTATTAAAAAATTCTCCTCAGCTCCGCCTGCCCACCGAACAGTGAAAATGCCAAAGGGAGGTTGCCTGAGTTGACGCCCTGGTACGAAGGGAAGAACACCCCGGGTTTGTTCGTGCTGGGAACTGCATCTCACTCCAGAGACTATCGCTCATCTGCTGGCGGCTTTGTGCATGGATTCCGTTACACAGGTGACAGACTGCTGTTGTTTTGTGACATTTTGAAATTCCCGTCACCGTTTGTTAAAGGCACCGTGGCATCAGATGATCTATTGCAAATGTAGTTGGTACGACAGAAAAGTGAATTTTGTGCCAGTTCGACCTGTGATCAGGATGATTTTAACATGAACTGTGTTTTGTCTAACACAGCACGAGCTGTACATCGTTTACTTGAACACCGTTACCACAGGAACGCGTGGCCATCAACACAACTGTTGGCAACACATTTGCAGTCGTGGATTCTGAAGCGGGTCGACGAGGCCTCGGGGCCATACCAGATGTTTGAGGTGCTTGGAGATGTCATACTTCTTCGAGGGTAAGTATTTATTGCATGCTTGCTTGTTCCAGCTGTTCTCTTTTTTCCACTCTTGCTCATTCATGCTTATTAGGTTACATGTCCTGATAGTCTCAGAATTCATACTGACTTTTGGGGGGAGCAGCTAACTTTTTGGGGCATCCCTTGTAGTCAAAGGCCACTTTTACAAGTAATAAGTATGCAGTCTAAAACATGGGTATCCATGATCTGATTCTACCTTCCAAAAATTGCAGCACTGTTCCAGTTTTCTGTTGGCAAATTCTGGTAAGCTTGTGTAATCTTTTCCTCAGTTTCCTGTTCAGGAGTGGCAACATTTTTCTTCTGCTGCTGTAGCCCATTTGCTTCAAGTTTTTACATGCTGTGCATTAAGAGATGCTCATCTACATATCTTGGTTGTTACAAGTGGTTATTTGAGTTACTGTTGTCATCCTATCGGCTTAAAGCAGCATCAACAAGGCATTTTTAGCCAGAGAACAGCTGCTCACTGGACATTTTCTTTAAACCCTAGAGATGGTAATGTGGGGAAAATCCTAGTAGATCAATACTTTCTCAAACACTCAGTCTCAAACACTCTGACACCAGCAACAATGCGATGTTCAAAGTCACTTAAATCACATTTCTTCCACATTCTGTTGCTCAGTTTGAATTGTGGGAGCTCAAAGTGATCATGTCTACATGCCTAAGTTGCATTGTCAAACAAATGTGCTTGTATTGTTGAGAAAATGTTTTTATCCTTGATTATAATCTGCTGTTTAGCCTGTTTTACACTGCTGGAGCTGCAGCTACTAGAACAGAATACCTGTTTAATCAAATACATTCATTTCACTCTGATCTTCGAACAAACTAAATTGATGTCCAGTTCCTTCAATATTAGGCAGTTATTGTCCTTCTTTGCCAGAAGAGTAAAGTCTCCAAACTATGACACCGCCTTACATCATCACAAGAAACAAAGCTGCAGTTGTTGATATTCATTATATATTTTATTCTCCTTTCTACTTGACTCTAAGGTCTCACTGTGAATACTTGGAAGAGTTTCCACTCCAGGCCCTGCCTCAGCTCTCCTCTCTTTCTGGCCACGATGTCTCCATGCATGGACTAATAGTTGTAGTCATGCAATATGGGAAGAAGAAAATAGACTATCTGGGGCGCAGCAGGGCAGAAACAGAGTGGACTAATGCTTGGAAATCCAACTTTCTTCACCCTGTTTTATACTACTATAAAACACTACCTTCTGGTGAGTAGGAATGGTGTCACCATCAAAAAAAGATTCGCTGTATACTTGACAGGGAAAAAATAAAATGTGATCTTTTTTTTCCCCCAGTGGAAGAAATGAAGCTACGTCCCAACGGCTGGCCTTTACCGCGCCCCCAAGCCATTCATCACATAGTGGAGGACTTCCTCACAGAATGGGACGCTCCAATATCTCACATCCAGCCACTGCGACGCTTCCTGGAGCACTGTCTCCAGACTGACCTCAGGGCCTTCTATGCAGGTAATGCACACATTAACAGCTTATCTGGAAAAAAAGAATGGTATGTTCCTACTTTTTCAGTTTTTAAATTTTCCAGAGAAACACGTCTAAGAGAAGAAGTACACCTGTGAATAAAGCATGCTTTCAGTTTATGTTTAGGTAGCTCCTCTGCACTGTGTTGGCAATGGTATTGAAGAAGATAATAGTGAAGGTAATAATAGTAAAAATCACTTTCAGAAAGACATCTACTGTAATTTAATGTATTCCCTGTGTAATCCATTGTTCTAAATTTAAATGGAATTAAGAAATGATCAGACAAATAACATGACTTCTTTCAGCAGCTGGCGGATTGACTCATTCCCTTCTGTCCTCCGGTTTTTCAGAATCCTGCTTCCACTTATCCCTCACCCACCGCATGCCACCACTGTTTTGCCAGCAGGGATACCTGAAGCAGCAGGGGATCCCTCGCAACAGCCAGCTGCGACAGCGCGTTCATGACGCAGGACTGACGCACACCGAGCAAGACGTAGGCACATCCGATGCTGACTCGACATTTCCAAATTACCTGGCACCAGCTGGAGCATCCGTATCTTCAGGACTGAAACTTGACTTATGATTGTTTTACCTAAGCGTGCAGCATGCACCTGTAAGATTTTTCAGAATTGCTACCTCCAGCACTTGCAGTCATTACCTCCACGAGGCCAAATCTTTTTTGGACAGAATGCCATCCTACAGATCTGTGTTTCACAACCTGTTTACCGGCTTGAAACAAAGCAGTTTTTCTTAGAGAGTTCTGCTGCTTGATTGTTTCAACCAAAGACTAATTCTCCCTTCTTTATGTTATTAGTATTCAAAGTATTAAATAAAACAAAGAACTACAATTATCCTTTATTATATCACGTTGATATATTTCCTATTCTCTAAGCTGACTGCTGATGCTTTAGATATATCATGTGACCATCATTGGGAGTCAAGACCTGCAGATTGGAAACCACTGCTCATCACTTTAGGGAGAGGTACGCTGTCCCATAAAAGCTCCCAAGTAATTATTTTCACAAGTGTTTGTATACAGGATGTTGTGTGTTATTTTCATATCATGCAGATCTATATATCATGTAAAGCTCTACAGGTGGAGGGTGGGTATCACAAATATTTATGCATAAAAATTATGGTAAATGATTAAACAAACATCAAAAAGGAAACTCTAGTTATTTTTGTTTGTTTTTTTTTATTTAAATTATTGGCTTTTGGGTAACATTAGTGCATTTCTCAGTGCGCATGCCCAGCGCAATCGTCGGCCCAGCACTGGAACAGTTTGATTGGCTGCTCGATTGCGATCGTGCCATTGGACGGAAGTGAGTGAGCATCTCTTAATCTGATTGGTGATTCATACTTCGAGGTTGTTGGCTGTATGATGGGCGTGGCTTTTACCCGATGAAGTGGAAAATGTGCAATAGGGGACATTTTGATGTGTGAAGGAAAAAGGCGTCCGCAGTTTAAACACTTTACATTTTTCCAGGATGCAGTGACGCCACCGGGAGAGTAACTGTGTTTTCTGACGCTGTGTAACGGCCCGAAGAGTCGGTGCAAGATAAACATGCTTCAGACGAGGCGGACTCCCGATGCTACTCGCGGCTTTATTTCCCTTTAGCTTCAGCAGGAGTTGTAAGGTACCTTATGCAACGAGTACAGCGCAAAAATAGCTTCTCTATGCCAAGATAAAGTATGGATGGGTGGAGCGCTATCCCTGCCTCGGATAATGACCCGTCCAGCTCGGAGGGGGAATACATGGTGGAGCAGGGACCCGTAGAGGGAGCGGCGGACAGGGAGCAGCAGCGGGGTAACGTGGACGGGATGGACGACATGGGCAACGGTGCTGTCGGGTTTGGGATGAGTGGGACAGGGGAGGGCAAAGTGGTGCTGGGTCGACTCGGACAGAGAGACGACAAAGAACTGAGGTACCTGCACTTGCTGTGGGAGCCGGGGCGAGGAGAGTTCGGTGCGGGTGATGTGGCGTGCAAACTGGGGAAGATAACGGGGAGCAGGGCCAGGCGGCACCACAGAGCCGTGCGGAACCTGGGTCCCATCGGTAAAGATGTTTATGGTAAGCAACGGTATGGTAAAAGAAATAGTGTGTGCGGAGTTGTAGTTATGTGTTTGAAAATGTCGCTGCACAAACTAAGTAGTGCTGTGCAAGACTGCAAATGTTGGTATCGATCCGATACCAAGTGAATAACAGGTCGAGTGTTGCCGATACCGATGCTTTTAACCTATAAAGGTTATGTCATGAGATGAATCATCATCAATTTGCAAATTCTTTTGAAACTAACTAACCAGCACTAACTCATACTGCTAATGTCACATAAACTGAGAGCTGGTATGGTAACAGTGAAAATGCATGTCAGTAAGTAATGCATGCTGAGAAGATGTGTCACAGTGAATAAGAACATAATTCTCAGTATTGAAGTTCTTATTCCTGTGTTGTTAATTGATAAAATGCTCCTCTGTATAAGGTCTCACATCTAATGCAGTGCAGTTTGCTTCTTTCCATGAAATCCGGAAGAAATACTAATGTCCCTGTCATTGAATGTTTTCTTTTAACAGCTGCCAAAAGACTGAGGGAAGCAGCAAACAGCAATGATATTGACACAGGTATGAACAATGTTTTTTTTATGTAGCAGATTAAAACAGGGTTGACAGACAGGCAAAAGCCAGAATATTAAATTTAAAAAGAAAGGCTGACATTAAAGCCAAAAACAGAACAGGGTAACATTAGAGATTACATGGAAAACACGGCATAGACATACATGAAAGACAAATTGCCAACATAATTAGTAATACTAACAAAAATGTGCTTTTTGTGAGCCTTGGGCTTTTAAATGTAATTTTTACTCTTGGAATAGCCAGTAAAACACTGCGACGTGACCACATTGTAATTAATGCACCAGCACAAATGCCACCAACGACATTGACCACTTCAGTGTAGGTTACATCATAGCCTTCACAAAGTTTCACCCCACAAGTTAAAATCAGGCCTAAAGATCAACTCTACAAGGAGAAAGGTCAGGATTGAGGTGATGTGATGACATTTGCTAAAACATCAGAAAGCCTAGCTGCTGCATTTTTAAGTAGTTGGAGGTGAGTGAGTGACTTTTCATTTATACCCAGAAGGAGAGAATTGCATGGGGTCTTGCTTAAACAAAAGAAAAGCATGGGCGAATACAGTAAAACACCTTGCGAGCACTGTCTGGGAGGGATGACTTCAAGTTGTGTTTTTCTATTTCCTTTTTTTGAAATTCACATTTTCTTCCTCAGTCCGAAAGCTCCTGCAAGATGATATAGACCCCTGTGCAGCAGATGACAAAGGAAGGACAGCTCTTCATTTCTCTTCGTGCAATGGCAATGAGAGCATTGGTAGGTTGTCAGTGGCAGATTTTGTTTACTGCGCTTCATATAACTCTGACTGATGCTCATAAATGTCCTTACCTTTACCTGGATTTAATATCAGTTGATCATTGTTCTTTCCCAATGTCTGTTTTATGTTTATAGTGCAGTTGCTGCTGAGCCACGGTGCTGACCCCAACCAGCGAGACAGTCTGGGGAATACCCCCCTCCATCTGGGTAAGAGACCATGACCCAGAAAACTCAAAACTAAAACTGAAGTCAGATTTCTGCATCGGATCGTGTATTTCTTTCACAATTCACTTTTTTCACCCCATGTTCCTACAGCGGCCTGTACCAACCATGTGCCTGTAATCACCACACTGCTAAGGGGAGGTAAGACTTTTGTACAGCAGCTAAATTCTCCATCTTTGTGAAACAATTACCAGAACTATATTGCTTTAGATATTATAAGGAGGTGTATCGCCCTAAGGAAACGTGTAAGAATTCATGCATGTTTCTTTTTAAGCACTTGGAACAGTGGAAATGGGGGTGGAGTACTCCAGTTACAATGACATTTGTTTTTTACCAGTGTAGTTTGTCCAAAAACTTAACACTCAAGTCTGGCAGATAATTAAAATCCAGTGCATATGCATCAGCCGATCAGAGATTTGTCTATCAGCTGCTAATAATTCACCACAGAGTGTCCTGATATGGTAATACACCAGACAACATGCAGTACAATGTGGTGTTAGTAGGGTTGTAGTTAGCCAGCTAGCTTTAAATTAGACATGATACTTGACTCTGGCGGTGGCTAATTTATGGTGTTAGCTAATAAATTAATAAAGTACACAAGCTAATATTAGCCTGAAGAAAGACAGCTTGAGGCAGGTTTTGAGCATGGACTGAGTATGTAAAAGATGGACATAGCTTCCAGATCTGAAAAACTATGCAAATATGGAAGTGCCCAGAACCTCTGACTCATTTTAATGGCCACAAGGAGGCGACGCATCTGGTTTTATAGAAATCTATCAAATAATATTCCCACCTCCCTTGATCAGTACGCTCACTTTATTGTGTGATTGAGCCTCCATCAGCCTCTAAGCTTGCAGTATTCTTGTTTCTTGGCCTTACTGCCCCTCACTCTTCAGTTCTGGTTTCAGAACTGCAAGAAACCTTCGTAACAGGGTTTCGCTAAACAGTTGGTGATGTCACAGTGACTTTGTCCATCTTTTATATACAATCTCTGGTTTTGATCTACAACACCAAATGAGGCTCTTGACTCAAATGCCCTGTGGATGTCTGTTGTTTTTCCCCAAATTGTGCCATATTCCCATCTGACCAGAAAGGCCTCACTAGAAAAAAACAAACCATGTAGCTCATATGTTGGACGGGAAACTCGTTAGCTTGATAATTGATTTCTTCATGGCTGCCATCTTTAATCTGAGTTAATAAATGAGGAAATGTGATGATAACTTAATTAGAATTTAAAGGCAATTGAAGGTAATGGGTAATTGAGAGGTTTGTTTGTTATTGTTTTTCTTAAGGAGCCCGCGTGGATGCCCTTGATCGAGCTGGCAGGACCCCACTGCATCTAGCACGCTCTAAGCTGAACATTTTGCAGGAGGGAGATTCACGCAGCTTAGAAACACTGAGAGGGGAAGTCACACAGGTAGAAAATGGCTTTACTTTCTTAGAATAGTAGATGCAAACTGAGTTTGGAAACACGCAGTCTGACTCTGCCGCTCTTCCCCATTGATGGAGAATTTTTATGTTTTTTTTTTTTATCTGCCTGTCAGATTATTCAGATGCTGAGAGAATACCTGAATTTAATGGGCCAGAGTGAAGCTAAAGAGAGGCTGGAGCACATTTCGACACAGTTGGAGCACACGCGCACCAAAGAGCAGGTGAGACCTCATCACTCAGTCTTCAATTCTCCTATTCAGATGGACGCATAATATTTGGACAACGCAACAAAACTTTAATATGTATTTTAGATTTGTGTTTTTTTTTCTCACCAGCTCTTACACAGCTCTGTGGTTTTCTTACAGGTGGATGAAGTGACTGACTTATTGGCCAGTTTTACATCACTCAGTCTACAGAAACAGAATTTGGGCGACAGGTAGAAGATAAAACACTGAAGAAGTGAAACTCAGCGCCTCTTTTTTTGGGGGGGGGGCACAAGCTTCTGCTTTACTAGCTTCGACCTGGCCAGCACGAGCTGAACCACCACGCTGTGGTCATCTCTTAAACTGAGCGTTAAGATAAATTGCCCTTTGGAACAGTTGTACTTTTTGTTATATATGTTTGTTTTGGTAATTATTTGGTTGTTCTCAAACTGTGGGCTGTACCTCACTGGTGGGGTACAAAGCCACTGCATGTGGCTTCATATATGTGTGTGTGTGTGTGTTTAAATGAGTGTTGTTTTGATGTTATGCTGACGTTTTTTATTTTTAAATTAATGAATGCCAAAAATTGTGCGTTTTGGTGATTGAACTTAAACAACGGTGAGAGTTTCGCAGTTTGTCCAGGGTGCTAACAGTGCTACACAACATTATTATCTTGGCTAAAATGATTAGATGCTAATCATATAAGAACCCCCCTCACCAGGACAAAACACACTGAGAACAGGAAGCTAGTGGAAGTGCTGCGCGAGTGACAGCATTTGAGTCAACGTGCGATTGTGTTTGTGTGCTCATGCTAATTTCTTGCAGGTTACCAGTAAAGATTATTTGAGACAAAATAATTTAACATTTATCACTGTTGTGATTTTTGGTTCTTATGGACAGCCTCTTTGTATCGTTGCCTTTTCCTCTTGTGTTGCATGTCTGTGTGAACTGTACTGTAAGATTGACTTGGTTGTTAGAAACTGATGTAAATCAATAAATTGTTATCTTTGGATATATGTATAGTATTTTTGTCTGTGTCTTTATATGAGAGGGCCTTTGTAGTTGTCATTTGTTTCAGTGGATACAGAGATTTAATCAAAGGCTTGCTAATATGGCTACTTTTACGCCGATTGGCTACGTTACCTAAGCCCCTCCCCCCGCACCGACGCGTATTGTCTCGCCGATACTAAAGATGGCGACGGGACCCGCGTAAATTGGAGATCTCTTGGAGGTAGTAAAAATTATTTTTCTTCACCTCCCGGTGTTTCCAAACTACACATTCTTGCACTGCATAGGAGATGGAGACAGGAGCGGAGTTAAACGCATGCCCGCGGGTTTCTTTTGTCCACTTGAGCTGACCGCGGCCTAGCTTGTGGGAAAAGCCTCGGGCTTTCCTTAGCGCTGTTCGCCGGCTAGCTCAAGGCACACTCGGCATGACTGATTGGGAGCCTTTAAATGTTGGGAAGCGACAGGGTGAAAGTGGATAGAGAGGGGGGTGTGTTTGTGTATCTTTACGAAAGTAGGCGGGAAATTTTCTTTAGCTGTAATTTTCTGTAACTCTTTTTATAGGAGTGGGGCCATATTATAAATGCAGTATAACACAAATAGCATTTTTCCTGAAGTAACTGCTACTCATTGAGCACTTTTAGGTACATCCAAGCTGCTTCGAGGGCTGAGTGTAGGATTAACCGGGAATAGTTAAAGCAAGACATAATCTGTTTGCAAGGAAATTATACCTGACTATTATTTTCACTTGTAACATTTACTGAAACTGCTCTGACTCTCTTTCCCCCTGGTGTTGATATGTTATTTAATGTCTGGACTAGTGTTTTGATTTTTGCTCTTGGTGTTTTTACTTAACAGGTCGGTGTGTTGTCTGACATCTCATATCAAGTGTTGGCAAAGGGGAGACCATGGCTTTTGAGGAGATCAAGGGTAGAGAAGCCATTGGTAATGAAGTGTGACTTTAGTACCCCCAGAAACACAAACGAACTGTAACAAAACTGCATTTTAGTCTAATCGCTGCTCTTCTGAATGAGATGCACATGTGACCAGAATAATTAGGGGTTTTTTTTCTTGTGGAAGCCAGAAATATGACGTGGATTTTGTGCATTTTAGATGTGGGAATGGAGGGAGACAGGGGGCTCGTGGCTGGTCGCAGCCAGAGGGAGAAGAGGAGGTCGTACAAAGATCTGTTGAGGGAAGAGGAGGAGATTGCTGCTGAAGTACGGAAGTCTTCCAAGAAAAGGCCTAAGGTAAGTTATTTGTCATCAGTAGCTCACCGTCAGTGTTCATGATGGAAGCTATTTATTATGGTTTTGATATTTTTCAAATCAGGATTCAGAACTTTTCATGCTGGGAGGAGAATCACACAAAAAGAAGAAAAAGCATAGCGATGACTACCATTACAGAGGTGAGTGGTTGTGTTTTAATTTAACACTGGGAAGATATATTGTCATGTTGTGTTCTTGTAATTGAGCTTGTATTTTTCTTCCTTTTTATTCTCTCAACAGACCATGATGGTTCAGGCCCTCCTCCCCACAAGAAGAAGCACAAGTCTTCGGACCGCTCCCCGCCCCTTTCTTCTCCCTCATCATCCCATCCCACAGATACGGCGATGGGTCTCCTGCAGGCTATCACCTCTCCCCTGGCCACAGGTTCAGATCCCAGCCCCCACTTGCATAAGAAGCCCTCCTACCCGTCCTTCTCTTCGCACTCTTCCAAGGACCGCAAACGTGAGAGCAGCGGCGGCGGTGGAAGCACGGGGAGCCATTCTTCTTTCTCTCACTCCCGTCCCACCTCTTCGTCATCATCTTCCTCCAAGAAGCACTCCTCCAGCTCCTCTTCCTCCAAATCCTCTCTGTTCCACGGCGGCGTCCCCAAAGAAGAGCCCTTGACATTACGTGAAGCGGATGGGCTGAAGATGAAGCTCATCATGTCGCCAGAGAAAGAGGAGGGAGAGAGCTTCCCATGCACGCCGCACTCCTCCAAAGGAGGGGTGAAGAAAGAGAAGGATCGGGAGGGGGCACTACCTTCAAAGTCGCCCAAGAAGAAGCTGCAGCAGAATAGAGATCCGCTGCCTGTGGTGGGGAAAGAGGTGGAAGTGGAAGGTAGGATGAATCTGTACATTCGATCAAAAAATGTTCAAATTTGGATTAATCACTTACAAAAAAAAGTCTGACTTAAGACTTTTGCACAGTTCTGTATACACAGCACACTATCCATTTCCTCAGTTTTTATTTTTTCTTAAATTAATATTTGTTATTCTACTCTGGTATGAAGGACATTATGGAGGTGGCATGGGAGATGAAAGCTCTTCTTCTGGGGCAGAACTGGAGGCAGGTGAACTGGTTATAGACGATTCATATACGCACTTGTCAAAAAAGAAGAAGAAGAGCAAGAAAAGCAAAAAGAAAAAGGACAAAGAAAAAGACAGAGACAAGGAGAAAAGTGGGAAGGACAAGAAGCACAGCAAAGGATTTAGCGGTGAGTTCACTCAGAAGCATTTTTTTGGAAACACTTTGTCCTGCATTTTTGGTATTGGAATCAAACTGTGGAAACAGAGGCGTCTCTATTGTTTATACATGATCATAAAAACACAGTTTACACTTTTTGGGACCGTCTTTACTAGTTAGCCAGCTAGCCAGACTCATGTCTAGCTGCCAGCAGTTATTGTGGTTTCATGCCAACATTTAATAATTGGTTTCCTTATGGCTGACAAGAGGAAACCTGCTGCATCAGGGTTTCACTTGGAAAATTTAGCTTTAGTCAGCTTCAACTCTCCCCATGGTTTTTGTTAGTTGTTAAAAGTGTCAGCATAACTGTAACCATAACTGTTAACAACATAACACGTGCTGATTTACTATACTAATACACTTTTCTAATGTTAGGAACCTTAGGAAATGCACTAACATTGATACAGTGATACTTAAATTCGTGTTTTACAGGGTAGTTATACCAAAGTCATGCGCTTTGGTATAACTACCCTGAGTCATGGTATTAATGTGGTGCAATCAGTCTTTCAGAAAACGCAGCTAAATGCAATACACTAAGTTAAAAATAAATTAAACATCAGGGCAACTCCAGAAAACTCAGCATTCTCTAAAAATAGTTTAGGCTGATTGCTTAAGCAAAGTGTCCAAGAGGACTGGCTAAATATGAACGTTTTTCCACCTCAAGTGAAGGTAACAGTGTATGTCTGTATAAGTCTGTAGTTACTTGAGATACAGTTAGCTTCAGTTTATGCTCCATTTAAAAAAAAAAATAGTAACATACTGTCAGATGTCAAAATCAAATCCACTGTCATTGTGTTGGATAAAAAGACAGAAAAACAAACAAACAGCTGCAAGGCGATAATGAGTTAACTTGGAAAGTATTTCAGTGCTCGACAGCGTGAGGAGGGCAAGTGGAGCCTGAGCTGTTCCTCTCTGGGTGACAGACACATTTCTAGGGCTAGCAAACTAAATGTTTCAGGTGTCTGATATCCTCTGTTTTCATAAAGCATTTTTAAAATCGGCTTCCTATGTTCAGGTTCAGTGTTCACCTCAAGTCAGTGAGGCATAGGTAAGTGATTGCCTCATGAAAGCCCAGTTCAGCATGAAACAAGGATCAGCAGTAACCACACAATGCAACTGTAATAGAATAAACAATGATAAAGATAAAACAAACTACACTGTGCATAGTGTTCAAAATAAAGATAAACATAAAAATGTGATCAACAAAAAAGAATAAACAACTGTGGTAAGAGTATATTGTTGTCATGTCAAGTACATTAAGATAAAAACTAGTGTGTGAAGTTGGCAAACAACATTATGACAAACAGTCTGAGCAGACTGATGAATGGGACCTGACCGGTTTGAATGTCTCATGATGTGATTTGTCTTCTGATTAATGCTGTCAACACAGTGGCTTTTGATGACTAAGGGAAATGGCATTTGAAGGTTTCTGCCAGGAAACTCTGCTTTCGAGGACACCGTCGAGTGTGGGATTTAGCTAGGTTTGAAGCAGAAGCATTTCATTATCCTTTAGTTCTCACCGAGAGCTTTCGCAAATGATATCAAGGAAGGAGGTGGCATTTAGAGGCTGAAGTCTTTAAAAGCTCTTTGTAATGTAAACACAGCTGTAACGTTGGCAGGGGAAAAGCCAGTGATTCTTTTCCTATTCACTGCTGCTACATTTTACAGCACGCTTAAGCTGAAATGAATTGATGTGACTGCTGAAGCTTTATAGCTTAAAATGATGTAGGTTAAACAGCAGCCACCACCTCTTTTTCTAGTAGTGATACCGGCCTGGAGGCATGTTTAACGGGTGGGGTTAGTCATGAGGGCCCTCTCTGAGTTAGTCACTTTGAAGCACTTTGAACTAAGTGTGAGCTAAAAACCACTGGGAGGAGGGTGCTATAGGCTCCAGATTCTCAATAACAATATTTCTGATGATATAGAAAAATGCTACTTGTATTCAGCAGCATTTATAAGTTTAAGTAAATAAAGGTTATTTGCCATCCTCCTTTTCCAGTTAGCTACTGCCATTAGTGGCAGTCAGCAGCTGCACAATATTGTTAGTGATTTAAAAAAAAAAATCCACCTGGGATGTTGGATCTTGGGTTGAACTTTTTTATCCAGCTGCTTAAAACCCAGCGTTCCCACCGTCTAACCTAATCAGTAATTTCCTCTTCCTGTCATATGGTGTAAATTTGTTTGCTTTTAGACTGCATAACACCAACTTCTAGTATCTCCTCCTTCATAGTCTGGTTGTACTTGATCGTGTTTTTGTGGTTTCCACTTTTAGCAGGAACCGTTTTCTTGCATATTCTGCAAAGCGTTGTGCTTTGTTTGAGGCTGTTTCAGGTACTAAACTGTCATCAGAGACCAACACAGGATTGTGTCATTGCTTCCTTAGAGGAGAAGGGAATTAATGCAGTTATTGGGCAGTTGAATTGATGAGTATTAATACTGACTCCATCCATAACAATGTTTCACAAAAGGGCCCATTTCTTTTCTGAAGCCAGTGTAATTAACTCTACATCTGCCCATTTATCTTTGTATGACTGTCACCAGACTCATCAAAGAGCCACAGTCACTCCCATCTCACGGTCACTCACAGTGCTGTGGGCCCTATGTATGCCATGGGCACGCCTATCCCTCCGCACCACCACCAAGGCAGCGACGGTACGACAGAGAAGAAGAAGAAGGAGGACAAAGATCGAGACAAGCACGAGAAGGATAAAGATAAGGTGAGATAGTATTTAGTTACATTTCTCGTTCTTTGTAAGGAAATGTTAATGATGTGCTCAATTGTTGTTGTTGTTTTTCTGTCATCAAGCCCAAGAAGAAAAACACAACAGCGTATCAGGTGTTCTGTAAGGAGTACAGGGTCAACATAAATGCAGAACAGCCGGGACTAGGTGAGAAAAACTTTGAAATACAGTATAATTTGTGATGAAGCACTTTAAATCTAACGGTAAGAAAAAAACATATAAACTGAATGGGTTTGCATATAATCTGCAGTGTTTGGCGAACTGAGTAAAAAGTTGGCAGAGGTTTGGAAGGCGATGCCTGAAAAGGACAAGCTGGTAGGTTTTTGTCTTTTGCTATAATCCAGTGTGGCTTACACTTAAGTGCTGGTGGTGTGCTTCATGTGTGTGTTTTTCTGTAGGTTTGGAGGCAGAAAGCTCAGTATTTGCAGCACAAACAAAACAAAGCTGAAGCCACGACGGTCAAACACAAGACGTCCAGCGAGACCAAAAGCAAAGGTATATTTGACTGTGAGCGCGGTGTTTTTTTTTAGTCCACTCACTGTTGGATCTTTGCTGCCGTCTGTAAGTGCCGTTTTCTCTGTAAAGTTGCAGGGACATCGACAGGAGTGGTGTCTCCAACCAGAGCGCCTGGCACCATGTCCTTGTCCCCGGCTCGAGTCCCAGATGTCGATCCCATCGATGCAGCGGCTCACCTGCAGCTGCTGGGAGAGTCTCTGTCCCTAATTGGACATCGGCTCCAGGAAACAGAGGTGAGTTTTAAATGCGCACACCTATAAAAGCTTTTATCTAGAAATAAAATCATAAATGCAAAGTTTTAAATTGAATTTGTTAATGTGCAATGAAACCAGTAAGCCATGTTTTCTCGCACTAGGGGATGGTGGCTGTATCCGGGAGTTTGTCTGTTCTTCTGGACTCTATCTTGTGCGCGCTGGGCCCGCTGACCTGTCTCACAGCACAGATACCACAGTTAAATGGATGTCCTCGAAACGTCCTGGTATCGTACCATCAGCTTCATTCAATTCTTCACAGATTCTGCTGTTAAACGTTTCTGCTTGTTTTTGATAACCGTTCAATGTATAATATGTGGTTTTTATCGCTAACTGCTAACAAAGCTCTTGTCTCCTTCTGTCAGTCAAATACATTGGACAACATCGCCTACATCATGCCTGGACTTTGAGGAAAAGATAACTGGAAATCTGGGAGAAACACTTGACCAGGGAGATCCTTTGGACTTTAATTTAAGCCTCGGCTTGGCATTTGAAAAATGTGGATATTTTTAGCATCGATGTGTTTTTAAAGTGTATTTTTTTAAGAACTTGTTTCTCTTAGATTTCTAATTGCTGTATTTTTGAATGGAACATGTTAATCTTACAAGGCACGTCAGCTTGGTTTTACTGTTACTGTACAACTGTCTGTTTTATGGATGGATGTAGTGGACTGAATGTGTGTGTTTGTGTATGCTTAGCTCTTCAGTGGCACGTTAATTGCGTGAGAGTTCAATACATGTCTACATATTGAACTTTTTTCTTTTTTACAGAAGTGTACAGAAACCTTTAAGTTCCCTGCTAATCACTGACATAATGTAATATATTTCACATCTGCTTAGTTGTTCTTTTATTCTGTATAAATGACTCATTTTATACATGTAATATTTTACTGTGTATATAACATGTGAAAACTTGATTGAATACACCTTTAGGTGTGACTTTGTTGTCGTGAAGAGCTGTTCCAACAATTCACCGCCGGCTTAAACTTGAACCATGTGGCAACATTAAAATGATCACTTCCCAGATTCAGCTAATATTTTTTAATGAATTCTGAGTGTCCATGCTTCCATGTTTATGTCAAATGTTGACCCTACCATTCAGTTTTCACAGTAGAAATTTAGACTCGTCAGACCAGGTACCATCCACTACTCTCTGATTGTGGTGAACTGTAGCCTCAGTTTCTTTTTCATAACTGACAGGACTGGCACCATGTGTGGTTTTCTGCTGCTGGAGCCCATCAGCTTCAAGGTTTGATGCGTTGTTTAGTCAGATCTTGTGCATACTGTGGCTGTAATTATTTAAATTACAGTTAACTAAGTCATTGGATATTTTCTTTTATTCAGACAACTGTATAAACCCTACAGGTGTTTGTGTGGTAAAATCCCAGTATATCAGCAGTTTGAGACCAGGCCGTCTGGTACCAACATCCAGACCATGTTCGAAGTCACTTTAATCACTTTTCTTCTCCCATTCTGATGCTCAGTTTGAACTTCAGGAGGTCATATTGACCATGTCTGCATTTCTAAATGCACTGAGTATTGGCTGGTTAGATATTTGCATTAACAGCAGATGGATTGGTGCAGTTATAAATGGCTTATCTGTCTTACCTTATGAGTAAGAAGTCTATGCTCAAAAACCAACTGGTCATTTGATAAATAAAGTCATCCAGTTAAACTGAGTAAATTATTCCCCCCGAGTTAACAATTGTAAACTTCGGTGCTGACATCCATGCCCTGATGTGCGCATGGTGCCATCAACACTTCCCACAACAGATGGAGCTGTGTTCACCTCTGGCGGAGTGAACTTCAGTGTCAGAGGCAGGGCTGAGTCAGCCCGCAGGAATTAGGAAGTGTGTGTTTACGCCTGATTCAACGCTACATACGACAGCGAGCAGGAACAGAAATGTCAGCATCTGCTACACAGTCAGGTAGGTTTGATAAATTGTCTCGCATGTGGCGTTTCGGGGGCAGAAACCATGAAATAAGAAAGGAAAGTTAGGGGCGCGGCTCCTCCACGGTCGGTTTACGGGAAGCAGCAGCTGCAAAGGGCGCAGCCAGCTGAGGTGAAACGCTTCAAAGCTCAATGTAGCAGACGAGCTTACGACACGCACACCCGGCAAACAGGGTGGGCCTTATCTCTGTAAACAACTCGCACGATAAGGAGCAGACAGCTTATACATGGCAGTTATTTTGGGCTATAAGTGAATTTAAAAACTCGGTCCCTTTAAAGTGAGCACACTTCAGTGTATGAAATAAGTGCAGCGTGTCATGAAAACGTTTTTTTCTCTCTCTTGTTGAGCAGAGCTGAGGCTGGTGGTGCTGGGCCGGAGTGGGGCAGGGAAGAAGACTGCAATATGCAAAATCCTCGGCCTGCAAGACTACCAGCAGGACACAGATGATGATGCTGTCCAGGAGTGCAGCAAACACAGAGGGGAAGTCGCGGGCAGACAGGTAACAATAACTGACGAGTATGGACTGTGGTCCTTTATAAGTTCACCTGCTTATTTCTGAAGTCTGCATGTCTCTTTTGTGCTTTTGAAACATTATAGCCAGATGTTTACAAAATACAATACCTTAAAATATGAGTATAAATGTCAATAAAAAAACAAGAACTTTATTATCTATTAATGTGTTAATTTCCTAAACAGTTAACATTAATATCGGAGTACCCCAGGGTTCAATTTTGGGTCCTCTGTTGTTTTATGTTTTTTTTTTTTTTTTTGGTTAACTTTTTTTTTTATAATGGTGGTCAGAGACTCAGTGTCTCATTACATAAGAGGCCTGTTTCAGACAAAATTATTACAATTTAGATTAAATATGATTTAGTTTTAAGTTTAGTCTATAAAGTAATAATTTACCTACATTTAGTCCACCTACTGTAACCTGCCAGATGTATGTTCATAATATGATTATACAACAATCAGGCATAACATTATCACCACCTGCTTAATATTGTGTTGGTCCCCCTTTTGCTGCCAAAATGAGCCCTGACCCATCGAGGCACGGACTCCACTAGACCCCTGAAGGCCTGATCTAGCATCAAAATGTGAAGGGGGGAGGGCTCTATTGATTGTTCTTCTTTGTCCAGCACATCTCACGGATGCTTGATTGGATTGAGATCTGGGGATTTTGAAGCCAAGTCAGCACCTCAAACTCATTGTGCTCCTGAAACCATTCCTGAACCATTTTTGGTTGGTAGCAGGGTCCATTATCTGGCTGAAAGAGGCCACAGCCATAGTTAATACTGTTTCCATGAAAGGGTGTTCATGTTCTGTAACAATGCTTAGGTAGGTATGTCAAAGTAACCACATGGTTCGCAGGATCCCAGGTTTGCGTGTAAAACATTGGCCAAGGCGTCACACTGCCTCTGCCAGCTCACCTTCTTCCCACAGTGCATCATGAGCCTAGATGTTCCTAAGTTAAGGGATGCGCACGCAGCCAACCATCCATGTGATGTACAAGAAAATGTGGTTTATCAGACCAGGCTACCTTCGTCCATTGCTCCATGGTCCAGTTCTGGTGCTCATGTGCTCATTGTTGAAGCTTTTGGTGGTGGGCAGGAGTCAGGACCCACTAAAAACTGCCACGATCAAGGGATAATCAGTGTTACTCACTTCACCTGACAGTGGTTAAAATGTTATGCCTGATTGGTTTACAGCTACATGCTAAAATCAAGTAGCAGGTTGCTGAAGAACTGTCAGCTACAGTGGTGAAGACGACAAACTGACCATCAAATTCATGTTTGTCTTAATGTTTGCCATAAACCTGCCATTGACTGCAGATGAAAATTAGTCTGTGTGGCATATTTACATGAAGGATTTAAGGGCTTGTGTTAATATTTTAAACATATATGTTTAAAAACATATAAACATGATAAATATTAAGGATCCATTTCTGGTTGTTTTGGCGACACCAGTGGTTACAATGGTTAATAACAGAAACATGTTTGTGTGAAAGAAAATGTAACTCCTAATAAATTCTCTCTCTCTCTCTTCTTGTTAACGTGCTGCTGCTTAATCGTGCAGATGATAGATGCGGTCTGAATTTTGTCCAGTGGCATTTCCTGTAAACACCTTCTTGCATGTCGACATCACTGAATCCTCTCATCTGAAATGCAATCTGATGTACTCAGACGCAACAATGAGCACGAATGCATTTAAAAGCCAGTTTGCAGTATTCATTTGAGTTTCTTACCTCACAGGAAAAAAGAAATGTGTGCTTAACCAACCAGGCACATTTAAATGATTAAGAAAACCCACAAAATTAAGCATGACTGGGTTTCAAAATTTTGCAAAAAAAACCAATAAGCAACTGTGAAACTCTCGGGGCGTATCTGCTCAAGGCTTTGGTTTACAGCGCTCGCACCAGCCAAAAGAAACTGAGCCAACAGACCTGGGTTTGTTTTAACGCGTTAGTTGTAAAATCATAGCCTTGTTATATGTACTCTATGGTGTGAAATCTTGATGCACACTGATACTAAATATATTCATCACTTTGCAGCTGTTGCTCTCATGTGGTCAACTATATATATAAAAAACAAACAAATGTGGTTAATAGGCTCAGTAATTCTACCATTAGCCTTCACACCAAAGCAAAAACAAACACCTGAATCTGCTGGGTGGTCAATGCAGTTAAATTTGTTTTACAGCCTCCAAGGAAGGCAAAGTGGATGATACTGCTGTGAAATGCTTGCCTAGTGTAATTCTAATATAAGCAAACAAGGCAAGATACATTTATTAGTGTGAAGGAACTGCTGACAATGGACAAGGACAGGAGGATGAAGGGGAGGGAGATTAAGATATACACAGGCTGTAAATAAAAGATGGATGTAGCCACTGTGGTTGTGACCCACATTTTTTAATCTTAATTTTTTAACATTAGGGTTTGGCTTCCACCAATGTTTTTTGTTTTTGTTTTTTTCCGAGTCAGAAGTGCCCGTATTAGGTCAAGATTGTGAATTTCTGTATCATAAGCTAATGCTAACAAGCTTGCTTGCCAACCTGCATCTGTAAACTGTATGAACAGAGATACTGGCTAATGCCTTGTAATAAACTAATAAAATACTCAAGTTTTACTAACCAAAACTGGAGTGCACACTTCTCGGATGGGCTGTGCCACACAGAAAGCTTTGTTATTTGTCAGATAAGCTATTAAAAACAGGCCAAAGGGCCACAAGCAAGAACTCAACTGACTAGCCTTAAAAAATTCAAATAGGTGGATTATACAAACATACAATTGTTATAAGGATGTGAATAAATGTTTGAGACCAAAACTGTTTTAGCTGTAAATGTGTTATTTTCATTTCTGAGTCGAGTATTTTAACAGCAGAGGATCGACTCGCTTTTGGAGCCAGCCTCAAGTAGTAATTTGAATTAGTTGTGTTTGAGCCCTGAGATTTGTTCCTTGGTTCCATAGCTTTCACTGGTAACAGATTGATCCATAAATCTGTGTTAAACTGGCTTCTGCAATTCAAATTCTGACATCCAAGAACAATTTACAGGTCAAAGGGAGCTAGCAAACTGCAGGTTGTAGTAACTTTCAGTGGATCAGCAGAACCACTGATGCTAACATGTAGTGGATTCTGTAAGGCTGTAATATTAGGGTTTGCTATAGAGTTAGTGTATTATTAAGACAAGAGTAAGTCCTAAACACACTTATAGATAAAGATGCAAAGGTATCTCAACAGTGCAGTCCAATGTAGTTCAGTCTTTTCATATTTTTTCAGTGCTTTTGTTTCCAACATGAAAAATGTGTTCAGTAAATCTCTGAATTTACTGACTTTAATCCTTATAAAAGTGTAAATATCCATGAAATTTGTGAAGAAATTTTGGAATTGCCATGCACACACAGACTGAACTTCATTCACGTAGTGAGTTCAGTTTAAGAATACCAAAGTAAAAAAAAAAAATCTTTGTAAATAACAGACATTTTTTTAAACAGGTGCATTGTAATCAATTGTAATTGCTTTTTCTTTATGCTTCTGTCACGTCTCTGCAGGTGGTGATAGTCTCTAGTCCAGCCTGGTACGGTTCAGGTTGTAACTCAGAGGAAAGAAGAAATTACATTTCTTCCTTCATTGCCTCATCCAGCCCTGGACCACACGCCTTTCTGCTCTGTGTCCCAGCAAACCAGCCGGCTGATGAAGAGGCCAAGGCACTGGATGTCCTGAAGAAGCTCTTTGGTTCCTCTGCTGTAAGCAGAAATACCATCATACTCTTCACCCACACAGATGTGCTGGATGAGGACGAGCAGCTGGAAGAATACCTCGTCACATGGCGAAAGGACCTAATAGAGCTGGTGGAGAGATGTGGAGAGCGCTACCACACCCTGGAAGCCCGCAGTGGAGAACAAGATGGAAGGACATCGGTGGAGGAGCTGCTGGAGAAAGTCGAGCAGGCAGTTATGAAGAGTGGGGGTTTACACTTTAGCTGCCCTCTGTACCAGGAGGCTGAGGAAAGGGTGAGAGAGAGGCAGGCAGAGATAGTGAGACAAAAAAGAGAGGAGCTGAATGACCAGGTGTCTCCCACAGACTCCCAACTGGAGAATGAGGAAGAATTGGAAGAGGTCCGCGAAGAAGCAGAGAGGAGCATAGGTGACCTGAATGTGGATGTAGATAGCATTTTTCCCTCTACTGATGTTTCACCTTCCACCTCTGCTCCGTCTTTCCTCGGGGGCTTGTGGGAAAAGCTGACTGGGTGGATTAGGTGGCTGTCCTCTCTGGTGAGAAGGGAGTCGCTGCTGGGGTCACTGGTCGGTCTGTTCGTGGGAGGGACGTATGGAGGTATGGTTGGGGCCACAGTGGGGTCTGTGGCTACTGAAGTGGGGCGAAGAAAAACAGAGAAAACTAAATGAGAAGCAATCTCATGTTTAAGTTGCACCTTAAAGCCACTCTGTGTTCCACAAACCACTGTATTACTGGGCTGTGGGCTTACCCACTAACACAAAATAACATGTTTCCCTGATTACAAATAATGCTTTATAGATCAGTTTTAACCCGTAAATAAGGACAATTATTTACGGGTTTGCTGGATTTGAAAAATCTTTCGGCTGGTATGTTCTCAAATGTAACTGCCGCTGTCTTTTTTGCTAGCTTAGTATTCAATATTGTCGGCATGACTCAGATCTTTGCCTCTTTCTGTACTTCAAGTACATGAAGACGCCATCTCGTCTGTAAACAAACCACTGAGTGGTAGCGAAAACTTGTCTTCCATGCAAACTGTGGGAGACTGCAGCAGTTTGCTGTAACCAAAGTAATCAGAGGTTTTCAGTGGAGCACTGGACACACCTTATTTCAACTAGTGATAGCACGCAACCTTCTGCAGCCACTTGCCAATTGATCAGGGAATGCACATTTTTTTCCTAAAGACCGTTAGTTATCAGCTGGTTGTGGAGGCCTCTGTGACTGGGACCTAACAGAGCATCCGAGATGTCCTGATGAATGCAGCTTTCTAACCAAGCTTGCTAGCAGTGTTCTTTTTTTTTCACGTTGGCAAATAGTTGGTTCTTGACACAGTGAAAAGACACATAATAAAATTTATTTGGGGGTGGCTGGTTCTGTCCAACTTGCCTTTCCTTTTAGCTCTATTTTTGATCTCCATCAGCTTCTGAGGAAAATGTCAAACTTTTAAGCTGCTGTGTTCACAAGCTAGTTTCTGACTTTGCTGTGTTTGTTTGTGTTTTCCCCTCCCTTTTCCCTCCCTTCCTCTGTCAATGAAAAAAGTCAGCGAAAACGTAAAAATCAACAAGCTTAAAAGAGTTGACCTAGAGTGCAGAGCTAGCGCTACACTAACTCGTCAAACTAACTGCATCTAAACCCATTACTGTGAAAATTTTGAATATCCTTTTAACTTTCCTATAAAAAGGATATCATACAACAGCCAAATCGATTATTCATAACCTTGCAAGCAGCTCGTCCTTATGAGTGGACTATTACTGATCTCTAAAGAAATTATTTATCATTAAGTAACAACTCCTGAACCTGTTTTATGCTTTTTAGAGAGGGCACAGGGAAGGCTTGAAACACTTTTGTTAGGAGGCAATACCAAGAAGAATCCACAAGGTGGTGACATTGACCTTTATATAGAAGTTTGAAGTTTTCTGAGGTGAACTGAAAGATAATCATTTACTGCCTACCAAGCAAATAAAAGCTGCTGTTTTAAGTACACTCCAGTGTGATTTTTTTTTAATCTGAAGTGATTGTTCTTCACAGAGATGAGCTGTGGTTACTTGTAGTATGTATGTGTTCTCTTGAGATGCTTTTCTACAATGGCTTCTACCATACTGCAGATTAAAATGAATGGATATAGATAGCTGTGGTGCGAGGAACAAAAGCCCAGGGTTCACGCTGGAGCAGATGAGTCCCTCAGACTCTCTCAGCAGCACACAATGGCTTTGACACGGCAGTAATTGACACTCTTGCTTAAACCGTCCATCATGGCCCGTCCTTACATCTCTCTTGTTTGCTGTTGCCTCTTGGTCTCTCTAAGCTGCCGGCGGCTCTGCCTCAGGAGCAGCTAGGCGTTTCCGAATGTGGGTGGTCCGGCCAGGGTGGGAGGGAGAGAGCAAGGCAGGGAGAAAAAGGGAGAGAGAGAGAGAGAGAGAGAGAGAGAGAGAGAGAATTAGCCCGGCTCTCATGTTTCCCGAAAAGAGAGGAGAGGGAGGGAAGGACAGGAGAAAGAGAGAGTGAGTGAGAAGCAGTGAGAGAGAGAGCAAGAGTCAAAGGGAGAGAACAAGCTCTGGGACTACATCTGTCTTCCAGATGTGGCCTCCTCTTGTCTGAAACGGGGAGGAAAAAAAGGTTTTAAAAGTACAGGAAAATTAGTGCTAAACAGTTTTTTATTGTTAGGGATTACACATACAGTACAGACTACAGCATACAGCACCAACTTCAGAACCCACTCACCAGGATATGCTTCTTTTCCCCCCTGCTTTATGAAACTGCACGCTAGACTCCTTCAAGTTAATGTATATGAAAGAACACCTGTCCAAATATTATTCAGTCTTAGTGGATACACACCACGGATAAGGCAGAGAGCGCGGAGACGGAGTTGGAAGTCTGGAGAAAAATTAATGAGAATTTTTTGGGAGTGTAATTATTTTTTTTTTTTTTTTTTTTTTCCAGAAGGATGTGGCGTACATAAGTATCTCAGTTCAGTAGCACTAATCAAGACCAGTTCCGTAGCTTGTGACGGCGGCCAGTATTAACTCTGGAGGATGAGACCTCACTGGGACAGAGAGGGGAGCTGATTTGGGCCTGTATGAAAAAAGCAAAAAGCCCCCAAAAAACAAGCAAAACATGTGAGGGGAATCAGCAGCGAGCCGTCATTGACTCACAGGCGGTAACTTCTCTGCTCCTCTCCCTCACGGCAAAAATGTTGCTGCGACGGCCCTGCGGTCCCCCGTCGGATCCAGTCTGGTGGTGGTAATGGTGGTGGTGGTGGGGGAGGGCAGTCCGCTGTGAAGACACGGACGCCCGCAATATTTTTTTGTTATCATCGCGCCCCATGGCCTGGAAAAAGACAGCAAACCAAAGGAAAATAAACAAGATGACACACTCTTTCCCCTCACAGCACAAGGCCGTCCTTCTTCTTCTTCTTTTTTTACAGGAACAGCGCACGACCATTATGGCAAGTGGTTAAACATGTTTAAAATTTTATTTAGTTTTTTTTTATTTACAAATAAATATGACTGTTTGCCAGATTGTAACTGGAAGAATTTGTGGGTAAATAAAACATTCTAAATATATTTGACAAAAAAGCAAAAATAATTTAAGGTAATTTAGCTCTAATAGCTGGAAAGAAATAAAGTAGTACAGCAAAATTATAATAATATAACGTTCGGATAAAATAATCACACGAGTTCACAGAGGCTGTAAATCAGCTGAGTGCTTTTTAACCCACCAATCTTTTTCCTTTTTTTTTTTTTTTTTTAAACAGTGTGACCTCAGGAACTATCTTTCTATCTGAGGGCTGTTTTTGTGTGCCGGCATGCAGGGCTGAGGCAGCGAGCGGTGTCCGACTGCCGGCTCGCTCTCCTCCTCCTCTCTGGGTGTGCTCGCTGTGAGCCCTCTCATCTTTTTCCCATTAGTGCTGTTTTCATGTTCCTTCCTAGCGTGAGCATGTGTGGCTGCGATTGTTTACCAAGCAGTGCTCGCCCCGTCCGACTGTGCGTCTGTGTCTGTGTGTGTCCAGCGGGGAGTATTCGACAGCGGGTCCAGACTATGATAGGAAATAATCATTAAACAAAGAAGAAGAAGAAGAAGAAGTTATGTGATGCTTCATTTAATTATTTCTACATTTTAAAATGTAATTACTGCAGTGTTAGAAATTAATTTTAAAGTGTTTAAATATGAAATGTAAAATTTTAAACAGTGAGTCCAGACTTTTTATTTTTCTTATGTTAGCTTTAAAATTCACCAGATGTTTTTTGACTGATTTCTAACATTTGACATATTTTCCAAACGCTTCTTTTTTAAAAATCATTTAGTCACATTTGTATTTAAACCATTTAAGCTGTGATTTATTACTTTTTACTAACTCTTACAAACTTAGTATTTTGTAGGTAGTTACAGTGAGCCGTCTGACACTATACTCATCAGCTATGCAATCTATTATCAAAGTCTTCCCACTCGGCCCTGCCTGTGGGCACATATTTGGGGAGCTATTTTGGAGTATTACCTAAATTAATTCAAATTTAAATGGTCAGAGCAGACTTAAAACATTTCATGTGATCAGCTGTCAAAGGTGCCTAAAGTGGTTGATCATTGTCTCTCAAAAATAAGGTTTAAAAAGGATTTCTCAAAGTTTTAAACTCTCTGAGTACCATGTCTCTCTCTGCCATTACAGACTGCTCTACTAACTGCAGTACATGAATATAGGCATTACTGAAAATCTCAAATATGGCTTATAAACATTTTTTTAAACTAGTTGAAATTTTATATCCAATAGCTACGGGATAATTTTTCCCACCAATTATTTTTTGAAATGCATGAATTAAGGCTGTGCACTTAAATATGAGAGAACCTTCATGAATGTCAATTAGTAACACTTCATACCAAAACTGCTTTGAAAACCAAAAAAGAAGAAGAAATTAAAATGGCAGAAATAACATGGAAGACAAAGATGAGCTATTAAAAAAAGAGCATGGATGTCCTTTCTCCTAAATTTGAAACACTGCTGAAAATAGAAAAGCGTCTGTGCACTATTTCCCAGATGAAGTGGAAACTCAGAAATAGAGGCAGTGCAGCTGACACGAAGCAGCTCCCATCCATGATCTGACCATAAAGGGCCTCCAGCGCACAGAACAAGGTGTCAGCACAGACAGGAAGAAGAAGAAGAAGAAGAAGAAGAAGGAAAGGGAAAAAAAACTACAACAAGAAAGAAGCCCCCCAGATGATATGAATACAAAATCACACACAGCTGCTGAGGTTAGGGCTCTGATGGACACACACACACGCATGAATGCACACCAAAGCTTCTGCACGTGTACGAGCAGCTGACTCGAGCGGGAGGACAGCTCGGCGAATCGGCCGGAACGAGAGCCACCCCTCGTCCCCTCCGGCCTGACCCGAGCCTCTTCGCCCACACCCCCCTCCAGATGTGACAGAGGAAGATGTCCTGTGCGGACAGCGACTGGAGACGGGAGAAAGAGGAAAAGGGCTGAGACTCGGATGTGCGGTCTGGTTCAGGTTTGTACGCCCCGCCGGCATCCGTCTGTTAAAAGAGAACTTCCCAATATGGTCGCCACATTTGAGTCATTTATTTTCACTCGTACAACCTTAACATACGTTCTGACACTTGGATGCCAAAAAGGCACTGGGGCTTAACTAATACCCCGTGGCAACATGTCAGAATCGGATGACGATAAATGAGTTCCAGTTTGACTCAGTTCGCTTGCCAAGGGACAGATAAACAGCTAGTAGGAGGGTAAGGTCACGGGCTCGTGTGTCTTACAGGCGTGCGGATAAGCCTACTGTTGGGACACTTCAAAGGGAATCTATGGCATGACGGGAATGGTGCAAAAAGGATGACAATCAGAATGAGAAAAGGGGTGAAGTGAGCTATTAAAGCGCACTGCAGGAGGCCACGTTTGCAGGAGGATGAGCTTTAGGGAGCGAAACATCGCGGGATGAAAGAAGCAGAAAAGCCTGAGCTCTGCTGGTGTGACAGCTCTGAGGAGTTAGCGGCCTCACGCTGCACCTCCTGCAGCAGATGGGCTTTGAGGATTGCAGGAGGGGTTGGAGGGGGGCTTCAGTCAGAGAAGAAGACAACTCACTACGCGGAGCTGCGGTGCGGGTGTTAGATGGCCCCTGAGCGTCACCATAATTGATGGATAGTGTGGTCCACATTAAGTGACATGCGCCGTTGGCTGTAAGTGGGTGCGATGATTGGGGGCCTTTTTGAAGCTGGGGCCGCGGGCTGTGTTTGAACCGTCAACAGAGACCCCTATTCTCTGTAAAGGACACCAGCCTGTGGTTTGGTTGCAGCCTCGGCACAGGCCAAGCACACACACACACACACACACATTATCCTTCAGTAGTATTATTGGGTTCTGGGGGAGGTGACTGTATTATTCCTGCTGCAACACTGACTTAATTCAAGGCAGATCTGACCCCGGCTCGTTCTCCTCCACTTCTGCTCTATTGGATCAAGTCTTAATCCTCCCTCCACCACATGAATGGGAGACGCAAAGAGGAGCTGCACTCGCTCCTGCCACGTACATCAAATGTCACTCAGGTCCATATGCTGTCATGCAGCTTATGATGGGTATCGGCGTGTCATATGAAAGCTAGAGGAGCTTAATGGAGGCCTAGAAAGACCAGAGCTGGAGACAGATACTCTGGGAGATTGGAGCCACAGCTCGCATTGATACAATGCGTCGTCCAAACCTGGATTTGATCTTCTGTGGCCTCGGTTGGTTTTTTTTGTAGGTTTTTTGTTGGTTTTTTTTTGCAGATGCATACAAGCCTGACACATCCTCCCCCAGGAAAAAGCCAGGGGAGCTGGCCCGTGATACCACTTCAGAGTCGAGGCGCACAAAACAATCTCTAAATAGGAGCGTCTCAGGAGGCACTTTACAGTAAGCTATGACTAACAAACCCAAAGCACCTCAAAACAACGCTGGGAAAGATCCAGCTTCCGTCGAGGCAACACGAGCTCCCGCTTCTCAGCCAAACACATAATAACTCCTGCTCAAGGGCCCGTTTATTGTCATATCTTTTCAAAGTGACGCAAAACCCAAAACACACTCCACTCACACACGGCCTTGAGCTAACAAGGGATGTAGGCGAGGCTTTTTAGGGCTTTTCCAGCGACTGAGCTCACCAGACAGCCGATTGCGGGGGTCGACGGGTTTTTTGGTGTGTGTAGCGGTCCAGCTCTCACGCAGGGGAGACGCAGAGGCCCTCAGGGCGGTGGGCGCCCCCGGAGCAGACGTGCCCTTCAATCTCCATCTGAAATGAGAGACAGGCCATTGGTGCGCAGGGATGGGCCTCTGATTTGTTCTGTGGTCCCTTTGAAACCATGCATCCTGCAGAAGAGAGGAGGGAGAGAAACAGGGAGTAAACATGACAGGCAGGATGAAGGGGAAAGTAAGATTAAGATGTGCAGCTGCAGTGGCTTTACTTCAGCCCAGAGAGGGCAGTGGAATCAATGTGGAAATGATAAGACAGCGAGGAAAAAACTGGGGATACCCCGCACGCACTAACTTTGGTTCTGTGTCTTTTCAACACAAAAAAGTAACATGATCTGTCAAAGGGAAAGAATACGAGCGGCTATTTTAAAATCAAGGATTTCAACGTCAAATAACAAATCGATCGTGTTTCTGAACGCTACAAAGGAACTAATTCAATGTCAGATGAACAGTGATCAAAGAAAATGCAGAGTCCCTCCCGTACCATACACATATACAAATGTGTTTTAGTTTGTGCATGGTTTGTGCTCAGTCATAGATCGACGTGGTGTGGTGGGGGGGCAAATCGTGAGAGAAACAGACAGATTGTGGTGGCTTTGATGTGCGCTCAGAGCTCAGTCAACAGAATACATGCTAGGTGGAAAGAACAAAAAAAAGCAGTATCATAGGACAACTGTCTCTCTGCAAACCACTACAGTGGGACGAGTGCGCGTGTGTCTTTCTGGCCTGCGCACACTCAGTCATGTGCGCAGGCTATCAAGTTGTCGATCAAGAGGAGCGATGAAGCAGAGAGAAACGTTTTCTCTCACATCCTCAAGGAGGGCAGACGACTGACACACACTTAAAGGGAAACAAAACAGCCCCCACCACATCTAAATCCTGTTGTATTCTCTTCTCCTCAGAGGAAACTCGTGTGATCAGATCTCCGCCACCAATATGTTCCCCATATGTCTAAATCCAGCCGCCATTTCTTCCCCCTTTTTTTCAAGAAATTTGGTTTTCGGGGTTTATGTGTGTTTATCTGCACTGTGCATCGTTTGTATTAAGGGGGTCTTTGTCTGTCCTTTTGTGAAAGCTGACAGCTCGTCACTTAGCACTGAATTGATGCGTTGCTTTCACATAAGCACGCACGCACAAAGACACACAGCAGTGTTAGAAAAACAGGCATAAATCTCTAGTTCAGAGCCTGTGTTACCCCCTTTTTTTTTTCAGCAGAAAAACCTGAGTGCTCCTTTCCGACCGCAAGCTACCTTACTCTAATGGGCTCATTTAGACAAATTTATTTTGCCCCATTTCACTCTGTTATATATATTGTTAAATAGACTGGCATTTATGTAGAGCTCTTCTGCTATTTCTGGGCTTTCAAAATGTTTTTACACTACAAGCCAAATTCATTCAAATTCAGTCATATTTTCATGCAATTCAAATGTAGCAAATGTTTCAAATGTATCGACTCTCTGAATATTTTAATCAATATCTATTACATACTTTGTATTTTTTCCAAATTAGTTGAGATACTCAGAATGTGTAGAAAAGACAGATGAAAGTGAAGCTAATGTGGAAGTCTCTTAAACCTGCATTGTTGCTAGTGGTCAGTAGGGGGCGACTCCTCTGGTGGCAGATTGTGTAGAAAACTATTAGAAAATTAAATTTTCACCTTATTTATGGCCCTTCTAAATTAATTTGTAGTCTTAAGCAATAATTACAAGTTTCAGTGACTATGAATTTCATTTTATCAATTATGGTTCCATTCAGAGTAAAATAAATAATAAAACAGAGGATTCTTTAAGTTTTGGCTACTTTTTGATTGACAGCTCACTTAGTATGAGGGATTGTTTCTTTACTTTTTCTCAGGCAGATCCACCCCCTGAAAAAAAAATGAAATGAAATAAGATAGTCACAGACAAACTGCTCATCTCGAGTCCACAAACACACAGGTGGCGTCACCTTTCATATACAGTTCATGGACCTCACTTAACTACCTTCTTGTGGGACAGCGCCAGTGCCCTTGGGTGGGAATCTCTGGCATAGGCCCGGATTTGACTTGTGGCTTAGCAGTGCAAACAGATCGTGCCGATATGAAGCCCATCGAGCAAAGTCAGTGTTTTTTCAATCTAAATTCCAAGATTACTTCACTTTTAAGCACAATGCCAGACCCCAGTCACAGCCAACATCTGAATACATCATCACTCACTGAAATATTACAGACATCAGAAACTCACTCGCAGCATGGATTTAACAAAAAAAAAAGGGACTGTAATCACACGGCCCATCTCATAATTAACGGATGCTATGACTCAACTTGGTCACAGCATGGTAATTACCTCAGGAGGCTGTCATATTTATTTAACTAGGAAGCTAAGACTGCTGAAGTCCAGCCATGTCATATGTTAGATCGTGTCAGATTGAAACCATGACACATTAAGCTGATTTTCCCCCCTCCTTCCTCTCGCTCTGTTGCACCAGGGTGGTCCTCACTCTGGCTCCGGCCTCGTTAGTGTGTGTGTGTGGTGTGTTTTCAAGACTGTCACAACAACATGACCCCCAGAACATTTCAAACATACACACACTAATTCTGCTCAGACACGGGCATCTTGCGTTTCCAAATCTGCACACATGCACGCACACACCACAAAACCTCTGTCCTGGCTGCAGGGATAGAAACAACAATGCTGCCTTTGACACTGACCCTAACCTCCAGTCCATCCCTCCACCCCCCCAAAGCCCTCATCGCCCTCCCACGTCCCCCAGGCCTAGCGCTGGCCACAGGGCCGAAAATGCGATTCAGGTGCAGGACTCTGCTGTTTCCAATTAGTGGGGTATAAATTAGAATCACTCTCCCCTGTCCTCTATCCAAACATTGCTGTCTCTTCATCCTTGTCGACCCTACACACTTAACTCTGCCTCTGACCTCCCGCCTGTATCACTCTGAGACATAAATTCACTTCCTTTATGGCTCTTGTCGGCAACCTCTGGACTCCTCTAACTCATGCTCAACGCTGTTAATGTGCAGTGCATTTGGTATAAAACCCTCCATTTTCAGTCAATGAGAGTATAAATCCCGAGCCATATATCTGACTTTGAAAGGAATATAACTTCTGGTTTTACTGTACTGTCTGGTTACTGTAACTGAGATATTTCACAGAAGACAAGGACATGCCCTGACATATGCACTCCACATTGCAGCAAGGCACGCTCTGATAAGGTTACAGAGAGATTCAGTTAACTTGTGAGAGGAAATGTAGACTTATTCCTCGACTTATTAGACAGTGTGTTTGCGAGCTTTTTCCTCCACAGGTCAGTCTGTTAAACTGAGTGTTATTATTCCAGGGCAGAGAGATCAGCTGCAGTGTAGCCAAGTAGGACCTGAGGTCACTCTGGTACTGAGAGTTCACATCTGTTCAAATAAATCCTCCACTGTGCCATCAGCAGTAAAAACACACACATGCAAGCTGCAGCAGAATGTAACTAAGCACATTTAGAAGAAGAAATCTCAGGCATACAAGCACATTTTGGTTAATATATTTGTTCACATATTTGCTTGGTGGCTTTGGACAGTGGAAATGTGATTTTATGCTAGGCTACTTGTTGTCCACAACAGTGTGTAATTGAGAGGTTTAGTAAAACTTATTCTGAACAACCTTTCAGTCCCACAAAAATATTTTTTGGACTATATAGTTTAAAACATATGCATAATGCTGATTTATATGATCAGCAGAACACAAGAAAACAGGTCAGCAAGTCAACAGGGAATACACTGTTAGCTAAGAGTAGCCTAATGGATAAACGGTAATAGCTAGCTAAAAATTAAGAGAGGATGAGAGAAAATGTTACATATTGCAAAAGCATGAAATTAATAAAACTTCAGAATATAAAACTTAAGAGACTGATATCAAGTAAACAGGGGAACTGCTGAAAGTGTTCAGCTAAGCTAAGTTAAAACTGTTAGCTATTAGCAATAGCTAAATAGCTGACATTAGCACATAAAAAGGTAATGGCTAAAAGTAACAGATAAACTACTGAAACAGCTAATATTACTGGATTTTGGTGTAAATGTGAACAATTAATAAAAGAGCTGAAAGAAAAACAGGATAGGTAAATGAGCTCGGAGGTAAATAAAACAGTAACTTACCAATTATTATGCCAAATACTGCATTAGTACTCATAATCCAATAGGACAGTGTGTCCATCACTTATAACAATTCATCATAAGGTTGATATTTTAACCATTTCTTGCTAATAATACTAAATAAAAAATATATTTTTCTATCCAGAACTGTCACAAGTAACAAATCCCAGCACTGCATACACGTGGAATACACACGCTAACACTTTGGCACACGCTTTCTCTCAAAGTACACGACACCAAGAAAAAATAAAGAAAAATAACAAGCAAGCACCATGATAATATTTCATCATTCACTTTTTTTTTTTACATTCCTGACTTTGGCACCTGTCATGTGTGTGGTTTTTATTTTTTATTTTTACAAGCTCAGGCTGCTGTTACAGAGAACACAGCACGCAGGAGCGAGGAAAATTTACAGAGCGTGTCCTCTCCGGGCCGTGCAGTGTTCACGGGGATCAAATGCTCCCAAGGTGTGGAGTGTGTGTGTGTCTATATAACTCTACATTTCTCTCCACTGCCACTATACCAGCACCAGAGCTGCTGCCCCCGCCTTTTACAGAGCCCAGGACCTCAGTGTGCCCTCTGAGTTTTCTCTTTATGAGCTCTAGTTCATCCTTCGACTTGCAGAGAAAACAAGAGCTGCACAGGCTTTTATAGGACTCCTGGGGAATACACAAAGAAAAAATAAATAAATAAAAGAGCAAAGTTTTTAGCAGGCAGTTAGAGGCTTCTGCACTGTGAAGGATGACTGATAGAAGAGGCTGAAGTGTTGGGTGAAGGATTAAACACAATGTTACCCCCATTTACCGCAGCCTCTGACCTTCAGCTGGCCAGATGATGATAGAAAAATGCTCCAAAGAGACAAAGCGAACCAGATGAAGATGAAGAGAAATAAAAGGCAGCCACAAGAAGGGTGTGAACTTTCCCCCACCAACACAAGCTCACTTTTGTGGGCTCCCTCCTCCACGGGGAGTACCCAAGATAAACAAGCCTGTTCCTCTAACACCTTTCACCTCTCCTCCTGACCTCAGTTCATCCCACCTTTTTCACTCATCTCTGGAAAACGTTCTCCCCTCCACTCCTCTTTGTTACTTCCTTTCTCCCCGTCCGTCCAGATGTTTGGCCCAGTGGCAGCAGCAGCAGCAGCAGCAGTGAGAGCGAGGACCCGGGGCTACGCGGTGGGGATCTCCAGCAAGGATTGGAATGCTGACCCTCTATCCATCTCCATCAGTGGAGACGGATTTGTTTGACTTGAGATGTGATTGTGTTTTCTCTTCCCCACACCTGCCGCTTCCTCTGAACCATGCTCCCACCCACTCACCCACCCATTCTTCCTTGGACCCTCGCGATCAATTGCTTTAACTTGGCAAAACACTCGTCCAGCTGCTACTGCTTTTCCACATCTTTTATATTTTCTCTTACACGGCCGGCCTGCCAAGTAAGAGTTGCAGTCGCATCACAGCAAGTTGGCGTTTTGACAGATATTTGAATCCAATGAAGTCATGAACTGGAGCGGTCCACTGACAGTTCCTGTCTCTTTCTTCTGTTTGTTGTCACATGTGCTTTGATTGACTGTAGTGAAAGCAGGCCTCTGGGGGAGTAGTTTCATTATCAGAGGCTGCTCATGTGGGATCTGCATAAAATAATAAACCTCCTCTGTCTTGTGATGGTGTTCTCTTCCCACCCGGAGCTGAGCAGGCATTGTGACTTTCAACAAACTGTGGTTTCTTGCAGATCAAACATTCCTCTTGTTTTTGAATTTATCATGCGGCAAACCCGCCCTCATTAGTCAATGGCACTCAGCAAGTTGTAGCGTTTAATTCCGCGGGGCCGCCCAAACTTATCACCCTTCATTTCAACATGGTGGGCTGCCCTGTTGCTGAAACCCTCTCAAGCGGTTCCAGACATCTGACAACAGCCACATTTATTTATTGACTTCATTTCGCTTACAGGGCAGCCTTTACAGCTCCCTTGAGTGATACAGAGTTAATGTAGAACTGTTCATTGCTCGTGAGTGTTTTTTCACTCCTCCTCCTCTACCGCCACCTCCTCTCCCTCCTTTTTAAACTGTTCTTAAGTGTTTAAACACGCGGGTAATGACGTGCTGTTGTGGAAGTGAAAAACCATGTGGGATAAAAAAAGAAAAACATCCATGTGGGCTTTTTCCCCCAAGGAGAGCGCGAACCACCGAGGACGGGATGAGAGCGAGGAAGGCCCTGTTAATCAAAATGAATGAGCACCTCTCAGGGCGCTTGTGTCGACGAGGCCGTGGAAGAGCTCTCAGCCCCCTTCGCTCTGGGAAAGTAGAGCACTGGGTGTAAAGAGAGATCCAGACACTGTGACCAACACAGCTAGTGGCCAACCAAACTCGTACTTCCTGTTTGCATGACCTTCCAGCGTCATGTAGACAGTAGGTCAGAATAAAAAAATATATTTTATTTATTTATTCTTTTAGAGTTGTTAAGCAGTTTAGACAAATCTGGATATTTTTCCCCCAGCTGTTTATTTTAATACTTGCATCTTTTTCAGCCATATACTACTTTTAGCTTTTTCTTCATTTATCTGCTTTCAGCTTTAAAATTGAACAACTTGGAGATAAAAGCTATTTTATGTTATTATTTTTAGCTAGCTGTCTCAAAATCTTTGTTAGCTTATCAATACCTTTACCAAAACAATTTTTTCAAATCATAACTTCTATTTATTTTTTTTTAATTATCAAAGCTGCTCATTTGCAGAAATGCGACTATAGCATCTTCTGATATTGAAAAGTACCATTGATCCAAATGAAATATTGATAAAGCCGGCCACTTAATTCACTTAATTAGTTTACTGGTTACAAATGTCAGTGCTTTGCAATAACTGGATTCCAAAAGTGTTGGTACTGTGCTGATGGAATCAAATCAAATCAAATAAATCATCACAGTCCCTGTTGCTTTTACAAACAATAGATGTCAACATTAGCTTAGCAAAGCAATTTTAAACAGAGGGGAAAATATGTTTGCTTTATCCAATAGTAACAAAAGTCAGCTCACCAAATATTACATATGGTGTTCCTTAAGTGAATGTAAAAACATTTAAAACACAAACTGGGGATTTAGTTTACTGTTTGCAGTCGTTACCTTAAGCTAAGTTAGCTAGCTGCTGGTGATAGCTTTAGCTTGGACAAATGAGAATGGTGCATTTCGTTTACCCAAGAACAAAAATGTTAACAAACATACTAGCAAACATGCCAAAATTTTATAAAAGAAAGACAATTATTGAGTCAAATAACTATTTAAATGTCTAATTATAACAGGAAACTATTTATGTTGGCTTGTCTTCGGCTGACTGAAGAGAAGTCAACTTGGAGGAAGCTCGTCAGAGTTTAATAACCTAAGACTGCCAAATATTAAAAATGATTTTGAGTTAATTAAGTACATCTTGGTAAGACGAGCCACAGCTGCAGAGAGCTTGGATAGCAATGAAGAAAATTGTTGTTACTGAGAAAATAAAAGTGGCTTGATCACAGGTCCTTGAGGTGCTCCAAACTGAACTGCTTCCTGCTGACCATCATACAGAGCTAAACCAGAATACGGCTCGTCATTAAATTGCCATTAGTAAGAAGCAACCATTTCTGCTTTCATAGATAGCATTTTTGCAGCAGAGAATCAGCTGTAGCTGTTTTTAATTGAAAGGAATTTAAGACAAGACAAAATAAACACAAGTGAAGTACGAGCTACAGTTTTTTAGCCAAGATAGTACGACAAAAAAATATGAGCAAAAAGGAAATCGCATTAACTTGGAATAAAAGAGGAGACATTAAAGTCGTCATTTCATTAAAAGAGCCATAATTATTGGTGGCTACAGCTTACATAACCCTACAGTTATTATTGCATAGCAGCCTTCAGCCTTTTGAGGATTATCATGTTTTTGCTGTTTTTCCCTTTTTAGCTGATTGAATTTAGGCCCTCTCTGTCTCCTCTCCCTACTGTTGCTCCTACCGCGTTTCACAGAACGCCTTCAACTCAGCAGCTTTTTCAAATTTGGGGCTTGCGACACTCAGCCAAAAGCCGCAAATTACCCCCCTCTAGCAGCAGCGAATTAGGAACAATTTTGTGTTAGCTATAAAAAAGCGAGGGAGAGAGAGAGAAGTGAGGGGAAAATATAGCTTACACCAGGGACCACCAACAGAGGCAACATGGGATGAGCGGCTCGTCGGCCGACAGTTTGGGTGGCAGGGCGGTGCTAGAAAGCAGCCTCAGTGATCTTCAGAGCAATCAATCCTATCATATCACATCTACATAGTACGGCACAACATCCATTACCAAACACAAAGGCCTGAATTAGTGGATTTATGTTGCTGTTACAGGATGTTTGCAGGCCTGTGAATTGGCTTTACAGTTCCCTGAGCACACAGAGACCTGCAGCAATGACACTGACAGCCTCACAGCACCTTACGGCACCTTACAGCCTTATTCACTCCAGCGACACCGAAGGGGAAAGGATCCATATGAGGTGACAATTCACCGCCTGGAATTTTCATTCTCCCTTTCGAAGAGGGTGGGATTTTTGATTTCCCTCCACTATGCGGTTGGTCTTCAACTCAGGGCATTAATGTAAAAAGGGGGTCTTTTTCTTGTTTCTTACAAAGCGTGAGGTTTGGCATGCCCACTTAATCTGCTTCCCTTGAGCCAATCCATGTTTTTCCCATTCTGGCACCCTTTTCTACTCCCTTTTAAAATCCATTTCCAAGTTGTAATATGCCACTGCAGACGTTATTGAAGGGAGGAAAAACCAAATGTAATGGGGGAGAGTGGTATAGAGAAAAAGAGCAGACGGAGAGGGAGAAAGAGAGGTTTCCAACTATTAACTGGCTAGCGTACCCTGCTCTTCATAGCGATGCCTGGTGTGGAAGGTAGACCACTTTGTCTTCCACGGAGATCAGACGGAGCGGGCGGGCTGCAGCCAGGTTGGGGTTACTGACTCTCATTAGGTTTACACCGACCACCGGGACTCTGACTGCGCGACTGTAACATGAGCCTGCACGGTTATAACCTGACCCCTCTCTGACACACCTTAGCCCTGATGTTAATTGTGCTTCCTGCTCCCTTTTTTTGATTAAATGACACCGAGTCTTTAAGTCTTTGTTTGTACGGCTAATGGCTCTCATTTAGTGCAGTAAGTGGTTCAGGGGCTGTTGTGGGTGACATCACACTGATCTGAGGCCTGTAAAGGGTGAGCGTTTCTCGTGGTAAGCTGACTTCTACCTGCAGCGCATACCTCACACGCTGACGCCAAGCCGGCACGTGTTGCTTCAGACACACACCAAAAAAAAAAAACATTGGAGAGGGTAATGCCAGGCTGCATGGGCAGGGCAAGGGCATGAGGCCGCCAGCTGGGGAACAGAAGGGCACCAGGAAGGTTGAGAGCAGCACAGGAGGGAGCAAGGCCAAGACCGAGTGCCACCCAGTGAAGCACAGATCGAGTGCTTTGCAGATTTTTTTGGTTTTTTTGAGAACAGATGTGGTAAAAAAGAAAAAGAACGATCTATGTACTGTATAATCCTGAACGCAACTGTGGATTTTCTCAAGATGCCTAATGGGGCAGTGCATTTCCTCCAGATTTTGGCTGACGGAGACAAGCCGAGGTCTGAGGGTAGGAAGAGAATATCTCAGAGGTTTAACATACTTTGGTTTATTTGGAAGTTATTAAACTACAGCGTCCGAGTTTAGCAAGTAACCTAAAGTATTTGAATAAGTCTGTGCTTCAAGGGATCGTTCACTTGCTGTTTGTTTTTCTACCTCTGTGTTTCTCCATCCTTTCCTCTTCTCATTCTGATTTTTATTGTCCCGCCACCCCCCTCGACTCACCCACCCCCAGCTGTAGATCTTTTACTCTTTATTTTCTCCCACTCCCTGTGAGCGCGTGGCTGAGGTGTGAGATCATTCTCCTTCTGGGTGGCTTTCCTGCTATATGTCACTGTCATCTGTTGGCACTGAGGCTCGAGGGGGGGTCCCTTTTCCAAAAACACACCGCACTCCGCTTCACCACCCTGAGCATAATAAATTCTTGGGCACGAGACTGGAGAGGGGTGTACCAGCGGAGCAGTGCGTTTTACTGGGCTTGGCTGGGTAACACAAAGACCGGTGAAAGAGAGAGAGAGAGAAAAGGCAGCAAAAGAAGGGTGGAAGATTTATAATTGAATAACTCCCTGAAGCAGGGCAGCGGGGATTGGCCCTGCCAGGAAAAGCAAACGCCAAGGAGCGAGCAAGGCCCGTGGAAGTCAGCCATTAAAGTGAGAGGAGAGAAAACCTCAGCTGTGATCCGCTTCAGCAGAAAGGTGTGAGATTTACTAATGATAACTGAAAAACCACAGCACCTAGTAGCCATTCTGTTCACCCCACTCTGAATCTGCACGAAAGAAAAAAACAAAACTCAAAACACCCCAGTGAAATAACACAAATCACTGACCACTTTATCTGCAACAGTGGATCTACCCGACACAGAGTTTACATGGCTACGGGGGTAACATTTCCCAAATTAGGTCAATTTGAGCTCATATTTACACTAAAACAAGCGACCCTTGGAAAGAACTCGCACAAGATGAAGGGCACGTTTTGATCCAGCGATCTGACAGAAATATGAAATATAACACTAACGTCGGTTCAACGTGTTCATCCATAGTGAAATTAACCCACTGCAGCCCAAATTCAGACACTTTCTTAACCCACGACTCGTAGGCAGCCTCTTAATAAAGACGCTTATTAAAAGAAACAGCACAGTGTAGGGCAAGAAAAATATTCAAGGGGAATTTATTTCAAATTACGCATTTCAAACAACACAGTCGCATTGTTTTTCCTGTCCTGGCTGAACTCGCAGGGGCTGTCCCAGAATGCACCGCTCACCCCGCTTTCGCTGTGTGGAAGGAGAAGAAGCGAAGGCAGCGAGGCGGGGTGCTCCGCCAATGAGTTTATCTTGCCTGTTTGGCTTGGCGTTTGAGAGCGGAGAACGAAAGCAGGGTACGGCCATGCTGTCAGGCATGAATGGAGTTCTGACCGAATCGACTCACTTTTCCCAGAGAAGCGAGCTCCGCATCAGATACGAGCCGAGATAGCTCCCGACTGGTCATCGGCGTGGAACTGAGCGGAAACTCCTCCGCAGCTGGTGCGACAAGGCACGCAACCGCTGACACGCTGTCACATAGCTGCACATCCACTTATGTGATGAATCATCTTAATATGACACTGATTTAAGTTCTCTGTGGTCCCGTTTAGAGTGCGAAACTCAATCCCCTTGTTTCATAACTCAGAATGACTTTGCAGATTGTATTTAACTCTGAGGTGACCTTATAAAAAGACAGAAAAGAGAGAGAGAAAGGTCTGGCTGAAAGTGGGAAAATCTTGCTGTTAATGATTGAAAAAAAAGAGGTATTACTCGTAGCACGAGTGAAGACTTAATAAAACATGTCACACTTAATGACGCACAAAGGGGAAAAAAGGAGAGTAAAAAAGACTTTAAGCACTGCACTGGCAACTTTTACCTCCCTCAGTATGGAAAACCGATGTGTGTGCACATGAGTATGAGCCCGGGGTGTCTGAATTGCTTATTTTATCAGGTGCACTGGTGCTCTCCCTCCAAAAAAAAAAAAAGAAAAAAGAAAGTAAAAGACCCTGACTCTTTCTTCCTGGCTGCCAATCAGTCTCTGTGACAGCGTTTGTCTGCTTCACTTTTCTGTTTGGCTCCCCACCAGCAGAACAAGCTTGTTATAAGAAAATGATTTCATGGGGTTATTAGCGTTTCTGTGCCTTAGTCATACCTACAGGAAAAGAATGAGTGTGCGCACACATTCGGGCAGTAAATAAATAAAACTAGAGTAAGAGTAAAAAAGTTTGCACATCCACCCTGGAGCCTGAAGAAGATCCTTTTATGAATGAAGCGCTCCCTTTACAAAAACAGTGTAAGCATTCAATTATTATGCTGGAGCTACTTATGGTTCAGACTACATTTTAGTTCCCTTATCCTTGTAGTCATATAACAATAGAGTTCAGTGAACATACTAAGCATGCGTGTGGCTGTTTATAAGCTGCATCAGTACCTTCTGTGCGAAACAAAAGTGCATAATAAAGACCCTGTGTTAGCACTTTTGAAGAGTCACCACACTCTAGTAGAGCACAGCACTATTAGAAGCAAAGCACAGATGCTGACTAAAAGTATATATGTGCAGCTGCACGTTTAGCTTTCCAATCAGATAAGTTCTAATAGCAAAAGAGGGCCCCGGTGCATGATAGGAATCTTATGACGGATTAGCTGAACCACAGCTCTTGCCACACTGTTTAAGATTAGCACCAGAAATATTAGACATTTGGTTATAAGAGGAAAAAAAGACAGAAAGAAAAAGCAAAAAACAAAACCTCAGTACAGATTGAATTAAATCTGATCATCCCAAAATGGTAAGACATTTCCTGAATGGAGTGCAGAGAAAGAGGAAGACATGCAGCGCAAGCATGTGCTCTTCCTTTAGGAGTGGGCAGCTTAACAGCTCGCCATCAGGTAACAATCTTTTTATTTGTTTCAGTCCCTCGCTGGGTGCCAAAGCCTGGTAAAGGACTAAGTGTGTGGTGCGATCCATCAGCCCCGTCCAGGAGCTTCAGCGTGGTAATCCATCTAAAGCAGAGTCAGAATAGAATTAAATAAATACTTCCATGCTCTGCAACCCCCGAATTATTTTACTACTGTCATTCTCACTACGAGGCAGTGCCGCGTGCACTTAAATGAAAAGGAAAGGGGAAAATAAATCAGATAATTTGAAATAGCAGAAAATGAGCAGAAATACATATTTTTAGATTTATTCTGTGTACGCGCAGATTGAATCACAGCGTTTCTGCTCAAGCAGAAAGACTGATATATTTATTTTAGCCTCAGATTGGGGTTGATTTAATCAGACTGGGTTTACCTGAGATTTAAAGATTGGAAGATAAATTGGGAATGGAAAAGAAATAATTGGAAAAAAACACAACATTAAAAATAGAGTGATATCTGATTGATATATTTTCTTATTGTGAAACCTGTGAGGTGGAGGATTGTTTTTAGGGGCATTGCTTAAAACGCAGGCAGAATTTATTTATTTCTGTTATTTTTAAAACAGAATTTAAATAAAGTTACTTCTTTAAAACTGTCTAATACTCAAATCGGATTTTTAAAAGTTTTTTTTCTTTAATGTTTCTAAGTAAGACGACAAAACCATGATTATAAAAAGGAAAAAACATAAACTGAATTGAGGAATGTTTGGGAAAACCTCCTGTGTGGAAACTCTGGTCAGTAAATGAGCAGAAAGCCTTTATGAATATCTGACATGAAAATGTGTTGCACACATTTTCTGTGTGTGGTCCTGCAAAATAAGCCAATTATTATTGGCATGTATGTTTTCAGCGTTATGGCTATAAAAACGACACACACACACACACACACACACACACACACACACACACAGACACACACACACACACACACACACACACACACACACACACACACACACCGTAGCTTGTATAAATATTATTTATACATATTTATACATATAAATATAAGCTATGCGCTTAGTCTTACTTTAAAAGCTTGGTGTGATTAGAACCTTTCTTATTTCTCTATTAAAGCGCATTAAAAACGAGGCCATCCAAAGTGCCTTTGACCTCGACCCGCCTGTTATTTATTTTAACATCATGTTGCTTTTCTCCATTACTTTGAAAAATAATGACATTTCTTATTTAACAAGCCACTGTTCCTTTTAAATATTACATCAGATTATTAAATAAATAATAAAAGATCTTGGAGACCCATAATTAGAAAAAAAATTCCCAAAATTACGAGTGTTACCTTCGCTTGTATTTGATCAGTTATTTAAAGCAGAAGAGAGTCACGTGTTTAAAATGAGAGCGTGTAAGACATAAGGCTAAAAAAGACTGCGCACTGATTTAATGTAGGTCAATTTGACTGCTTACTTTCTCTGCCCCTCTGAACATTACTATGAATAATTTGAATTTAGATAAAAATGAAACCGAGGAATATAAAACCCTTTAAACCCAGAGATAAAAATAATAACAGGTATAACAGCTGTTAGCAAACAAAACCGTGCACGCACATTTAAATGATTTCAAAAAGCATGATTCCTGACATGCATGTGTGCAAAATACAAATTAACGCAAGGTTTAAATACTCAGCTTTATTTCTTTACAGAAAAAAGACGTAAAGGAAACTCGTCATTTAAATATTTAAACAAAAGATGATAATTCATGATCAGGTTTTTTTTTTTAAAGGGCGTCTGTTGTTTTTGCCATGAAGTTGGGGAGATCGAGGAAAAGTTTTGAGCATTTCTGCAACATTCTTGTAAAAAAACAAAAACAGATCCATCCAATTTCCACTGCAAGCATCTGCTCCAAATGTCTCCGTTTACCTGAGAAAATACAAATTAAAGTCCGCTTTAAGGAGAGGGGAGTGGGGGGGATTATTCATCGTTGGTGTGGATGTGTTTGGCCAGGTCGCCGATGCCACGCTGAGTCTGTAGTTTCTGGTACTCCTGGTGTAAACTGAGGAAGTGCGGAGAAGCCGCCGGGTGGAAGAGCGCGGGGGAGACGTATGCGGCGCTGGAGGTCAGAGGAGAGGAATACGCTGTGCACTGTGCCGGCGAGAAAGCGTCGATGCCCGGCTGAGACTGAAGGAAAGCTTTGGCTGACAGGGCGCTGCGCGAGAAGAAGCTGGAGAGAGCCGGCAGGATACTGCTCACAGGTGGGATGGTGGCGGGGCCGCACTGCGAAGGCGCGTGGTGATGGAGGTAGGGGTAAATCTCCAGACTTGGCAGCTGCAGGGCCGCCGTGCCGAGCCCGTAGGCGCTGTGTGGAAAGCCGTGGAGCGCGCTGGGCTCCAGGTGCTGTTCTTTGAGCGGGTCGAAGCGAAAATGCTGCCGCTTGAAGCGTTTCCTCCGCCGCAGGAAGCTCCCGTTCTCAAACATGTCGGAGGAGTTGGGATCCAGCGTCCAGTAGTTGCCCTTCCCGGGGTTCCCGGGCTCTCTTGGCATCTTTACAAAACAGTCATTGAGCGAAAGATTGTGTCTGATAGAGTTTTGCCAGGCGGGGAATTTCTCCCGGTAATAAACGAAGCGGTGGCTGATAAAGTCACATATCTCGCTGAGGGTGAGCCGCTTTTTTGGGCTCTGAAGGATGGCCATGGTTATCAGAGCGATGTATGAGTATGGGGGCTTCACCGACGCGGGACCTTTGGTTTTAGGAGCAGGGAGACACGCCGGCGCAGGGCTGAAGGTCTCCCTGTCTTTACTCTGGCTGCTGGACGTCTCCGTGCTGTCTTCGTGCTCGCTTCGCGACTCATCCAAAGGTAAAAGCTGCTCCTCTGCGCTGTCTTTGAGTCCTTCCCCCACCACGTCGATAACAATATCCTCCATGATTTCCAAACCTAATATCATAGTAGATATCCGCGGTTTTAAAGCCACCTGGCAACAGGTGGGAGAGCGAGAGCTCTTCTTTCAAAGGCGACGAAAAGATTTTTATGCACGGCCCATCTCCATTCACAAATACACGATCCGAGAGAAGTCCACTTCCTACTTCAGATTCTCCAAACCGCAAAGCATCTACGCTGATATCCTTTTATTTTCACAACTTTTAGCGCAAAAAAAGCGGCCAGGACTGGCTGTGCGTAAAAGTGCGTGCGTCCTCGGAGATGTCCAGCACCATCTGTAAACTCTCCTGCTTTCCTGCTGGTCGGGTGCTTGTGATGTCACGTCGAGGCACGAGGGAAAGGTTCCTGACCAATGAAAACCGCGCAAAGGCGCAAAGACCAAAGAGGCCTATACCAGCCATCCAGCCAGTGCACTCTCATCATCAGCACATCAGTGCCAAGTCCACGCGGACACATCAGAGATCCATCGAGGAAATCAGAGGAAAGATTGTTTGGAGCGGAATAATAAAGTTTCCACGGAAAATTAATTTCACAATAATTGCGTAAAACATTGGCAACTATATATAAAAATGCAACAAGTAAGAGTGTTTTTTATACACCAGAAAACGTTAATTGGAGAAAAGTGTGACGCGTGACCTTTTCACGGCTATAAGTTAAAATCACAATTTTGTATCGCAAAATATTAAAGTTTGAGTATGTTCTTCGCCACTAGAAGCAGTCTTTAATAAACTCTGTATGGAACCTAATGAGATTTGACTCAAAATACAAAGAATTTAAAATATTTTTTATTTGTATTTTTTTCCACTCTTCGTTTTATTTTCCAACTAAAACAGGAAAAGCGATCAAATCTAAAGCACGGTGGGGATGGAAAGTCAGTTTACACCAAAATGACACATTTATATTTCCGAATCTGCCGGCTGACGCCTTGGAGGGAGGATATCAGATTATAATTTAAAGTGTGAGAGGGAAAATCCCCAAACACTTCTCTACGCGAGGCGAGGACTTAAACCCTAATCCCTCTCGAAGTCTCCTGCAGCCGCACTTTATGCACACTTGACTCACAATTACACGTTTTCAGACGTACAACACTGGAATGACTGCTTTTGGGCAGCTGTGAAAATAATAATTTGTTGCCTTGCATGAGCGCCTTCCTTGAATAAACCGATAAGAAGAGACTATGCGCCCTTTATATCTCATATCTTATTTTATTTATTTATGTACGTATATCTATTTTATTCTGAATTTTATTCTGAATTCTTTCGTTTCTCTCAGGGACATATTGCTAGATGTGACCACGTGTGAAATGCAGGGAGAAACAATATTTGATGTGCAGTCTGCGTAATCTGCTGGGCGAAACTCTACACCGCCTGCTCTCCATTTGAACACCTATAAGTCCGTCATAACCTCGCCAGATTATCCTCTTTAATAATGCGCAGCTGAACGCAGACTGGTAATATTGGGATGAAAGTAATAGATTTTCACTTCGCTCAGACATAAAAGAGAAGTGTGGAGAGGAGGGCGCTCTCGGTATTGTTGGGAGGCCTCTGGTTGTTTGTGTTTAATGATGGAGCCCTTTGTTGGGGATTCCCACATTTCCTGCCTCTAATCGTATTGATACCCCGGGGCAGAGGGGAGGCGCGGGGGGAGAAAGAGAGAGACCGGGTCCGGACTGGGTGGGCTATACGGTACCAGCAAAGCTGCAGATGATTTCCCAAATTCATCACGCATGTCTTCACATTGGAAACAGGCCCGAGCGCAATGTGTGGTTTCAATAAGGCGAGAGCGTCAAATCACTACAAAAGCTGAAGGTAGGCCACTCTCAGGGCGGCACGGTTCCCGAGCTTGCACGCGCTGGAGTCACTTATTGGGGGACCGACGGTGGAGGAGACGCTGTCAGATGAACTCAGGTGGCGATGAATGAGTCCCGATGTTACAGTGACAAATATGGCCTCCGCTTTTCTTTTCTTTCTTTATTATAAATTAATGTTATTATTTCTGGTAATTGTTTTGTAAGGGTCACCAAAAAAGCTATGCAACATTAAACCCGGGGCCCCCTCTATGAAGCCTTTCTTCTTTTCTTTATGATAAAACGCGTAAAATCTGGGAATCAACAAGGCCTTTTAAAAAAATAAAATTACAACCCTGCTATCTAACAAAAACGCCCATTGTACAGATTTTATTTGTCTGTATCGCAGATGAGAAAGTGGGAGACTGAACAGACTCCGAAGGGCCGGTGTAATAACATCATTTGGCAGGAGCTGTGCCGGCGTGGGGGGGGTCTCACTGGATCTTTCTTGAACACTGCAAATACGCGCAGGTCAGAAACTGGGTTATGAAACTGTTGCGGGCTCCTTCAGTTAAAATGTTTTCTTATCTCAGTGAAAGCTTCGAGCACTTCACATGATTCAGGGAGTGATAAAAACACCCCCCCCCCCCCCCCTCCCAAAAAAACCAACCTCCGAGCGTGTTTTTCATTGGAAGAGGTTGAAACTGCTTCAAAGAGCTGAGGTTGTTTTCTCACAATGCCCCCCTCTCTCATCTTGATTCCCTTAAAATCTTGGCAGGGCAGTGAACATAATATAACGTGTAATTTAAGGTATCATGAATCATAACTGGATGAAGAGAGAAAAAGAGAGAAGAAGAAGAGAAAAAAACAGATGTGCTGAGCCAAACACACATCTGATACACACACATACGCACGCTCACACCGTTTAGGGGAGGGCGAGATGTGTAAATTTCACGAGCTGAACTGGTCATTAACACAATATTTACGGGCTGACAAACAGCTCTGTAGCATGCAGGCGGTGATGCAACCTGTTCCCTGCATCTCGTTATCTCAACGCGCTCTTGTCCCTTCAGCCACTCTGCTCAGTGACTGGATCCGTTTACAATGAATGGCACAAGCTATCAGTTACAAGACAGTGGTGCTCTGACTAAGTGCTGACATCTTGTGGTGCAAAAGGGGTAAACTCTTTAGCTACAGGTCATCGACATAATTAGAGAACACAGCCTACAGGAACATAGCAGAAAGAGGGACCCCGCAGACCTCAAAAATGGGGTGGCACACAATCATTTAAATGTGCACGGAGCTCCTGCCTCCATAAACACGGAGCTATAGCTTAAAGCTAGAGGCAGCAATCTAATGAAGATATAATCTGGTGAAAATGTGTTTTAAAAGTATGAAAAATACTTTGAAAAATAATTCCTTCCCGCTGTCGCCAAGTACTTGCCCATAGGGAAGTTGTTTGATTATTGGGGGTCCTTTGTAATATTGCAGGGTCCTTACTAAAACATTAGCAAATTGGTTGTGATTTGGTGCTATATAATTAAAATTGCTTAGAATTGAATTGAACTGTATTGTCAGTGTCTCTGTTTTAGCGCCACAATAGATTGGTGACAGCTGGGATGTGCTCCAGACCCCCATCAGGGACCTCGAATTGGATAAGTGGAAGAAAATGGATGGGCATGAGTGTCCTCATAAACACACACCTGTTGTTCTCACTCTCGCTCGTTCTCTCCTGTTGCCCTCTGCTCCTCAGGGGGTTTTCTGTGTCTGTTGGAAGTTGATCATCTCTTGCACTCCTACCTCTCTTCATCTTTTCACACAGACTACTGAATTCTACCAATAATGTCACTCTTTTGTGGTGATAAATAAATATAAGAGGTACTTTCAACTGTCCCCTTAATGCCCGAGGGATTGTCACGGCAGATGGATCCGCATGTTTGCTTTGGCACGGCTTTTATGCTGACACAACCCCCCCATTTATCTGGGTCTGTGACCCCACTGAGGTTGAGCTTGTGTCTCCTCCTGAAATTGAACCAGGGCTAACCACAGAAGCACCAATAAAATCAATCATAAAATATATATACAATATAATAAAGCTATAACTGTATGAATAGATTGTGTATTTGAGTTCTAGTTAAAGAAAAAAAGCTTTGAGTGTTTAGTTAGAGTAGAGAGCAACTAAGTCCATTTAGCATTTACCAACCCTAGAACTGTGTCCTGAATGTCTGTTGGACATTATGCATCACATTAACCACAATACTGTTAAAAGTATGCAGTCCTATGGATGGAAACTCTGCATTCACTCTTCAAATGTTTTCCTGAATTGCTCTGACTTGAATGAATACTCTGTAGAGTTCCACTCAATTATATTTTAAAGAGAAACACAAACCCAGCCCGTCTCTGTGCTGTATGAGCAGACTCTTCAAAGGCTTACCTTTTTTCTACTTTAGAGGTCTAAGTCATCATTAACTCTCGCTCTGAACCCAGTTTCCCTAAAAACACCCTGAGACAGAACAGCGATCAACAAATTTAACTGAACTAGTGGTAACATTTTATAATACAGCCAGGAGGTAAAAGTGTAATCAACCCTGTAATTAAATGGAATTTCAGTGTATTTTATTTGAAATTAATTATATTTAGCTACAAATACTTAAAGAATACAGAGGTAACTGGGCAGTTTTTACAGAAAACAAATGAATAATTATAGTGTAAGTAAAGTACTGCAAAAATAATTTTAGGTAGTGTGCAATTTTATGGTAATTTCTTCCAGAAAAACAAGCAATATTTCCCTATTTTATATCACAAATATACTTTTTGGGTCACAGGATGTATTATTGGAGCCGATTAATTTTGTCTCTTTATGTTTTTTTCTTTTCTTTTTGCAGATTTGTTTAATATGCATTGTCTTGATTTGCTCGATGATGTTTTATTATTCAATTATCCTTTTATTTGATCAATGTAAATGTGATAAGGACTGTTCTGCCTTACCGACTTCCAAAAATAAATAAATAAATTATGTAAAGATTTGCAGGCCTATGTGACCTTATCATGATGGAGCCAAGTCTAACTTTTTTTTCCTTTCACAATAAACTGTTTGAACATAACTGTGAAAAAAAGTAGAGGTAAGCAGTGTCTGTGAAATACCTGGAAGTTAGATAAGATAAGCCACTCCACATGGGCTGCGCCCTTAACAGCGTATTTAAAATGGGGAGATATTGCTTGTTTTTGCTTTTTGTACTTAAAATTACTTAAAGACTACTTTAATTAACCTACAGTATATTTGCAAATATAATTTCTTTGTTTCCTGTAAAATTCTGACTTGTTACCCCCTTATTCTGGTGGACCTGTCTTTAAGTATTTGTATGTAAATAATAATAAATTATAATATCAAATAAAATACATTGAAATTCCATTTAATTACAGAGAAGTTACAGCTTTTAGCTTATTATAAAGTGTTGTCAGATTGATACAGTTAAAACTGAGTCTCTCACTACAATGAAAAGCCAAAAACAGCTGCTGCCATTAGCAAACTGATTTGTAGCGAGCTCAACACCTCATTAAAACAATTTACTGGCTTCAGTAACAATAAAACCTCCTTTGATTTTCTGAGCTTTTATGGCATCCAGCTTCTGTAACTTTACAGTTTGGAAGTTATGCACACAGATCTCTATGTACATCAGTTTTTTTTGACAATTTTGGAAAAACAGAGCCTTTCTGTGTGGAGTTTGCATGTTGCATGTACTCCAGCTTCCTCTCAGAGTTAAGAAGACATGTTTGTTATTTTAACTGGTGAGTGTAAATTAGCCACAGGTGAGTTTGGGAGAGTGTACAGTTGCCTGTCTCACTTATTCAGCCCTGCGACAGCTGGGATAACCTCCAGGCTCCAAGACCCTAAAATGGACAAGCAGTTAAAAAAGTGACTAAATGAATGGACACATATAACTCCAATTAACATTCACAGTGATTGCTGTGTGATTACAGATTGACTGAAAACTGTGTACCCTATCCAGAAAGAGATGGATGGAGTTTCTTGAAATGTCCAATAGAGGGCGCTGTTACACCAGAAATGTTTTACATCAAGTTCCAGGCGTCTGAAACTGGGTTGCCACAAGGCCTTCATTCAATTCTACATTTATTTCTCTGTTTACATTTAGGGCCACAAGTGGTGTGGGAATTCTTTCAGCATGCTGTCGAGTGGAGCGTGTGCCATGTAAGACGGAGTAACACGCTGCACCTCGGTCAGAGTGTCAGAATGCATCAGCGCTCTGCTAAACTAAGTGAACTAAGTGTTCTTCTGGTATTCTTTGACTCAGAAAACTGCTGTGCTCGGCCAAATGCCTGTGGAAGACAGGGTTGACATTTCCTACATTATTTTTTATTGAGTCTGACAGTAGCGGTTTGTCTGAAGTGTAGTGTTCGCCCCTGAGCCGCTGTGCGGAGAGGCCCAAGGATGGAAAGAATGTAGATGTAGTGCTTTAAGGCTCAGCAGGTACCATGTTGAGTGATAGTCAGAGGTCAGGATGCTGGCTGGAGCAGCTAGCAAGCTATTAGACTGTAATGAGAAGTCACAGGAGAGCTTTTGCTGGGTTTGTCCCGCCTGTCTGCTTGGCTGCCTTCACAGTCTCAAGTGGATGATGAAGAGAGATACTCTGGCGCAGTTTAAGACCTACAGCAGCAATGCAAAAAATATACAACACATTACTGCTCTGCTTGAACTCTTTCACTTCCCATCTGAGGCTGGCCTCAGATGTGATGCTAATCTTTAACTGTCATCATTTGGACTGGCACTGCTTTGGCAACTTGTTTGTACTTGTCTGAAAGGGACACGGATGTATTTCACTGGAAAAAAAAATATGAATGTGGTATGAAGAGAGTTTGCTTGGATAAAAATCTCCTGAGAAATAAAACAAAAAGACAACATCTCGGCTGGAGGGATGCGTGATGTAAGCGGGCAGATGGCAGAGAGCCTGGGCAATGATACTTCAGAATCCAGCGTATAAACACGCTCGGCCAAGCTGCAGCCGCACACTTTCTTTCATGAGGTTTTCCGAAGACGGGATGTGAGAAATCTCAGAGGTTGGTGGGAGCAGACCACCTGGTTTTGGTAATCCTTGAAAAACACAAGCGTGAGATGGTTTGCTTACACTGAAACTCGGCACAGCCAGTTTTCTCCATTTACTCACAGGGCAAAGATTTTCCAAACAGCTGCGGTGAACAGAAAAGGAAAAGGGGAACTTAAAACGTGTTCTCCAATCAGAGCTCTAAAACCCCATATACTTCATACTAATTTTGGGGTTTTCTATCCTTTAAAATAACATATGTGCGACAGTAACACTTTTCTAAATAAGGAAATGTAGCATATGTCAGAGCTCTTGGTGTGACATGAAAGCATGAGTGTAAATTATTCTCTGACATCTGAAGCAAGTGGTTTAAGAACATGCACTCACCCCCACTTGCTCCATTGTGCATGAAGAGGCCCTGCACAGCAACTGGTCCCTTGACACCCTGGGGTCATGACCCCTGGTGGCTCAGATGTGTATTTAGAAGTCAGGCTGCTACTCTGAGGGCCTCAAACGTACACTCCTCTCCTCGTAATCCATCAACACCCCTCTGACAGAGAAACCGTGAACACTTGTGCGTTCTTGTCATGAACTCCTACAGAACATTAAAGATTAAAACAACGGCATACTTTTTTATATCAACCATTTCTGAAATCAGCCATCACATTTTCATAACTTCTCCAGCTATATGTCCAGAGACTCATACGCACGTTGCAGGAGTGGTTTTAGACAGGCACCAAAGCCAAAACCTAAAACCTTCAGCCGTGACACTAAACACATTCCAGGGGTGAGTCCCACTGGACAAGTTCAACGCTGACAGACACATTCTTCCATTGGAGTCACATCAGCAAACCCAGCTGGGCTCTCTTTTCAAGCCCGTGACCTTTCTGACATCCTTGGATAACAACAGCGCTGCCACTAAAACACAGGTGTGGATGGATTGAGATACAGGGCCTCTGTTCCAAGTTTTGCCCACAGGTTTTTCAAACCTAATGTGTTGAGCATGTTATTTTTGTTGGAATGGGACCATTTGCTTTGGAAACGTGTAGGAGACGTGGGATGACAAACGACATTTGGCTCTAGTTTTCATTCAGCTGTCTGTTGAATAATGCCGATCTAGATGCGCAGTACAACACTACACATTGCACAGATGATGTAAGACACAAGTCTTTTGTTGAGTTTACCAGCATTTGGCAGAAAAGGCTAATGGAAGATCACCTTGCTCTGATTTAATAGCAGTGGCCTCACAAGCTTCATACAAGCAAACGTGCAAGTGTTTGGAGTGTGTGAAATTATTCTCTTATGGATTGACCATAACAAGTCTTACATTTCAGGCAGCTGCAGACAAAAATAGACCAAATGATTGCTGAGTGTGACTGTCACTTTTATCAGCTGAATGCTAAGCTTTGTTAAAATGTTTTACACCTAGCTGATATTACACAAGTTAGCTAAGTCAGCTAATTGTAGCTAAGGTGTGTTATGAGTATGCTACGGCAAACTGTTAATCCTGTTTACATGGACAAGAACTGAAAGCTGGTCTTTGAAGTAATGCTGGATACTGTGTTATAGGAATTCTCATAGATATTAGCTATACGTCAAAAAGTATCTAAAAAGAGCAGAACGTTTCCTGAAAGCCCACTTGAGCCTGGTTAATAACTCTTGATCCCTACGATAAATAGATATTAAAAAACATTTTTACATTGTGGTACAAAAAATGAGGTTAGTCTCTATGAATAACATCAGTTCTTCATAACAACTGTACGTGACGAGAGAAATTCTAGTATTTTATAGAGCTGTTAGTGCTAATTAGCATGTACATGGGTGTTGCATCCATAAAACTGATGAATGCAGAATCATAAAAAAAATGAAGCTTTTGCAAAATTCTATCTAGTCCTGTGAAAGACCAAGTACACCCGTACTGATTCTGTAGGAATTAGGATGGTAAGTAGCAGCCAGGTGCTGATCATCTGATTTTCTCCATTAATTAGCCGTCAATAAATGTCAGCGCCTCAATAAAAGCAGCACAATTCAGGTGTGTGTTAACACAATGCCACAGTCTTTCCAGGAATGGATGTCCCAGCAAACTGACCCCAATGGTAGACCATGCAATGCTGAGAGAGACTGCAAAGAACCCAAGCGCGATATCTCAGACTCTGTCAGTCTGTTACATATTAAATGTCATGACAATGCAAATGGAAAAAGACTAAACAAGTATGGCTTGTTTCATGTATGGCTTGTTTCCCAGGAGGAAACAGCCCAGGTTTGCAAAGAATTTGAATTCTAAAGGTTTGAATCAGAATAAACCACAGCACTTCAGTTTTGACTCAGGAGACAGACAACCTCTCTACTTTTAAGTAGGGCTGTCAATGTTAACATGTTAGATTTATGCAATAAAAATTTGTTTTAACGCATTTAACTCAATCTGGAGTGCAGAATGGACAAACTTTGGACAAACTGCCCGAAATGCATTGACAGAGACATTTCAGGGATTTTGAGATGGGTTAATTGCGTTAAACAGACCTCAACTCATTATATATGTTGCAGTGAAACCATAAGAGAGGTGTGCATTAAAGAAAATGTCCACAAACCTCAATGAACTGAAGGAATCTTTTAAAAAAGACCAAACAACCATATGAGAGTCACACAGAAAACCATTACTTAAAGTTATTGCTGCTAAAGGTTTACCCACCTCTGGATTTGTGTAAATATTAATGTTCAAAAATATAAACAGTAACATGGATATTAAGGTATTCTTTTAATGGTAGGGTAAGTAGTAAGGATCATTTTGGAACAGACAATCCTGTGTCGCTGATTCAATTGTTGTGCTTGTATTTTTCAGAAACTGATGTTTTGATTTTGTGACAACACCCAAAGTCTTTTCTCTGTATCAGTACAAGTCCCGCTTTTCACCATCCCAAAGCTTAAAGACCCACTTATCCTTGTTATACGCAAGTCCATTAAATTCTAGTGAAATGTTGTGTGTTTATTTTAATCTGTTTGTGTGCAGGAGTGACACCATGAAAGTTGTCTCTTTTAAATGGCGTGTGAACTCTTACCAAGGTGTCTCGAGCAGTGTTAGCCAACAAATCACTTGATGTGTGCTTGCAGTGTGTCACGGTGCCAATGATCAATGAGGGGATCTCTGCTCACAGACCCGCTGCAGCTTCCCTTTCTCTTTCCTGGGGATAAGTGTCCAGTGATGGGAAATCCAGGTCACCTGCCTACTCAGCCCCCCACACAGACCAAAATGCAAGCATGTGACTGCTCACGTAGACACCCTATAAACATACACACAGGCATTTGCACAAACAGCTACCATGAGAATTGTGGGACCTATAAACTTGGCCAGAAACGCTTGAAAAATTCCTTCATCAGTGATTAAGTAACAGCTATGACTGATGCCCGTGGGTGTAGCTCTTTGTCATTGTGACGTTGGAATCCCAAAGAGAAAGTGTAACAAAGGGCAAGCACGTTCTGACAAGTCCTGTGTGTTGGCATAAGTACTAAATATTGTTAACCAGCTTCCTCAGAAACAACAGCTGTCTTTAGCTAGAGTGAAAACTATTTATGAGCAGCCAAGACAGCTTATTGACTGTAGGCTTTAAAGATGGAATGCATTTTGTTTGGTGTGTGTGTGGGAAAAAATGGTGAGCTATTAAAAGACTAAAGATATGCCGATTACAGCGAGTGTTTTTCTCAAAGGCTCTGGTGTCTGTGCTTATTGTTGCCGGTCCAACAAACCGACCAGCCAAGAAAAACAAGTATGAAACAGAGGAATGTTTATGTTTTCTAACTTTGCCTTTCAAGCTGTGAAATGGTCAAACAGATTCCTGTTTTTAAGGAGAAAATCTTTATTGCTATTGGCTTCATCTGATAATTTTACACTGGAGTCAGGAGGAATTCGGAGGACGGGGGTGGCGTCCAGGACAATACTAATAATGGTTTAAAGTAGATTTTGTGAACCACACATAACAGGACTGTAAGCTTCTCACGTGTTATCTTCAGGACCAATGTAAACTCTGATGTGATTGTGACACATCAAATCTGTCATGAAATCAGTCACCTTTTTTAGGGTGTGACAAACAACTCCTGCTGCTATGTTGCCGCCAGCTAGCTGACAAGACGAAAGGTTTGAGTCAATCCACATTTACAAGTGATGGCAAACACAAACTAGTACTAGAAAATGTCTTCTCGTGAGAGAAACCCTGGCTCCAAAAAGATTATTATATATATATATATATATATAATGTCTGTGTAGCTTCTGTCTAGGTACTCCGTCTCTCTCCCCCCCCCCCCCCCCCGGCAGCCTCGCCTCTGTCAGTGCGCCCCAGGGCAGCTGTGGCTACAATGTAGCTTGCTATCGCCAGTGTGTGAATGTGTGTGTGAATGGGTGGATGACTGAATGTAGTGTAAAGCGCTTTGGGGTCCTATGGACTAGAAAAGCGCTATACAAATGCAGGCCATTTACCATTTACCATTTTAACTTTGGAAAGAGGGTCAGCTAACTGATCTTGCAGTAAACGGTAGATCTTAGAGGTAATACCTTTACCAAAGGGCGATCTCGAAAGCAGTGCTTCCACAGGGCTGCCCACAGGACAGCTCATTTCGATAAAGAGCTGCGCATTTGGACATATCTTCAGAATTGACTGCGCTGCAAATGATATAGCTCAACAATCTGATCGAAGCTCAGGAAACGTTTGGTTCTGCAATCAAATAAATGTGATACATAGAGGATGGCGGTGCCAAAGCAATTCAAAATCTTTTATTTCCCCATTAATTGGTGATTGTTATTGGCTGTGAGTTTGGATGGGTATCTGTTTCCTTGTAACAGACTGGAGTGTATATTTTAGTGTATATTTTGCCTCTCGTCCTATGGTAGCTGAGATAGGCTGGGACTTTCTTTGTTAATCTAAGAGGATCAATTATTTTCTTTGTCCACGAGGGTTAATCCAGCTCCTCCTGTGGTTTCACTCTCTGTATCACTTTAATTTATGGCTAAATAACTGCAGGCATCATGGTTTTGCTTCCGCAAACTAATATTTATTGCACCACGTTTCTTTTAGATTACATGTATATGCTTCTGCTGTTGTTAATATGTTCATCATTTATATAACACATTTTTATGATGATGAAAGAGCCACAAATGGCAAAAGGACTGGCATTTATATAGTGCTTTTCTTCTCTGTTTGGTTTTAATGACAATGGTACCAAAAGCTTTTGGTCCAACTTCTTTGAAGAAACTGTCTTTATTTTTCACACAGATCCCTGACACTCAGATCTTTTATTGTGATTAGGGTTGGGACCTGGTAACTGATTTCTAATTGCGAAATCCATTAAAATCATATACCCCCAGGCTTATTCATTCCTTTTATCGATGCTGGCATGTGTTTTTGGTGTAACCACATTGCAAAACAGTTGACGTCAAATGGCTGACAGTGGCAATTTCGCACACTTGAGTCATAAGCAAAAATTTGTGTTCAGACTCAGTGATAGTGACCATAACTAAATGTAGCTCTGAGACTCAAATCCTGCGAACGTTTAGTTTTTCCCCAAACAGATTAAAGAATCAACAAGAGCATCAGAAAAAAGGACTAAAAACACAACTGTTAAAGGCAGTGGTATGAATAAATATCAATCTTTAACTGTGATTGTGTTCGCACGTGTCTCATTTGCTGTTTTAATCGCCTAACGTAGCCATAAAGCCTACAATGAAGATATTCAGTAAAGTGGTCATCCCCCTTTTCCCTGTGAGCCAGAGGTGAGATCCAGCCAACAGCCTGGACCTCCCTCTGATCTGATCATGCTGGACTTAAAACACACTCACGTACACACAAACACCAAAGTCATTGAACATGTTAACAGCGGGAACAAATGTTGGCAATAAAGACGTCAGACAGGAACTGAGTGGAAATAAATCTTCCTGAAGGAGATGATGAATAGCACAATGTGTGAAGCTGTTCGGCCCGTGCAAGCGGCCACAGACCGGCTCTCAGCTGTGACCGGAGAACATCACATATTAATTCAAGCTACGCCGTTCAAACAAAACCACCAGTTTTTCATCTGTTCTCAAACACATGGGACCATGTGCACATGTGTAACAAAAGACTTTTTAGCCCTTCTGCCCTTTCTGTGCTTGGCAGCCAAGTCTCCATCACACGATACCAAAATCCCTGACACGCTGCACCAGCTACATGGGATCGACAAATACTCTACTGAATTCTTTCTTTTGTGCAATTTAAGCTTTGTGAAGTCTCTTTTTCATCTTTCTAAGCCCCCGACTTTCTGAAAAGAGTCATGTGAAATGGAAGTAAAACAGACAAGAAGTTCAGATAAAGCAAATCTGTCTGAAGTCTGTTGTGCTGTGAATCAAATCCCACCGGTCTATTTAAAGGTTATGTTCAATGACGTGTAGTTGAAACGGTGCAAATTCAGCCAGTGTGGTTTCTGTGTGCCACAGGAATAGATCACACATTGTGATCGTTTACAGACACAGAACAGTACTTTTGTCCTCTACCCGTCTAGTTTACTCAAAAATGTCTAAAGATAAGTTGTCTGTTATGGGTAGACACAACACTGATTCATTCCTGAGGTGCATTTTGATGTTTGATTGATTCACAGGTGAATGTTACGTGGTTAAACAGACAAAAACCCACTCCTCTGAAAATGGTCAGGTACAAGGAAAAACTGGCCAATATGCAAAGAAAAACTTTCTCCAGAAATCCTGGAGAACTACTGCTCACGTCTTCTTCTAAGAAAATGACAAAAATCTCCTTAGAAAAACTAAATATAAAGATGGAGGCGTAGCTCCAGACTTTCACATGGTCCTGTACATATTTTTATTTTTGATCTCAAGTAGATGCATGATTCAGACTTCCAAGTAATCTTTGTTTATCTTATACTAAGCTTCATCTTTTTGTAACGCAAGCACTTTGATGTTCACTACCTTTCTTTTGATTGGCTGCCACTCCCAAAACTGAAGGTTTGAACACCAGCTGGGTGGGGATTTGCTTAAAGCAACAGCTATGTGCTCGGAATGAGCTCATTAGGAATATCGTCTCCCACAGACCAAACTGAGTGAAACCTGAGCTTTTGTTTATTTGTTCATAAAGTGACATCATTATTTGAAACTTTGGCCATGTTTGATATTACCGTCTACATATCAACAGCGTTTGTATGTCAGAAAATAAGAAATGCAAAAATACACCTTTTAAACCAAGGTTATCCTGTGAGCTAACATGCTAGTTAGCCACGTTATCAGCCACAGTGTTTTATGATCTTTTCCCTAATTTGTTTAATTTAGTTTATCATTTATGAGCAATTTTCCTATCTATGCCTCCAATTTTCTGTTCTCTCAAAGATCGGTAACTTCTTATTGGTCACTGATGCAATTTCTTGTGCCAAAAGGTCAACAGAATTGTACTTTAGTTGAACTTTTATAGCTTTAACAACACCCAGTGTGTGTGTGTGTGCCCTACTCACTTATATGTCTTAACTATAAAAGAATCTGCTCTGTGTGTGTGCGTTCCTTTGTTTGACCCTGCACAACGTATATTTTCTTCATCCATATGTGAGTGAGGCGGCTGTGATTAGAGGGTGCCACTACAGCGTTCCCCTCAGGCCACTTCACCCTGTTATTTTCCCCTCATCAGCCCGCGCTCTCTATAGGGAGGGTGAGTCCGTGACCTCCCTCCCACGCACAACCACGAGTGAGGGAGGCACCCGTTTCACACAACCCCCTTCTTAAGTCACAGCAGAGAAGCGGTTGAGGTCACAGGCCCCCTTCTGAGTCCCTCACATCCCCTGGCAGAACTCCACATTTCTCATAAAGCAAAGCTCATCAAAATCCCCAGGCCTCCATCCTGAATCCTCCTTACTTTGACACAGACGGATATCGTCACTGTCTTCCACCCGGACTCATGGAAATCATCAAAAGCGATAAACTGGTGACACCGGGGCAGGGTCAAAGCAAACTTTTGAGCCTTTGACTTCAATTCCCTTTCACCTTCTGAACCGCAAGAAATACGTTACAGAGACAAGGGGAGGCCAAAACCGGTGACATGAGCAATATCTCTCGCAAGTGTTCTTTGGCATCCTTTCTTACTTTTTGTCGTATTTTTTAAAAGTCTTTTTCTTCTCTTCTTGGCTCTTTTTCCTGCTCTCTTCCTGCCTCTCCATTTCCCAGCCAGCATTCAGGAACTTTTTAAAAACAGGCTTCAGCGTAAAACAAACAGCCCACGGCCTTCTTTAGTCGAGCTGCCCCATGAAGGCAGGGAACCAAGGAGGGAGGGAAAAAAAAAACAGTAATAGATTCACTAGTGGAATACATGTAGTACTGAACATCTGCTGGAAGTTTGAAGTTTGGGTTCATGAGGCTTTAGGGGAGTTAAAACAATACTGGACTGTAGAGTTGTGCACAATATCAGCACAGCGACTGGCAGGCAGCTCACAAGGGAATTTATACTTCTGTGTTAAATCTGTGCCCTGCCTACCTCGTAACCACAAACCCTTGTGAAGAACTGACCTCACATGCACATCCCTGGAAGCATAACTACGTGTTGCCGGTAACTGTTGCGATTGGCCCGTTCAGTACTCTTCATTCCTCCTACACATACTTGGCTACTTTGTCGCTGCAGTTTGTGAATTTCAGCGAGAGAATAACACTCATCGCCTCAATATGAGGACTCTCAAATGTCAGCAAATTCCTGGAGGGAGATTGCCGAAACTATGGGAATGGACGTGAGGGAATGTGCAAAGAAAGTGGAAAAACTTGAGGGACAAATATGTTTGGCTCTGAAAAACAAAGAAAAAAAGTCTGACCACAACAAAGAGAGGGGACCAAGGAGGGAAAAAAGTCCCAGCGTTTAGATTATGTAGTACACTCTACAAAGACTCACCGCAGAAGTCTAAATCAGCCATAAGTCCTGCTTTCAGTTATTGGTGCTGTGATGCTCCCTGGCCAACCATTCAGACTCCTAAGAATCTGGACTCTTTCAGAGCCTTTTGGTACGCAGCAACTACAGTAACTAGAGTAAAGCCGAGCTTTACACAACAATCTCCCCTTGAGATAATCATGTATGTATGAGCTGTAGTGATGTTGTCACTAGAGCTGATAAAACATGTACTTTTTAGCATGCAGCTTGCTCTGTGAAGCAGTTTTTCCCATGGGAGACAACCTTTACATCAAAAGTCCAATAAGGGTCGCAGGGTTTCTGTTTAGCTCAGAGTGACTGATTCAGCCGCTGCTCACGGGGCAGATTACCATACCAAATGCAGGGGTTTTCACCTTCAGGCGTGGTGGCATAACCACTAAAGCCCTTTTGAGACAGACAGTTGTTTTCTTTTCGATGATGGCATTTTGTCAACCAAACATAGGTCAGTTATACATAAATGTCATTTGTTTGTATTCAGACATCCCAGTGACAGTGCTCGACAGAGCTGCTCACAAGAACAGCGTCTCTGTTCGCCCTTTTCACAAAAAGAGGTGCCATATATTTCTATGTATTTCTATTATAAAAGGGCTGATTAAGTGCCAGCTTAGCACTGGCACAACAGTACTGTGGGACCCAATACTGGAACAACTGATGTTTAAAAAAAGAAAAGAAAAAGAGGTTAATGATTTGCAGATGAAGCTGACAGATTGTGTCTGCCATTCCTTTCTTCCAGCGGAGATGACCTTATTTATGTAAAGTTCGGTTGATATGTGGATTTGTTCTCATAAGGTTCTCAACAGTGCAGCAAAATAGACTTACTGGCAAAGTTAGCATGTTGGTGAGAAAGAGTGGTCTATGTGTGTGTGTGTGTCTATGTGTGTATACGTGTCTGTGCTGCACAGTGTTGCAACAGCTGCCTCTTGCACACAGGCTCAGGGACAGTGAGCTCTCTTCCTGGAAATGTCAAAAATGCCTAATAGATAAATACTTTAATATTGTTCCAAATTAAGAACCAAGCTGATGAAGACGAGAGAGAAGCGAGAGTGGCCGCGGAGCTCATTCACATATGCGTCACATATGAAATGATGTCTGCAAAGGCCTTATTTACCAGATATAGCCAGATAAACTGTACACTGTTGTTTTCTTTGTCTTTTGTTTAACATTAAAGTAGTGCTAATCAGTGGGCATGCAATGACTGTGACTGTGAATATTGAGAAAGGGCCAACTTTCTCAGCTTCTCAGTAAGCCTACAGAAAATGATCAGTCAGTTCTGTAGTTCCCCGTGACTCTGTTTTGTTTTGCACGGTGGCCCCGAAAGGTCAAAGGACAGAAAATAGAAAAACACTGCAAAATGAAAGTTGAATTAAATTAATAACACAAAATGGAAATAAACAAACAAACCTCAACTGAACTGTCTTTGGTGAGGTAATAGCTGTGGAACAGCAAACATGCATCTACAGTATTATATGAATAATCATAATATTATATATATAATTCTCTGCTACTTTTAAGTGTCCCAGTTTTTTTGTTTGTTTGTTTCTATTGTGTTTTATTCAGTTTTAATGTGTTTTATTGTGCAGTGGATTTTTTTTCAATAGCTTTCCTTCTATTTCTATGTCTCTTTCTAATTTCTTTTTCTTAAGTTGCAGTGTTTTTGACCTCTTAGGGCCACTGCAGTTTTGAGTTTTTATGCTTTTTATACCTTTTTGAAGAAAACTTTTGGATTGAATTTTGGCTTTAAACCAAGCAGGAGACACAATATCAACAGTAAAGATGTAAAAAAAAAAAAAAAAAGCTCAAACCCACAAGATGACTTAAAGAAAAAGTGTAACTATTGAACGTTTATCTGGAAACAAATGTCTCCTAACAAACAAGTAACGTGAACTGTTAGAAACTGCTGCTATTATTGAATTGTTAGCAGATAGAAACACTGTGTTACTGATCATACATTTGCAATGTTTTGATAGCTTATTGTATATTATAGAAAGATAAATCATTTTTGGCTCCAAATCAGCCTTACAGTCATATAGATTTTGACTGAGGCCTTTGTTGAGGCCTAAATTTATGCTGTTGAATTATTTGCTTAGGGATAAGATTTGGCATGCTCACTTCTGGACATGGATTAACTTCTTCTCTGCTCTCTCTCTAGTTTTGTCCAAAATTTATTCAAATATCCAGCACAAACAATCGTGCCACAGCAACCCCCCACCCCCACCCCCCTCCCACTCTATCTACTGCAGAAGTGCAAAACAAAATAGTCTCCAAAAAACACCCAACTCCCAATTGACTGTCTGGAATATACACTAAACAGCCTCATGGAAGGGAAGAGGAAGGCACACGACAATGATGTGAGAATATTTAATCAGCTCATGGAAATTTCCTGCATCCTGCATTCTAGCGTCTCTTCTTCGTCTTGTTATGAAAACCACAGAGCATTCACACAAAAGCAGGTGCGAACGCGCACAAAGAGAAAGTATGAAATGGAAAAAAAAAAGTTAAACGGAGATACTTAAGAGTAAAAACAAGACTGGGCGACAGCCTTGCCACCTTCAGAAGCAAACCGCAAAGCAAAGTGGCACACTGTCTGTATTTCTGAATCTGAGAATTGTGGCTGAAAGTTGACATGTGATTGAAGCTGAAGCACAAATCTGGGTCATACCCCACCTCGTGCTGCTCATGCCCCCACAGTTTCTGCAAGACAACTCTGAATACAGTACAGCTGTTTTTAACTCAGTTTTAGGAATCTTACTGGGGTGTGAGTAGTTCACACAAGGACATTTTTCTACAAGGCCACGTCTGCCACGTCTTAGCTGTCACTTATTACTCAGCTGTTGATGTCTAATATCATAATGCTATGATTCAGGCACACACAGGTTCCCACAGTCTGATGTATTAACATCTCACAGGCATCAGCTATTCCCCAAAATGCATTTTCTTATAAAGAAGAAACATCGGGTCTGTTAATATCACAACTATGATGATGGGAATCCAAATACAGTGCGAGGCCAGGTCTTACATCACTTGAGAAAAAAATAACTACAGGCAGAAAGTAAGTGCGCACATATCTTTTTGACACCATTCACACCGTTGCTCTGTTTCTTGTTCTTTGTGTCTTTATCTCATTGTTTTCCTCGTAGATAGCGGCCTTGGTAATCTCTCGGCCTTCCACTGAGCATTAATCAACCACGGTTTACTTTAGAATGTAATCCCCATATTTAGCAAGCACAGAGTCCTGTTAAGTCCCACGATCCGTGGGAAACTATGATACAAGACAAGAGGAGTGATAGTGAAGATGCAGACGCCCTGCTGGAAGAGAAACATGACTTGTTTGCAGCTAGCTGACTTATCTTATCAGGAATCACCAGGTCTGCAGAGTCTCCCCAGAAGAAATGAAAAATACAGGTTTACAGTAAATTAAGAGAACCTCAACCCTGCGTGCTCGTACCTGTTAAATTTAAGGTCTTCTCAACAAGCGGTTCTCACATTTTGGCTAAAGCTATGCTGTGGTTCCAGTGTTTTCCCAAAGTCTGTTACCTCTAAACTCTACCAACCAGCTTACAGCTAAGTCTTAAAACCCTTCCACTAACCATAACAAGACGTATGATTTTAACCCTAAAACCGAAACAGACAAACAGGCCTTAGAAAGGCTGTGAAAAAAGAATTGTGTAGTCAGGACATTTTTTTTAATTCACACTATGATTTTTTTGTTTATTTATTTATTTATTTTTTTGCCTTTCATTTCCTGTGACAAACGGTAACTCACACTGTCGGACGAGTGGTTCACAAGAAAGCTGCGAACCCACAGTCTGCCCGTCCTGCGCAGACACGTTTTGAACACAAACACAAACAAACACACAAAGTTTCACATGCACAGTAAATGTATTCTTATCACTGCGCTCTTTGCAAAATAACGTGAATGCCTGCATGTGATAGAGATGCAAAATGTACCTACCAAAAAAAAATAAAAAAGACTCAGAAGGATGCTATCATTTAAACAAATATTTTATTATTATCACAGCGTTTCCGTAAGAAATTTAAGTTTCCTTTTTACCAAGGCATTAATCACAATCTTTCCATTTAACTGTCACATGACAGCCTAAAAGATATGACCTTTGTGCATGTGAGCAGGAAAGCAGTGAAACTGTTGATATAAATGAGTGAAAACTGGCTGCCAAGCAGTGACCTACAAGGAGTAAAGTGCTGGCATGCAGTACCTAAAAATACTGGTCAGCTGAAAAATAGGTTATGGATATAAATACTTGACCAAATCAACCTAACTCTGATATTTGATTAAATTATCTGAACAATATCCAGTTTTATATAAAACTGTATTAAATAACTTTAAACCCCCCAAAACATTTCATTCAAAATTTCATTTTAAAGGATAGTATATAATAACTAGGGCTACATTCCCTCTCCCTATACTATGTATACATATTTGTAATGTTTTTTAATCACAAACAAATTGTCCTTTTTTGTGTCTGTTCTTTCTATGATACCTTCAGTTAAATTTTGAGAAAGTTTAATTCAGTCCCAACACATACTCACATTTAATGCTTGTATACTACTTCCTGCATTTGTGTGTATGGCATGATCTGCATCTCTAGAACACCAGAATCTAGGGGCTCAAGAAACCATTGTATCACACCGATATCTACAATATCAGCAATTTGTGGTGCTAATAAGTAAAATTAAAATAAACATGAGGGGTATCAGCTATCAGCTGTTACCAAGAAATGACCCAAATATGATTCCAGCAAAAGATGCCCACGTGATAGCCTTGCCAGCTGGCCCCACACTTACCACAATGCTAACCACAGGACTCAGCAGGGTTTGCAGGGCATGTTGTGTTTAGCTGTGCTCGTGTAAAGCTAGAGCGAAGAGGACTAACTGTCTTAACAAGTAAAGTTAGTCGTAAATAAGCAAGTGTGTGTGTGGTGTATTTAAACACACAAATGCATACATGCTCCTTTTAAGACTCAACTAGGAGGAATACAAGCATCTGCTTTCACCTCGAATGCCGCGATCACAAATAAAAAAAAATAAAAAAGAAGTATGGCGTCAACTAACACACTCTGATATCACTGCCCTCGGATATCACTGAACTGAATGTGAGCTCATTATGAGCCGCCTGCAGCGCTGCTTTAATCAGTGAACGATCGCATCTGTCGATAAAAGCAGTGAGCTCACAGTAAACTTCCGAGCAAAAGAACAAAAGCAGTGAAGCCAAACACATCGAGTGAAACCACACAGATAGTGAAAGAAAGAAAGAGGTGAGTCTCTCGCTCCATCTCCACGGTGACAAGAGGAGTGTTTTCTCCAGACTTGGGCCGGTGCCTATGCGAACGCCCTCTGCTGACCTCACAACCTTCCCGTCGATCCCCTCCTCGTGGACGTCACGCAAGGCCACAGCTGCATCCCAAGTCTGAGGAAAACATCAGTTTGGGCTGGGGAAGGCTAGCTCTTTTTTTTTTTTTTAGATCTTTGGAAAGCCCACTTTTTAGAGGCCGAAAACAGCTTTTTGCCTCAGAGTGCAGCGTTCGTGCCCTGTCACCCTGTGGCTGTTCTTCATTAGAGGGAGGAGGAGGATGAGGGGGAACACGAGGGCTGGATCGAGTTTATATCTACAGCTGGGAGGTCAGCTTTCCTCTGGGACAATGTGAGGATATGAGTGTTCGATGACAAACTGTGATAAGGGGCTATGAGTGTATGTGTGTGGGAGGCGTGGGGTAATGGGTACAAGGGCAGCCAGGCTCGTTTTTTCTCACTCCCGGTTTGGCCACGAGTCTTCAAAAGCCTTCTGATTTAATTTAAGGTGTGAAAGTGCAAAGGAGATCCCTTTCCTCTCCATAGATGCTTAGCTGATAGAGTGATGATAAGAATGAGCGCTTCCTCCGTGAGAAAGATTAAGCTGCTATTTTACTCAATAAACAAACAAGCTGTGGGTGTTTTTCGGGTTGTTTTCTTGGATGATGCGCTTTTGTCGGGCCCCTATTCTTAGGTCTGTCCAGTAACGTCCCCTCGCTCTTAAGCTCAAGCTCGTCTCACTGCGTCACGCGGATGATGAATCAAATTCAGTTTCCCAGCTGCCGCGTCATTCGTTGTTTGGACACAAGCTGAAAACAAACCTACTCTGACTGTTTACGGGCTTTTTAAGGACTCGCCTTGATCCTGGTTGACCTCAGGCCGCAGACTTCCAAACTGTTTACACTCCCTGCCTCTGTGGCTTCTGCACGCGCACACAGACTTTTGTCAGTCACGGTGCCGAATAGCACTTGTGAATTTTGAATAAGCAGCTCTTACAGTATGTACCGGCCCCGTTTCCTGTGCAATCAGAGGAAACCATGGGGGCTCATCGCTGGTCAGAGAGCCCATATGTTTCCTCAACTGCTTTCAATAAATGAGCACACAGACATCCGTCTCTAGGTATTTTATCTGCTCCCAGAGCCCACATCAAGGCCTTGGACTGTCCTCCAAAACAATAGGGCTCAGGAATCCCACTCTCTTCTTCACAAGAAATCAGGCAGTAATTTAGATAGCTCTATCTCTGTGTCTAGACACACAAGGCATGCCAGTGGTATCACTCTGTGAAACAATGCAGTCTTAATTGCTTTTCAAGTGATTCTGGTTAATACCACAAACACTGAGGGAATTGCAACATTGTGTAAGGGGATTTGGCCGGTGTTTGCTCTCCATCATGTCCATCAGGCCAGCAGCCAGTCGTCGTTGCATGAGGGAGAAGAGAGAAAGAGAAAGAGCTCCTCTACCGTGGAAGCAGCCAGTCCATTACAAGGGGATTTTTTTAAGATCAAATGTATCAGCAGTAAAATCAAGTGGGTTAAGCGACACCCACGTCATTCCTACCCCCCACACACGCAGACCAAAACTAGTAAATAATGACTTCCTGTCAAAATGCATGGCAAGTTGTGTTACTTCCTTTTCATTTCACTTCTCGTCTTTCATGGGGACTTGTAAAAATCCCATTGGACTGTTTCCAAAATCCCAAGGAAAGCAGCGTTTTAGTCATAATTAGTTGGAAAAATAGCAAAAGGGTTAAAGGAGAGGTGGGGGTGGTGTGTGCATGACTCTGGAAGGTTAAATATGTGTCCTCTGAATCATTATACTTGATTTAATTTGTACTGAGTGGGTAATTCTAAGGTCTGCTGATTTACAGCAATTTACTGCAAAGTGTGAACCCTTATGTGGTTAACCACCCATTACTGTCTGCTGCTGTTCTCGACACAGACCGGTGGATAGCACCGGAAGGGACAGGTTTGGTCTTTTGGTGAAAATGTTTTTAATGCCCACTGAAACAAAAGGCATCAAAAGAGAAAGAAACACAACCTAAGTGATCATGGGAAACTTTTTTGAGTGGTAAAATAAAAGTGAGGTTTTATATGCAAAAATAGAGCGCTGCAAACCATAGATACAAAATTAGGATTTGCATTAAAAAGGAAGTTGCTCTAAGTTAAGTTAACAACTCCTGACATCAGAGTTTCATGCATGCATAAGGACTTTTTTACAAACAAACATGCATGCAGATTTGCCATTTCCAAGTAATATATAGTCCTGGAGCACGGCCATATTTCCTTCAGGGAGGTAACTTGTTGTCCAGACATGCACAGTGTTCCAAAACAGCACATCAACAGCAAAAAACAAAACAGTGATGTCATGGGAAAATAAAACAGGCACACCCACCTTAGAGTGGAGTGCACTGGTGGCAGAATGACGCTTGGTACCTTCTCCGATTCTTCGGGAGGAAAGCGTGAAGAGCCAGGAAAAGCGCACTCGTAGCCTCAACACTGGAATTCTCCGACACAATGAAAACAGACACGGAGGCTCCAGCTGTGCACAGAACAGACAATGTGACAGGAGGAAAAGATGTTTACAAGTTTTGGAATTTCTACAGACATATATATGTTAAACAAAACAAGAACAAACAGTTTTTAAACAGTTTTAAGACTAAAAATTCATGAATTCTCTGAACTGCATTCATGTTGTTATACTCAAATTTGAGTCAGACACTGGACTCTGAGAAGTCAGAAATGATTCAAATATCAACTAAAACAAATTTTTCTGTTGGGAAATGCAAGTAAAAAAGGTCACGAGGTATCCTTTGTTTTGTTTTTTAACTTTAACTTCACCCTGTGAGACGAATGAAGAGTTACAATCTAACAGCAGAATAAGAATAGAAAAGCGAGCTGTGTTTGAAGAGGCCAAAGAAAGCCAGGACTGCACTGTGTGTGGGAACCTTTAAATAGCTTTGATGGCAGCCTGAGAAAACGTGGAGGAGGGTACAGTTCTCTCAGGTTGTGTCTTCTTGTAACCACTGAGCTTTATGGGAGATATTTGGGCTGTCAAATGACTAACTTTGCTGCTTTGTTAGTCAGCGTGCTATTGTCGGGCATTTGTTCATATAGAATATTGACAACTAAATAAAAATCTACAGTTATGTGCAGTGATGACATTTGCTGACTGTTTGCTAAACCTCTGTTCTGATGATCACTGAGAGTTTTAGGAATAACCCTCTCTGTCATCTTAGCAGTAAAGAGTTGTACTTTGGGTCTAAAGAAGCATCTTTGAGTTATAAGCAAGGCTCCAAACGCTGGTGTTAAGTGATGAGAACGACATCTGTGACACAGCCCAGAAAACCGCGCCGGCTAGCTTTTAGTTTCGCCAAAGCTGCCAGTCAGAAGAACATTAACACACTTACAGCTGGTTACTTCAGAAGAGATGCTACCATTTCAAGTTCATGTTCATCGCAAAAGTTGCATTAGCTTAATATCTTTTAACTAGTCAGACAATAACCAGTTCAAATGACAGGTTTCCTGTGAGGTGTAATTTGTATGATATAAGAACATGTTTTGTTTTTTTAACTCCTCTAAAACAAGACAAACACGAGCAAAAGTGTGAGAAATTGATAAAAGTAAAAAAAAGCTTTAGCAGCTCAACTTAGCTCAAGCTAACTAGCTTAAAAATCAACACATTACTTCCAAGGTTAAGTAGTTTATCATAAAATAACATTTTTTGGAGGATGTTTCTCTTAAAAACAGACACACACACTTAAAGAAGTCGTGTATTATTTACCTAGAAACAGGACAAGTTTATCCTTGATGCTGTCTGGGCTTATAGCAATGTTAGCAGCTCTATGCTAGTTCGTTTTTTTAGACATTTAACATAGTGATCATGAAAAACATCTGCTAGTCCTTGTTCTTGTCCTTTCCCTTTAAGGGAAAGTGAAAATCTTCTGTTTACAAAGACATTGTTAGCTAAAGAACTAACTGAGGTCTAGTTTTATTTTATTTTATAACATGAGTTTTACTGAATGCTGTGGATGGTGAATTTTCAAAGGTTGTAGCTTCTTTTAGTATCAGTCTGTTTTAAAAAGAAATATGTGTTTTAAATTGAGTTTCACAAAACACACACACATAAACAACAACAACAACAACAATAACAACAAAACAACAAATAATTTTCATTTTACCAGTTTTCTTTATTGGCAATCAGCCGGTAAGACATGACTTTGCTACTTCTCGGATACCTAAGAACAATTTCACAACAATCTATTTAGGTCAACACATCTCAGCAAAAGAACACGCAGCACATTAACTGCAGGACAATGAAGCTCAAACGTGAATGGCACAGAGGAAATACATCAAAAGGGAGAAAACAACAGGAAACTTTCAACTGATAACGCTGCTGCTGATCTACAAACTACATTTACCATTTGAGAACATACATACGTCCTACATACTGGCCACGCTGGCACATCTAACAGTGAAATAAAGCGAAAGCTTTTTAACTTTGTAAGATAGTCTCACGCTTATGTGTTCCCATTCTATTGTTTTGGCTCACATCCGAGGTAAAACAAAGTTTATCTTAACAGTTCTTTTTGAATTTTCTGCTTAAGAAGCCCATATACTTAATTCTGGTAAATAAAAGTCAGATCACAAACCTCATGACCTAGAAACAGGCCTGGTGTTAAGTGTTGCATTAATATAGAAATGGCTGCATGCAAAAGAGCGTTCACACCTTTTTTTTTTTTTATTAAACACAACTGTGAATCTGAGTGTTGGACTAAGTGTGATGCTTCGTGCTGTGCAACAACCATACATCTGCTCCACCCAGAAACACTCCGGAGAGGCCTGTCAGGTTCGATGATTGTTACTCAGCCGCTGGCCTCCAAAACTTACGAAAGGGCTTCCCCTAAGCTCCATCAAGCACTGTAGCCTGTTATAACCGTGCTTTTTTTTTTTTTAATGAGCAGGAGAGCACAACTTACTGCAAATGGTTTGTTATTTTTAGATGTAGATTAACTTAAAACCCAAGAAATGTAAAGGAAGCATCAGGTTTGTACAGATTTAGTAAATTGCTGCGATGATGACTTTAAAATGAACTCTTAATCTGTTGATAGCCCTGAGTCATCCACCTTGAACTCGTCTAACCTGCGTCACTGAATCCTTGATAGCGCTCACTAGTGTTTCTCTACCTCTTCTTTTTTTTCTTCACTTTCTGATTCAGTGTGTGAAAGTGGAAGCATTAGTTAGTTAATGCTGCATGTGTCCTACATAACAGGGACGATGCAGGATGACAGAGAATTGTGGTGAGAGTTGAAATCTAAACGTGAAGGTTTATGTGTAGGTCTGCGCCACAGCTGCTGCACAGTGTCAATGTTTCACCCTACGCAGAAACGCTCTTGTTTTTGTTTTTTACTGGAACAAAGAAAAGATAGAAGAGTGGAAAAAAAGAACAAATCCCCTCTTTGTTTTCTGGCAGTGGCCTGGTTCACATGGCTCTTTGCTTTTTGCAGGTGCGCCTGCCATTACACATTTCAGTCCAGTAATTGTAACTGTCCCATTGTCTGTGCTCACTGTGGCACCCGTTTGTGACTCATTGGCAATCGGTGAAGCCTGTCTGGTACTAAAAAAGTGTGTGCAGTTTTGTGTGTGTGTGTGTGTGTGTGTGTGTGTGTGTGTGTGTGTGTGTGTGTGTGTGTGTGTGTGTGTAGGCCTCTATGTGTTTGTGTGTGTGGCGATTAAAATTACGGTGCTCTTCCCCTGTTTCTCAGAGGGCACGTCCCATTTATGAAGCTGCTGTGCCTGTTGGTGAAGGAAGACAAATAAAAATGGGAAGCTCATTTCACCACCTAAAATAGATTGAATGGTGTAACAGATCGTATAAGACTGGGTCTGAGGGATGTGTGAAAGTCCTATTCCTGTTCTGCAGTTCCTCAGAGGTGAAGTTTGACAAGAGAAGTTAAAAGGTGTGTATTTAAAAATACAAAACAGACACTTTTTTGTTTAAAAAAACCCAAAATAAATACAAAAAAAAAAAGGCAAACCCCAGTGTGGTCTAGATTTGTATTTTGCATCTATTTCCTCACTTACAGAAATACACGCTGTAGATGCATGCATTGTGTAAAACCACAAAACAGCAAAAATGGCCCACCCTCAGGCTCCCTGCCACAGTTTCCTGAGGAAATGCCCAGGCCACAGCTTGCAAATTTCCAAAATGTTTTGCAGGTCTGATTCCATAAGGGTTTACTGGTTGTTCACAGCAGCTCTCCCCTTTGTGGTTTATGACTTTTCTTTAGCTGAAAAAGGAAAGGGAAGTTTTTCTACAGCAGAGGCATTTAAGTGCATTTAAGTGTAACTAAGTTTTTGGCCCACGCTGGGTAATCAGCAACTCTAATTACTGAGCAAACATGAAATTAGAGAAAATTAGAAACGTTCTTTATCTGCACAAGCTGAAATGAGAAAGGCTTTGTCTGATGTCATTCAACCACATTATTTGGTGTAATCATCTAGCAATCCACGAGGCAGGAGCTGCTAGAAATATATGCAGAGGATGCAGCCTCAGCATATGTGTATATATATATGTATATATATATGTATATATGTATATATGTATATAGATAGATAGATAGATAGATAGATAGATAGATAGATAGATAGATAGATAGATAGATAGATAGATAGATAGATAGATAGATAGATAGATAGATAGATAGATAGATAGATAGATATTTAGATCTTTTCTTCCATCAGCTGTCAGACTCCACAACAAAGACTTTGCAGTTGACCTAACACGTGCAGACAGACACACCCACCCACACACACACATCCACACACACACACACGTGCAATACCACTAAGTGTAATTTTTCTGACAACATAGTATTTTATTCTATTTTATATAGTAGGTTATTCTTTTCTGTTATTCTGTTCCATTGTTTATCTTAATTTTTGCTGCTGTAACTTTGCCCTGTCCATTTTCTACTGTCACACAACAAATTTCCCAGGTGTGGGACTAATAAAGGTGTATCTTATCTTTGCACAGGAAAAATTGATGACTCTAAATATGTCTCATATTTTAGAGTCCTCAGAGTAGCCTCGGAAATCACAAGTTAACAGCACCTCCGATTAGAGCTGAGATAAATGTCACGCAGACTTCCAGCAGCAGACACATCTCTACATCAACTGTTCAGAGGAGATTGTATGAATCAAGCATTTATGGTTAAATCGCTGCTAAGAAACCATGACTAAGGAAAAGCAACAAGCAGAAGAGATTTGTTTGGACCAAAAAACACAAAGAATGGAGATGAGACCAGTGAAAATCTGTGCTTTGGTCTTTAGTCCAAACTTGAGATCTTGGTTCCACCCACTGTGTCTTTGTGCGAACACATGGTCTCTACATGCATGGTTCTCATCGTGAAGCATGGAGGAGGAGGTGTGTTGGTGTGGGGGTAGTTTGCTGGTGACACTGTTGTGGATTTATTCAAAACTAAAGGCACACTGAATCAGCATGGCTACCACAGCGTCCTGCAGCGACATGCCATCCTATCTGGTTTGTGTAATTAATTTTTCAACAGGACAATGACCCCAAACACAACAAGACAGAATGTGTCACGAGCTATATGGCTGATCTCCAGCCCCTAGAGACTATAAAGCTGGTATGAAAGGTAGTATACAAGTGAATCTAATCAGCATCATCACCGTAAATATAATCGGATGTGTTGCAGATCTCCTCCAGCTTATCCAAGAACACAGAATGTTTCCCAGGCCAGCCAAAAGATCTAATCTCTTCAGTCTTCAATCTCTTGTCCTCGTGTACCCTGGGGGCCTCCTCCCAGCATCCTTGTCAGAGACCTGAATCACCTCAACTGGCTCCTTTCAATGTGGAGCTCTTGGCTCTACTCTCAGCCCTTCCCTAATGACTGAACTCTTTATCCTATACAGTGGGGCAAAAAAGTATTTAGTCAGCCACCGATTGTGCAAGTTCCCCCACCTAAAATGATGACAGAGGTCAGTAATTTGCACCAGAGGTACACTTCAACTGTGAGAGACAGAATGTGAAAAAAAAATCCATGAATCCACATGGTAGGATTTGTAAAGAATTTATTTGTAAATCAGGGTGGAAAATAAGTATTTGGTCAATAACAAAAATACAACTCAATACTTTGTAACATAACCTTTGTTGGCAATAACAGAGGTCAAACGTTTACTATAGGTCTTTACCAGGTTTGCACACGCAGTAGCTGGTATTTTGGCCCATTCCTCCATGCAGATCTTCTCGAGAGCAGTGATGTTTTGGGGCTGTCGCCGAGCAACACGGACTTTCAACTCCCGCCACAGATTTTCTATGGGGTTGAGGTCTGGAGACTGGCTAGGCCACTCCAGGACTTTCAAATGCTTCTTACGGAGCCACTCCTTTGTTGCCCGGGCGGTGTGTTTTGGATCATTGTCATGTTGGAAGACCCAGCCTCGTTTCATCTTCAAAGTTCTCACTGATGGAAGGAGGTTTTGGCTCAAAATCTCACGATACATGGCCCCATTCATTCTGTCCTTAACACGGATCAGTCGTCCTGTCCCCTTGGCAGAAAAACAGCCCCATAGCATGATGTTTCCACCCCCATGCTTCACAGTAGGTATGGTGTTCTTGGGATGCAACTCAGTATTCTTCTTCCTCCAAACACGACGAGTTGAGTTTATACCAAAAAGTTCTACTTTGGTTTCATCTGACCACATGACATTCTCCCAATCCTCTGCTGTATCATCCATGTGCTCTCTGGCAAACTTCAGACGGGCCTGGACATGCACTGGCTTCAGCAGCGGAACACGTCTGGCACTGCGGGATTTGATTCCCTGCCGTTGTAGTGTGTTACTGATGGTGACCTTTGTTACTTTGGTCCCAGCTCTCTGCAGGTCATTCACCAGGTCCCCCCGTGTGGTTCTGGGATCTTTGCTCACCGTTCTCATGATCATTTTGACCCCACGGGATGAGATCTTGCGTGGAGCCCCAGATCGAGGGAGATTATCAGTGGTCTTGTATGGCTTCCATTTTCTGATGATTGCTCCCACAGTTGATTTTTTCACACCATGCTGCTTGCCTATTGTAGATTCACTCTTCCCAGTCTGCTGCAGGTCTACAATACTTTTCCTGGTGTCCTTCGAAAGCTCTTTGGTCTTGGCCATGGCGGAGTTTGGAGTCTGACTGTTTGAGGCTGTGGACAGGTGTCTTTTATACAGATGATGAGTTCAAACAGGTGCCATTCATACAGGTAACGAGTGGGGGACAGAAAAGCTTCTTACAGAAGACGTTACAGGTCTGTGAGAGCCAGAGATTTTCCTTGTTTGAGGTGACAAAATATTTATTTTCCACCCTGATTTACGAATAAATTCTTTACAAATCCTACCATGTGAATTCATGGATTTTTTTTTCACATTCTGTCTCTCACAGTTGAAGTGTACCTCTGGTGCAAATTACTGACCTCTGTCATCATTTTAGGTGGGGGAACTTGCATAATCGGTGGCTGACTAAATACTTTTTTGCCCCACTGTATCTAAGGAAGAGACCAGCCACCTTTTGGAGAAACAGCTTCAATTTTACTCTCAGACCTTTCTTTATCATTCTATCCTACAGACTGGTGAAAAGATCTATCCCAGTCTGTCTAGCAATATCCCCTCTCCCCCTCACTCCTGAACAATACACTGGGATAATTATACTCCTCTGCTTGGGTTAGCAACTCATCCCAGACCCAGAATGAGCACTCCACCCTTTTCCTGTTAAGGTCCATGGCCTCAGGTTTAAAGATGTTAATTCTCACTCCCACCACTTCACACCCGGCTGCAAACTTTAGTGTGAGCTGGAGGCCACCCCTTGATGAAGCCAACAGAATCACATGATCTGCAAAAAGGCGAGATGAGATTCTGAGGCCACCATAGTGGAAGTCTTCCACCACTTCATTCTGCCTAGAAATCATGTCCACAATAATTACTTTAATTTTTTAATTTTAGTTTTACAGAATTGGTTACAGAACAATGAGCAGTTATTTTTGGAGTCCAATTCGTTGCCTCCTTCTAGGCAGGCTGAGTCGTGGGGTCCTATAGTTGAAGTGCATCCCCAATCCCCCTTCTAAAAAATGGAAACCACCACCTCAGTTTGCTAGTTCAGAGAATCCGCCCCATACTTTCATGCAGTGTTGCAGAGGCATGTCAACAAAGACAGCCTTAAAAAATTCAGGGCCTTAAGGAAGTCAGGGTAAATCTCATACACCCGAGGGGCCATGCCACTAAGGAGTTGCACTTTGCACTGCATACCCTGTGTGAGTGGAGCACCAATTCCTCTTCTGAGTCACCTGATATTTTGCCAACATCAGTTTGAGGCCATACAAATGGTAAAAATGGTAAATGGCCTGTATTTGTATAGCGCTTTACTAGTCCCTAAGGACCCCAAAGCGCTTTACACATTCAGTCATCCACCCATTCACACACACATTCACAGACTGGTGATGGCAAGCTACATTGTAGCCACAGCCACCCTGGGGCGCACTGACAGAGGCGAGGCTGCCGAACACTGGCGCCACCGGGCTACAAAAGGCTTATTTCTTGGCTTCACCAACCTCCTGCTACACCCAAGACTGTGCTTCAGCTACCACCAGAGCTGTGCTCTGCTTGGTCTGTTAGTACCTGTTAGGAGTCCCACAGGAAAACCAAGCCTGATAACAGTCCTTCTGGTGTGTGATGGAATTGGTTACACTAGTTCACTTCCAATGTCCATCATCTGGTTTGGGGGTTACCACCCAGCACACACCAACCACCTTGCAGCTGCAGCTCTGTGCAGAAGTCTCAACAATGGAGGTGCAGAAAACGGTCTATCTGGACTCAATGTCCTCAGCCTCCCTAAGAAATCTGTCTAAGTTCTGCTGGAGGTGAAGATCTGGTGTACCAAGGCCTCTGCCAGGCACTCCTAGTCCAACCTCAGTACATATTTATATTTTCCAGGCCTGTGACCTAGGGTGTACTGGTGCCACATACACTTATAAATACCCAGTAGGATCATGGAGTCACCAGATGGCGAACCCTTCAGCGCCCTACACAGTGACTCCAGGAAAGCTGGGTACTCTGCACATCATTTGGTGCACAAGCACAAACGACAGTGATGACCCATTCTCCAATTCAAAGGAGGAGGGAAGCAACTCTCTCATCCACTGGAAAAAAAAACTAATTACCTGTCACTTAAAAAAACATTGCTTGCTCCTCTTCTGTACCACTAGCTAAATACCGAAGTACCGCAACTGCAACTTTATTTACATCTAAACAATGAAAGGATGTTTTTTCTTTTTGTATCTCCATGCTGTCACTGGAAGCAACGCTAAAAATTCCAGTCCGGGTCAGTCGGGCCCCCTTTCACCTCTGCTTGCATCCTTTTTTGTCATACCAACAATCCGCATGTCCTGCACTGTCTAACATACAGATGTTTATCAGTTTATATATTTTTTTATCATCTTAATGTTAGCATGGTAGCATTTTCTCATTAGAATTGGAAGCAAAGTACAAATGAGACTTGCAATGTCATTACCAGTTGGAGGCCAGTTGGGGTTTCACTGGCTTTTGATTTTGAAATCGAAAAATCGTTCTTATATTTCTCAAAAATAATTACAACTCAGAGTTGTTAGTGGCTCCATAGTGCAGTGGTCTTCACATTTGCCTAGCATACAATAGATCCAAGGTTTGATCTTAGGAGGAGACACAAATCCCTTTGCGGCTGCATAAGAAAGTGTGAAGTTACTTGATTTTTTCTTTTTTTAATGTTTATGTTAATCTAAACCAACATCTTCTTTGAGGTTTCACAGCAGCTGCTTTCTTTTTAAGCTGAAGTACTGCCTCCTTCTTTTAGTTGTTTAAGCCGTCCATAATTATGAACAATATACGCTGTTGTCTAATTGCACTGAAGTCTTGTAATTACTGCGGTTGCTTACAAAAACCTAGATATGCATTTTCTTCCTGCAGCTGAGTTCTCATACCCAGTAAATCTCTAATGTTGGCCTGGACTCATCCTAACCTTGGCAGACCCTTCTTTTTTCTTCTTCACATATCCTGCATGAAGTCAGGATGTGTTCCACTCTCTTGTTTCCTTGTCGGTGGTTATAATGGCCAGATGAGACCAGTTTGTGAATTATTTATCATTTTTTGGGGCAATGTTTTCTTTGTTGCTACTAAAGTTGTCATTGTTCATCTCCCTCCAATTTAGCTTCCTCCCTCCAATTCTGAAAATTAAACTAATTAGCTACAAACACCCTTTCTATCACACACACTCACACACACACATGCAAGTGGTGTCAATTTTGTTATCCAACCTCTCAGCAAGACGGTATCCTTACTCAGATACAAAGACTTGCAGTAAGCAGTTATAGCAACCTATAACCAAAGAATTACTTTTAGATCGAATCCTCTCCTGTAAAAAGGGAGAACTTGTGTTAAGCACAAAGACAAATAAGATTTGACGCCAGGAAAAGCAGCAGTGAAACATTCCTTCAAACACTTTCTTACCTAAAGTGCATTTCACCCAGTCTCACTGATTTATGGATGTTTTATGACTCCTTTGACAAGCCCTAGTGTACAGCATTAATTACCGAGCTGCTCATTTCCTACCACAGATACCAATACTGTGACAGTTAATGTTAAGGGGAGCACAGGGGAGTAAGTGGGTCAAATATTTGTAGTTCACTGGGGGAAAAAATCTGTGTGTGCGACAAGGCCTTGGGAGAATCGTGACCAATGACCTGTAAGCTTTGAAGAGAAAAAAGTACATATACCAGTACGCGCTGCTCAGTTCTTCCCCAGAGAAGCTACATGTGCTGTCCAGACGTTGCTGCTTTTTGCGTTGTCGGCCAGAACACGTAAATCCTAACAACGCACACATGACAGCGGGAGCTATGACTGACTGAGCTGGCTGGAGGCAGGATCATCTCATTAAAACCGCAGGTATCCAAACAGAACTAAAACCCAGCTCCCCATCCTTCCTGCTTAGCTCAATCATCTCCCACATAAGCTCTGCAATAAAACCTTGTATTTTAAACAAACCCATCCGATCTGATCTATAAACCTCATTCAGCTTGAACACCGCAATGATCTGTTTATAGTGATTAAGGGCAGCATCTGCCTAAAACTGGTGAGAGAATCATGCATAAACATGTGACTCATAGCGAGGACAGTGGGAAAGGGATTGGGGAATAATTGGCTTGAATTGATACAAGACGAGGCCACTGGGGCCATTTCCAAAAACTCGACTAAAGAACAGTAAATCTCTGGGGCTAATCACGATAATAGTAACAGCAACCATGTGTTTAAATAAATTACTTTCTCCAGCAATGGCACAGCTCTGTCTTGATGTTAGACAGCTCATCATAATAAACACTACAGTAGGATGAGACTCATCACAAAGTCATCAGTTTCCAGGGAATATCAACAAAAATATGTAACACAATATGACTGCTTGGAGTTGTGGCTATTTGCTATTAACGTGTCCAGATGAGCTAGTTTTGGGGGAATTTTGACTCTCTGGGAAATTAGACTGGAGGCTGAGGTGTGTGTATAGCATCAGATGTTCTCATGTAATGCAACAGTTATTCAGCCCCAAGGGTTACACATTAGACTGGAAAGAAAATATCCCACTTCCTGCTTGGTCTGTTTTTTTTGTAGGGGGATACCTCACGTAACTTCACAGCCTGCAGTTATACAGCCACTACTCAAGCCAGTAGGATGAGGTCCGCTTGTCACCATGTGTTGTTCCCCATCACTGTTACACTGTCCAGAGTCACAAAACATGTATCCCTGACAGGAATTTGGGACAACTGTTTAAACCTACTGCTTGAAACTATGTATCACAAGAGGCCAGTAGTCTATCAAAGTGTAGTGCCAGTCAAAAAGCACATTTGATATATCTAATTTTAGTAAATTTCTCAATTTTTTTTTTATCCAGTTCACACGATTTTGTGTCTATGTTATGTTGAAACAAGCCATAACATAGACACAAACATAGATGGTGTTTAAACGATGGACAAAACTACTGTCACCCATTAAGTTTGTGGACTCCATATTTTTGACTCTTAAAGCACCAGGTTTTGAGGTTATTTATAGAAAAAAGAATGTAGTACTCATAAATATACACAGATTACTGTGTAATTACGTCTTCCTTCTATAGGATGAACTTGTGGAGTGGACACTGGTACAGGGAAGCCGCCATCTTGCCCTGCTGTTTTGAATACTGTGGTTGAGATCGACATCACCCTTCAGACTCATGTTTTACATACATGGCTAGACATTTCCAAAGGAGAAAAAACTCATAGGCGTTCATTTTTAATTCATCATCCGATAAGATATGAAGGATCACACCTGTGTTTTATCATCTGATAAGGGGTCCGCTTCATCAGATAAGTGGGAACATGGAGGAAAGACACAACGCGACAGGGGTCTGGATAAAACGTCATCCTCTTTGTCCTCACCTCAAGCCTAAAATCTGGGCTCTAACACACAAAAATGTGCATTAACATACAATTACTTATTGTCAGCAGTTTAAACATGTGACACTCCCATCTCTTGACAGCTGACAATGAGGCGGCTAACAACAACAACAGCTGGTTATAAGCTAACATTATGCCAGCTTCTTGAATGTCCTAAAAGTTGCACCAGCTAACAGTAGCTAACAGAGGCTAACTGATGCTAACAACAACAAACACAGGAACGCTTACAAACAGAAAAGTTGAGGAGATCCTCAAAAACTCACCTCAGTATTGATGTCAATGGTCACAGGTGAGCGCCAGTGACTCATCAACCCATATTATACTTTTTCTACAGCCCTTATGAGTAGTGTTCTTGGTATTTGAACGTGTTGCTTGAGCATGTGAGAGTACATTGGCTTTATTTACTTGCCTAGTGATTCGCTTCACTAATGGTTTTTAGTTTCAGTAATAAACCTTAAGTTTTTTAATCTGACCTTACTGGCTTTGGGCTCATTTATGTTACCTCCCCTCTCGCCTAGCTGAGCCGGGTCGTAACATCGTCTAAATTAAATAGATGCACTCAGAGTGTTTGGGTGACTGGGAGGTAAAAATGTAAAATACAGATATCAGTATTTGTTTAACCCATAAACTTTTATTGCTAAGTGCTGATAATATTTAAATATGTAAAAATATAGTGTTCACAGAAATGTTTTTAAATGCAGAAGAAACAGATTTATACACAGAAGAAATGGCCACAGCCTAAATGTACTGTAAATGTAATGTTTCTGATCTCTTTTGAGTGAGTGCTTTTTTGGACCATATTTAGACCAGAAGATGCCGTGCTACGTTATCAGCTAATGCTAGGAGTGTGGAGGTATTAGTTAGCTAGATACATCCATTAACGTGAGTATATTGCACAAATTCACATATCTACTAATCAAAGAAACAAAGTCAGAATACCATAATTTCTCTCACCAGACCTTCTTCTTGCCTTTTGGATGGGCTGCAGCACACATTAGGCCATATTATTTGTCAGATAATTAAAATGCTATGAACGGCACTAACAGCACAAACATGGTTGAGAGATGTAGCTCAGTGATCTGGATTAGCATGGGTGTGATAGCAGAAAGCTAATGGCAGCAGGTGTTGAAAATCTATAAATAGAAAACATTTTTGCACCAAGCTGTTTTTCAAAAGTGTTTAAAAATTGACGAAGCAGAAGCTTAGACACATACCAACATCTCACTTCTGACACCTATGATTGTTTTGCCTTTTCTAAAACTGCATTAACTACACTACATTAGAAATGTTTTGGAGACAGTTACAACAATCGAGTCATCATCGCAGATAATAATATTGGAAGGGACTGAACTATGCTAACCTGATATCATTGGTCAGCAAATAAAATGTGCCATTTTTTATAGATTTTGTTTTGCTGAATCCAAGCTTTAAAAAATAAAGAAGACTGGTACTCCAAGGATATGTACCTGTGTGCACCTATGTACTATGTTTATATGAGTTTTAATCATTCTGTAACATTTGTCTACTTATCATTTTATGGTAATATCATATAGTATACTTGACTTTTTCTTCCTTATGGAATAAATTTTTAAAAATCTATATAAAAAAGAGATAATATAGAACATTTTTAGAAAATATAACACTTTATTTAACAATGTAGGAGAAAACCTTGGTGACTGTTACGTATGTTGAACCTGACATGTGAAAAAACATATTATTGACATGATGATGAAATGTTTTTAAAATTTTTAAAAACATAAAGATGTTATTTATTGCTAGAGTCATTTCAACAGTCCATTCAAATTCGGTTTACATCCACCAATGTCTTTAAAGTCAACTTAATGATTATTGGTCCAAAACGGACAAAAGGCCTTATAAACTATGATTCAAGTAATGTATATAGTGTGGCTTATATTGTCAACATGTTGAATGTACCATATAAAGATTTAAATTATGATGTCATCTGACCTCTCCTTCAAGGTCAAATAAGGTCAAACTTTCATAAAATGGTTTTTATCTTTAAAATGATGCTGTTTTTGTTTGAACTGGCAACATTTAGGAAATAACACTGCTATATGCAGACTCTAAATCTCATATAATTCGCATCCAAATATCATGTTACCTTTGACCTCTGACCTCACTTTAACATTTCACATCTGCCTTTCTTTCAAGTTGAACCTAGAATGTGTTGTGTTTAAAGAAAGTATGTTTAAGAGAAAAAGAATGAGGTGCCAAGTTAGAAATATACTGTAGTATAATATCATATAACAAACTCAAGTCATTCATGTCCAGCCTTTTTAAAAATCAATACAAATTCCTACCCCTAAATAATCATATGCTCCAACATGCGTCCTCCTCTATATGTATTCAAAGTAAACATCAGTCATGCTACTCTTACTTGATTTTTACTGCATTGCTAACGTCTTAAAGTAAGTTAAAAAAAACAAACCAACCAAATGAAAAACCAAAACCAAATGAATCTATACTAAATGCAATCCTTGTGAGCTGCCTGGTTTTGGTGAAGGGTTTTTTTTAATATACTTTCAAAAACACGTAACCATATTTTGCAGCCCTGCATATTTCCTGCTAGAAGAGTAAAATCAAAGTCTGAGTAGAGATGAAAAGCTCAGATTTGAAACTTGACAGCTGCATTTCATGCTCGTTAAAGTTCCAGCTCATAAGATCCCAACTTCATCAAGACCAGATGACACTGAATTACATTTATTCCACCGTACATTTGGAGTTTTAATAACTTCTGCTTTCAGTTAAAGAGTTTATAATGTAAAATCAAATGTAAAACTCCAGGTCATGCAAACTCTCTAATGCAGACACGTCCTCCAACCCTTAGCTCACTTGATGACTGTTTATTCTTTCAGTTTTTCCTGTAAAAAAGCATCATTTGCTTTGCAGAGGGAAGAAAGTTGGGGACTATTTTCAGCTGCAGAAAAAGACAGCAGTGGGAAGAAACATGTGTGACTGAGTGAAAGTAAACTGCAGTCACTTAGTGAAATGATGTGACTCACTGATTCATTTTTAATAGTTTGTTAAAAAGAACGAAGTCCTGTGGTGCAGAGAAGTAATATATCATGCTCAGTTTGGCTCATTTAGGAGGATAAATTCACTGTTGGTTTTGGGCTCTTCTGGTCTTTTCGCTTTTTTCAGATAAAATAAAATCCTCAGTTGCTACAAAAGTTTACAAAAGATTACTTGACAGTAATTGTGGCTTGGGGGTAATTTCAGTGGAATGTTTAGAGTGAAGGTTTTACTCACTGCTTGGTTGAGTTTCTTTTTGTAAGAACTGGCATTGGCCGTGACATCAGTCTGTTTATGTGTGTAAGTGTGTGTCTCTGTGTGTGTGGGTGTGCGAACTGAGTTGGCTGTGCTGCAGATAAAAGTGAAGTCGAGCTCGTCGCTACATCAAAATCACACTGGGGGCGCGAGTTAAGCGCTCAGCTGGCGGACACGCTCGATACCTCAGCTCTCACACTGTGAAACACGGGGTGTTTCGCTATGTGTCTACAGTACGTGTGAGTGAGCGCACACTTGTGTGATCGTCTGCGAGGCAGGCCGAGCTGGTTTTAATAGTTTCCAGAGGTTTGACGCGTGTCAGCCAATAAAAACACAAGCACCTAGAAAACGTTGAGCAATTCAGTTCCTGTGTTCACCAGGTTATCAATGCTACGAGTGCCAAAGACCTGACCTGTTCTGCTGGTTGTGTTTGCAAGGATACTGTACTGCGATAATACTTTCACACGCATCTATCCTGTACGAGCCACAGGAAACACAGTAGAAAGAGGTGAGTCAGTGAAACTAAACATAAGCTGCTAAACATGACATCTGATCCATAAATGTCCACAATCAAAGTGGAGAAAGCCCTACAAGCCAGTAATGAAAAAAATCACCTCTTTATTACAGTTTTTGGACTAATGAAGCACAACTAACAGTAAAACACTGGAACGCCAGTAAATTCAGAATTCCTACCAGTGGTCCAGTATTCCCTTTCTTTCTCCCTCCTCTTTTTTACGACAGACGCAGATGAAACCGGAGAGTGAATAACAATACTTTGGGTCTTAGTTAAATACAGGATCAGTAAAACATACCCAGCCTGGCCTCTGTGATGGTCTGGGCGAGCCAAAAAGCCTCCCGATTTCCCCTTTGCAGGCCCACAACACACACAGATCTCGCTCGTAATGAAGGGTTTCTGTTTGGCTGCTTTTTTGTTTGTTTTTTTAGAGGGAACCCCTATGGAACAATGTATAGATTATATATGTACTAAGAACGTGTGTCTCAAATATAAGCAGAGACATGGGTCGAGGGTGGATGTCAGCCTTTATAGTGTTTGCATATCTTCTTTTATGCTCAGCAAGTTAAATATTTTCCACAGGGCTGTTGTGCAGCAGTAAAAAGTGCTTATCCACTTGCACTGTAACACCAAAGATGTTTAAACAGGCTCATAACGTCCCTGTCAGACATGCAGTAATAAATAATTGCAGCATTAATCAACAGATGCCAAACAAACAGTTATAATGAAACGCAACTGTGAAAAATCTTCTTGTGGTTTGCAAAATCTGTCTTTATTTACATGGCATAGAACATACAGAAACCACAAACTATGTTATAAATAGCCACAGGAAGTGATTTCACCACATCAGGCAACTACAGCCAAGTTTAATATAAATTCATGCAAAACAAAAAACCACGCTCATGTAAACAGCTGTCTAAACCTTTCCATTAGCTGTCACTGCATGATTACAAAGGAAAAACTCTATTCCTTATTAGTTAGCACCGATCAATTTTATGTCTCTCGCACAGCGCACACACAGTACAGTAATAATGAATGCAGATGTACTCCAATGCAACTGTGCAATATTATGTCATTAATAATAGTGGTTTCTGAGGTTACACAGACCTCATTATTTTCTTTCATCGGTATGAAAGAAAAGCTGTGTTTGACTATGACATTTGTTTAATGAGCCAGTTTAACCAGTATGCTATGATGAGTGTTTGTGGAGGTGTTTAGCGTTTACAGTGGTTTCTAAGTTTCTGTTACTGTAAATGTTTAAGGTAGCAAAGGAAGACTTCATGTTCAAAAGTATTAATGTCGAAGATAAAACATGTCTTTCATGCCAACAAAAACAGAAACGGGCTTTGTAACAGTTAAAAGTCCTTATTAAAAAATAATCTGTGAGATTTTTTGGGTGGTCTTGCATGCACTGAACTAATCCAGAAAATGTCTTTTATGATATCTAGGCGTGAGCCCACAGCTTGCCCTTTTTTGAGTCAGTCCAGTTTTGGTTTGACTTTCTAACTTTCCCATGGGCATTTTTCTTATTCTTAAAGGCCACTGTTCTTTGCATTAAGTATATTAAGCAGGTGCTTGGAGGGTGCTGAGGAGTGTGCTTATAGATATTTGAAATTTGCGTCACTTGGGGATTTCCTAACAGTGATATCTAAATTGTAATGTTTGCATGTTTTGCATGGTGTCACTTTTCTTTTTCACTCTAAAATAGTACAGAAAAAACACTATACCTGCTTAAGACATTAAAACAAATAATAATACCAAATAAAATAAATGTAGTATTTCACCCCAGCTCCTCTGAAACTCTTAAACTCAAGATTAGGTTTACATAACTCACAGCTCAAAATAAACCTCAGGTAACTTATACTGGGTCTCAGTAGAATCCCTCAATATATCGACTGCTTCACAGAAGTCATTGCTCATCTTACTTTAAGGCCACACTTCTTTTAGAGTCAGAAAATAAAGGTGGTAACTGGAACCAAATATGGCTCTTCTGCAATGCCCTGAAATAACAAAAGAGTGGTTAGGCACCCTCAGTGGTACTTCAAAGAGGAGCTACTGTGCAGCAGCCAGAGTTGTGGGCCTAAGATGGCACAGACATGCGATAATCATAAAAATGCAAAAGCAGGGGGAAAACTACAAAACTGAGCATTTAGATCAATTTGAAGACTGAACTTTTAGGCCAAGTACATCGTGCACATACTTATTCTACTATTTGACTCTTTCTGTAATATATGACAATGCAACAGCATGACAGAAATGAAGGAAAAGCATACAGTAGTCAACTTTATATACTAACAAATTTCAAGAAAGTGCTGACCAAACGTTTGCATGCTACTATTGTTTCATAAATAGTAGAAATCTTAATAAACTGTAAGAATTAAGAGAAGAAAAAAAGTTAAGATAGTCTGTGCGATGACATGTTCAGCAGAACGTTGTATTTCCTGCAGTGTAACCTGCATACAAGTGCAACATTGTGTGACAGGAAAACAAAACAAAACAATGCATTGTTATAGAGGACCAAAAATCAAAACACTTAAAAACCAGTTAGAGAGGGGAAAAAATGAAGACTTGATGTATGTATGATCTCCCCGATGTGAGTGTGTGCGTGTCGTTGGATCAGCTTCTTTATGATTGTTGCAGTTTTCAGTTAAAAAAAAAACAACAAAAAAGGCTACCAGGAAGTCCAGCTTGTGGCCTGTGAAATTTACAGCCTTGTTTTTATTAGAGGTGAAGCTCAGATACAATAGTTGGGTGAACAGAAGTGTGCGTGTGGCCACTGGTCAGTATGTGGTGAGAGGTAGGAGGTGCTGAATGTAGACAATGGGGTGGTGTAATGGGGTATTTTTAACCGCTGTGCTAACTACGCTGAAATGACTTCTACGTCATTTGCTGTCTCGAGCCACACAATCTGTCTACTCATACCTGTGTCACTTTTTGGGGACATATAAGAGTGACTATTGTATCACTAATCTGCCCCTACCTGTTTGTGCCCCTCACTTTCTATCTATACAGCTATTCAGACTTTCATTTACAAACTACAGCCGTGCTGGAAGTTAATTCAGTAGTTTGTACTGGGAGAAGCAGTCAGTAACTCACAGCAGATGTAGTCTGTGTGTGTTCTCGCAGACAACGCAGCCCAGGACAGACTAGTAAACAACATCTACAGCATTATAAATCTTATGTTTGATCTTGAACATCTTTTGATCATCATTGGGTACCTGACCAATGATGAAACCCAGACAAAGACTCAAGGATCTTTCCCGGAGAGGGATGCTGAATTCCCCCAAAACATCATCAACAATCATCATCTGTCTTTTCCCGAGCAGCCAAGCATGCCCATGCTCCCCTTGTGTGGAAGTGAAGGGAGCTCCAGAGTCTGACCCTTTGGTGGAGAGTGTTGGTGGGCTGCTGGCGGGCCTGTATTTGAAAAAGTTTGAATAAATCTCACAGAGACCGTTTAGTAATTCTCATGACTCACCCCAACCACACAGCCTGTCATGCATCCCTCCCCCGCCCACGCCCACTCTTTTTCTCTCCTTTTCTTCCCCGATGTGGGAATGCTCTTTTTGCTCTTTATTCCACTCTGGCCTCCAAGATGAACTCATCTCAAAAACCACTACTCTGTGAACAAAACGAGCTTTCATAAAACTGCCCCTTCACATGTCACCCCTCCGAACAGCTAATATGGAAAAAAATACATATGGATTAAAACATGAGCGAACCAGTCACTGAGCAGGGCACCAAAGTCTCAGTGGAGCACACTGTCACCGTGGAAACATCTCAAATGTCAGCCTTTCAGTTTCGATCTACAACTTTACGTTTTTCTATTTCGCTCATGAAACCGACATGGGATTACGTCATCGTTGGTTCGGGTTTGAGTTAAAAAACTTCTCGCAGAGGAACCCTATTAGGCAAGAATGCCCTTTTATCAAAGGTGACCCCATGACTTTCTGAGGCTTATCAGAGAATGCAGAAAACCAAGGGGGTAAAAGGTGGAAGGTTAAATGTTGAAATGTAGGAATGTGGCGACCGGTAGAAGGAAATGTCTGAGAAGTGGAACATGAGGGGAAACAAAGCCTCCATGGTTTGTGGGAGGATTGGAGGCTGCGGCGTTGTTACCGAGAAACACAGCATGGTAAAACACAGAAAAGGACGAGACGATCTGAGTTTCAAGCAACAGCTCTACAGTTTTTTCGTCTTGCTGCGAGTGTAGCTGACAAGACTCTTTTATGAGTCTTTTATGAGTCCAGCCAGGAGAAGATTAGCTTAAAGTCCAGAGATACGCAGGCAGCTGAACAAAAATGATAAATGGTTTTATGGGGTGATTTGTGGGCAAGAACTTCCTGGAGTCCTTTTTCTTGTGCCTGTTACCTTCCGGTTACTTCATGAAATAATCTGCCATGCTAATCTGTTGTGAGTGTTTGTATTTATAAAGCAAAAAGTGGTTACCGTTGGTTGCACAACCACATTTTTTGCACATATGAGAGGGGTGTCGCTCATTGTCTAAAGCCCTGTTTCCTGTGGGACCGCTGTGTAATGGGCAACCTCAGGAAATCATTGTATTAAGTAATAGTGCAATATGCAATGATTCCACACAAACCATGGAGAAAATAGACTGTACAGGGTAATAGTTATGTAGCCATAGTGACATCACCTGTTTCTGGACTAATTTAAAGCCTCAATGTTTGCAAATTGGTCCCTAATGCTTATTTTATGCTATCGCATTAGAAGAGGTGTTTTCTAGAACACCAGGAACAGGAGACGTGTGAAAAATATATCAAAGATTTTCTTTAAAAAAAAATACAGTATAAAAAGTGCAGGCTTTTTATAGAGCTGAACTAAAATGCAGTGGACACTATCATTTTAGTTCAGCTCTTTGAATGCTAGGTCTCCCCTTATGGCCACGGTTCACTGATAGCCGTGGAGATAACAACAGCACATGCAAGAGCGGCCAACAGACCGGTTGCACCACATATTTTTAATAGTGACCCCATCTGACACCTCTGCAGCCATCTGAAACCACCCACAGACTGAAGTAAACACGTTTGGTTGAGAGTAAAGTGCTAACTTATCTGCAAATCTTTGCTCATAAGCTGCAACCCAATGACGGCTCACTTTACCGCGGTCAAAATCTGTGCGTAGACATATTTGCTAATTACTGCTAAGTAACTAAATAATACACTACTTAAATTTTACCCACCCAAACTAAAGCAAAAACGTCTTGAACAGGCTGTAAGTTCATTAAAAATCTTCAAAAAGCTACAAATGCAGTTGGCAGGGGCAGTTCAGTATCTCCAATTAGCCAATGCAAGGCTTAGCAGACAGCTACTGGATAGGCTACAGGTCACATCACTGATGCTCAAGTTGTGGAAAGAGCAAGTCTAAATTCATTAGAAGAGCGAAATGCTTGAGGATGATGAGATGGATGAAGGTGTCACTGAGTAAGGAACACTGTGCTGCAATTATTGCCTGCAGACATTAGTAAGACAGCGTAACCTGTGATATGTTAGCAAGATAGTAAAAAATGGTATTTCTTTCCTCTTAATCTTATAACAAAAACAGGTGTGTTTACGGCTGCCAGTTGGTTTACAGCGGAAGGGCAAGAAGGTGTTTTCATAATCAAACGGCTTTTACACCTTCCAGTGTGTAAAAAAAAGTTTGCAGACTTTGACACCCTTATATAACCAAAGAATTGAGCTTTCTAACATGAGCTGGTGCTATAAATGGGTAACCAAGTAACCTCTTAATGCACAGCTCATTCAACCTGTTGGGGCTCGTGTTGGGGGTAGAGTCGGGTTAACACTAATGACTTTTTCTAGACTTTTTTGCCTGTTTGAAATACTCAAATGAAAAATATGTAACGCCAAAATTAATGTATGAGATCTCATATATAAGGTAACTTCTAGATTCTTATTTGCAGTTTCAAAATTAATATATTGGGCCTTTTTAAACTGGTATGACTGTTTACTTGTAGGACTTGCTGAACAACATAAATTACCACTGTTGTTTATTTAGGATCATTTAGAAATGGCAGCTCCATCATCTGTGATGTCGGACAAGCAAATAAAGATTCGAATTGAGTTCAGCTCATTGATGTGGCTCCACAACAGTCCCAGTCAGCGCTTATCAACTCTGAACAATTTTCTCAGAAGAAATCTTTTTAACAGACAGACATGAGAAAGGTCCTGATCCTCTCGTGCAAACAAAAGCTCTGAAAGGCCTTAGGGTAACTGCAAACAAAACAAAAGGCAGGCCAATGCAATAAGCCATGCAAGTGAAAGTGACCCAAACTATTGAGATTCAAATGGCAGAAAAAGCAGCTTTTTTCACTAATGAGGTGTTACGCTTGGCTTCAACAATGCCGCTCAGACTGTTTGCCATTAACCCTCTCAAGGCAGGCGTTGCCGATTTGCAACAGTTAAAAACTAAGAACCTGATTACCCCACATACATATTTTATGAGTTTTTTTTACTCAGAAGTACGACTGCAGGACTTGGCTGTGCATTAGCAACAAAAAGTTTAATTTGAGCCTGAGAGGGTTAAATATAAATAGAAAGCTAATTCTTCATGCAGGCCAAGACAGTGGAGTGGTCAGCTAAAGTTCCCTTCTGCATAGCTCAGTTTCATTCATACCACTGTGGAGTTCAGTAAACACAGCTGCAAGCGAGCTGAGACAAAGTTGTGAATAAGGAGAAAATGACAGATAATTTTTCTGCAGCTCGTCTAGCTTTACGGTGAGAATTGGTGGAGGTTTACATAGTAAATGAGGATGTTTGTGTTTTCATATGGACATAACTAACTTTCACATATGCTCCGTATAATGTCTAATCAGAATGGTCCCAAAAGGCAGCCTCTTCCTGTGTTTATTTATGCCAGAAAATCCCCACTGACCATATCAACTTCAACCAACAAAGCTTTTCCGCCTCCTGACTCTGAAGACTTGGGAATAAATTGAAAAATGTGAGAAATAAAATAGTGCATTTTGCTCTGCAGAGGCCTTCAGTTTTGCTTCAACAAGGAGGAAAGGGTTTAACAGTTCTGCCTAAAAATAACAAACATGGGCTGAATAGAAGCAAAGCATTATTAGATGATCAGCTCTGCTGAAAGAATTTCTATGCTGTGTAATGCACACTCTATGTAAATGTCACTTTTTGCACCAATCAGATGCCAACTTTAAAGACTCCAATCAGTCTGCATGCAGTTGGTAAGCACAATTAGATTAAATGCAGAACTAATTACCATGCAAAGTATCCTGTGGCCATGATTGGGTTTGAGGTGTGAGGAGACTGAACAGAAACACACAACATGGAAGCAGGCTTGTAGAAACACATCCAGTTTTTACATATGTTCTTCCTATTTCTCCTTATTGGGAGCTCAAAGCATGGATGTTGCCTGGGACAGCTGCACATGGAACAGTGTGGCAGTTAAGCTGGACAGAGACAGGCTATTTCTAGGGCTCCCATAAATCTCTGGCAGCACCAACAATGCTGGACATTTGAGTTTATACAGCTCTGGTTTGTTTCCCTCGTTCTTTCTTTTCTTTTGTAATAGTCCTGTGTTGTAGTTTTTCCATATATTCCCTGCAGATTCAGATTGATTTATTTGCAAACAGACAGGAGGAGCAAAATCTTGACCTTAGAGTCAACTCAACTGTTGAGAAATGTAGACAAAAAACACACAAGACAAGAACTGGGACACAAAGCATACGCAACTAAGATAAATACATAACTTAGGAATTCCAAGATGAAGAATGCCAAAAGAATAGATACTAACAGACAGAGCTAATTTATGGACACATTCTTTTCTGAAGTGATGTGATATCCAGTCAGCAGCTGCATATGAATCTTTAATGCTCAATGTGGTCTTTTATTTTCTTGCAATCCTTTCAGCCTTTCAGCAATGTCCTTTAGAAATGTTATTGTAATTGCTAATCTTAAATTAATTTACAAAAGCTTACATAATCAGGCTCCTTAGTGGCCTTGTGGCTCCTCTTTGGGTTTGTGAATGCTTGGGAACATCTGTTGGAAACTCCCAGGTGCCGTTATGGAAATCCTCTATTTACCCATATTCACAGTATCAACTGTCATGCTGAAAAATGCTAAAAACATATTTGTCAATGAGACACTTTCCAGATTTTCCTGCATAGTGGATCAAAATCTGATGTCACTGTTCTGTGTTCATAAATCGATCAGTTTTAATAAGATCTCCAACACCACTGACCAAAATGAAGCCCAAACCATGACAGAGCCGTGTTTTACAGATGGCTGTGGACACTCACTGTTGTGCCTCTCTCCTCACCTCTTTTGTATTTATCGACAAGATTTGAACCTGTTTTTTTTACAGTTTGAATTCAACTCTCCATAAGACCTGTTGCCACTTATTTTTAGTCCAGCACTTTTGTAATGTCTAATGTGGCATACCTCAGCCTTTCTCCCTGTTTCCCGTCCTTAAGACTGACTTCTTGACAGCCACCCTTCCACTGAGACCATTTCTGATGAGGCTTCATTCTTTAAATGGATCAACTGAAGGTCTAGACGCATCTCTCAGGTCCTGTTTCGGTCTTTTGTCTGTTTCTTAAGGACATAACGTTTTCAGCTATCTGGTGATGCCCACCACTTCCTCTTTTGTCCTCCACTTCTCCAGGTTCCTGAAGTTTTTAAAGATACACTGCACATCAAGCTGAGATATGCCAATATTTCATTTTCTAGCTGTTTGAGGATCAGTTTTTGGTACAAATACTTTTTTATGTTTGTCTAAATTGGCATTTTTATAGATTCATCTAAAAACAATTGGAACAAATTATGAGTTTTTGTGGGAGGCTGCTTGTCACAAATTTCCTAAAGATACAATTAAAAATCTGTTCTTTCCTAAGTTATTTGTTTTGTGCAGACACAACACTGGTTAGTCCTTTGTATTAAGTGCCTTTTTAATGCTCAAATGCTTCATAGGTCAGTGTTAAGTGACTTAACAAACAACAGAGCTTTTCTGTGAAAATGGTCAGGTCCAAGGACTGGACAGAAAACGAGTTTTAAATAAGCCCGGAGAGCTTTTGCGCCAGACAGCCAGTCTGATGAGATGAGAAAGTCTGGCTCTTTGTTAGCAAAGTATAAAGAAATGGGGGCTCAGAACTTTTGCACAGCCTATATGCTTTAAAAGCTTAACAGGATACAGGTTTTTATGTCTTGTGTTAGGACATAAATGCTAAAATATATATAATGGCTAATATGAAGCATTAATACTAAAGTAGCACCAAAAAACAAAGATTTCTTTTTACTGGAGATGCTGGTGATGAATTCCTGCTGTTATATCAGTCGGTGCACCTTCATATCTTGGTCAATCACACTAACAATCACAATAACCACATCACTCGCAGTTTATCTCGTGCTGGAAAAAGTATCTGCTCCCTCATAAGAGTGGGGGTAAAATGGGTTTTTAAGAACTGCAATGTTCCTTGTACAGTATCCACACTCCTGACCCACAAAGAACTCTGCATCTAATCTTAAATGAAACTAGTGACTCTGCCCATCTGCTCTTCATAGTGAGATAAGAACCACTCTCATATCTGTTGCCAAACCTAACTGCAGGTCGGAGCAGGTTTGCATAGCACACTTCAACTAAAGCTCATAGATTTAGAAACTACATCTTGTTTGGATCACTGCAAAATACAGCAGCGACTCTGGGAAGCTAATGCTCAAGGGGAAAAATATATATATATATTGTAACGCAGATTCAATTATTTCACTAATGAGCCTGTCTTAGTTGTCTTATGTTTTCTTATTTAAAGCGCACTGCATCTCTACATTACAAAAAGCACTAACTTTAGAATTAGAGGGGTGTGAATTCCTTTCATTGCGTTCACTAAATAACATTAAAGGTATCTGTGTGTTGTGTTAGCATAAGGTGAGAATCTCATTTCGAGGTGTGATTTTTGCACCACCAGTGTGCCACCAGTAACTTGTCAGCGCAGTGAGAGCAACAGGTTTTCATAGTGCGTTAACACAATCATCGTGAAAGAGGTGTTTTATAAAGTGTGTGAAAAACCACTTTCGTTTCTGATGTGAAATAAATAAAAGAGAAACAAACGCTTTAACAATATTTACTTCAAACATATGCGCAAAAAAATATTTACGTCCCAAAACACTGACTTTAAGTGATTTGATTGCATGTAAATTTAATTTAATGTTATATTTAATAAAATCTTGTCAAATGAAATTTACGTGATTGGTGTACACTCAGCTTATGTTTTAATGATGAAGTACTTGAATAAACAAACCCTTTGACTTCATATGTTTCAGCTGCATCTTACTCAAATTGATTGTTTCATGTTTGTGAGGCCAAACAATCATTTTCAGTCAGAGATAAACAGAGCAAAGCAGACGGTGTTCAAAACAGCAGCAGCAAATCTAAAGGGAGCTATCACGACAAAAGCAGGACTGACTGACTTCCTTTCTGCAAGTGCTTTAACGTCACAGGAAAACATCAGCCCGAGCTTGGCGGTTTGGACAGAACATACCAAACACAGAAAGCCTCCACAGGCAGAGAGACGGCTGGGTGGGTCACGACTGGTCACTCTGCTGCTAAAAAGCCTGCCTGTGGCCTGAGGGAGGAAGGGCTGAAGGAGCAGCTCCCTACTGTGGGAAAAAAAGGAAAAGAAGACAGAGCAGAAAGCCCTGCTGTCGTTGGCTTTGTGTGTTAACTAATCAGTGGCAGCACAGTGAGAACTTGTCACAGTGTCACTACGGGGGTCTAACTGCCATTTGACTGACAAGGCTCACAAGGAGAGCTTCAGCCTGGTTATCACTGGGTGGGCTTTAGGAAGCAGGGGAAGAGATAAGTCAGGGGCGCCGTTCGACCGCAGCCCAGGCAGACACCAACTGCATGATCACTTAAGGCGGTTAAAAGAGTCCCCAGACCAGCAGGTGTGCAACTGATGAGGCTGGAATAAGAGAATGACAAATAAAGCCTGTATTAGTTATTTTAGACCCTAAATTCTGCAGCCAAAGGCCACTTAAGGCCTCATTAACCTCTAAAATTAGTCATTCAAATCTGGAAATGAGTAAGATGCACTAAGAGTTGTTTGCACGTCAATCTGTAGTCACAGCGTGGCTTCACCGTGTGTCATCTCCGACCAGTGACTTCATCTGTGTTTTTCTCAAGGATATCCCTCTCCTTTCGAGGCACAATGAAGCAGCTTCCTGTTTAGAGAGTCCAGTCCTTTGCTCACCCACCCTCACATTGCACAAAGTCCACTCCTCCTGGGGTTTTGGGAATGATACGCTTTCATTATTGTAAAGAAAACAATCAATTAGTGAATTCATAAAGCTGAAAAAAGAGTGAAGTGAAGTCTATTTATTTCAAAACCTTCCCAATGAAAGCTGCCCTCTGTTTGGAGACGCAGCTCAGAATGAAGATGAAGAGCCACGGGACTCATGCTGCTGGTTGCTCAGTCTACAGAACATCAAAATGACATTTAGCTTCCAATTATTTGAAGAAGACGCTTGATTTCAAGTTCCTTGTTTTATTTTTGATTTAAAGGAAATAGCTGTAAACCTTGCATGTTTGGTGGTTTTTGTGCTTAAGAAGAAAAAATTAAGCATAAGTAAGCTGGTTTCTGTCATCTGTAGCTGGCAGTCACTTCAGGAAATGCTTGTTAAAATACATTTCATGCAGAGAAGAAAGTTTTTCCCTTTTCTGCAGTTTCAAATCAGTTGAGTGAATGATAGAGGGCTGGATGAAAGGTGTGAGATGTGTGAATTTTAACGGAAGATATTACAAGTTATGGGTTTTTCTCTGTGTTTTGGAAGTGAGTAATGTATGGCAGACACTTAAATGTCTCTATGTACAAACAGTCGGGCTTGTTCAATGACAGAGAAGGACAAAAACTTTGTGTGTGTGTTGAAAACCCATATCAGAGACGAATTATTACTCAAAGCAGAAACATGTTTCTGTCTAAACACATGGTTGAAAGGGATTTTTGTAATGCTTTATAGATGACATGTTGGCCAAAAAAAGAAAAGCTGAGTTTTGATGTGTGAGCTAAAAGATAATTACAGCCGAGGCCTATCTGACCGAGTTATTTTCTGAAATCTGGGGTTTCTGGACTGTTAAACAGATCCAGCTGCACAGAATGACTGTTTTTTCCACTGACAAATTAACTTTGGAGTTTTGAGTTCCCTTTCGGAGTCTCTATTTTTTTATGAACTGTGGGGAACTGAGAGAGGAGAGGGCGAGTGAAGGAGAAAATCAGACAAAACCAGAGGAGCAGGACGGAGCCACACTTCCATACACACTTGAAATTAAAAAAAAAATCCACTTGGCAGCTCTGTTACAGCAGCGCGTAGCTGCACCCTGGGGACAAACTGATAAGGTGGGAAAAAAATCCCACTCTCTTCCTCTTCTTGTGTTGCCGTGAAAACAGAAACAATCTGTCTTAGAGGTGCAATTTATCATAACGGCAAAAACAAACAAACACACATATATATATATACATATAAAATGAAGGGGTCAGGCAAAAGAGGGAGAAAAAATCTCGTTGAAACAAAGAGTCGTAGACCAACCCACTGCAGCAAGTTCAGTCCTGCCCTCCTCTATTCCCACAGCACAGTCGCGTGTGGCTGTAGTGCGCTGTGATCGCAGAGCCTGCGTCCTCTCCTCCTGCCGAGGGCTCATTTCAAACTCTTACTGGATATTTCAACGTTTTTAAGGTGCGTTAAAGTTTTTATTCTCCAACTTTTTTTTTTAGTTTGTTTCTTTTTATTCTGCGTAAAATGTATGACTCGCTTTAAAACTCATCAGTGTAGTTCATTTTGACTTCATATCGTGTGTTGGCCAGCTCTTATTTTACGTATGGCAATTAAGGCTAGACTTAGTTGTTAAATAAATAAATGGCAAAGTAAATGAAATAAAATACAAAAAGCACAGGGTTAATTATGTTATCTATAGGACTTGTAGGTTTGGAAAGGTTAATGCATATTTACGCATGAATGGCAAATGGCTCTCTATGAGCTGGGAGCCACTTTGAAGTTTTTATGTGTAGTAGCGGTGAAAGAAAACATTAATTTAAGAAATTAAAAAGCAGAAAATTATAGCTTCTACTGCAACGAATTAAGGAAAATGATCAATTACAGCTTCCTCGTTATTTCCATTCAAGCTTAAACCATTTCCCCCGATGAATTCATTACAACTATTTTGAAGTTGTTACAGTAAATGGTCATTTCCCGCTGGAGACTTCCTGTCCTCATTAGTCATTAATGTGATTCCAATCGAGTGTAGTCTTTTTATTATTGTTGTTGCATTTTCGAATATTGGAGTTTAAGTGATCCCCTGTTTCCTTTCCTCCGCTGTTTCACGTCTCACGTTTACTTTTTCCTCTTGTTTTATGCAGGTTCGCTATCATCGCCTCCTAGTGCGCGCCCCAAGCATTGAATATTTTGATTTTTGGAGGAAACTTTGTCATACCACAGGAAATCCTAAGTGATAGCATCAAAGGAAGGCTTTCCACCCTGCATATTTAAGTTCCGAAAGAAGAAACAATGCTCAGGTGGAGGACTGTATGACACCTCATCTGTGGATCTAACCTAAAATCAGAAAAGGCAAAGAAAAAAAATCTCTGGGAAACGCAACGACGTGCTGCCTGTGTTGCTGCAGCCCCATCTTTTACCCCGAGGCTTACCTCTGCAACTATGTCTGTGATGTTTAGTGAGTACCAGAACAAGACTATCATCACAGAGCACTACAGGTACGTGGGCAAGCTCGACAATGAGAAGTACCAGCAAGATGGACTCAAACCCGAGGCCATTGCGTTCCTGCTGGTCTGTCTGCTCATTGTTGCAGAAAACGCTGTGGTGCTTCTGGCCATATGGAAGAACAAGAAGTTCCACGTTCCTATGTACTACCTACTGGGCAATCTGACTCTCTCTGACCTGCTCGCAGGCTTCACCTACATGGTGAACATCATTACGTCTGGTGTCCACACATTAAACATGACACCTGTGATGTATTTCCTGCGTGAAGGTGGTGTGTTCATCATGCTGGCCGCCTCCGTCATCAGCCTGCTGGCCATTGCCATCGAGCGCCATGTCACCATGGTGAGGATGAAGCCGTACCAGGGCAATAAACAGGGGCGCATGTTCGCTCTGATTGGAGCGAGCTGGGTGCTGTCTGTATTCCTGGGTGTCCTGCCAGTCCTCGGCTGGCACTGCATGGGTAAACTGGACCAGTGCTCCACAGTCCTGCCACTCTACGCCAAGAGTTACATCCTCTTCTGCATCACCATCTTCAGCGCCATCCTCATGTCCATCGTGGTCCTGTACGTCCGCATCTTCCGCATCGTCAAGGCCAACACTCAACGCCTCGCTTCGGTTCCGCACCGGAAAGGTCTTTACCGCAAGTCCCAGAAGTACATGGCCCTGCTGAAGACAGTCACCATAGTGCTGGGAGTCTTCATCGCATGCTGGTTGCCTCTCTTCATCCTCCTCCTGCTGGATTTCTCCTGCCCAACCGGAAAGTGCAAGGTGCTCCATAAGGCAGACTACTTCCTGGGCATCGCTATGATCAACTCTCTTCTTAACCCCATCATCTACACCCTGACCAGCAAGGACATGAGGAGGGCCATCATCAGGCTGCTCTGCCGACCCTGTCTCATGACAGAAGACGGGCAGGTGAAGAAAATCGGGATGCCCTTCCTGGATTGTAGCACCACTAAGACGCAGACGGATGCAGCTTCACACAGGCTGGAGGGCCTGGACACGACAGTCTCCTCCGGTAACTTTACACCCTCGACGATTAAAGCCATTTATCCTAGGATATCTAGGACATGACACTGTGCCTCGCTCTTGAATTAACACTGACAGCAAGCACTCGGACTAAGAACTTTGCCTCTAGTGTGTGATTCGATTACCCCTTATGAACTAAGACGCATTATCGACTATGCAACAGAAGTTGAAGTTTTGTGTTGTGCACTCTGACATTGTTTCAGTTCTCATCTAAAGAATGTGCAACATGTTTGTGGCGATGTCCAAACAGGGAGAAATACCTTTATAGTTAAGCATTCAGTGTAAAAATATAAACATTTATGTTCACAATTCATATAAAAGTGTGACAGTGACTAACAGAAACATCAGTGCCTTAAATAGTAGCTTTAAGTTTCATGTAGGAAAACAACAACAAAAACAGCATTAGTTTTTTTCTTCCTTTGACTTCTTAACAAGGCCAGTATTCTGATTGAGCACTTAGCAGTGTTTGCACGTACAGAGAAATCAAAGAGTGTGTGCAGATGTTTCACATAAATGCATTTTGATAGAGTGAAACCAAAGCCAAAGCACGAGATTCATCCTTATCTCTCCTCAGCCTGTGTAGCACATAATGATATGTTGTCATAAATGTGGAGCATCCACACCCAGCAAAGCTGCTGCCAAACCCATGTAATTTCTGCCATATGAGTTTCTGGTCAGTGGCAATGCTCAGTAGAGCCCCCCCCCCCCCCTTTTCCTCTGCCAACATCATACGCTCAGCGGCCTAGAGGACGTCATACGGGGGGGCTGAGCTGGGTGGTTCGCTGCTTTGGAGGTCCTTTTAACATATGTAGCGACACAAGATGAATACCTAAAAGCAATAAAAGCTGACAGCGGAGGCTTGCAGACGCCTTCTGGGTTTGACAGAGCAGTATGTGGCAGTGAGATGTTTTACTGTGGACTTTGGAGAAAGCTCGAGCTCGTTGTGTTTGATGAAATGATGTAAACTTTTTTTCCCCCCTCAGCTTTAACTGATGCAGCAGTAACAGTAGCGACCGATCACAACCCATCAGAGTGTGTGCAACCTGGTGAATTAATTCTGTAATTATTTTAATAATGTACATTAATGAGAGTAAAATATATATTTACAGTTTTTTGTATACTTTGTAAATACTTCTAACCTACTTGCGTAGTATTTTTTTGTATAATTGTCATTTAAGTTATGATGGTTTTATAAGTGCACTGAATAAAAATATGTGAACGATTTTTACATCGAGGTCTTTGCGTCTTCTAAAGTTTCACAAGTCTCACAAGAGGTCGACATCCTTCCTGTTTCTCGCTACGAAAATATCTACTTATACCTGGCACTTCCTGACATATACAATAGGAAAACAATAAAATTACCAACTCGAGATATAAGAAAAAGTCAGTAATAGACAGGTTTAAAAATGTCACCTCTCTACCACCTACTGTACATGGAGAAAAATGTGAAGTCACGCAATAAATGATGTGCTTGTAGCACTTTGTGTTTGATTCGACACATTTCTGGTACTCTGAGACGAAACAACACCGTTACTTACTAAAGCTGGTCTTAAATTATCACGCCGCTACTTAATTGATACTAAAATACCTAAACCGACCATAAGTGGAGCATTTACCAAGTTACACAGAAGCATCGCTTAAATAATTCGGCAGAACTGAAAGCTCAAATACCTACTCAAACATCATCAAAGGAAAGCTCAAGAATACTATACTGGAACGCGGGCTTAAGTGACAAAACCCCACCTCCATGGAAACCACTTGCCAAAACCACCGAATGATGTGTGCTGAGGCAGAGGTATCGATGAAGTTGCAGAAATAAAAAAACAGAACTGTGCGCTTAATGCTCTGTTTACCGTAAGGAAACCACATTCTGGTAGCTGTGAATTTATGTCTCCCTAAGTCTGTATATGTCATCCTGCCCACTCTAAACCAAACACCATCCTGCAAAGAAAGGGGTGACTTAGTTCTTGTAGAACAAGGCCTGAGGGTATATAACACAACCCACAGTGTCATGCGTGGGCAACCAGGATACTTTATATTTGAAAATCTTTCTCCTGCTGCAAATGCACAACTTGCTAGTTCAGCAAAGCCACATATAAATGATGCTGGGGGGATTTTAATGGCCTCGTAGTTCATGTTTTACTTTTGAAAAAGAGAAAGAAAGGCCCAACAACAGCCACTGCAGACTGGACATAGAGGGGAAAATTCAAATAAATAACTAAACTTGATATTTTTATTTGGATGTTTAAGGTGATCAATAAAAACTAAATAGAGCTAAAATTACAGGATGAGCGTGATTGCCAAATCAAACTAGATTCTGATAATAAAATTACACTGAAAAGTAAAGCTATTAAATTAAATACTAAGACACCCAGTTTATAATAAATTAATTAGACTACCTTGATATGGTGACGTTAATTAAGGGGAAAAATGAAAACCTTTATTTACTGATTTAACCTCTAAATCTTTTTTTAAATCTGTCAACAGCCTTTTCCTTTAATCTTTAAACTATACAACTCAGTAAAGCAAAATGCCATCTCTAAAGACATTTAGAAAAGCTGTAGATGACACTCTACAGCGACATCTAGTGACCGTCAAACCACTCAGTCTCATCCCATCCTCATTACTGAAACACATTAGACTGAGGGCACCCCGACCAACATTTTAGGCACTAAACAAAAAAGGCACAAATCCAAGGGTGTGACAATTTTAATTTTTAAAAACACGAGAACAGAACACGCACTTCCACAGACAAACAAAAATAACACACTCAACACCTCTGACTACTTCACATCCGTCCTTCGGCTACCACTCGGTGCTGACGAAGCCCCAAAGCTGGTCGCTTACATCAATGCGAGAGCGCGAGGTGGTGTCGATGTTGATGGGGGTTGCCAGGTCTGCACCATAGTGCACTGCAATGTAAGGAAAGAAGCTGATGGTCTGAAGCCACATCAACACCAAACTTCAAGTAGAGAGAAGATGGTACACTAAAAATGAGAAAACATGACTGTACCTCCTTTTAAAATGTTCGCCGGGGTGTCATATTCCCACTTGATCTTGGTTATTAGGTAATAGACCTGAGCCACGTATCTGTTTAAAAAAAAAGAGAGAAAAGAAACAAGAATAAACAGAATTCACAAACAGTGCTTCAGATCATCTCTGATTACATGCCTGCACAGTGCAGCATTTAAAGCTCTTTACAGATATGATAGACATGTAGACAGACATGTTGCCTTTTCTATTTTAACAGGAAGTACCATAAAAGGGTTAGAATATAAAAACAAAAGGAAGTACCGATACCATAAAAAAAACAAAAAACAATTGATTAAAAAAAACCAAAAAAAACCATCAAGATCTGGTCATAGTGGTAATTATTCAAACTCACAACATTGTTTAAAAAGCATATAAAAAGTGAAATACTCGAGGTGGGAATAATCAGATACAATAATATTGAGATTTTTAACATTCTGGATCTGCTGATTATTGCAGTACCTTACATTGTGATTTAGCACCTTTTTCAACTGCAAATGATGTGCTCAAAGTTCAACTTTGTCAGTTTTATCCAATGCGATAAAACTGAAGTTCTCTCACTTCAGTTATTTTTTGCTGAAAGATGATATTATCAAACATACCAACACTGACACTCAAACCTGCCATTAGACAGCATCAGTCTGCAATCAGTCTGATACTGAATGGGGTCAAGCTGGCAATTACATGCAATCTATTTCTGATAATACACCAATTAATTGTAATACAACTTCAAAAATCACTGTTGCTGTCTACATAGACAAATTCACATTTAACAAAAATTGATATTTAATTATTGCAGTGAGCAATCTGTATTTAGAAATCAGATAGTTATCTGCAAACCTTCAACAATCTCTCTGAGTGACTGCGGTCAGTCCAAGTCAGAGTGCAACTGTTTGGAGAAAGGTTGCCCCCTATCAGGTGAACCGTGCAATCGCAACTCAGTCACCACAAGTTGCAGAATGCGAAAAAAAATCAATAGGAAGTCACCGACATAGACGTAAGAACACTGCTGTTGTGTGACTCAGCCATTAGATTGCTCTGAAATAGGAGGTAGCTTTGCCAAGCTAAGTGTAACCAGTGTTGATTTAATGCAAGTTTGCTCAGCCAACATTATACCAGGTGGTGCATGAGATGAGCCCTCTTATTTGTCATACTCCCTGACTATTTTAATTTATTATTTATTAAAATGTTCTTTGTAAAGCCTTAATTCAATAGCTGATATAAGCATATTCAAACTTTGATCATTCATATCCAGTATGCATAATAAGAAATGCTGTTTACTCCAGAGCTGTCAAAAGCCCGGGCAACATTAAAAGGCAACCGTTTGGAGAAGCATAGCAGTTACAAAAACAGCCAACTGGAAGTGCAGGTTTGCAGCAAATTCAGAGGAAAGATTTCCACAAACACCCACAGGCAACAAACTCACTTCCTCTTCCATTTAACTTTATCAAAACTTTGATTATTGTCATAACTGATTATTTGTTAATCCTGACTGTCAAGATGTGTCTTCATTGCATTAAATATTTGACAGTAAAGTGATTTTTTTTAAATCACCTTTAATGGTTGAATATTGTAATGCTAAATAAAAAGGTAAACAGAAATTATTTTTGCAGAGGTCTGTGCACATCTCTGGCAACTACAGGCATGCCTGCTGCTTTTTTTCCTCTCTGTGATATTTATAGGGCAATGCTGATGCTAGAATGCAACAACAAAACAAAAAAAACCCCTGATGTTCACACTTTGCTCTATGTGCAGCCTGTTAGGCATGCACAGCACAGTGAGATTGTGACATAAAGCTGGTGTGTCAGGCAAGATGAATTTTATGATCATGTTTTTGCTGTTTGGGGTGATCTCTGCTCGTGAAAAACAATGATTTACTTAGCTACCTCAGCAACTAAGGTCAAAGAAACACATGCTCACAGTTCTAATCTCATGCTTGCTTATGCATTAATGTGACTTTTTTTGGAATGACTGCATAACTGAACCACCACTACCATCCATCTGTGCAAGTCAAACACACATTAAAAAGTGAACTTTCCAGACCATGAGAACCATTTCTGAGAATTCAATAACTTAAACATGACTTAAGAACCATCTCACATCCATCCTGATAAAAAAGTTGAAAGAATTTAAAGAAAAATCCCAGAATTAAAAAATATCCAGATTGTCTTCACTGTTCACACTGAATGTTGTTGTAACATGTAAAGTTGAGAGCATCTGCACTTTTACTGTTGATGCACAACTGCACACACATATATTCTTAGACTTGTCTAAATCTTATTTGAGATGAAACCCTTCTTTAACTAACTGTACCACACTCACACTGCTGAAGGGATGACCTCGGTGGTGTCTTCTTCGACTTCACTCTGAAGAATCTCGAGCTCATTTTCAGCGTTTCTCAGACTTTCCAACTCTTTTTGAAGAAACCTGGAGGAGGGTTCAGGATAAAATGGACTTGTTTTATAGCCGTTTTTCTTCATGACAAACACACCTATAAAAAAGGATACTGTAATTCTGAGTCAGTGATCTGGCTCTTCGCTGTGCACTGCCTCAGCTGCTCCTCCAAGCTCTCCAGCTCCTTCTCCCTTCGCATCTTCTCCTGTTCCATGTCCAACAGCCTCTGACCTGCATTCTCTTCAATCTGAGCCAAATCTGAGGATGGAGGACAGCGACACACAGAGGGAATACAATGAAGTTTTTCTGACACAGACAGTTTACACGAGTGCCACAAAATTTCACAGCCTTCCCTTTGGATTCATGTGCCCATGAAAATGCACACGATGGTGTAAAAGGAACAAACGGGCTGTTTGCTTACCTTTTAAAATCTGTGTGACAATCTTCGCTGTTTCTGTGTGTTGATCAAAAAGAGCCTGATGCTCATCTTTCAGTCCTTTCAGTTTGTCAGGCTGACTGCTGTTGATGAATCCCACCAAAGCCTCCCCAGTCTCCTCCAAGTCTTGAAATTTATGACCTTGAGCCATAGTGGGCAGCTAGAAAGCAAAGAAGATACTACATTAAAGTGAAAACATGTCGGCTAATGCTGTGAAAGAGTTTATGAAGACTCATTAAGCTTCAGGGGTAAACATGCAACTGTGAGAAACACCCAGATGAGTTAGTCTGACTGTGTAATAACACAAAGTAAAGTTTGAGTATCTTGATAATTCCGTTTAACAAGGGGAGGAGATTATTTTCGCTCTTGGACATACGTTCCTGTTACAAACTGTACGTTAAAAAGTTTAGAAAACATTAGTTTCCATTTTAAGCGCTATAGGTGAAATTTTAAGGCCCATAAAGACTTGTTTACGTTTACGAATCAAAGCTTCCTTTGAACGGTAGTTGCGTATCAAGCTAGCATGCTCTAAAAATGCTAACAAACACAGTACGAGTACCCAACAATATCCTCCAGGGTATGTCAATCAAGTAACAACAGGGCTATGGAAGGAAGAAGCATGTTTTGAGGTCAAATTAGAACAGCAAACATACCGACTAGCACTCCTCCAGGATTCAAATTCATCCGCTGAGCGCGCCGCTTCTTTTCCTTCTTCGTTGGTAGTAGCCTGACTTTCAGACCGGCCTTAAGCTCATACCGCCCCCTAATGTACACCAGTCAAATGACAAAACATGTGAGGACTACTTGACTTTACAGAAATTCCTGTTGTAATTTTACTTTAAATTTCCCACTTTAAGTGATTTTAACACGCTGGTTAATCATTTAACATTGCAGATGTCGACCTCTTAAAACAGCTTTGCATGAGGAATTGAATAAGGTACAAGTTTTGTGTATTGATACACTTTCAACCCTGTTCCCCCTTGTTATTTTTCCAACTATAGTTGGAAATGTTTTTTTCCCCCCAACCACTCGCTTTTGAAACTGGCCAAAACAAAAGATACAACCCACTCAATACAGCAAATTGATTTTGCAGTTATAAGACAGGCCGACCAGCAGGCTGTTTTGAGCACAGAGCATTTGATGCACTTCTAAGAGCCCCCGTGGATGACATTTAAAACAAACCACAATGCCATTGGGGTTTCAGAAATTAGCAAGTCATGCAGGTTCTCAGGGGTCCAGTACATCAATGAGCTGCTGCCAGATCTGAGTCATAAATGCCTGACATACAAAAACCACCCACACCTAAACATAAGCGGGCACAAATGACTCCAACCAATGCAAGATTACACAACAGAACTGGAGCTTCAGGTTTTCATAGCTACCATTTAATACACATTTTATTTACATTATACAGTCAAAAGGGTCAATGTGAAGAAGTGAAACATTTGGAAAATTTGCCATTTTTCTCCGTGCTGTATTTCACACCATGATTATGAAGGATTGTATCTGAAACAGTGGCAGAGCTGTCACTCTTTTTTCTGCTTCTCCTCCTTCTCCTGAGCTTTTCGTTTTTGTCTGCCGAGTTGTCTGAAGTACAGTCTCTTGGGGTTCAGGCCATAGGCCTTCAGTCTCTGCCTACTGAACTCCCGGCCGCCTATCTTCACCCCGATTCTTCCTGAGAGGATACGACCACCTGAATGCTTGTGCTTCTTCTTAGACCATTTTGGTCTCGCAGTCCCACTTTTCACTTCTTCTGGTTTAGCTGCTGACACCGCCTCCTCTGTAATCTGGGGTTCTCCTTTATGTTTCTTCTTCTTGGGAATCAGAATCTCCTCCTCATCCTCAATGGCATCCCCGGCCTCCTGAAGAGCCTGAACAAGAGTCTGTTCTGTAGAGTCCACAGGGGGTACTGCACTACCATCCTCTGCTTCTGTGTTTTGCTTCTCAGCGTTCTTCAGACGATCTCTTCGCTTCTTGCCCACCTTTGTCTTGGCCTCAATCACATCTTCATCGCCTCTGTAGGGTAAATTAACATAGTCACATATTGATAAAATGATTGGAACACATTCATTAATACAGTAGATCAATATGTTACTCACTCCAGATACACAGAGTTAAGGATTTCTCTCTTCTTCCTGTCATTCTGAGCCTTGATTTTATAGTTCTTCAGATCGCTCAGCTCTTCCTTTTCAGACCTGTCAAAACAAAGAAGAAAAGTTGAACAAAAGACATCAGATAAAGGGACGAAACGCTTAAAAGAAGACAGAACCAGCGTACCTGAACATGCACGTCTTCCTCAGAGAGCACCAGCGGTTCAGCTCCTTGTCATTAGCCTTTATAATCTGCGGAGAGGAAGCAGCCTCATTAGTTCAAATCAATTTTTGGATAATTTTGCATTTGCTGCCACTTCATCAAATCCCTGTGTGGTCTGCTCAGAGAGAAGATTAAGCTGAGATCATTCCCTGGTCAGAGCTCTCCCCAGAAGGAAGCAATACCAGATCAATCTAGCCAAGGCTCATCACCGCAGAACAATTCACCTACAGCCTAAACACCGTCTCCCGCACATGCTCTGCAGCTTTGAACTCTTCTATATGCTGGTGCATGTGGGAACAGAACAGAGTTGGGTGTCATGTGCCCGGACTCATGCATGGCCAGATCAAATAATGAGAGCAAATGAGATTATCACTACATGGCTACTGCAACACATCCATGACATCATTAAGAGCCAATATGGAGGCTACAAGAAGACTGAAACACTGAGGACACAGCTAAGTGAGCTGACTTCAGCTTAATGTGGTAATCATCATTAACCTGCCACTGCGCAAAAATGAAAAGCCTGCAAGTGCAACCTCTCTCACCTCATCTGTGGTCAGGCCAAAGTCATTGGGCACCACCTGCCTGTAGCGAAACCTGCACGGGAGGTCATCGATGATGTCCTCGTAGTCCAGCTTGTAGTACTCGTCCAAGTACTGCTCGAAGCTCTTCTCCTCTGAAACGACAGCGCTCCATTAGACAACATCCACGCTGTGTTAGAGAGCACGTGCGAGCTTTAACGGCACTTACGAGGATCAAACACAGGTTTGTTCTTGGTGATGACCTCTGCAAAGTGAGACTTCTTTTTTTTCTTGCCCATTTGAGGCAGATCCTCCTTCTTCATCATCTTCCTCTCCTTTTTCTTCTTCTTCTTGGAAACTGTTTGCCGACTGGGGTCATAGTCTGCATCCATCTGCAGAAACAGGTTTAAACAAAGATCTTTTAGTGAGAGAGACTGTTGATCAGGACAATCAGCATCAGACAACTGATCAGTAAGGAGCATAAGCTCACATTAAAGTCTTGATCCTCGCAGTAGGGTTCAGCAGCACTGTACTCCTCTCCATCATACTCCTCGCCATAGTCCTCCTCGCGTTCCTCTCCGGTCCAAGTGTCCCAGTTCCAGTGCTCTGTCACACACAGGAGGTTGTGTTCAGACATTTATGCAAAAAATAAACTGAGCGCCACAATCACATCAACTTTCTACTCATGACTCCGTGCAACCCACAAATGTGTATTTAGCACATGTTAGCTTCAATCTGATTAAAACTGGCTTCTCAGTTAGCTCACCCTCCAGCTCATCATCGTCCTCAAACTGAGGCTTCTCATCCTCCTCCTCTCCATAGTATTCATCGCCAAAGAATTTCTGCAAACACAAACTGCCGGTGAAGTTAAACGAGACTTTCAGTTCCTCCTTCGACCTCCTGGTTTAAATGCTGGAGCAGAGAAATCTGCCAAACGCAACACAGCTGTGTGAACCGCCGGAGGCCGGCCATCGTTAAGGTCAACGCCGACAGCTGTTGCTTGGCTGCTCCTGCTCTGGATGTGAAGCTTTATCCATATTACAATCATAGCAGGTAGCTTGTTTACGCCACTCTTCCCCCCCTTTCTCTCTCTACGACTGGAAAAAAAAAAAATACATTTTCCATAAATGAGTCCAAATTTTGGGTTATAATCCTTCTGTTTAATCTCTCAAGTCTCAGATCAACCCTAACAAGATTTCAGAAATTTCTCCCCCAAAAAAGATTTTTTTCAAATGTTATATGACATCAAGTTGTTTCATTGTTATCTTTTTTTACTTATCACTGGAATATAAAACCAGAAGTCCTCTAAATGTGGGTAGCAGTAAATTTTCATACTTTCCTTTGTGATCCACAATCATATGCCACTGATTGTTTGGCTCCTCCCAACAGAGTATATGTGGGTTTTATCTCCTCAGTGTGTGTTTGTGTAGCAGGATTTATGGTGCCGCAAATGTGTTTTCCTTACATCAAGTCCTGGTAAGTTTTACAGCAGATTCTAATAATTTCTTCTCAAGTCACCGCATGCCTTGGCACGTCCGTACCTCTCTGAAGGTTTAACCCTGCACACTCGCACTAGATCAGTGTGTTGTACTGAGCAAATGCTCCCAGCTGTCCCTACATCCCGATTAAAACACAGGTGAATTTGCCCTCTCCAACACCAAACATTAAAAACTGACATAAAAGAATTTTTTTACAATTCTTTTGCTTTATAAAAAAATAAGCTAAATTCTGGCATGTTTATTTTACATGTTTTTTTTTTTTTTGTTGATTAACGTGTTCTATCCTAATGCTTTATCATTGCAGTGTGAAGCACCTTTTTTTTAGCTTTAGCAGCTAATACTATTCACTCTACGATTACATCGTGGTAAAACGTTATGCATATAAAAAGCAGCATCCTCACCAAATAAATACGAACAATTGTTGTTGTTCACTGGTGTAAAGCCTGAAGTTTGTTTGGCTGATTAGCTTATGTACTTGTACAGGATAAAGGTTAAATCTAACCTTTTTTTTTTTAGCTAGTTGTCATGATAAAAGCTAAAAAGCCTGGGATTACAGAGAACCACACCTTGGACTATCTGCATGTGCCACAGTAAACTCCACAGAGACTCTCAGTTTTCATACATACAACATGGCAGCAGATGGCCCCGCCCCTCCCTGAGCCTGGTTCTGCCAGATATTTCTTCCTGTTAAAAGGGAGTTTTTCTTCCCCACTGTCAACAAGTGCTTCCTCATATGAGATCATCTGATTGTCGGGGTTTTGTCTGTATTACTGCATTGCTAGCTTTACCTAACAATATAAAGAACCTCCAGACAGCTATTGTTGTGATATTTGGGGATATATAAATAAAGTGTGTGTGTGTGTGTGTGTGTGTGTGTGTGTGTGTGTGTGTGTGTGTGTGTGTACACTGACCTGCATGAGCTGGTCGTGCTGTTTTGGATCGAAGTCTCCGTCGAGGTCGGCTTGATCGAAAGCGAGCTGCTCGTTCCCCGTCAGCTCCTGGAGCTTCTTCAGCTTCTCCATAATCTCTTTCCTCTTCAGGTTCTTCAACTGCTTCAGCTGCTCCTGCTTCTGTTCTTTCTCCTGAAGTAAATTTTAGGAAAGGGGTCAAATATTGACAAACGAATAAAGGATCAACTTGGATTCCTGTGGGTTTTTTTCCCCTTCCTTCTCCTACATGATCCACACCTTTTGCTTCCTTTCTTTAATTTCCTCCCTTTTGCGTTTCCTGCGGTCGTCCTTGGTGCGCACAGAGGTGGCGATGTTTCGGGGGTAGGTCTTGACCTCTTGAGAATCGGGCTCTTCAAAGCGGAAGTTGTAGCTCCTCTCAAAGTTCTCCTGGCGCTCTAAGAAAGTCTCCCCCTCCTCCTCCGAATCCTCCACGTCATCCTGGACCACCTCATCGTAGGTTGGGATCCTGCATGTGGCCCAATAAGTCATTGTTAAAGCTGGCAGTGTTTCTTCACTTCACGAGTAAGACATAAACCAACTGGTCCTCCACATACCGTTCATCATCATCATCATCGTCATCTAGGTAGCCCTTGTTTAGCACGTAATCCCTCAGGAAACGCTCCTTTTCATCCAGCTCTGGGTCATTCCAGTAGTCTTTTAAATATTTCTATATCAACACAAACCATTTATAACCAGTCAGTTAAACACAAACATCTTTCTCAACCAAAATGTAACTTCCTGAAGTCTCTCCAGCCTTTTTTACACACACTCACCATGTCCTTCACCTCCTCTGCACCCTCGAGTTCTCCCTGGCCTTTCAGCCACTCCACATAATCTGCCTCTTCTTTATCCTACGAGCATCCACAGATAAGTTTAACCTGACCTGAAAATCATCTGTAAATGACGCCAATTTAAAGATGAAGAGCACCAGGTATCAGCTTCTGACCTTCTCCTCCTGTGTTTTGATCCTCTTGGTCAGCAGCTGGGATGCTCTGTCTGCTTCACCAGCTTCATCATCGTCATCGCTGTCCTGGATGAACTTCCGGAAGCTGCAGAGAGAGATTTCGACTTCAGTAAGAAGCCTTTGAGTGCGAGAGCAGGACAGCACGAGGTGTCTCTTATCTTACCTTTCCTTCAGCTCCTTCTGCTCCTGCATGTAGCTGGGAGAGGCGGCTCTCTTTGAAGGAAAACAGAGGTGATGAATGAAAGCATCAGTTTGTTCATTCCTAAGGAGACATATTAGTGAAGAACTTTGCCTACCTCTTTTCTCTTGACAGCCTCCTCATCATCGCTGTCGTCGTCATCATCTTCATATTTGCTGCAAAACAAGAACAAGACGTGTTACAGGCAGAGAATTAAACAGAAAACACATGAAGGAGGAAAACACCAAATGCTTCCTGACCCACTAAGCAGCAAATCAGGGACTAGCTTTCTTTGGCATCTTACAAGATCTGTGTAATTAATTATAAATACACTTGCTGGCCAATACATTAGGCACACCTGTTCAACAACTAATCGCGCAATCACATGGCAGGAAGTCAGTGCACTTAGACATATGGACCATAGTCAAGACAACCTGCTGAAGCTCAAACGAAGCATCAGAATCAGGGAAGATTGTAATTCAAGTGACTCTGAAGATGTGAAAGTTTCTTCAACATGACAATGAATTCGCCGCACTCAGATGGCTTCCATTCATAGGATCTCAATCCAATGGAGCATGTTTGGGATGTGGTGTTTCACTTCATGGATGTGGGGCTAACCAATCTGAACCAAATGTTTAATGCTGTCATGTCAGTATGAACCAAAACCTCTGATGATTGTTGTTGAATTGATGCTACAAAGAATTAAGGCAGTCCAGAAGGCAAACAAGGGTGAAAGCAGGTAATAGCATGGTGTAACTAATTAAGTGAGTGTATGATTGTATATGAGTGTATATTGCATCCCTACCATGTCATTTTGTGACACTTCCCAACCTTTTCAGCATTAAGTAAAATATTTTTCATATCAGACACCATATCCATCAATACCCATATTGATGTGTCAATATCAGACAGTAATAGCGGCTTACCAGCACATTAGTCAGGCTCTAATTTGGTACTACCTGTATATCCCTGATTGATGTAGTCTCACGCTATTTGATGCAGTTAAACAGACTTTCACTCACCCTTCCCTTTCCAGGATGATTTTTCTTTCATAGTCTTTAAGATACATGGGCTTTACTGCTTTCTCCTTCGAGGTGGAAGGTTTTGCATCACTGCTGGATGCGCCTGAAAGCAACAGGTAAGTCACTTCACTGCATGAAGATTATTACTAACCATCACAACAACGCTAATGTCAATACCCAACAATCACCTTCTGAGTAGAACTTAGCATCTCTCTCATAGATCTTTGGGTCCTTCTTCTTCAGCAGCGACAGAGTCCTATAAAAATCCCTCTCAACACCAGGGTCCAGCTCCTGAAGGTGAGAAAATCACATACACACAGTTATGTATACAAGCACCTCATTGATAAGGAGTGGAAGCAAAAGAAAAGTTAGAGATGCTAACTGACCACTTCACTGTCATCGGAGCTGGACTCTGAAGACCCCGAGTCACTCTCATCTGCTCGGTCTCCGTAGCGATCCTTCACTGCACAAACACAGCGTGAACGCAGAGATTATAATAGCGACTTTCACATTTCCCTGGAGAAAACAACTACTTTTAAAGCTAGCAATACTTCCCCACGTTGGGATGCTAACACGCTGCTTAGCTAGTGACACACTTACGTCTCTGCAGCTCTTCTTTCTGTCGATACTTCTCATATTTCTGCGCGAACTGAGAATTAATCTTCAGCTCCGACTTGCCCGACATGTTTTCACAGAAAAAAGTCCCCTGTAGTTTAAATCTCACAAGTAAACACAGCCAAGAGAAGTAATCCAGGTCGCTCACAGAAGCATGGTAACGCTGGAACACGTGGTTTCCGGTGTACGATTCGTGCGTTACGTCGATTGGCCGGCAGGGAGCGCGCGACTACCAGTTTGATGAGTTGAAGCCCAAAATCCTCGCGCTTCCTGTAACTGTAACGCCAAGTATCATGAGTTTGTGACTTTTTTTCTGTCCTGAAAAATCTGAATAAATTGCGCAATAAATTTAAATGACCATTTTCACTGCCAGTGCTTCTTTTTTTGTTATTTTAAATTGTAACAAAGTTTCGTATATGAAGCAACAAATTGCACTCATTTACAAATGTTTATCCCCTTAAAAGATCTTTGCACGAACTAGTTGAATTAATTTAATTTTATCCATATTTGTACATTATGTCAGCCAGGGGCGATTCTAGGATCAGAGTTTTGGGGGTGCTGGGCACCCAGAGAGCTGCCCAGCCAGGCAAGATAAACTTTACTCGTCACGATGAGACTTCTTCCCTGTCTCTGTCAGTCCCTGCATCCTCCCTGTCCTCATCGTCTGTTGTCTTCTTCTCCGTTATCATCCATCATAATTTTACCATCTCTGTGCAAGTCTGCAAATTTCTTGATTAAATCATAAGATTCTTAAATTCATCAAGTCTCTCTGTGCCTGGGTCCTCGTCACAAAACATGACATCACTGTTTTGTACATTTTAACACAATTTAATCCCCACATTTGTGAAAGAAAAGCAAAACACTTTTTTTAAGTCTGTAACAAAACCATCAAATCTGATAAAGGTTATTTAAATCAGGACAGTGGCAACAACAGTAGGCTAAAACAATTTTAAGTTTTAGATTTTAAATAGGCTGCATAATTTTCAATGGGAGCAACAGGACGGTCAGCTAGAAAGAAACATGGTGTGACTCCTACCTAACTACATAAAGAGTAACTGAGGATTAAATGCAGCTAATATGTCCTGTTTTAAGTCAGGCACTTACACCTCCGCTCCGCTGCATCTCAGCCAGCCACCATCGTTCTGGCAGCAAGGGTGCTATAGAGCAGGGGAGAGGTGAGCTGGAACAAACATTTTGGGAGGGGGGGGGGGGGGGGGGGGTATCTATACTATTTTTGTTAAAATGTTACATGTCAACCAAGTATTGTATGCTTTTTATATTTTTAGTAGTGTGTCACACAAACAGCAAATATTGTCAAAAAAAGTAAGAAATCTTTGGGGGTGCTTTGAAGCACCCCCAAAAATGGGCTAAAATCGCCCCTGATGTCAGCTCTTCTGTAAGTACATATTTTGTGTACCTATTTGGACTGCGTGGCCTACATTTTTACATCCTATTGATTATACTGTATTTTTGAATAGTTTCCCGTTTAAAGGAATTTACATCTATGCTGCTTTATTCACCAGATTATGTTTGTTCTAACAGAAGTAACATTGCAGACATGTCCATAAGCTACACTAGTGTTCAAATGCTTTGCTAAAACATTGAAAAGTAACAGAAAATTGCAAAGAGCCATGATTTGGAAAGGAACTTTACACAGTTACAGATAAAAAGTCTTTAAAAATAATATGCATGAAATCTACTGGGCTCAAAAATCGTCCCAAACTCAGACAAATGTTCAAAAAGTTTGAGGGTAAAGCAACTGTTTATGACTCAACAACAGAAAATGCATAAATGGATACCATCAAAACATAAATAATACTTCTGTGGAGCAAAGTTAGTTTAAACAAAAAACGGTGAGAGAAGTTACTGAACAGGATGGAGGAGGGCAAGACTGTGTGAAATATGAGGCTGTTCTGATATGTTGTTGTTTCTTCTTTTGGATTTGATATTTTCCTTTCCAAAATAATTAAGTTACTGAATAAGAGAAAACCTTTTGATGAAGCCTAAAGATAAAAAAAAAAAAAAAAGTAGAGTGTTTGTTGCTTTCTGTTTATCTTTCTACAAAGCAGTCAGTGTAATTCATTAAACCTAATGTTTAACCTCAGGTTTACAATGGCCCTACGACACGGTTAGATATTAAGTCCACTAACATTTACTATATTAATGATTTCTCACAGGTGACTCATAGGATAGAGTTGCAAATCTTACCCAATGTCATTGTAACGTACATATACACTCATAAGAGGCTGAACTGACAGGTAAAGCTTCTAAATATGAAGCTAACAGCAATATCTTACATTAAATATTTTAGCTAGACAAAAAAGGGTAATTTATATAGTTAATGAAGTTTTATATCTCCCCAATTCTTAGTATACAAATACTAACAGAAAATAGTCATTATAACTAAAGCTTAGACAAATGATTGGTTGTAAAGTGCAGACATTATCTTGTATGATTTACTTCAAATACACATTTGAGCTAGCTGTGTTTTATGACTCTTTTCTGTTTCTTGCTTGTTTCTATTCCTATTCCACAATGTTTTAGAGGCAAATATTGTACTTCATTACACTCATCTGAAAGCTTTAGCTATCAGTTACTTTTACAAATGAAGGAATTTGAACACAAAACATTATGAAAGAATAAATGAGGTTTTGTTATAACAAATTTTGTTATAAGTATAGCTCAAACAAATAGTAAATAAACAAATCAGGAAAAAGACTGACTAAATAGACTTTCAGCTATTTGCATACTGTTTGAGGATATGTGATATTTTTGCTATTTTCAGAAAAAGAGCTTCACCCAAACCAACAATTAAAATAGCACTCATACAGTGATGCATGGACTGGACTGGTTCTTATACTCTACCTGAGCACTGAGTACTTTATACAACTTGCCTCATTGCTTTTTTATAAGTAATTCTAATTTATTTAAAAAGTATACAGCGGTTATAAGAGATCCTGTTTTCATGTCTGATAAAATACCCACAAATCATTCAAAAAAAGGAAATAAATTTAAGTTTTAGGCATCGACAGCACTCCTAACACAAAATGTTTTTTAAAAACTTTAAAGTCGATGCACTTCTTATTATTGTTAACAATGCTGATAAATTTGCTGTCTGGTGAACAGTGTGTGCCTTTCAAATATGGGTTGTGTGTCTCCAAAAAACACGATCTGAGCAAAGGTCAGTGTTTGGTCCAGGAACTGTCTGCCCAGCTGACGGAGTTTGTTTACTCAGTATCAGGTGAGCAGTAATGTCATATCCCAACCCACTCAGGGACAACATCCCTTAAGCATTCGGTGTTTTTATAGGAACCATCGGTCAAATTTGTCATATGAATAATATTTAACCCTAATTAATGGAGTTATGTAAAAGTAGCCATCCTGTTTATGCGACCACAGAGCCTAAATATCAAATTAAATATTAAAAAACATGAAACATAACGAGTCACACGGCAGAAAGGCGCTTGAACTTATACATGTTCATCTGTGGAAGAAACTAAAAGAATCACAGTGGTTAAATTAATGATTAATGATCAGAAGGTATTTAGATAAAACCTTTATTTAGAAAACAGAACAAACCGTATTGTTTCCCAACAGCACGGAGTCTGGGACGATGTGTGCCCGATGTCAGCTCAGGAAATTGGCCCACACTGGATGAAATAATGATGCAATATGTTCATAATAACGCACACTACGGCACTTCCTCTGAGGAACATCTGACAGTCTGCTTGTTTTCGCATCCCTGTGTGGCTCTGTGTTTACCCACGTGTCTTTAGCATCTTCTGGCTCCTGTTATCAGCTCTGCACTTCGCTGCTACTCAGCCTTGAACCTTGCACATGTCTGCTGATGGATTTGACCGCTCGTGGACAGAGCTGTACCCGGTCACTGTTGTTGTGACTTAGTCCCACAGCTGATTTAGAATACTTAGAAGCATACCTCCCTACATCTGCTCACTCTTCTACAAATACAGATAAGCTCGCTAATTAATTAAATCACTTCAATTCACTATAGTAGCCTACTAAGTTTAACGATGCGAACGTTACACAGATTAAGTATTTCTTAATCATTTAACATCATAAAGTTTCTCTTACAAAATACTTTATAGCTCTTATACCGGTGTTATTATCTACCGATTTAATTTGACACAAATAAACAAAAGATTGTGAAGTTGTTTTTTTCCTACTTGTGGGCGTGTTGGAGAATTTCGGAGAATAGTGGGGTGTCGCTTTTGGCTTTGACGCGGACTTTCTACGAAATGGGTCTTGTTTTCAACTGACCTATATAGCAGCCTCAGCACAGCCAAAAAAAAAAAAAAAAAAAAAAAAAAATACCCATGTTTTCAGCCGGATTCGCTTATAAAAACAATACGACCACGATGACAACACTGAGAATGTGAAGCACACAGTCGTGGTAAAAAAAGAAAACACATTCTCTTTTAATTCTCAGATTTTACCTATGGAGCAAAATAAAAATGTCTCCTACCATTTCTTAAGATTAGGAAAATACAACCTCAGGTGAATATCAACGCGTGCCGTCCTGCACTGTGTCAGTATTTCATTCACCCAAAATGTGTCAACAGTTATGTAGACTCCATGATTCAGTAGCTTCTAGATCGACTTTTAACAGCATTAACTTGTAGTAGTCATTTGTTGTGTCTCACATTGTTATGAAGAAATTTGCTTCTTTGCAACGTTGCTTCAGTTCATTCAGGTTTGCAGGGATTTATTTATACACAGCTCTCTTAATATCCCTCCACAGCATTCCAGCTGCGGCAGTTCAACAACATCTGTAATTTTGTTAATACAGAGATAACTGATTTCATAATAAATATAAGCATTTATTTCTGTACAGTAAATGTTTAAAGGATGAAACAATATTAACAACAAGGGTTAGGAGCAAATATGTACATTTTTATGAACATTGTATTTACAGCCTTAGTTCGCACCGTCACTCAGTGTATGGCTTTATTTCCACCCATGACTATTTTTCAGCTTGAAATCCAGATAACAGACATTAACCCACACGATATTATAGTCTTTAGCATAACCACACTTGCAGGTACAGTGCTTAACACATTTATTAGATCACCTGTGATAAAACAACCCAGCTCCCACAAATATTTTAGAAATCTGTCAATCTAAACATTAATATTGTTATTTATCAGGCAAATAACACATTGAATTTATGTTTTTATATGCAAAAAGGATTTTTCCAATTACAAATACTGATAATTTAGAGCAGCTGTAGCATTAAAACCTTCCATTCAATCGTGCTCTTTTAAAGTTGTTAAGCACTGTAACACTGCCTAACACCATCTCACATGCTGTAAATATGCATATATACAAATCCACTCAGTAGCACCAACATAAACATGTGAACAAAATCTGTAGAAAAAAAAGAAACTCAACAATACAAATATATGATAATAAACCACAAAGGAAATCTGTCTGGACACGTGGCATTCTTTTGTCAGCGATGCTGGTATAAGGCAGCCGGTCCTGAGGGAGCACTTAAATACACATGTGACTTGGTACAGAGCACTATACACTCTGCTTTTGGTCACATGTGTCTGAATCAATGCTTTTCAGCCTTTCAGGAATGTACTACACTCCATGAGGGATCTACATGCAAAAAAAAAAAATTAAAGATGCCTCTCTAGCACAGACATTGGACAGCTGAAAAGGCACACTGAGGCACAAACTCGTAGTGTCCTGAGATTCTTTTCTAGGTAAATGGAAGCGGTACCATTAGGTTGTTTTGGACTATATTTCTGCACAACACTAAGGCAGATTGTATGACGTATGATGACTTATCAGTCTGACATATTGAGGTCACTCTAGGGTCACAATGGCGCATGTAACTCCCAGTGTTGCCCCCATAATATTACATGTGTCAAGAGGTAGAGCAGGTCATCTAGAAATTGTAAAGTTGGTAGTTCCATTATTGGCTGCTCCGCCTGCATCCTAAATATCCTTGAGCAAGACCAAGTTGCTCTCTGATGCATGTATGAATGTTAGATAGCGCTTCTGCATAGAAGCAGTGCTCGTATGAATGGGTGAATGAGGCATGTTTAGCATTTACATTCGCCTGCTGCATACTCAACTCTAAAGGAAAAACTATAATCTGTTACTATCTGCAGTTTAGATTAGCTTAGCATAAGATAGCAAACCATTCCCTGGTTTTGCACAGAAGTAGCAATCACCTTGCTAATTTTACTACATAACACCTGTAAGGTGCTGACACGTCACTTTTCAGTGTTGTTTTTATACGAACTTAAGAAAAAAGCTCTAGAGATGATTTTCCTGTTTGACAAAGCTAGGCTAGCTGCTTTCGCCTGATTCCAATCATTATGATAAACAAAGTTAGCAACTCAGGAGGCGAAAGCTAAACATTTGGTTACAGAAAATAGACTATTTCCTGAAACTGTTGTTTATCGGGGCGATCGTGGCTCAAGAGTTGGGAGTTCGCCTTGTAATCGGAAGGTTGCCGGTTCGAGCCCCGGCTTGGATAGTCTCGGTCGTTGTGTCCTTGGGCAAGACACTTCACCCGTTCCCTACTGGTGGTGGTCAGAGGGCCCGGTGGCGCCAGTGTCCGGCAGCCTCGCCTCTGTCAGTGCGCCCCAGGGTGGCTGTGGCTACAATGTAGCTTGCCATCACCAGTGTGTGAATGTGTGTGTGAATGGGTATATGACTGGATATGTAAAGCGCTTTGGGGTCCTTAGGGACTAGTAAAGCGCTATATAAATACAGGCCATTTACCATTTTAAATGATAAGTAGTGCAAGATGTAATATTATCAAAAGCAGGCAAGTGGCTTGAAAGATGACACAGTTACACTGCCAGCAAAGCAGTTATAATAACAACTAAAAATGATCAACATCAAGGACTTCTCAATCTGATGATCGGGTATGTTTTGGTGAGTAATGAAGAAAAAAATGTACGCCTTGATAAGAAAAAAAAATTAACTGGTATTTTCACAGTAGAACGTCTATGTATCTTTGAGGATATAGTGGTTTAAGGTTGTCACATACAGGCTTTGATCACCATATCTTTGTGCTGCGTGAGGTAACAATGCTAAACGATGAAGAAGGTAGCTTATCATTAAGGCACCTCCTTCCACTCTGCTCATCATTTTTCAGTTCTCTGCAAAGACTGGATTGTCTGCCTCTTCATGCAAACTCACAACTTGTCTCTGTGAGGAATGCAAAGAAAAAATAAAGTTAGAAATAAAGATGCAAAATGGATACTGCAACAAAACAAGGTTTAACAGCATTTTTTTACATTTAGATTAATATTAATATTTATATTGTAGAATTACCACCTTTTAGACTTACTTTTGGGTATGAGTAACCATCAAGCCTCCTCCAAATGTGCACCTGCTCCTCAGTGGTTTTTTGATAAACGGGGTTGTCAAAGTGAATTGTGTTGGTGTTCTTCAGCCTGTAGTTCCTCCAGAGCAGAACGCCACCAACAGCCACCAGAGCGATGATCGCTATTTGATGGAAACGGATGCCGAGGCTAGTTACACATGATGCCAGTACTGGGTTTTCAGTGAATGAGCAAAAGCTTAAAGAGCTTACCAAGAGGTAGTATAACGTAAAGTGCTATTGGGGTGGTAGACACAGTCTCGGTTAGCACTTCAGCAAATTCAGGTCGGATATCTAATGCAAAGGTAAGCACAATATTTTAAGTTAGTGATACATAGAGCTGAACCTGTTATCTGAAATCTGCAAAACAACTCTCTTGGCACTTTGGCAACTCACTTGGAGAGGTGACTGGAGCTTGAGTGGTGGTCTGGGAGACTTTAGGATTTCCTGGCTGCGGTAAAGGCATCCTTTGTTGTGGTGTGGTGGACCTGAATGGAGGACTGGTAAGCCGTAGCACTGGTCTGGCGACAGTGCTGGGAGTTAAGCCCGGCACTGTAGTAGTTGTGTGAAACTTAGGCTTCACTATGGTCCTGGGTGTAGTCCTCAGTATGGTCCTCGGTGTGGTCCTGGGTGTAGTCCTGAGTATTGTTCTCGGTGTGGTGCTGGGTGATACTGGTAGCAGATAAGGAGGACTTGTGGCTGGAACTTGAGGCAGCCCAGTAGCTTCAGGTGTTGGCACAGCTGGTAAAAAGAAACAGGAGGCAGGGAGTCAGGTAAAGGCTGCTTGATCGACTTAAATATTGTACTTATATTATTATATATTATGCACATATAACATTGTAGCAACTATTTTATCGTGATTCGTATTACTATTGCTAGCATACCTGGTACACATGTCCTCATATCCCTGGCTAGCGTCATGTTATCTGGACAGACACAGGTATATTTGGGGGGATGTCTTCCTATTTGAGGAGCTGCCAGGCACAGGAATTCACAACCACCATTGAACACCTGACACCAGTCTCTTCCTGCAATGGGAAAAAAAAAGAACAGTGGAATCTTTGGAATGTACGCTTTGGATGATAGCTTCCACTCTCATGTCTGTATGCTAAACAAAAGTGAATGAGCTGGGCTAAGCACCCAATTAATAGATGCAAATCTCACTGTTTAGCTGACAATATTTCTAATATCAATATAGAAAAAGCAAGCCCCGACTTAACTTCATCTTATCTTTAAAAAATAAGTCTTTTAGTACTGTAACTCTCTTACCAGCAGGTTGTTTGAGGTTATGGAACAGAATAATGTCTTCTGGTGACGATAGGTGCTCCGCCAGCGGCACAATGTCCTCACCAGTCAGTCTGTTGGCGCTGAGGATGGCACTGTTACTCACATCTGTCCAGAACACTTTTTCCTGCAAACACAGAAACAGTTAAGATTGAATATTTGAGATATGATAAACACTACAGTTTACATGTGCAGCGAGTTGTTTATGAGATGTACTGGTCATGCGTCTCTGGGTTTATCAGCTGGTAAATTGGTACCTCAAATACAGCAAGCCCCAGTGGGTGAGCGAGTTTGTGTTCATCAATGATGAGGGTGCGTCGACCACCGCCCTGAACATCGATACTGGAGAGGGTGTGCAGCTTAGAGTCCACCCAGTATAGCCGCTGGTTTAGCAAGTCTGGGGAGGAAGTGGGTTGGGGAAAGTTAGACTAGAGTGAACACTGGTGTTAACGTTTACATGAATAAATAATCAAAAACTTGAAACTGAAGAGACATGAGTGCTTGAGTTTACCGAGTGTGATGCCATTAGGCCACACGATGTTGTCAGTGACCAGTGCGGTGCGGTCTCCTCCATTAAGACCTGCCTTCTCAATCTTAGCTGGATTCCCCCAGTCGGTCCAGTAAACAAAACTGGAATGTGAAAAAAATAGTTCTGTTACATACGCGTAACAAACAATATAGGCATCACTGCTATTACCAGTGCTATTAGCTTACTTGCTTTGGGGGTCTACCACAATAGCGCGGGGTTTCGATAAGTCCTGGTGGAAGAGGGTTTTACGTCGGCTACCGTCAGCAGTTACAACTGAGACCGTGCCACGAACGCTGTCGGTCCAATAGAGGTTACCATGGACCCAGTCCAAGGCAATTCCCTCAGGAGCATCGATGTCATTACCGATCACGATGTGGTGTTGAGTGGAGTCTTCAGCCGAGTTCATTGGAGTTCTGGGTAGAAAGTAAAAACAAGTGTCAAATAAGAGTATCATGAACAAAAAGAATATTTTCGCTCCGGTTTCATTCCTGCTCACCTGTAGATTTTCTTCTGGGATATGTCTGACCAGTAGATCTCTTTGGTGGCTATGTTCATGTCAAGCGCCACGACGTTCTTTAGGCGAGGGATTACTCTCGTGTATTCACTTTTGTCCAGAGTCATCTTTCTGACCTCATGATGGTTAGTGAAGAAAAGGTAGGCTATTGTTCCTACAAGGACAGAATGAGGTATATTTTATTTTGCAGTTTCCTATTTAAGTAAAAGTGAAATTAAATGATACTAATTAGTGCTGTCAGCGTTAATCTCGTTAAAATGACATTAACGCCATAACTACATTAACGCGGCAAATCTCTGTTAGCGAGTTAGCGCGGATCACCCTGTGCGTGGGGCTGGACAGCGCTAACGAGCTAACCGTGCTAACAGAGAACTGCCGCGTTAACGCGGTTATAGCGTTAACGTCATTTTAACGAGATTAATGCTGACAGCAATAATACGAATACAATATGTATCCTAGCTTTGGAAGATAAGTGGTGGCGTTCTAGGAATATAATTAATACAATTTTGCCACTTAAACAGCATTCATGCGAAAGAGAGCAAGAGAGCTAATAAGCTTGCTAGCTTTAACTGATAAACTGAATTTGATTACTTCTGGCTCAAAAAAAGAAAAAAAAAGGCTGCTAATGAGCATAAATTAAAGGCTTCGTGCTAATCCACAGACCAGTTAGTGATGTCATGGTATCTTTTTACATCTTTTATATACAGTCTGCACCTTCTACTTGTGACACTGTGTGAAATATAAACTCTGTTTTCTTATAGAAAAAGTGCCAAAAATCTAATTTTATTTCTATTCTAACACAATCTTATTTATATCTATGGACATTCAACAAAACAAATACCAAATGCATAATTATCTTTATATAAATAAATCTAATTTTATGCTTAAAAAGGACTTTAATGATCCTTAACCCCCACCCCCCCGAAGTGTAACAGCGAAACGGTTTAGTCATCAAGTTTAAACATTTAATGATTACACAACAACACAAGAGAACAGCATGGGCAGAACACAGAGAGCTCGAATACTTACCAATGGCCTTGCAGTGTTTAGTTGCTTGGTCAACTTGGTAACCCTCCTCACACTCACATTTGTAGCTGCCCATCTGATTGATGCAGATTTGACTGCAGGTGTCTGGGTTGGCACACTCGTCGATATCTGAGTCGAATGAAAAGAGAAATGTCTTTAAAATTCAATGAACCAGGAGTCCGAGCATGTCGAGTCACTGTGTACACATGGAATTACGAGATCCTTCTTTATCTAAAAGCGCAGCCAGTAAAAGGGTCAAAAGTAAATAGATTATTAGCACCGTTTGTTAATCTGGTTGAAGTTCACATTTTTTTACTGTAATAGTGTGGCCTACCTTCACAGCGCCTTGTGTCAACTAGGCTGTATCCAGGGGGACATAAGCACTCATAACCGATCTTCAGGTCTTTGCAAATATGAGAGCACCCGCCGTTGTTGTACAGGCACTCATTGGAGTCTGAAGGAAGAAGACGAAGGATCTTTTTCATTGGAATTCATAAAGTATAGTAAATCTTATTAAAAGCACAAAAAAGCAGAAATAATCAGACAGTTATTTATGAGGGGTACTCACCACATTCCCTAAGAGGTTCATCTGACCAATCCCTGCAGTCACGTTTCTTATCGCACACCTTCTCCATACTAATGCACTCTCCGCTGCGGCATTTAAACAGGGTTGGGCCCTCACAGTGGGTCGCTGTGTATGGACATAAAAGACGAGTTCAGCAAAAATAGATTAGAGATTCACACGGCTGTCCAAAAGGTGGGACTCATACCATTCACACAGCCAATCTCATCGCTCATGTCCCTGCAGTCATATTGATGGTTGCACTGCAGGCTCCCATGGATGCAAGTACCATCGCTGCATTCAAACTCGTCAGGAGAACAGGTGGCATGAGCTAGGGGGATGAAAAGGACAAGAGATTGTAAGAAATAGCAGCGCTAATGAATTCATAAAAAGGGACAAAGAGATAGTTTTTTAAAAAAAAAATTCATAATTACAGCAGTTAGCTTCATCTGATTGATCAAGGCAGTCAGCCTGTCCATCACACTTCCAGCTAACATGGATGCACTCTCCACTGCCACAAAGCCACTCCATCGAGGAGCAGTGATGAATGCTCACGAGGTCAGGAGTCTTTGTCCCGCAGGTTTCGGGCCACTCATCCGAGCCGTCGGTGCAGTCGCGGTCCCCGTCGCAGGCCCACAGGTGTGGAAGGCAAACTGTGTTGTTGCACTGGAAGGAAGCGGAACTGCAGGTGACGGGCGGGCAGGATTCCTCGTCGCTGCCGTCCTCGCAGTCCAGGTCGTCATCACACACAAAGGAGGACGACACGCACTGGCCGCTCTTGCAGCGGAACTCGGACCCCGTGCACTGCTTGGCCGCTGACAGGTCGATCAGAACAAGGAAGCAACATTAGCGAACGTAGGAAGCTGGGTAATGCATGGGGCTCTGAACTCGGACTTACCACAATTCACCTCATCAGCTCCATTCTCACAGTCCGCTTTACCATCGCAGTGCCACGTGCTCGGGATGCACTGGTTAAGACGCCCTGCACAGCTGAACTCTGTTGGTTTGCATGTTTTGACCGCTGGAAGTGGCACAACAAAGAAAATCTTAACTGAGGTCTTGGATTGCGGGATTGTGGAAGCACCAAAGAAAGTCCATTCACAGATCAGGTCACGGAGTACTCACCACAGGTACCAGGAAGTTCATCTGTGCCATCTCCGCAGTCATCAGAGCCATCGCACACCCACCTCAGTGTGATACATCTCCCATTCCCACACTGGAACTGGTTGGTTCCACATGTTATCAGTGCATCTGTGAAAGACGGACATAAAAAAAAAAAGTTCAAAAAAATTGTTTTAGCAATTGTTTATGAAGCTGCTACACCTCACACACCATTTTTTACTGGGAGCTCTAAACTCCACACTCCACGCCACACGATCCATCACACAACCATTAGCAAAATTAGCATGTTAGGTAATTAGCAGCAACACCAAATACAGTTTAGGCTAGACCTCATGCTGAGGATAGGTGTGTAAAATGTAATATCATTCAAACACAATAAGTAGAAAGAAAATCCAATAGCAGTTGAAGGTTATACAGGTGGACGAACCCAGTGACAGACTAACGCAGAGCCACATCAACAGCGTGGCTAAAAGTATTTCTGTTGTTGGAGTAGAAATATCAGGTAATCCCGAGAGATTTGGTGTCAGCTCACTAGTGCGTCAGTGTTATTTAGAGAAAAGATAAATGGCTAATCTAGTTACAGCATGTATGTGAGTAGGGCAGGGTGCCTTTATCAGGGATATGCTGATGTAGTCAGTTCATAATCGCAGTTGGAAGCTTCAGGCATTTATGGTTCCTGGTAGAAAAAGAACTGAAGGCACAAACTCTTCTTCCAAAACCTCATCTTTAATGGAAGCACTAAAGCTTCTGAGCTAGAAGAACCAATCAGAGTGCATATGAATGTTAACAGAAATTCACAAGAGCTGGTAGTTTAGGCCTTTCCTACTTCTAGCCTCTGAAACTTTGAAATAACCAGATTTATATAAGAAACCAACAGTCTGCGTCTCACTACGGATTCCAAAATGTACATTTTCATATGTGTGTCCCCCATAAGAGCAGCTCAATGAAAGCTAATCATAAATTATGTATGCTTACATACACATCTCATGCATAGTAAATCATAATGGACTCTTCGGAGAGGTCAAACAGCTGGTGTTTACGCGGTCATCAAATAAGGTGACGGCTTTCCTTGAGTTTATTCTTGTTGTAGTATTTTTATGACTCCAGATTTGCAAACATCTACACCAGGGAGAGATTAGCTATTCATTTTTATGACACAATATTTATGGCAATGGCAATACTGCCATCGCTATAAAGATAATGATTTATTTCATACTGACAGGCTTCTGAGGATTTCCTTGCAGGTAATAAAACTGTTCTTCTCTCTGAATGTTAAGGCTGCTCAGTGGACTTTTGCTATTTCTGCATCAGCTCTCATTCCCTGAATCCAGTGAAATGTTGGTCAGACCCGCTGGTTATTTACTTAATGGGCTTAAAGTTCAGACCTTGAAAGACAAAGTGGACTGAATGACTGGGTTATTGATTGAGGGCAAATCAACAATATGTGCCCATATGCCTGTTTTTTGTTTTTTGGGAGGGGGGAGGTTGCCAGTCTCTGACATCCGATGTATGTCAGTCACTGACCCTGATGTTAAATAAGATGCCCCTTAGTGCTCAGACTTAAACTTATATTAACACACCTTTAAAAATGAATAAGATCTAACGTCTCTGCATCACAGAGACAGAAATGCAGGTAATGCAGGTCGTCTGTCGAAATTTGAAACTTTTAAGCACAAGGCTTCTTTGTGACTGTTGAGGAAATGCGGAAGGGCGACAACCAGTTCCGACATGTTCCTGTCACACTACTTTCTCGAACTAGTATGTTGGGAACAGGTGTGACTGTGTGGCTTTCAAAGCTGTGAGAAATTCAGCCTGAAGATGACTGTGGTTTGGGATGATCTGGAGAGAATCCAGTCAGTTTCACGGTATCTGGCATTCCACCCTCCTGCAAACAGGGAGGATATTGTAGGGAGTTTATGTGCACCTGTAATTCATCCAAATCTGAATCAGAACAGCCCGGGGTGTTTGCACGTTTGGGGTTTTGCGCAAAAGGCGCTCCTTCTGAATCACTATGAATGACAGCGACTTTCAAAACCGGCTCTTCAGAAACCCCACCTGACACTTTTTTTTTTTAAACAATCACACACACACACACACACACACACACACACACACACACACACACACACACACACACACACACACACACACACACACACTTCAAACCTGATTGGCTGCAGAAGCTGCTGCGCTGAGCGCCAGTAAATGAAGGCACAAAAAATGCAGCTTCATTCAAAAACACACCGGCAAGGAAAGTCAAGGAGAACAATTATATTTAAAATTAAAGGCTGCACAGACACTAATGACGGAAAATATGAACAATGATGATATATGAACGATTTAAAATTTTGATTTTTAAGTGATAAAACAGAAGCCCCTTCAACCATCACCCCACCCTCCTCAAGTCTTTACATTTAAAGAAAGCGCAAGCGGTAAGATTTGATCCACATATCTTCACTGAACGGCATCAAGCTGGAGCACCACAGCGCACACGCACACACTCTGTAAAAGTAGTCCGGACTGCATAAATTCACAAAGTTTGGATGCAAATCTCAGAACTTACTTGTCTGAAAGACGAAGTTGATGAGAAACAGCAGGGAGGCGCAACACAGCAATCTCATGCTTGGCAGCTGCTCTGGAAGATGCTCCACTGAAAGCCTACACTGATGAGTTTCCAGCCTGTCAGTAACACTGGGGATAGTGGGAATGCTGGGGCACTTGGAACAGTAGTTGCGGTCTGCTTGTTACAGAGATGCTCCTGCTGGAAGTTCTTGATGATGGAGCTCCGCAGACTATAGCTTGTGACAACATCAGAGCCCCTTTCAATGTGGTCCAGGAGCCTGTGGGTGGGATCCGGGGGAGTGGGGAGGGGGCGGGGCCTGGAGTGGTGTGATTTCTGAGGCGCACAACCTCAACAATTGTGAGGCGGAGCTCCGTGCAGATGGGTTTCTACTATGAGTTAACCCTTTCAGTGTTTACGCACACCGGTTTCTTTCCTTGAAGGCAAATTTGGCAATCATGATGGCAGCGGGGAGTGTTTAAAGCTCCTCTCTGTGAGAGAGAAATTTATTTATTTATTTATTTATTTATTACAGAATAGAGTCATATCCTCCGGAGAACCAGCATATTCATTAATATCCTCTGTAATGGACATGTGTTTTTAGTGTAACGTCTTTTGACCTATTTCAGATAGCCTACTAAGTCCTGATGTACTAAACAGAGGACACCCTGGCCTTCCCATTGATTTCTCATGTATTAGTGTGGCCTCCAAAGAGGCAGGAAATCAAACAGTTCAATGGGAAAATTATTTTTTTCACCTGTTGTCAGGAGGATATTGTTAATTTTACTGCCAAATGAAAAAGGTAAATAACTCAGAGCAGCTGTCTAACCACTGGTTTAATGCCAGGACAGGATGGATAATTATGTGTGTGACTGTCTGAAAGTTGGATTCACATTTAATTCCTGAAAATCAAAATCAATCCTTATCTTTTCTTAAAATATTCAGCTTATTTCTAAAATATTTTCCTCAAAGTTGATTCCCCCCCCCCCCCCTCACAAATAATTTTTCATTATAAAAATGTAAATCTGACAACCAAAATTTAAAATTTCAGCTACACAAAATATCAGATGTTTCTATAATAGTGGTAATAATGGGTGTCAATAAATCTAATGGGGAAAAAAAAGTATTTTCATCATTTTAACATTTATATTGTCTAATAAATCTGTACAAAAAAAAAAAAAAAAGAAAAGTCAGAGAGACACACAAAGAACACCAGCATGTGTAGTCACAGCTAAAAGATCCACAAGAGGAATTCTGAAAACGAAAAACTAGACAGTCTGCGTCACAGTCACTACATGTGGAAGTGTACAATCAAGTTTGTTGGTGGACATGTAATATAATATTGGACATGTAATATTTAAAGCCTGGGGGAAACCGTGTGCGACACTGTGGGAACAAACTGGTATTAATCTCAGTTTGTGAGTCACAAGAACAGGATCTTTCAGGACCTCTCACACACACACGCTAATGGTGGAAAATGGAAAATTATGACAATAACATAAAACCACGTAGTGTCGTAGTTTATTAAGCACAAGCGTCCTGTACTAAACATTTTCTGCCCAGTCCTTCAGACTGAGCCTGCACACCTTTAACCCTGCATTTAATTGCATTGTTTTCAGACCTTTGTTAACTTCCTTGGATGAGCGGCTACAAACAGCAGTTACCCCCATCCTCTGCTTGTGTCACACCCTATCGCTGAAACTATGTCAGTAAGTTATGCTAACTGGCATTTTTTTCTTTCTCTTTTTTTACTAGCAAAAACACACATGGCCTTTCGCCAGCACAGATTTGCCTTCTTTTTCTTTCGTTATGCATAATCCCAACCTCCCGACCTTCTGTCAACAATTTCTGGTTCTTCTTGTCTCCACAACCCTTTTCTCAATCGTCGTTTCTCCCTAAAAACTAACCAAATTTTCATCTCCAACCCCCCTTTTTTACTTTTACTTTCCTTAAATCTGGTTCTTCCAGATGAAGCAAGTTTTCGGCTTCACCTTTGCTCTGACACCACAGTGGGACAATAGAGAAGTCACAGCTTTTAGCTGTATTAACTATTTCAGAAACAGTTTTGTGTGTTCAGCTACACCAGTGGAACTGCTGCCAGAGCGAGGACACATTACTGGAATTTTTTTAAAATGTTGTTATGGCTGGGTGTGGCTCCATGGATCAGTAGTGCACAATAACTACTTTCTTGGCAGAAGATACATTTCTCCTGAAAATAAGATAAGTAACTACAAGCTAAAATATCCTGTAGTACAGGAAGTGAGTGATACAAATACATCTCAACAGACAATATTTACAGGGGAACTGCAAAAAGGAAATAGCAACCACAAAAGAGAGTACATAAGTGTGTGAAACCTTCAGTCTTGCTAGCGGCCAGCCGGGAGCAACTTTTTTACACCTGACCAGCTGCTCTTAATGCAAATATCGAATTAGCCAATCACAAGGCAGCAGCTCAATGCATTTAGGCATGCAGACATGGTCAAGATGTTTTGCATCAAACTGAGGATCAGAAAGGGAAAGACAGGGGATTTAGGTGGATTTGAATGTGACACAGTTGTTGGTGCCAGATGGGCTGGTATGAATATTTCAGAAACTACTGAGATGACCACATGACCATCTATGGGGTTTATAGAGGATGGTCTGAAAAAGACAAAACATTCAGCGAGCAGCAGCTCGCTGGGAGAGAAAGCCAAAAGTCAGAGGAAAATATCCAGACGGGTAAAAGTAATTACAGTCGTTACAAGCAAGATGTGCAGAAGAGCATCTTTGAATGAACAACATGCTGAACCATGAAGCAGATGGGCCACAGCAGCAGAAGACCACACCCGGTGCCACTCGTGTCAGCTAGGAGCACTCAAAGCTGAGTACAATTTATCTTATGAGTGGAAAGTCACCATCATGTCAACTGGCGGTTTTCTCAGTCAGATCAACTCCACTTGTGGCATTTCAGAAAACCAGCATGGAGGCAAACAGAATGCTGAACTTAAAGCTTCAAAACAGGACTGCACAAACCAAAGGGGGATATTACAAGGGCTACATCCTTCTGTCATTTGCAGTCTATGGCTGGGACATCGCCCCAACATGCTAACCAAATCAAAACATCGCAGCAAAAGCACAAATGCCCCTGGGCGCAGTAAGAGGAAATAATATCATATGATTAGTAATGCTTAACTAACAGATGAATTAATAAATGAATGAATGTGGTCTGTGTCTGCTGCTCCCTACTTTTTTCACTTTTACTGATTTGTTTATTAGATTAAGAAATGTATACAATAATCCTCGTATGAATAACAGGTGTATTGGTGTATTTTTCACATAGTAAAACATACATGTGAACAAGGCTCGTTGCATAAATGTGCTCACATTTGTATACAGTAGTGAGTGAACAGCCCTGGACACAGGTGCACTGTAAATGTTTATTACTTTATTCATGCAAAATTATACAAAGCTGTATTAGTTATTGGAGGGATGAGGGTACAAATATCTCAAATACATTTCTCAAATATCTCATTTAAATTCTATATTTTGCAGATCCACGAGGAATAGGATTTGTCTGTTGGGGTGAGATCATATTCCTCATTTTTGAAGCCATGGTCTCCTTGCTCCTCTTCTCCCTGGTCTGACAGTAGACAGAGTCCTGTACAAGTGTACCACACATATTGTGTGTCTCTGAGCACATACTCTATGTGTTTTAATGTATTTCTGTGGTTGGGTTGTCTCCCTCTTGTGTCTGCACCTTCTCCTGAATCTCTCTTATCTGTAGTTTCCCTCAATCTCCTGTTTTTTCCATCACATAACAGACATGATGTGAGGAGAACACAGAGATTTAAGAGGTTACTGTGGTATTATTAAGTAAGTCAAATGATACATTTTTACTAGAACCATGTTTCCTGCCATTTCTTTCTTCCTGTGAGGAGCTGCTTCATGGCCTCTCCTTGGTGAGGTTGATCTGCCAGCACTCTTCTAAGAAAAGACTTTTCTGTGGGATCCTGGTAATAAACACATTGTATGTTGTTAGATCTGTTTTTTAGGTTCTGGTATTTTTTTGTAACTTTCTTTCTTGTTGATCTTTTTAGAATTAACGGTATTCCGATGGTCTTCCTTCTTTAGTTTACAGGTTGTTGGCACTAATACTTTGAGCCTGTCTTTAATTGAAGACTCACTCCTTCAAGAATGTCAGAGTCTGAACCCAGAGAGAAAAAGCTTCAACTGTTCACTGTGTCCTGGCGGAAATTTCTAAACTCCGAGATAAACTGTTCCTAACCTTGGCTCCAAGAGACACAGGTCTGTGAAAATGAGACGGTGGAGCACACGTTCACGTTGTCGTGCAAGGAGGCAAATTCAAAAGTATTCCTTCAACTCCTTAAAGCATCTTGAGGAGCAGAAGGAAGAACTGAAACTGAACTGGAAGCTGTGTCAGCCAATCAAAGCGGGAGCTTTTGCCTGACACCTGGCTGAGGGTCTCATGAAAGACGTTAAGGGTGCCTCTTGGCAGCTGGCAGCACCACAGCCACAAAAGGGAACCTCAAGTCTGCTGTGCGTTTTTTCAGATAACATCAAGCCTGTCTATATGGCATGCAGATTATACTCAATCCCCTTAAACAGAGAACAATGAAAGAGAGCTCACACAACTGGAGCTGCATCGGCAGGAAGACCGATTCTGTAATGTATTACAGAATCTTAAAAAACAAGAAGAAGACGTTGTTTTGTTCACTACATGCAATGTAGAGAAGATCAATCCTGCATGAACAGTGACACCACCACCCCAAGCATCAAGACCTCACCAACCAACCGATGAGCACTGAATGAAAACATCAGTGTTAAATTATTTTTTTAGAATTAAACAGCACTTGCTTACTTAATAGGGTACTTACTGCCATATTGTTTTAGTTGCTAACAAACATGTTATATACTGCAGATACTTCCAGTAATGACTCAAAAATCCGATGCTGTAAAAGTTCAAAATGTCATGAAAGCTTATTCTGTTTCTGCAAGTCATGTTTCTAGTGACGCCTTGTTCTCTGGATGCAACTGAATGTCTTTGTTCAGGGGAAATTTTCTTTGTGTAAGAATTTCATTTTATACACAAAGAAAATAACACTGTTAAGCTTGATACTAATTGTAGACTTCGTATGGTGAGTATGTGTGGGGAGATTTCAAACTGTGCTCACAGAGACAGTCTCTATTAGGGTCCCTGAAATCTGTGCTACACCTCAGATTAATATTGTTTTGTAACAATGACAAAAAGACACAATAAACATTTAGATCTATCTATATGTTGCTAAAAGACGTCAGGCACATTTTTAATGCAACACTGGTAATCTCGAGCACTGACAGGAAGTAGAAAACTAATGGTTTTGTTTTTTTTGCCTACAGTAAATGATATAACACACTGGCAGCAGGGAGGGGAGCTGACACTGAATTAAACATTTTAATTTCTGAATATATTTTCAGAAGATTTTACAATAACTTCAAATATAAATTCCACACACAAACTGCATTTACTGGATTTAATAAGCAACTTCTGATTCTGTTTGTGCTTTGCTGACTTTGAAATATTGTATTTTATATGTAATCTATCAATTTTCTTACTTGCTTGTCCAGTTTAGGGCAGTTGGCAGCTTGGGCCTGTCCCAGCTATGAGAAAGCAAAAGGCAGAGACATACACTGAACAAAAATATAAACGCAACACTTTTGTTTTTGCTCCCATTCCCCATGGGATGGACGTAGAGACCTAAAATTCATTCCAGATACACAATATAACCATCCCTCCCAAACAGTGGTCACAAATCAGTCCAAATGTGTGGTAGTGGGCACATCTGCCATATTGAGATAATCCATCCCACCTCACAGGTGTGCCACATCAGGATGCTGATCTGACAACAAAAGGCCACCCTGGAATGTGCAGTTTTGTGCAGTTTTGTCTCACAGCAAAATGCCACAGATGCCACAAGCAATGAGGGAGCGTGCAATTGGCATGCTGACAGCAGGAATGTCAACCAGATCTGTCGCCTGTGCATTGAATGTTCATTTCTCAACCATAAGCCGTCTCCACAGGCGTTTCAGAGAATATGGCAGCACATCCAACCGGCCTCACAACCGCAGACCTCGTGTAACCACACCATCCCAGGACCTCCACATCCAGCAGGTTCACCTCCAAGATCGTCTGAGACCTGCCACCCAGACAGCTGCTGGAACAATTGGTTTGCACAACCAAACAATTTCTGCACAAACTGTCAGAAACCATCTCAGGGACGCTCAACTGCATGCCCGTCGTCCTCATCGGGGTCTTGACCTGACTCCAGCTCGTCGCCGTAACAGACTTGTGTGGGCAAATGCTCACATTCGATGGCGTCTGGCACGCTGGAGAGGTGTGCGCTTCACGGATGAATCATGGTTCACATTGTTCAGGGCAGATGGCAGCTGAGAATGTCCCAGTTCTTGCATGGCCAGCATACTCACCGGACATGTCACCCATTGAGCATGTTCGGGATGTGCTTGACCGGCGTATACGACAGCGTGTACCAGTTCCCACGAATATCCAACAACCTCGCACAGCCATTGAAGTGGAGTGGACCAACATTCCACAGGCCACAATTGACAATCTGATAGACTCCATGCGACGATGTGTTGCACTGCATGAGGCAAATGGTGGTCACACCAGATACTGACCGGTTCTGGGTCCCCAGACCCCCAATAGCGCAAAAAACTGCACATTCCAGGGTGGCCTTTTGTTGTGGGCAGTCTGAGGTACACCTGTGCACTACTCATGATGTCAGATCAGCATCCTGATGTGGCACACCTGTGAGGTGGGATGGATTATCTCAATATGGCAGATGTGCCCACTACCACACATTTGGACTGATTTGTGACCACTGTTTGGGAGGGATGGTTATATTGTGTATCTGGAATGAATTTTAGGTCTCTACGTCCATCCCATGGGGAATGGGAGCAGTAACAAAGGTGTTGCGTTTATATTTTTGTTCAGTGTACATAGAAAGATTCACACCTATGGCTGATTTAGAGTTTGGACAGTGAGATGAAACCACAGTACCAGGCACAAAGAGAACATGCAAAGTCCACACAGAAAAGCCCCCTAGTGGAATCTGAACCAGGAAACCTTTTACTGTGAAGTGACAGAGTGCACGACTTAATACTATTCCACTATTCCTATCCATCCACCCCTTGCTTTAACATCATAATTTAATATTTCTATCTGAATTTCTATAACACCGCCCAAAAGTCTTGAGTCTCCTGTCACTTTCAAATATTTTGCTTCCAAGGAGCCAAATCTGTTGAGAAAAGTTCTCCAGCTTTCTGAAGCTCTTTCAAAGTTCTTTGGACATTGGCTGCTTTTTCACTCGTTTTCAGTCCCGTCCTCGTACCCGATCATTTCAAAGGAACACCTTTGTTGTTTAAACCACTTCAAGCATTAAATATGAACTCAAAAAAAACAAAAAACAAACACATTTTAAATGGTATGTCTGGGCACTTTGTTGATAGCAACCTGTTTGTACCAATAGGATGATACCAAAAATCTATTACTGAATAGATTATAAATAGACGCATAGTGAAGCTATTGATGAAAAAATATCTACAACACATGAACTGTATCTGAAAGTCATGCTTTTAAGAAATGGGAACTAATAAATGTGTTTGATTTTGTGGTTAACCGTCCCAGTGTATAAATACACTCAGACAGCCAGGCTTGATAACACTTGGTTGTAGGCTAAGCGTGTATTTGAAACAGTCGACAACAATGAATAATTATGAGATGCCTTTATTGTACTTTTTTTGGAATCCAGTGCCACAGACACGAGAAAAATGGTCCAATCCCTCCCTCCCCCAATACAAACAGCCTGACAGGAAGGGTCTGCAGGGCGGGGGGGGGGGGTGTACCGTGATCCCGCTTGTAGTCTTAAATTAAACACAGATAATAATGAAGACACATCCAGGTGCATTTCAACAGACACGCACGACATGCATTCAAAAAGGGCTTTTAAAGAACGCAGCGAGTCCTGGTTCACACGTACGCTCTTGTCCCAAAAAGTAAAAGACGACAAAATTAATACCACTTAAAAAACAGTTTGCTGTCTTTATGGCCGTCAGTCTATAATAATTCAGGCTCTGTCATTTTTCCCACTTACAGAAAAGAGAAAAACAAGGGTAAAGAGACACACTACTATTCATAATGGGAAAATGGTTTAAATATGGAAGTGGAGGGTTCATAGCTTTCATATTTTAGTTTTTTTTATTATGTTTTTTAATTAATGGTATGCTTTAATGAGAATACAGTTGTCTCACTAAAAATCAGCTCATCTAGGTAAAACTAGGCCTGTCCACTCAATCTGCAGTATCTAAGTAAAATATATAAAGTCCAGTCAAGGGCTCAGTGGGTCGTTGGTCCAATCAGGAGGCGGATCACTTCAGTCTTCCTCGCTGCCACTGGCTGAACGCTCCTGAAGGAAACGGAAACAAAGATTTACTTTCACTATTCAACAAGACCTTGAGACTACACAAGCACAGAGTGCCCATCAAAAGTACCGCAAACACCACAAAACACGAGTGGCGTGGAAATGATCCCAGCTCAGACCTAGAATAGAATGACTGGGTTGTTGTGAACTGTCTGAAGGGAATCTCCATTACCAGCACACCAGACTAAAGATGTGGCAATCATCATGATGATCAATGTATTTGATTTTGGTATTTTAAGTTTGTAAAATGAACAAGAAAACATTATTTACCATCACAAAATGTATGATTATGAGAAGTTGTTAGAGAATAGCTGCTCAATAGTATCAAGAATTTGAATCATGGTCAGTTTGGCTGCGTTTTATAATCCAGATTATATCTTTAAAAACAAATCTTGTGTAACTGAAATTCAAATGTAAAATATATTCATTAAAACAAAGCCCCTGTGTCAAATACTTGTGTGTCACAAAAGGATTTGTTTTAATGATTTAAAACAGGAAAACATCTGAGAGAGTGAATGCAGAACCGTTCTTCTGCTCATTCTTTCCAACAGGTTCTAAAAGGGAACTCAAAGCTCTGTCGTTGTGACGGGAAAATCTGTCATTTAAATACATTAACATGAATGCAGAAGATTCAAGCTTTGGTGTGTGTGTGTGTGTGTGTGTGTGTGTGTTCGTTCTCCTGTTCTGCTCTCACCTCTTCCTGTTCCTCCTCGCTGTCGTCGTCGCTTACCACGGGTTTAGCCCGGGCTCCGCGGCCCCGCCGCCGTTGTCCTTTCCCTCCTCTCTCCCCCTTCTCTTTCCGGCCCAGTTTAATCTTGACCTTCACTGAACGACCTGATGAGGGATCAAAGATTGCAAACAAAATAATGCTGAGTGAGCCTCACCGCCCGCTGATGCTATAAAAGCTACCGTGCCCCTCCGATACTCACATTCAGACTCCGAGCCTTCATCCACCTCCTCCTCTTCCTCCTCGCTTTCTTCTCCCTCGCTTTCATCCTCCTTCTCGATCTTCTGTCTCACGCTGGTGAAGACGGACTGGAGCACAATGGAGTCCTCGTAGATCTAAAAAAAACAAATAAATAAATAAATGGTTAAAGAGAGAAACAAAGTTAGCTTCCAAAATAGGAAAACTTGTAAGTTAAATGAGTTGAATATATCAAACACTGGTGAGCGTGTGCTGCTAGCATCACTCACCAAAGAGCCCTCCAGGTTGAAAGTCTGGGCGTTCTGACACAGCAGCATCACATCCTTCTCCAGGTCGTTCAGGCTGCGGTATTTGTGGCTGCGGATCCGCTCCTGATGCACGGAGAGAGAAACAACAGGCAGCAGTCAGATATGCAGGATTTAATAAGTTGGAATCTAAAAAAGAAATACATATATATATTTAAAAAAACCCATTGATGAGGTAATTTTTGATCCTCACTTTGATCTTTCTGAAGTCCACTGGTTTGCGGATGAGCTCATAATACTCGGGAAGCTCTTTGCGAGATGGGAGCTGGATGAAGACTTCGCTCAGTTGTCGGCCATTTCTGCAAAGACGAGGAGACAAGTTAGTTAAAAACGCAATCAAACTAAATTTTCACCCCTTCTGCTAATCCTGCGCTCTTCAGAAGAGCGGTCTCCTCACCCGTCCTTGTATTTGATGACAGCGTCAACAATCTTCCTCATTTTCTTAGTGAGAGATGGAGGGTTAGGAGAGAGCTTCTCAGCAGGTGGGCGACCCCGTTTCTTTGCTTTCTTTCCATCGTCGTCCTTGTCCCGCCCGCGGCCGCTGCTGGAGCTGGGTGTGGCCGGGCCACCGTCGTGATCACGGTCTCTCTTGCGCTTTCTGGTCGTCTTCTTGTGACGCACTTCCTCTTCAATGTCCTCTAGATTGCCTTCTTCTATGGCCTGTTCAAAGAGGAATACAGTTGAAAACTCATTTAATAGAAACACGTGAGTTGTAGGTCCACGAGTTGTAAGAGCGACTCTTTTACGAAAGCCAGAACTGGCATTTTTAAAACCCGGCAACGAGAGAAATGGCTACACAAAAACCAACAATAAGCCATAGACTGTAGCCTCAATGTGCTCTATTGATGTGTACTGTTTGTGTCGCATACAAATGACATCACAGACTTTCAGAGGCATTGCTATAGCAACCCTACGCACATTAGGTGGAACTCTACTGTAATGAAAAATGACCGAAACCGAGTAGAGGCTGAACTAGTGAAAAAGACCTAATATCGATTCAGCTGTCAGTATTTGGGACTCATCCCACCTTGAGCCACTGCTTCTCTGTGAGCGAGTCGCTGTAGTCCACCTCCTTGCGCTGGCGCGACCCTCTGCCAAACATCTTCTCCTCCTCCTCCTCGCAGGTTAGCCTCTCAACCTCAGCGTCGTCTTTCAAAATCCAGCCGGGCAGGTCGTCCTCCTCCATCAGACGGGGTTTCCTCTTAGGGTTACGGGCCTCCTCGCGGCGTCTGTCTAGATCCATACGCTGAAATGAAAAACAAAACAAAAAAACAGTGCGATTAGAGTCAGATTCAAAAAATTTTAAAGTGTCTAATAACTGACATGAAACCAAGACGAACCATGAACTGTTCAAACTCCTCTTCGCTCCTCGCGATCATCTGATTGACGGTCTCATCATCAGGCACTTCGTCTTCCTCCTGCAGATAAATGAGACGGGCTGAATGAGCGATGGCTGACTGCAGATTTGTGGCACCTCAGACCCAAGTCTCTGAACTAATGACTCTCAAGCACAAATGGAAAGCCAAGCAGCAATATGAATTACTAGCAATTCATTGAACATTACTATGCTTTACGTAGACACTCTTAAATATCACTTGCAGTTACAGGATGCACTAGATGACTAACGCTGTGCAAATGAAACTGATACTAAAAGTAAAGGTAAACAAATCCTTAACTTTGCATGAAAGAGTTTAAAGCCATAAAGAGGGGAAAAGGAAAGAAAATATAAAACGGGAAAAGCTTTTATGTTAGAGTGAAGGATAAAGTATCATATTAACCATCAAAGGTTTGTGCAGAAGCAGAAATACATAGGGGAGAAAGGGAGAAGTCTGGATTGATGAAAGCTCACAAATCCTGAGAAAAGAGGGGAAAATAAGGAAAAGAGACAGAAAGAGGAGAAGGGGGGGAAAGGGAGAGAATGAAGAGGTGGGGCAGCGCACAGGCGGACGTGGGCGGGTGGGCGATGTGGGAACAGGTTTAGATCACACCCACCCACGCCCCCCTAGTGCGGCAGCCTCCTCGAGCCCCGACCTCGTCCTGCTCCTCGTGCTCCAGAATAGCCTGTAAGAAGGCCCGACGTTCATAGCCTGAAGACTTCTGGTCGAACATGCCGGCCTGGATGACCTTCTGGTCCACGTTCAGCTTGTACTTGGCTGCTGCCAGGATCTTTTCCTCCACGCTGTTGACGGTGCAGAGGCGCAGCACGCGCACCTCGTTTTGCTGACCGATACGGTGCGCTCTATCCTGGGCCTGCAAGTCCTGTAGGGAGCGCGCACAGACAGTTTAGGTGGAATCGCTGTGCAGAAAGCAAACATGTTCACAACAAACAGGCCATTTCCTGAACTTCTTTGTGCACATAAAGTACCTGATGCGGGTTCCAGTCACTGTCAAAAATGATGACAGTATCAGCAGATTGCAGGTTCAGGCCCAGACCTCCAGCCCTGGTGCTGAGCAAGAACACAAAGTACTCAGAGGCGGGGTCGTTGAACGTCTTCAGCAGCATGCCACGATCCTCTGCTTTGGTGGTACCTAAGAAAACATCACGCTTTGTTAGTGACTCCCAGTAGTTCAATATGACTCTCTTATAGTTAACAGCCAAAAGGTTCTCACCATCCAGACGCAGGTACTTGAAATTGCGGTACGCAAAATAGTCCTCCATGATGGTCATGAGTGAGGTCATTTGACAGAAGAGCAGCACTTTGTGGTTGGTGGCCCTCAGCTTGGGCAGGATACGATCCAGCAGCTCAAACTTTCCAGAGGCACGATACAGGTCAGGGCTGGACAGGGAAAAGGAGAATATGAGTGACACTGACCGAGCACCTAACATTTATCCACAGACACAGTTTTTAGCTTTACGTACCCTGTGATGATTCCACCAGAATAACCGAGATGCTCCGAGAAGGACTCCTGTAAAAGCAAACAAGTAAAAATGATTAATATCATATGTTGTTTTTGTATTTCAGCTTTAAAACATCTGTTCTACTGTCTTTTAAAAAGATTTACTGGTATCATGATTTAAATGGTGGTGTTTGTGTCTGGTACCTCAATGTGCTGGAACATGAAGGGGTGATTGCATATCTTCCTCAGCTGCATGATAGTGTTCATCAGGGTCTTCGTGCCACCTTTACCCTGTAAAATGAGGAGGATACATTAGGCGTCTATTATTTCAAATTTTCTTTAAATGACCACAAAAGAACCGAGTTTGAGACATCAGCTCACCTTCTTGTCTTTTTCTGAACCGTCTGTGAGCAAGACTCCCTTGGCCTGCATGTGTCTGTACAGAACCCTCTGCAGAGCTGACATGTCGCACTTTATGACATACTCCACCTGTAGAACAACAACAAGGGGAAATCTCAGCAGGGCAACTAAATTTTTTGACCTGTTCTGAGCAGAAATATTTCAGTGTTGAATATGTTTTGGCAGAAGCTGTGCACACTGACCTTCTCTGGCAGCTGCGCCTCGACTTCTTTCTTGAGTCGCCGCAGCAAGAAAGGTCGGAGCACCTTGTGTAAACGTCGAATGATCAGGATGGTCTCTTCTTCATTTAGGTCAACCTTGAAACATGAGAGAAGAACGCTGATAAGAAAGTCTCCACAACTATTTCCAACAATCCCGACCAGACTGTAAACGCACCTTCTCTCCAGTCATGGCGAACGGGGCGTTGAACCACTGTTCGAAGGTGCTGCAGCTCTTGAAGATCGTGGGCAAGAGGAAATTGAGCAGGGCCCAGAGCTCGGGGAGCTTGTTCTGCAGCGGAGTTCCTGTGAGCAGCAAACGTCGTGGCGCCAAGTAGTGTGTGTTCAAGACTTGGGTCAGCTTACAGTGATGGTTCTTCATACGATGGCCTTCATCCACAATCATGTACTTCCAGCGGATCTTTGTGAAGAAGATATGGCATTTATTCAGCGTGCTTTTGACTACCATTTAAAAGGCAAGCTTTAGATCTGGAAGAAGACGTGACAGGACTGTCTTACCTTTGCTAACACCTGCTTATCCTTAATAATGTACTCATATGTGGTCAGCAGCACGTTGAACTTTCCGCTACGTAAAATTGGAACGAATGAACGTCGAGCAGCTGGAGACCCCTGAAAGATAAACAGATATTAAGTAAACCGAATAACTGAATTAAAAATGGTCTTTGGTATAAAGTGTTTTCGTCATGTTGCGAGCAAAGCGTGACTGAAGTACTAATGCAACATCACTGACCTTGTAGGAAACCTTCACAACAGACGGTGCCCACTTATCAAACTCATACACCCAGTTTGATAAAGTTCTGTAAACAAAAGAACAGCTCTGATTGAGGAAAAGCAGCCTTTTCTACGTGCATTTGTCATTTTTAAGCCGATGCTTTCAACAGGGAACCGAGGAGACACGTTCACACTTACGAGAGAGGTACGATGATGAGGAAGGGCCCATTGATGCGCTTGTACTCCATGAGGTAAGTGATGAGGGCGATAGTCTGGATCGTTTTGCCTAGACCCATCTCATCAGCCAGGATGCCATTCAAGTTGTTGTTGTAAAGTGACACCAGCCACTCCAGACCTTTGATCTGAACAGTAAATGGTTCAAATAAGATTCAGTTTACTCAGATTATCCAACATTTATTTATATAATCCACCATTAAAATCTAATCCAACAATGCTAATGTTATGCTGCTCTTTTCTGTGTCCTGATGGGCTACCTGGTATTGCTTGAGCTGCCCATTGACCAGCAGTGAGGACTGTTTATCCACTTTCTCAGTGACAGCGTGAGCCACTGCATAGTAGGACTGCAGGCCGCGGTTGAAACTTGCACTGCCGTACTCGTCGTCTACATCCTGCTTGGCGTGTCTGATGGAAGCAGAAAAGACATGATTCATGTAAATTTCATAATATTATAATTACCCAACCAGTTATAAACAGAGGATAATTATAAAGTACAACAACTGTCTTACTCAATGATGTGCAGGACATCCACTTCTGATACATCTTCACTGTCGGGGTCGGGGATCTTCTTCTTCTCTTCTGTTGGAGCTGAAGACGTCTGAGGCTGGTCGTCCTCTTCCTCCTGACGATACAAAACAAAACGGGATGTCAGAAAGCTGCTCCACCACCACAAACACAATCTGAAGCTGCATTACATACCTCCTCCTCATCTTCCTCTTCTGAACCGCTGCCTTCACTGTCGGAGCGTGGCGCTACTTCGTATCTGAAAAGGAACATAAGGATAGAAAAAGAGATAAGCGAGTGCCTTGTTGTTTTGCTGGAGGATGAAACACGGCTTTTGCACAGATATTCCAGACACTGAATTTAAATCATTTCTACAGAAATCAAGACAGACTTGACGCTTACCCTGGGTTCATTTCAAGCCAGGCTTCCAGCTGCCCGGCCTTGGGTGCTTCCACACCCGTCAGGATCTTTCCACTGTCTACATGGATGACCTTGACTGGCAGGTCACTCATTTGACTAGTCTCATCTAAAGGCTGGGAGAGGAAAGGAGGGAAACCAAAACAACAAAAGATACACATTAAAAATGGGCGTGATCTCTATGGTAGAGTTCCCTTAAAGTAATTTTACTGTTTGACACTCACCTCTCCGTCAGGTCCCAGAGCAGGAGCAGCTCCCTCTGGAGCCTCGGGCTTCTGAAAGCATCAAATAATTTTAGTTTTTTTTTTTCTCTTTACGTGGATGAAATTTTACATCACTCTTCTATATTTAATTCATGTACCTTCTTTTTCTTCTTCTTCTTCTTTTTCTTCTCTTTGAGTGCTTGTGCAGCCTTGTGCGCGCGCACCAACTCAGTGAGGTTGGCCACGTACTCGTCTGTCTGCTGTAGCAGGTACGCCAGGCGCTTGTCTTTCTTCTGGTCGATAAGTTTACGATAACCTTCTTCATCTTCAGCCTGGGAGGAGATTCGCACAGAGGTCAGATCAGTTTGTGACACAAATAAACTTCAAATATAATTCCTATCATTCATTTCAGAGACTGTGCTCCTTCTGGCAGATACAGACTCATTTTGACAGACTGAGAAAGTCTCACCATCAGCCTTCGCATCCTCTCTTTTTCAATGCGTTCATTCTCTTTCTTCTGCTCGCGCTCAGTGTTGGCATGATAGGTGGCGACAGCTTTGGTGGCCTTCTGGATCTTTGCTGTGATGGAGCGGTGATACTCCTTAAAGTCCTTGGCATGCTGCAGGATGCTGTTGAGGTATTCCTTTGAAAAACAAATGATTAAATTAGACTCTTTACATCAACTACACCTCATCATATTTGTTTTAACAAATATCACAATATAAAACATCCAATTAGACGCCTTAAGATCTTTTAGAAATCGTCTGTACCTGGTGTTTCTGGCGCCGTTTGCGCTCTTGTTCAATCTTCTGCTGTTTCTCCAGCTTCTCAGTGATACGAGCCTCACGTAGAGACTGCCGTTTGCTGCGTTTATAGGCCTTAGCATTAAGGGCAGTTTCCAAAGCAGTGTCACGACGCATGCAAACAACAACCTCCTGGCGCAACTACAAGCACAGAAAAGGAAGACAATATAAGTTTTTCACTGGGAAAAGTAAAGAAGAGAAGAGAAAGCTGATTAAATATGCAGAGTTCAGTTGTCTGGATTATAAACACATTTGCAGGTATCAGCAGATACGTTTATCTACCTGTCTCTGGAAGTTAAGCAGCCTAAGGGCCTTAAGCTCGATGGTGGCTTTGGTGCGTAGATCACCAGCTAGAGAGCCAGGCAGGTTCTCAAGCTCCTGTATACGGTGAGAAATACGAGCCTGAAGCCTGAAAATTTTAAAAATAGAAATATTACAAAGATTAAAGTTGAAACCATTATTTTTCTCCCTCCATACAAAAGTAGAAGAACCCTCAAAGTGATGGATGGCTGTGTGTCATCAGTTCAGGGATTTAATTTCCTATTCAAACTGGAAACATCTAGTTTCTCAGATTTTTTTAATCTTACTATAATGCCAATACTTTTATGCTGTCCACTACACCCCGAGCAGTACAGGACTTTTTAAGGCCGACGCCAATATTTAGTGATATTTCGATATCTAGGCCGATATTCTTTTTCCTTCACACTCACCAAACATAAATTGTCATATTAGAGGGAGCAAGAAATGGGCTCCTGACAATTTTCATCATTCGTGTTCAAGGACAAAATATTTGCTGTGTAGCTCAGTATTGTTTGCCATTCCACGTCGTTTCCCTTTCCTCACCTGTACTCTCTCTCCTGGAGGATCTCCACTGGATCAAGCCCACGAGGTTTTTGGATGGGGGTTATGCGATTCTGCTTCTGGTGTAGCATCATGGGAGGGGGCTGTGCAGGCTGTCCTGGCGACTGTGTCTGAGGGGGCATAACAGGGGAGGCTGCTGGAGGCACTGAGGGAGGAGCAGGAGAAGGTCGGCCTGTGGGCTGGGGTGGAATTAACTTCTGGGGAGGGTTGGAAGGGGCAGCAGCGTTCACCATTGGTCCTAAAAAAAGAGAAATTTAGGAAAGATTATTTTTAATTGTAGGTATGAACAAAATACACATGTGTGAAGTTGGTGCTTAACCTGGGTTTACCTTCAGGCCATGATTTGGGAGGTCCATTCGTAGGCTGGCCTTGCATACCTGGAGGAACTCCTGCAGGTCCAGGAGGAGCTATATTGGGACCTACCATACCTAAAACAAAAACAGAATAATATTAATCTGTTTTTTGACATAATTTGTAAATGCTGAACATTGTGCAATCTCTCCTGCCATTTAGATAGATGCATTATTATTATCATGGGATCAAGAGCAGGGTTATTATAGTTTTGTATTTTTTTTTTTATTAGTTATTATTAGGTTTGATTTTTACTTCGTTTCAACTTTGTTTTTAATCCAGTTTAGTTTCAGTTAGTTTCTAGAGCGAATTTGCTCATTTCAGTTTAGTTTTTATTGTTTGAAAATATTTAGTTTTTATTTACTTTCAGTGCTAATTTTAATGTTTGATAATTATTTATGGCATATGTCAGGAGCAAGATTTGGGAAAATTAGTACAGATAGTAAAATATAACCAGAGCTTTTTGAAAGCAGTTGATTCACAGTAGTGATGGGATTTCTGGCTCTTTTTAGAGAACCGGCTCTTTCGGCTCGGCTCACTAAAAAGAGCTGGCTCTTTCGGCTCCCAACCGGCTGTTCAGGTTGGTTTTTTTGCTTTAATTAATTAATTATCAACAACAATATAAAATTATGCACAAAAGGAATTAGTAATGTAAAAAAAAAAAAAACGTGGTTTTCTTTATGTATGTTTATATATAAATATTTATGGTGGCCCCTAGAGACGAAACATGTACAAACTCCAAAGCACAGTTCTAGCGTTAACTGAACTTCCAAAACAGAGCTACCTAGATGACTTAAATTACACTGCTTTTTACCAGTTTGAACCTGTGTCTCTTCCCCAGTTGAAGAAAATTGTCACTCAGATCAAACCAGCATCTTGCACCACTAATGTGCTCTGGGAGACTATTGGTCCAAATGTCCAATCTATCATTAACAGCAGACTCACTTCTGGTGTTGTACCCACTTGTTTTAGACATCTGTGGTTCATCCATTGATTAAAAAAAGCAAACATGGATGCCTCTCTCTAACTTTAGACTGATTTCAAAATTGCCTTTTATGGCTAAACGTTTTAGCAAAAACTGTATTTTTACAGTTGCAGTTTTTCATAGACTCTCAGAGGATTCTGGAAACTTCCTGGTCTCATTTTAAAACTGTTCACAGCACCGAATCTGCACTTTGAAGATTTCTTAATGATCTTTTACTGCTGCTGCTTTTGATGCACTTAAAAACTAAGAATGATATGGTTATGTAATTTTAAAAAAACAAGCAAGAGAACACCATGTGGGAATCAAAGGTAGAGCTGTAGAGTGGTTCAGGTAGGTTCAGGCCCTTCATCTACCAAACACATAACCTTGGCCAGTCATTTTTTCTCTCTACCTTCTTCCCATGAGCCTGATTAAAAAAAAAAAAAAAAAAACATGGCCTTGGCTACTGTTTTTATGCAGATGACACCCAATTTTACATGCCTATAAAAAGAAATGTCAGCTCTCCTAAACCACAACTGGAGAGTCTGAAAGATATCAAGGGATGGCTCAATGTTCAGTTTAGGATCCATTTAAAGATTTTATTCTATATTTTGACATACAATACTTGGCTTCTAACTCCATATATTCCCTCAAGTTTGCTAAGGTCCATGGACCAGTTTCCCCTGGCTGTCCCTAAAACCCGGCTGAAAACCAGGGGCGACCGAGCCTTTTACGCCCCAACTCCCGGCCCATGTTAGCATGGCTCCTTCATTACCTGTTTTTAAAACACATCTTACAACTAGGGCTGCCACGACTAGTCGACTAGTCATGATTACATCGACTATCAAAATCGTTGACGACTGATTTAATAGTCGACGCGTCATTTGAAGCTTTGTAAGATCACAAAAGACGCAGGAATAAGTAGTAGGATTTAAGAGTGTAATAACAGACTGAAACAGAAGATGGCAGCACTGCATGTACAAGGATGCCAGCTGCCGTTAAACCCCGAAGAAGAAGAAGTAGCTCTGTCCCAGAATTCATAGCGCAGCCCAGCTCAGTTTCCAAAAATAATCGGTGACTAGTCGACTATCAAAATAATCGTTTGTGGCAGCCCTACTTACAACTCATCTTTATTATTTGGCTCTTATCATAGAACGAGAGTGGCATGTTCTAACCTTCTATTTATTATTATTACTACTACTATTGTTGTTGCTGCTGATTTGTGTGTAATTTTTTGCTGCTTTGTCTTTAAAAAGTGCTTTATAAATAATTTGGATTGGATAGTTTAGTTTTAGTTAACTATAATAACCTTGATCATGATCAAAGGTTCAGATTTTCCTTTAACTTCCCTTAACTTGTGTACAATAAATTAACGTAAAAAAACCCCTCTAACTCACCATGTTGTCTATTGTAATTTGCTGGAGCTGGTCCCGGCCCAGCACCCGGGCCACCTCCGGGCCCTGTAGAAGGTGGCATATTAGGCATTGGCTGTTGCTGCATCCCTGGCATGGGCCTCTTTCCCTGCACAGCCATCTGCAGGTGCTCTGGTAGAGGCTGACTGCGTGCCAGCATCTTGTAGGCCATAATCTGTGCCCTGAGTTGGTGTAGCTGGTTCTGGTTGAAGGGAGTGGGTCCACCTGCACCACCTGCTGCAACAGGGGGGCCCCCTGGCCCTTGGGGACCACCACGATTCGGTTGACCCATACCCTGATTTGAGTCTCCACTTCCCTCCATAGGGCCTGCTCCCGGGCCAGATGGGCCTCCAGGCATCATGGGACCAGAAGGAGGGCCGTTGGCTGGGACGGGACTAGGTGCGTGCTCCGAGCCTCCTAATGGAGAGGGGTAACCTGCAAACAGAACAGAGGCACAATGGGTATGGCAAAAAGTTATCTCTGAAGTGTTAAAGAAGGTTTTTTGTAATTAAAAACAAACAAACAAACAAGAAAAATATGTTGAATAAGGATAATAAGAGAACCAGGTGGCTGTATCTCCATGTACTATAGATAAACTCGAACACTGCTGTGGTGTCTTCTATATTCCTCCCTCTGAACAACCTCTGTTGCTTGCTGACTGGTTTTGTAGATGCAGCTGCTTTTGTTGTTGTCTGAAAGGGGAAGCCCCTAAACCCCGCCCCTCCTGTCACCCTGCCCAGCGCTGTCTGCTACTGCTGCTACATGAACAGCAACACAAGAGGAGAAACCGGCTGGATGGGTTTCCACACGCACATTGTATACCAGCACAACTGCATTACTGGTTTCTTTTGCAAAGAGCATTTCAGGGCCAGAACTAAGTTCCGTGAGTTCAAATTTTCTTCACTCAGTGTGCATTAACTCAAGTTAGAAGAGGACTGAAGATGCAGACTTTACCACAAACGTATCAACATGACACTATGGTGTTAGTTTAGGTTTCACCTTTCTCTAGTCCTGACACACATTACCATGAAGCACTTTTCTGTGTGACACAACATACCTTGGGAATGTTGATCCATCGGGCTCGGAGGGGGTCCCATCCCACTGTGTCCCCCTGGTCTCATGCCCATGCCCTTCATCTGGCCATAGCGAGGGTCATCGGGCACTCCCTTCTCATGCATGGCTTCCATTGGCTGCATAAATGAAACCGAATAATCATAAATGAAACAAACACTGAAGTTTGTGCAGTGTGACACTGGAACACACTGCACAAAACAATTAACAGGAAAGACACGTAAAGTATGTAAAGTACAGAAATGATTCCACAACCACTCACTTTGTCTAATGATAAATATTACTGTGTTTAAGCTATTCAAAATAATCACATGCATGTTTTAACAACAAGAAGATTGCATTATTTGACAAAATGTCGTTTTTTGTTTTACTTTATGCATCTGGTGCATGTTGTCCTGAGGATATCCTGAGGGTCCCTGTGGAGGATGGGGGTGTCCAGATCCTGGAGGTCCTGGGCTAGGCCCCATCATGCTGTGGGCCGAGCCTGGTGAGGGACCTGGACTTGGCCCCATCATGCCTCCTGGAGATGGCCCTGGGCCTGGGGAGGGACCAGGGCGAGGTGTCCCTCCCATAGGGGGGTCAGGAGTGGACATCTCTAAGGGGGAACTGGGAATGTGTGGCTGCAGGAAGTACCCTTAAAAGAGACATTACAACAAGAATTAAGAAAACACATGTATGCATGTTACTCTAGTTACTTAAAAGGAAAGGTGTTTCAAATAAATTCTAGACACTAGTAAAAAATACAACAAACTTTCTGTGTTTAAAATTAAATGAAATAATAGAAAAATTTAAATGGAAATCTTTCAGTGCTTTTTTGAAAAAAAGAAAAAAGGAAGAAGATGAAGAAACTCTAAAACATTTTTAAAAGTTAAAAATTTCCCCTGTTATGGCCTGAAATCAAATGTCAAAATGTTTTACAAATGCTTATTTCATCTGACCAATAATCCAAACTGAATATTTTAAACCAGCACTGGTGAGACAAGAATAAATGAGCACATTATTTCATTGTGCCTGCTGACTTAAATGAATAACTGGTTATCTGAATTGTTACATCTTTACATCTGATCACAGTCTCACATGTTTCACGTTGCTCTGTGTTAAGACAATAGTATATTTATAAAGCCGTTCAATATTGGATGCTTCATTGCAGATGTGAAATGACTTAAAATAAAAGTGATACCGTCACTGTTCCCCCCCCCCAAATGTGCCACTTGGTGTAATACACAAGTCGTAGTGCTTAGTACCATTAAACATGAACTACAGACAGCTGACTGATGTTTTTATGCCGTTATAGCATTTAAATGTCCACTCCTGGATGTTCTGCTGAAGTGTACAGATGGGCAGCTGCTGACAGGAACTAGATAATTCATATACTTTTTGCTGAATATCTGACTTTTAAAGGTCAAGTGTGTCACACAAGGGATTTAACTTTGTCTGGATTTTTTTTTTTTTTTTTAAAGCACAATTAGTTAACTTGAACATCACTTCGTGGAAGAAAACTGTTACGAGACACCTCTAGAAGAGGCCCTATTATGACACAAATTAAACCCTTTGGTTAAAACAAAAAAACAAAAAACAGAGCCTCTCTTAAATCAACGGGAGAACAGCATAATAATAAAAACTTTGCCAAAGTCCAGTTGTCTAATGTTTACATTTATAAGCCAATAACAGTTAGGCTAGCTATTGTTGGCTAACGTTAGCCAGGCCTAGCAGAATTTAAAGTTTACGTTACATTATATATGTTAACTTTAACTCTCTCCAATTCGTAATGCAACACAATTGTAGTGGTATTCACCGGGTTGCTGGTTCCGTCTGAAAATAACACTAAAACAATAGTATTTCTACAAGGAACACAACCCGGATTTAAGACTTGTCGGCTGGCTCGTTAGCGAGCTAGTTCAGTTAGCCTAGCCGGCCATGCTCTCCGAGGCCAATTAGGGCAAAAAAGACGTGTTGTTTTGCGAGATAGTGGCCGAGATGCGGCGACATGTGAAAGGTTAGAGCATCCCTTCATCTACCAAGCTGATTGATCCAACGCGCCTCCCGTACCCCTGGCTCAGCGCTCTGCTCTTAGCACATTTCCAAAAACAATTTTCATTCATTACACACTGTCGCGCCACAGCAGCGGCACGGTAATGTCGGTCTCCTTTTCTGTAACGAAGAGGGAAAAAAAAACCCCACGAAAGCTCAACAATCCTCTAACAGCAGCGTGAAACGCACACAAAACTCCCTTACTGCCCAAAGAAAAATTAAAGCGAACTTACACAAGTGGTGGAAGTTGATGTTTGAAGTGTCGCCGGCTGCAAAGTCTCTTCGTTTTCCTCCTAACCAGAAACAAAGAGCGACCTACCCAGTTGGTTTTTTTCCTTCACCCCCCCCTCTCAGCAGATTGTATCGCGGAGACCGGCCTGTGCGGCTCTACAGCGCCGCCTCTGCGCAGGCTCCTCGCTCACTTCCCGCATGCTCAGTGCAGCCTCTGAGATACAAGCAGGCACGAAAGCCCTAGAAGCCGGCATGGGGGATGGGTGAACGAGGCAAACACTGTATTATGGACGAGTATATTGAAATATGATTTAACCCAACACGTATCAACGTGAAAGTACGCAAATGCTCTTAGTACGCTTGAGAAACCACAATTAAATAAAATGTGGCACGAAAACGGTGTCGAGTGCACTTTTCTTTCATGTCATTATTGCTTTGTTTGTATTTAATAATAATATATATTTCTAACCTTTTGGCCAATGCTTGTTGTTGATCAGCATTTAAGACACATTATTAATGATTGGTTTGCCGTTTACGCTACGAAAGGAAATACTTAAAAAAGATACATGTAAAGACACACTGTAACCCTACTATAATATGAAACAAAGAAAACAAAGGCATGTGAACCTCTAAAATGCTGTAAAGACAATTGTATTGGGTCAAACTATATATTAAGATGAATAAAATAGTTGTACTCTAAATAATTTGAATATACCATACATTATTTAGATAAAGCACGATCATGCTCTTCTGCTTTATGTAGGGACCATCTACTTTTAATTTACCTTAATATTATTTGTTGTCATTATTCTAAATCATACTTATGAGCTTAAAAATATTTCAACTGCTCATCAATCTTTTTAGCATAATCAAGAAGAATATTTACTGTCACATGGTGGAACCTAGCTGACATGTGACTGAGGAACTTAAGGAACATGAGGTCATGACTGTGTCCTTAAGCTGGATTGGACACAATCCCATGCTAAGGTGCTCGGTATGGTAGTAAAAGGGAAACACCCAAAGTAAGAGTCAGGTTGGACTTCTGAGGGATGAGTCTCACTGGTTGGCCAAAAAGACTAGAGCTAACCACGTGGTAGGTTTTACAGGGATCTTGAGGTTACCGCTCTGTTTTAACTCCCCCACTTTGGTGTAGTTTCACTCTTTGCAGCTGTACAAACTATACCCAAATATAACTTGTCTTTTTGTCAAACATCCATGCAGTCACTGTAAAGTAAGAGAAGACTGCATCAGAATCCATAAATATCCATTATTTCAACTATAACATAATCAATACAAAAGTGTTTTATTTTATTTTAAGCCTCATGCACTCATTGGGGTGCAGTTGAAGCTGAACCAAGAAATGGCCTACGTTCACATCAACACATGCTCCTTTTTACTGAAGGACAGAATCAATGTGTTGGCTAGGTTTTTCTCCAAGTTCTTGGAGAAGGCAGCACAGGTATGCTCTGCTCTCCTGAGACCTTCCAGGACAGACTGAAATGGAAATTTGTGGCTAGTAAAGGTGCCACCTGAGGGAACTGGAGGCCCCCTCCGGAAGACTGATGACCTGGGTTATCACATACAGGGGAAGCAAACTGAAAAACAGCAAGGATTCTGAGCAACCATTACTACCTGAACTTTAGTACCGTTTGTATTGCATTACATGCAAGGGACTGAGTCAACATTGTCACGATGGCTGCTTAGAAAAGATGAGGGGGACAAAAACGCATTAATCAGATACATCCTGACATGCAGACATTTTTTCCTCCTTTTGACCAAAACACTCTCTTCCCCCTGACCAAACATGGTTGTTTCAGATGGCTGCCCCAAGATGATCCTGGTTCTGTGGGAAGCTTCTTCCTGTTAAAGGGGAGTTTTACCTCCGTACCATCACTAACCAGTTGCTTATCAAGGATGGTCATATCATTGTAGGTCTCTCTTATTGTGGGGTAATATATTACATTTTAAAGCTCCATGAGTTGACCATCGTTGTGAACTGAACTATATAATCATCACTGAGACTGAAAACAATTATTCTTTCATGGCAATCTTTTTTTTTTTTGTTCTCGCTCCTCTTCTCAATCAAGCCTGATGTTTTCATAAGGTCAGTACCAACAGGAAATGCAGTAGTTAAAGTAAGAGTGCACTACAGTGAATACTTATTTCTTTTTCATAAATTAATTTTGTCATTCCTAATCTGTTTATTTAGACAGCAAAAAACCAGCCAACCTGTAACATTTTCAGTAAATCGTCATTTTCCAGTGAGAGTAACTTTTTAAAACCCATTCAAGAAAAAATTAATCTATTCACTTGTGCGAAATCAATCACAGTCGACTTGAAGTGTAGCACACAGGGCCATGACCTCATGGATATTTGGCCAATCTCAAGTCAATTAGAATGACGAGAGTTGATGAAATTATTAAAGCATTTACCTCTAAAACATAAAAAAAATAAATACAAACTGCAATAAAATATAAAATTCTCAGTACTGATGCATAAACACTTCCCATGAAACTACTTAGGAGTCCATCTACCTCACTGTGTGTGAATGATGAGGACAATGTTCTTATGCTCAGTAATTTCCAAAAGGTGCAAAATGCTATGTTGAAAATTCAGTGAAGGACCTCCATCAGGGCAGAGATGATCTTTTTATGTTTACAATAGAACAAACTCATCCATGCTGTTGTTTGTATCGACTCTTCCCAGTTGGGTCTTCCTCTGTAGGAAGGTGACGCTGTGCGTGGGCGTGTTTGCTCTCGCTTCCTCCCGTGTTTTTCCTTCTTCAAATATAAACATGGGATATGTCTCTGCAGATGCTGACACAGCCTGTGGGAGACAGAAGGTGAACTAGAACTAATAACAATAAGCAGTCAGTGGAGAGTAGAATAATTCCTTCAAATTAACTTGATCATTTTTTTGTTTTGTAAAAAAAAAGGACAAAACAAATTTAGATCAGGTCTAACACAAATTATATTTCATGTAATAAAAGGCTCCTGGAACAGAAGCCCAAATGATCCATGCACATACCTCATTAACACTTGCGCACAACGACTCAAACTCCATTTGTCCTTTTGCATAAAATCCGATGGTGCAGCTGGGGTCCATGCGAGAGAAAGGCATTTTCCTGGGATTCTTACAGTGAAACGACTGCAAGCAGTGGGGACAGAAATGGGATCACACAAAAATCTCATTAGGCTCAGAGGAGAAACCTCAAAACGTCTCACACTGACGATTCAACAAACACGTGGATATTTGTACACCATGTGGTGCTACTGCAGCTGCCAGGTTTTAACAGAAGTCATTACTTCATAGACAAAATGGGCATCCAGTCCATATACCGAGAGTGCATGAAAACATGCTAGCAAGGATGTAAGTAGAGACGTTAACTAAAAGGAGAAGAGAAACGGTTAAGCGCCAACCCAGCATGGCCCAAGATATGGAAGAAAGTTAAAAGAATTCAACCGATTCTGATTGTGTCAGAATCGAGGCCACTGACTGAAAGATATCCGACTCTAACAAGTTAATAATAAACTTTTTGTCAACAAAGTACAACCCGGGTAAACTGAAAAGCAAATATGATCTATATAGCGAGTGTGATGCAAAAAATACAATAAAATTACATTTTTTTAATTTTTAAAAAGGGTATAGATATATCAGTCTTATCCAGTGTTATGAAGACAGAAATTGTGGAACATGTTTTCTTCTTTCAATGTAAAACATGAATATGAATTTTGGAATGATTTTTAAAACTGGCTTCACTCGGAATAATACGTTTGCTCACTATGAGTATGTGAGTGAAAACTGGGGTAACTGGACTGGTAATTAATCTGATTTATGCAAGCACAATATTTTTTGCATAAATCAAAACACGCAAAGTTCAAGTGGACGGAAGAAAGTTCTCAAAATATTTTCTAGATTTCTTTGATGGACTCACATGTGCTTCTGTTTTATTATCGTTAATTTAGTCGTCCATTTCTTGTCTCAACACCAGGGTATGGCTCTTCTTCTCTTCAAGAGCCCTGAAGTGTTTGTATATTGCATTAATTAAAAGAAAAAGAATATTTAACATCACTGCGTCGTTATAACCCCAAGGTGGCATGCCTTTCAGTCTGCGAACACCGACTTGAACCCAACCTCATCCCTGTTGTCCATCTTCGTGCTTTTATTTTTACTCACTTTTAGTCCTTGCTCACTAAAAGCTCAGCATCTAAGTGCTAGTTTTAGATTCGCCCTTGTCACAGTGGGTCGCTACAGCAAGTAGCGCCACATGTTGGGTTTTTACCTGACAAATCCCCGAAGGTATTTGTGTCTCTGACTGGAATTAAAAGTGCAATATTTTGCTTGCCAGGTAAACATATGAACAACTATACTATGGAAAAACCTCTAAAAAGTCATAATTGAATGGTTTTTATTCAAAGACATATAAATTTTAAAAATATTTCATACAGTGTTCCGGGTTAAAATTAATTCAAATGACCTATAAGGAAAACGCAGTGATACTGATGAAGGAGTAATTTGAGGGTTCATCTTACACCTGGTGTTCTGCAAAGTTGCTGAGCCAGTTCTAATTGTTACCCTTTTAAAAACCAGCCTAGATTTTGAAAAGTTCCACAGGCAAACAATACATAGCAAAGTAATCTGAAACACAACTTTTATTTATTTTTCAACAGAAATGTTTCGAATCCATTTGACTTTGGCACAAGCAGAGGCCCGAGTCAGTGGAAAAGAGGTACTGTAGAGCTGTGGTGGCATGTCTCACCTTACTTAAAAGTGATCACAAGAGGAAACAAAACAGAAAGCCAGAAAGAAGAAGAGAAATGGTTGCTCATACCTCCAAGGGAAAGTTATTTGTTACATCCACTGTGGGCTGACAGTAGTGAGGGTCCAAGTACAGCAGATGGTCATCTTATGTACAAACGTGCCAGAGGAAGAAAGAAAATGTAAGGACGGACATGAAATGGCTCAACACAATCATAACACACAATTTACTCGGCTTACCCTGGAAGCCAACAAAGAACAAAGAGTGCTTTGGTTTGCCGCCAATGATCCCGATGCAGCACTCCAACATCAAGAGTTTCTGTTGAAAGACAAAAGGAATGGCTGAATTTTTCCATTCAGAGATCCAGTTTTCCTTAAAAAAAAACAAAAAAACAAAACAAAAACAAACCCCCCCTCCCTGAAAATATTCACAAACAAAAGCCTTAGAGACATATCTCTAAGTTCAGTAAAGCACCCAGATTACATTACGTAAAAATACTGGTTCTGTACTTTGACACTGGTGATGTAGGACGGATTGAGATCTTGCCCGCCAAGACGCACAGGAACCAGGATGAGGACAGATTTCCAGTGCTGAGGGAGAGGCCGTTCGCACAACTTCCTCACATCCTGCAGGTAGACTGAACAAAGAAGGAAAGAGACATCTAAAGTCCATTTGACTCATTGAATCTTTTCAACACCAATTTAAGCTCTTAAAAAACAAACAACAAAAACCCACATTTTCTTTAAAAAAAAGAAAAGAAAAAAGAATCAACTTTTTTTAAAAGAGTTTATCCACAATCTCCTCTTCTTAAAAAATAAAATATGTTGTGTTGCAAACACTATAAAGATAACACTCACTGGTGCAATCTTGTGCTACATACACAACTAGATTGGGAAGGTCCACTACTGCAGCTTCCACAGCTTTCCTGAAACAGAATGACCTTCACTGTTAGAGACGATAAACTTTTTAGTTCGGCTGCTCTCTTGCATCATCAATTTAAGTCTCACCGGAGGATATGTGCCGCAATGGACGGACCATACCAGTCCCCAGCCTTCTTCCCTGAGCTTTTGCCCAGTTCTACAAGCCGATGTATGCCAAAGGGAGCTGTGGGGTTGTCTGCAAACCAGCGTAAAATCCTTCTGTGTGTACTCTCCACGGGTCTATCCAGGATGGACCCCCAGCTCAAATGTCGACTTCTCTTGCTTTCCCTTTCACTCGAACTAAATCCATCGTTCACAGAGTGCATCAGGTCCATGTCATCTTTGACAACACGTTGGTTCCCAGACCAGGTGCAACCTTAAAAAAAAAAAAAAAAAAAAAAAAGACAGTCGTTATTGAAGAGTTTGTATATTTGTTTCACTGAGAAGTAAAATGCAGTTTTCCACTGTTCTCATCTGTGGCAAAATGATTTTTTTTCAGATGAGTTTTTTTCTTAAGATATTTGTTTTGCCATACTGTAAAATGTTATTGAGCTATATACCATTCTACCTACTGTATGTTCATTATTTGTTGTGTTTAATTTGATGCGATTTTAAATTCTGTAACAACTTCTAAAGATGGGGCAAATGAAAAATAGCTCGTTGTGTACACAGACAACTTTGTTTAATTTCCTATAGCTCACTATAGTAGAACAGTAGTTGATTTCTTTTCTAAATGTACTTGTATATTGTTCACATGTTGAAATAAATTACCAATCAATCAATCAAACAGAGTTAAACTGTGAAATAAGCATATAGCATTTATTTCAGAGGAATTGCCGTCACTTTTATGCACCGTTTCCCATTTGCAGGTGCTCAAATGTAACTGGACAATTAAATCTAAGGCTTTACCAGTTTAGTAGATTAATGTCAGCAGGTGATTCCCATCATGGCATGAAAGCTGCTAAAACTGTGAACCCCAACATACTAAACAGTCAAAGGAGATTCCAGTGCAAGTTAAGCAAACAGTCCATCCAAAAACAAATGAACCAGAAAGACCGCACAAATAGTATGAATCAAATCAACATTTACATCGTGACGAAATACATAAGTACAACTTTCCTAGAATTAAAAAAGAAGCAAAAATGATGGAGCATCATTTCAGGACAAAGCAAAACTTCTTTAGGCCACACAGCCAAGTAAAGAACTTTCTGCAGGAGGCAGCCATGAATGAACTGATTCTTCATGTTTTGGAGAAATGAGACTAAAATTAGACTCGTAATCCGAATCACACAACATCCTTTTGTAAACCACAGAGCAGTCAGCATGATGTTTTGCATGCTTGGCTTCCACTGATGCTGGATCACTAGTGTTTATGGGTGATCACGGAAGACAGATGCATCTGGATGAAATCTGAAGTGCATAGAGCTAAACTTTCTTCCCAGATTCAGCCAACTGCAGCAAAGCTGACTGGACAGTGTTTCTAAATAGCACAGATGGACAATGACCTAAAACACACTGTTAAAAATACTTTAGAAACGTTTAAAGGCAAAGACATAAAATACTCAACAATGGCTGAGTCGATCATCTGAGCAACTCAAAACAATCGAGCTGAATTTTACCTGCCAAAGACAGAAGTGAAGGCACAAAGACCCCAGATTGAGGAACAACTGAAAACAGCAATAAAAGGCCTAAAAAGGAGGAACCCACTGTTTAGTGTACCTGACTTTAGATTTCAGAGAAATATTGACTGCAAGTAAAGCCAGTCTGTTTGAATGAAAATGAAAATAATCTCTGGATGTCTTTTCACTTGTTGATCAGACTATGTGATACTGTAGCAGGACAGTGTGTAATCACCTGGTGACATCAGATGCAGTAGCAGGCCCTGTGCCAGCAGCATCTGGCTGGAGCGTAGAACACAACCCCAACCGCTGTCGGTGGTCAGAGAGGAGCCGGGGAGCGGACGGAAACCTCGTCTGTATGTAAACCACAGGAGCGATGCAAAGCACCAACGGAAATGCTGTTGATCTACTGCAACAATTACAGAGGCGCAATTACAATTTTCTCCTTTGCTTTTACAGTCACATGACAGATCGTTTCAGGGTTTACGCGGGACAAATGCTCTACTCCTACAAAATGCCTCACCTTCATCTTTGAGCTCATAGGATTTCCCCAGCATGAACACAGGAGAGCGCTTGCTAAATTTAGATTTTTGCTTCAAGGTCCAGCCTGAAAGGGAAAAACGGTAACTGTTTACTTTCAAAAAATAAAGAGGACAAGCAGGTCTGCTCACCACATCACTTATTTTCAGTCTCTGACAGAAAAAGAACTGACCATATTTGACGCTGTTCCATGCTGAGACCAACTTGTCTTTGAATCTGCCTTTGTCCTCTGCCTCCTGGTCATCCCTGCTGTCTTCTAGGCCCTGGGAAACAGCTGATTCAGTAGAGAAAAAGACCCAATCATCCATGAGGTCATCAGCAGTAGACTGATCCACAAACTGAGCAGAGGAGGTGCTAGGCTTCATAACATGTAGAGATGACCACGATGGAGCAAGAAGAATTGCTCATTGTCATCACAGCAGCCTACACACAAAGAAAAAAAAAAAAAATAATAGCCCAGTTACATACATATGACGCAATCAGCCATGGATGATGCACCCATGTGCAATAATTATAGGATGCATTCTTGCGACACACAAACTCTACTAGCAGATCTCAGAAGCTAATGTTACACTCAGCAAAGCCATTAATGATCCATGTCAGTAAGGAAAAAGAAAGCACGAAGCACGTGACGGCACCCTGTGACTCAAGGAATTTCAGATATGCCTATTTAACTGCAGCAGGAGACTTGCTGGTTTCTTATTTTAACTAACATTTGGCCACTAACTCTGAAATTTTAGAAAACGGATTTTTGGCAAAGTGCTGCATTTACATGTTCATGCAATTTGTGCGGCTAGATGAGTAAACAGTGTAAAAGTCCCAAGACAACAGTGTAAAAATCTGCACAACAAGCAAAATGAAGTAAATTATCAGAAACAAATGTGCTTGTACTGTTCACAAATTGACACAGTGACTGATATATTTTCATGTTCTGAATCATGGGTCAGTTTTCCAGCCTAGCCTTACACTAAAAGCTTATTTTTCCCCCCTCAGTGGAGATCATCCTTGATTTTTCTTTTACTCTGGGAGTAGGCTTAATCTATGTCCGTGGAACTGGCTGTATGAGTTTGTTAATACTAATGTTAATTTGTTAATCAATGAGTTGATGAGACCGAGTTGCTGCTGTTAGCAGAACTTCATAAACAGATCAGTAGCTTAGTTTTGTGCCTCTCCAGTTCAGGCTAAGGGCCTCCTCAGATGGGGAACAAGATAAAACTTGAGATAAAAATGATGTAGGAAAGGAAACAACACAATGCTCAACTGAAAAAAGGGTAATTATTTTGACCTCTTAACCTTCTATATTTCAGTTGAATGTGTGTATTTCACAGTTAGTTTCAAACGGAACCATTTAAAAAAGGGACATCAAACATAAGGCCCAGGGGCCAGAATCAACCCACAAGAGGCTCCAGTCCAGGTAACTGGACACCTTTGAACAATGTGAAAAAGTGCATGGATTTTGGACTTTTAATTGTATTTTCATGAGTTTTACGTTTGATATTACTGACAAAAGACACCCCGCTCCCCCACAATGCCTTTCATGCTATACCAAAGTAGTTAAGCAAACAATTAAATAAGAGAAAATATACCGTTTTTCAGTATCTACTATAGATGTCTTGTTTTTTTGTGTTTTGTATTTTCTGTAAATGAACAAAACAACTGAGACATACATCCTGTTAAATTGCACCTTTTTTTTCTTAAATCATGGGCATCTCGGGGATTAAATGTCTAGTTAAATGTCTTTGCACTCAGAGAAAGGGAAGTTTCACTGGTCTGGCCCACTTAAGGTCAAAGTGAGCTGTATTTGGCCCGCATGATGTAAAAGTTTAACCATGATCTACGAGTTTTAGTTAGTAGTCTCTCTCTTCGGTCGTTCAGTTCAAACGTCTCACAATTGAAATATTTCAGAAGTCCGGTAAAGCTTGGGAAACTGGTTTAATACTGAACAGCTTATTATGATGTGCTCACGTGTTTTGTTTTTTAATTTTAAAGAAGCATTAAGTCTTTAAGTTCGAATACTTAAATTGTAACGTTACCTTCCATAGGCGAGTGGCACGGAATCAAACTAGTTTACAGTAAACTACAGCGCTGTGTGAATACACCAGTGACACCTCTGTCAAACAAAATTAAGCGAATTAACATATAAAAAAATACATTTTACCATCATTTCGGTAGTGTCATTCTACCTCCGGTGATAAGAATGAGTCCGTGAATGAAGTGTGCCGGTCTGTTTTCGTTTTGTTGGGCTCAGTTTTGCTCGGTCTTCGAACAGCAGCAGTCAAGTGAAGTTGCGCTCACTTCCTGTTTATACAGGTCACGTGTTGTCACTCCTGTGATTGGCCAACGGAGGACCAATAACAGTGAGACCCGACTCTCAGGGCGGACGTTCATGTTAGACTCAAAAAGTGAGACAAAGGAAGTATTTTTTGCATTTTATTCTGCACTATAGGCTTTTTTATTTTTTATTTTATTTTTTTTAGTTTGTTTGTTTTTGCATTGTTTTTTTACGACAGTGGCTATTAGGTATGTAACAATGTAATGGACAACAATAGTCTGAGAAAGCAAAGTTCTCGTAAACACGCCTAACACTTGGACAAAAATAGATGTGACAGCAACATCACAGCTTCCGACTTAACAGAAAGACTAGTCAAAACTGCACAGGATGGGCTAGCCACATAGATTTGGTAAATTTCTCATTCTAAACGTAATCAGCGTCAGAACATGAACTAATATTAGTAGTAAATCAGAATTTGAAATAAATACAAAGTTACTAAATACAACAAATATAAAAAAATATAAGAAAAAATAAAAAGTTTGACACAACATAAAGTGCATTTTTTTCCTCACATCACACATAAACCACCACTGTTTAATGTCTAAACATCTAAACGTCATATAAATCTGATTCAAAGATGTTCATCATTAATCAATCAGAACTATAATGTGTGGGTTAGAAAGATCCACAGGCAGAAGATAGACTGCTCATTAAATGTTCACTAGTTTTTTTGTGTACCTCAGGTCCTCTGGTGTCAAGTTAGTTCATCCACAAGGTGGCAGTCTAAACCAGGTCTTGGACCTGGAGTCCAGAATCTATCAAGATCACTTGAACACACAACAATAAACATCACCTTAACACTAAAATCCTCTTGACAGATCTACTCCTGTGTACAACCTACTACGGTTTCACTGACGAGGATGCTCAGTTTTATGGAACTGGGCACTTTTGGATTGCATATTGTTACACATTTAAGTACAAAAACCAACAAAAACATCACATTATCCCTAAATGAAAACACTGGCACTTTCCTTCACACCTATTACACTATAAACTGTACTTCTGCATAAATAACAGAGCGAGTGAAACTGCAAAATCTCCTCTAAGTTGTACTTTCATTACGCTTCTGTCTCCACTTTATCTCCATACCACACTCTGAGCACACTTATATATTCACTTAATAGGTTAAAATATGTAATTGCACATTTCACTATGACTAGCAGAGACAGCTATTTAAACCAAATGCTTGACTTATTGCAACCCTTTCCCCTTATTTTTTCTCATCTAGAGCACAATGTAAATGTAATATTGAGGACACACACAGAGAAAAACTCACATCATTAACACATTGCATAGCGTCCCAGTGCAAGATCACCTCACCAGTGTCTCAAAATCCAGCCCTTAAACACATCTGGAACAAACAAGCTGATCCCCATTCCAGTATCTTGGTCCAGAGTTCAGGATTGTTTGACCCCCCAGTGCACGACATATGAAAAACCTTTCTGTGTCTGATCCCTTTTAGTAACTAAAGACTAAAGAAAATACAGTTCGTGTCATACTGAACTAAATGATATAGCCGATGTAATGTAATGCCCATTTAAATGAGGCATGTGTGCCAAAATTATGTTCACATGCTCACTGCTTATGTCTGCTTAACATGTCAAGTTATGTTTGAAACAGTCCAGGGCAGAAATACAAAACGTAGAAACCAGCATACAGTTAGCTCCATAAGCTTTTGGGACATTTTCAAACACAAGTGAAGTGAATGATTGCAGATTTCTTTTCTAGGAACCCTTTTGTGAAGGTTGTCAAAGCCTACAAATATGAAATACAGAAGGATCAGAATAATCAATAAAGAAAAATAAGGAGAAAAAGAGAAACAGCTTCTGATCTGAAGCACACCGCATCATCCGTCAAACATGGTGGAGGCAGTGTTATGGCATGGACATGTTTAGCTGTCAGTGGAACTGAGGCACTAGTGTTTATTGATGATGTGACCGTTGAAAGAAGCAGCAGGATGCATTTAGTGAAGTGTACAGGAACATGCTTTCTGCTCGGTTTCAGACAAACACTGCAAAACTGATCAGACAGCTCTTCACGGTGCAGCTGGATAATGACCTAAAGCAAACTGCAAAATAAACCCAAGAGTTTCTAAAAGCAAAGAAATAGGAGATGTTTAAAAACTGTTTAAATATTAAAAGAAAAGCATAAATGAAAGGCAAAATTAATTTAAAATAAATAAATAAATAACATGAAATGTAAACCCAAGTGTAAAAAATAAATTGATCAAAATTCACAAATAGAAACAAACAGCAACCGAGTAAACAAGCAGTAAGAAATTTTTCACAGGAGACTTGACAAAAACTATGTAACGCCTCAAATTTGACTAAAAGCAAACACAATTTGTTGGGTCTCTAAAAGTTATTTAAAATTATCAGCTGTTTGGAAGGACCTTACACAGATTGTTCCAGAGCCTGAGATCCATAACAGAAAGTAATCTTCAACATATTGTGGAGCTGACTCACAATAAAAATGCTATTACATAAGAGCATTTAAAAAATCAATTCTGTCTTTCACAGTTTTTTCTTTCTGCTACGAGTTAAGTCTTTGAAACGACATAAAAAATATTTAGTCACATGTCAAATCGACACACACGGCAAACACGTGAACATAATTTTGGCACTACTGGACCCCCATACAAGGATAACAGACTCCGACCTGTCTGCGCATGTGGCTGTGTTCAGTTGAAAAGTTGTTCACAGTGTTCTCTACCTTAAGGTCTGCTGTATAATTTTAATTTTTTTTAAATATTCTTTCATTTCCCATGTACAGTGTTAGACATGCATTCAGACATATGCATTTGTTTGTACTATATACAACATAATGTGATGAACATACAGTACATACACAGGTCTACATTAGGACACCATGTGCACATGTTTTCCAGCAGGAGTCAGCTGATGCAACTTTGTTCTGTCATCTTTTTTGGTCTTTTTTTCAGCATGTCTCTCCATTTACATTTCGTGTAAATTCATGATATGTTAGCTTGATGCTACAGTTAAAAAGGCATTGCATGGGACAATCACACTCCCTCTGAAGCTCTTATCACGAGTGATGCTTAGAGCTGCGAATGTTTCCTTTATCAGATTGGATAGTGCTGGCTGCTGTCTGAGCCCCCCGGCGGAGACTGCCAGACGAAGCTTCTCCTTTTCCTGCAGCGCTTCCCCGCTTCTCCTCGCCAGACTTGGATATGTCTTTTACCTTGCCTCCCTCTTGTGATCCCCCCTTCATAGGCCCGAGGACTGTTTTGGCCACGCTTGTGAGCTGGGTAACGAAGCTGGCTTTATCCCCTGGAGACATGGGCCGTGACTTGCTCGAGGCGGGTGAGGCTGCATTCGAGGGAGGCGACATGGGGTTCTCCTCCAGGACCTCCAGGTGTTGCCTCTCCTCCTTGACTCCTCTGTTTGTTGGCTTCTCCTCTTTGCATCTGGCTGCAGCGTGGGCTTGACCCTGGTTTGGAATTACAGGTGTAGGTCCTTTGAGCTTGGTGGTATCACTAGCTTTATAGCTTGCTCCTTTCTCTATCGTGTCTGTACCTTTACGCTGCTTGAGCTGCTCTGTAGGTGCTTTCTGAAAGGTCCCTTTGTGTGCAGCTAAAGGGCCTTTTGCCTTCTCCTCAGTCTTCTCCTGAGCTTTTGTTGCAGGTCCACTATCTGTTTGTGCACTTTGCTGCTTGGAGTCTTGCTTTAGCAGGCCCTTTGATGTGCCTGAAGGAGACATTTTTTCGCTGGGTTTACTCTTAAAAGTTGCTGCCTCAGAACCGGAAAGGCTTGAACTTGGAGCTTTGATCCCAGAACCAGGCTTAACCTCTGAAGATGAAGCACTGGACTTGATTTCAACTGCAGCTCCACATCCATGACTCTTTGCAACCTCAGCAGGAAGTAACGTTTTACATGTGTCAACGACGCTCATCTTAGACTCTGCTTTAGAAGCTGCACTCTCAGTTTGTGACCCAGCAAGCTCAGACTCTGTGATTTGGACTTCTTTCTCTCTTGCTGTTAAGAGTGTGTCACGGCTGAGTGGCGATTCCTGCCTTCCCAGACGTCTCACAGGCTTTAGGCCTCCAACCTCCCCTCCCATAGGAGGAGAGGGGGAGGATGATGATGAAGGAGATGGGGGAGCGGGTCCGTTCTCTCCTTCCATCTCTAGCAGACTTTGTAGACTGTGCTCACAGTGGAAGGACTCTCTCCTGTAGTCCCCGTGTGTCACCTCCAGGCTATGCTTGCGTAATGACACCCCCCCTGTCAGAGGAGAGGGCGATGATGATGATGAAGAAGGCAAAATCTGTGCTCCTAGCTTCTCTGCAGACTGCACCCGCTGCAGCAAAGGGGACCTGGGTGGCTCCGCACTCTTGGGACGTGGGCGGGCAACAGGAGGTGAGGAGTGCAGCTTGGCAGGAAACATCTGCGTGGTATTGGAGCTCCCTACCGTGTGCCCAGTGAGAGGTGGAGGAGAGGAGGTGGTCGGGGACGGGGTGTGAGCCAGGGGAGACAATGGGATGTTGCCAGCAGATTTGCAGCGAGCCGAGCGGTACTGCCGGTGAAGTTTGGGAGACAGCCCATGTAGGGAGCTGGGTCTCATGTGGTGAGTGGTTGCAGGTGAGTTAGGGGTGCTGGAGGCCGGGGAGCTGCTCTGGGATGATGTACCTGAGGAAAAAGAAGAATATTGGAATATTTTTTTCCCAACACAATAAAATGAATATGTGTGTGTTTCTACTCATGTGTCTTGAGTTGTAGGCTAAATTATATAAAGTATAAGTGTGATGAAACACATGAAACATACTTGCAATGTTAAACGCAGCTCTTTCACCTTATTTTTTTCTCAAAACAAAGTTTCTTTTGAACATTATATATGCTTCTCTTAGGCAATATTACTAGAAAACACTCCATACATTTTAATTTCTATACCCAGTTTTATCTATTCATTAAGCCAGATGATATAAATCGTTTAGTTAAAGTACAGGCATGTCTTAAAGACCTGCACAACCTCTAATTTCCTGCTTCTAAATTCAAATAAAATGACATTATTGTACTCAGCCCTAATCTTAGAAACATTATGTCTTACCAGATGCTTTTATGGCATTACCCTGCCCTCCAGTAACACTGTGATTATATATCACAGTGAATATTGGAGTCATTTTTGACCAGATATGTCCTTCAGTGCGTATTTTAAGCCTTTAGTCATTTGTGCGGTATTTCTAAAATTAGAAACATCCTGTTTCAGAATGATGCTTAAAGGCTAGTTAATGAATTCATTACTTCTAACTTGACCACTGTAATTCATTATTATTAGGAAACTGCTTTAGTGAACTAGCACAAAAAATGAATTAAACTAAATATAGTGTTAGTAACAAAAAACACTCAAAGTATTTCCTTCCCCAATAACTAATAGAGAAATGATTAATGTTTAGTCTTCCCCACTGGACTCCACAGGCAAGACATTACACGCATCTTCCTCCATCGCATTACTCCCCAATTGTTTTTTGCTTTTAAACGAGATTATAACAGGCACACGTGCTGGTCGCCTTAAATACTAACCCAGGTGCGGGGATTCAAGAGCGCCACGATAACTCTGAGTGGGCGAGCGGGCAGAGAGGCTGTGGGTGGGGGAGCCCGGGAGACTGTCTCCAGACGACAGGGAGCGATTTAAAGACGAGAGGCTCCGGCTGGTGTGGAGCAGGTTGGACTGCTTGGTAATTTTCCTGAACAGGGAGCTGCGCTTCTTACTGAAAGATGAACAAAAAGCCGAATGACTAGAGTGAAATCATCTAAATGACAGAGGGATACGTTTTCTTGGAATGCTGCAGTGACGCACTCTTGTCCGTCCTTGGCTCTGGTCCTCTTGATGCGTCGTGCCATCTTGCATTTATAGCTGGACTTGCGGGCAGGACCCACTTTGATGGAGGTGTTTTCAAAAGGAGTTGTTGTAATAGTCACCTTGTTCCCACTCTGCAGTTGATGCACAATTATATGATTTATATTAGTACATAAATATATAGATAGATGTTTTTTAAATTGTTTTTATTTTAGATGGATAGATCTCTCCTACCTTCAGGATCAGCTCCACTACCTCTGTATGGACCAAACCGTGGACTGACTCTCCATTTACATGAGTGATGAGGTCACCAGCACTAAGTCCAGCCTCCTGAGCCGGACCTCCATCTTCCACATGCTGTGATTGGAACAAAAAAACATCACAGATTTGACTACTAAGTATATTAGCCCAGTTACCTTCAGATACTGTATGGTACTCTGCATGGGCTGTTCTGCAGAATCACATTAAAGGCGCTATGCGAATAAATAGTAATAATCACATTTGTTTCTGCATTGCTTTAAAGGGAGAAATCAAGATTTCTGCATCCTGTTTGCTTTGCTCTCTCACCCAGACCATGTGATGCACGCTGTAAACATCGCTGTCTCCCATGTAGACTCTGATAGCTCGGAGGGTGAAGCCGTACTTCTTCCCAGAGCGGTGGATGGTAATGGGAGAATGCAGGATGTTGACCATCGGGGAGTAGCCTCGGCTGGGGGATGAGTCACGAGAGGAAGGGTTGGACGAGAGGGAGCGGGGCGACATGGGGCTCGCCAGAGGGGATGCACCGTGTTGTTCCACTGAGGAGAGAAAGCACAAAAGATTCATTTCTAAACACTATTTTTTAAAATGTCTTTGTTAATGCAGTAAAAGAAATGCCTTTACCTGCTGGAATGATGACAGACAGAGCAGTGGCAGAGGCAGATTTGATAACTTTAGTTCCTGGTCTTGAGCTGCGTTTTTCTCCTTCCGAGAGCTGCTGGTGGCGAACTCTTCGCAGCACCAGGTCTGTGGTGGCCCCACAAGTCCCCTGTGGGTCTGGGAGCCCCAGAATGGTAGCACTGCTTGGCAGGGGCAGTGATGCATCAGCAGGTCTCAACAGTTTGTCTGTAATAAGGCAGAGACATGAAAGGTGATAGGAAATATATGTTTTCATGTTTTGGGGTGACAAATGAAATTGTTCAAGTCATGAGATGGTTCCTCATTTTTCTTACCGGCAGCTGCAAAGCCATTACTTTCTTTAAGGAATGCCCTCAGGTCGCCTTGAGAAGAGATGGTACTCATGGCTCCTTCCAGAGACGTTCCCCTGGCCTTCACTGGAGGTTGTCTGCCCGGGACAGGCAGCTCAGAGTCCAACTCCAGAGGGGAGGCCAATCGGTAAGAATCCATAAGAGCAGAGAAGCGCCTCCGTGCCCCAGACGGAGGGCTGGAATCACTCTCAGTGAAGGAGGACTCTGAGCAGGATAAACGCTTCCTGAAAACCAAAGACAATTATATTCTGAAATAAACTTTCAATGCCAATGAACCCAGGTAGAAGATCAAAAACAAACGGAAACACAGATAGCACTTTTTTTATTAACTGTGCTTTTACTCACATCTCCGGTGAGCCAGTCCTCCAGCTCTTATCTCGAAGGGTGACACTTCCCAGGCTTTCTCTCTTGGCTAAGCGATCCTCCCTGGGGACCTTGTGCTCCCGTAGAGTCACGCCATGGGGTTTATGCTCCAGCTGAGACAGATGCTCCATACTGCTGTATACCTTCACATCGGTGCAGCATAACAGTAAATATTTGGGTTCTTTTGATTGATTTGAATGTAGACTGATGAATAAACGCTGACAGAAAAATAAAAGTTTAGGTCCTGACCTTACTGAAGCGAGGGGAACACGACGAGAAGCGATGAATCTCCACGGGCTCGTCGTCATTGGTATCGTCTTCATCGTATGAATGCACGTGGTGATAGCGCTCTGAACGAGCTGGGGGTGAGAAGTAATGTACATTCAGTCAGCCACTGCTGACTGAATGTGCTTTATGCTAACATTTACATGGGAGAGTTAAAGACCTTGACCTGTTTCCAAGAATAAGAAATTCCTAAGGTTTAAAGGATCTGTGCTGGAATTCATTCTCTTCAATACCATTCCTTCATTCCCAAAGGGGAACTTACTGTCGAAATAACTGGTGTCTTCCTCTGACTCTAGATGAGGGATGAACTCTGCCTTCTGTCTCAGCAGGCTGTTCCAGTCCACCTCAGTGAAGAATGAGTGCTGCTTCACTTCAAAAGCACCACCTTCGGGGCAGAGCAAAGGAAAGGAGGTGGATGTAAAAAGAGAGAATGAGGGAGCGCGATGACAGACAGGTAGTAATAGCAGCCCTCAAGCATGTGGAGGCATTTCTACCCTGAATGAAGCTGACTTATTTGGGTAAACTGAACCCGTAAGCCAGCGCGCACGATGACAGTTATTGTTCTAGGTCAGCGAGCCCCAGTCAGGGTTAGGTGTACCCAAGAGGGATGTGCAGTGGTGGAAGAAGTATTCATATGCATTTCTTAGATGAAAGTACTAATACAGCACAGTAAAAAAACCCACAAAAAAACAACTGAACTACAAATAAAAGTCCTGGATAGAGACAAAAGCATATACAGTGTCTTGTTTCACTGCTGAGAAAACAGACCAGTACAGTAAGGTTTATTAGATGGTATAAAGGAAAGCTGTTAACAGGAAGTCAGCCTAAACAATGAAATCATCAGGAAACCACAATGAGACTGTGAAAACACAAAGAAGAAAACACAAAAAATCTCAGTTTGGTGGGCCAACTGGAACTGTGACTAAAAGTTTGAGTGGACCACAGAAGACTGCAAGATTTCACATCAGGCTGCGGCATTTCTATTTTAGGATTCAAATACATCAGGAATCATTCAAATTTGTGCATTTTCTCAGAAAAGTTAATCTTAATCTTTGCAGAATAATGTTGCAGCTAAAAATCAAAGGAGAACAAGATGTAAAACAAAAGTAGCTCAGAAAGTGTGCAGTGGGATAGAAGCAAACTATTCAAGCACACTGCTACAGAATTGTTCAGGGAAGGTTCCCAAGTGTATCTTCAAATGTAAATAAATATACATGCCACTTTATTAGCAACACCTTGCTAGTACTGAATTGGACTCCTTTGGCCTTCTGAACCGCCTTAATTTATTGTGACATAGATTCAACAAGGTGGTGGAAACATCCCTTGGAGATTTTTCTCCATGTTCACATGACAGCATAACACAGTTGCTGCAGATTTTTAGACTTTCTGTTCTACCACATCCAAAAAGGGCTCTGTTGGATTAAGATCTGGTGACTGAGGAAGCCATGTGGTTACACTGAACTCATTGTCAACTTCAAGAAACTAATTTGAGATGATTTGAAGTTTGTGACATGGTCTGTTATCCTGCTCGAAGCAGCCATTAGAAGATGACTGGTGAAGGGTAGACTGTGGTTATAAAGGGATGGACATGGTCAGCAGCAATAGGTAGGCTGAGGATTTTAAACAATGCTCAATTAGCACTGTTTTAAAATAGTGTCTCTAGTGGGCCAAGAAACACCATAACCAGCCTGAATTGTTGGTAAAAGGCAGGATGGGTACATGCTTTCATGCTGTTTATGCCAAATTCTGATCCCACCATCTCATTGTGCAGTAGAAATCGAGACTCATTACATCAGGCAACGTTTTTTTCAAATCTTCTATTGTCCGGTTTCCTGTTCCAGTCATCAGTTTCCTGTTATTAAGCTGACATGAGTGACACCCGGTGTGGTCTTGGCTGCTGGTGGTTCGACATGTTGTCCATTCAGATATGCCTTTCTGTATATCTTGATTGTAAAAATTTGAGTTACCTTTTCCTTCCTATCAGCTCAAAACAGTCTGGCCATTCTCCTCTGACATCAGCAAGACATTTTCACCCAGAGAACTGCTGCTCATTGGATATTTTCTCTTTTTAGAGCATTTGCTGTAAACCATAGAGATGTTCAGTTTGCCCAGTTTGAACTTAAGCAGGTTACCTTAACCATGTCTATATGCCTAAATGCACTAAGTTGCTGCCATGTGATTGGCTGATTAGATGTTTTAAGTGGGAGTTGAACAGGTGTACCAAATGAAGTGGCTGGTGAGCCTACATCATTTCCACATGTAAGCATTACACCATACACTGGACTAAAGAGTGAATGAAAACTAGCAGAGAGGTCTGAGCGGAAAAATCAATTATTACCACAGCTGAGAGTAAACAAATATGGTTAGAATAGTGCAAAAATATTGGAACCATAAAATATCTGTGATGCATAAATCTGCGTCAAGTCTGATTCAAATTTAAATGAATGCACATAGAAAATAACTTCAGGTGGTGAGGAATCACTACACGATTTCATCTGAATCCTGGAGAAGCCAGAAGCTCTGCTGTAGGAGACTGACCTGTGCCCAATCGAACCAGCGGATTTGTCTGCAGAAGAGAGGAGATCAGGTGCTGGGCATCAACAGGAAGAGCCTCATCTCCTTCTGGCCACACTATGTCATCTACCAGAAACAAGCCGACAGAGAGAGAGAGAGATTATGGTGGATGGTACATGACTAACAGTTTGTTTTACTTATCAGCTGCGCTCGGTGTCCAATGATGCTATTTCTACTGAGATACTTTGATCTCTCACCTGTAATGACCTGTCCAAACAGCTCCTCTGGAGTGTCTCCAAAAAAAGGCACGCAGCCCACCAGGAACTCATACAGGATGATGCCCATCGCCCACCAGTCCACTGGCTTTCCATAACCCTGACGAAGAATAACCTCTGGGGCGATATACTCTGGAGTTCCGCACACCTTAAAGTAAAGCAGCAATCGGTCGTTTCTTAAATTTTATGACCTCCGATTTTTGTGAATTACTTGGGACCCACTCATCCTTACAGGCGTGTGCATTTTTGCTGCTAATAACATTTCTTTCACATCTAACTGAATCGTGTATTCATTATTTACAACCGTACAGTCGCTCCTACAGTCGTCACAGAGCGGGAAACACACAGCATGTGGGGAGCATGCATATTTATGCTTAGCCAAGCCATCACCTCAAAGATGCCAAGACAAGATGAAAGCCCCGGTGGGTGTTTTTTCATGTGCAGATGGGCATGCACTGAATCCTAACACATATGTGGTCGACGTGATGAATGCACGTGAAATAATGAGGCTTAAATTCAAAGCGAGTGCTGAATAAAAGCCCTGGAAATATAAGCCTTTCCTGAAAGAGAAATTATTATAACCAAGGAAAGGCTGGTCTACTGTTGTGCCAACTGTGCCATATTTGTCAGATACACCTGCCACACAATGGAAATGTAGCATTCAAAGGAAATTTGATGGTGAAACTTTGCTTGGATCATAGTGTAGTCTACACTTTAATGCTGATAAAATAAAACACACACACACACACACACACAGTTGTCCTGATGTGTACAGTACAATTAATTTAAATTGACTCACATTCGCTCGATACTTAGTTTTAATATAGCAGAGAGTTTTATTAATTTGTAAAATTCAGATGTTTTGTCAGACTTTATTTAAACAAATTAAGATCTGAGTAAATGGCTGTGTATCTGACTTCGCTTTGGTCATACCTGTTTATCCAAAAATTCTCGAGTATCCTTCTCTATGTGTCCTTCATACAAGTTGGTGGTCAGGCTCATCAGACCCATCTTCGACAGGCCAAAGTCAGTCAGTTTGATGTGGCCCATTGAGGTAATTAGGAGGCTGAGAACAGAAAGACAAAAGTTACATTTGAGCAGTCTAAACCTTATTTATACAGTGGGGCAAAAAAGTATTTAGTCAGCCACCGATTGTGCAAGTTCCCCCACTTAAAATGATGACAGAGGTCAGTAATGTGCACCAGAGGTACACTTCAACTGTGAGAGACAGAATGTGAAAAAAAAATCCATGAATTCACATGGTAGGATTTGTAAAGAATTGATTCGTAAATCAGGGTGGAAAATAAGTATTTGGTCACCTCAAACAAGGAAAATCTCTGGCTCTCACAGACCTGTAACGTCTTCTGTAAGAAGCTTTTCTGTCCCCCACTCGTTACCTGTATGAATGGCACCTGTTTGAACTCATCATCTGTATAAAAGACACCTGTCCACAGCCTCAAACAGTCAGACTCCAAACTCCGCCATGGCCAAGACCAAAGAGCTTTCGAAGGACACCAGGAAAAGTATTGTAGACCTGCACCAGACTGGGAAGAGTGAATCTACAATAGGCAAGCAGCTTGGTGTGAAAAAATCAACTGTGGGAGCAATCATCAGAAAATGGAAGACATACAAGACCACTGATAATCTCCCTCGATCTGGGGCTCCACGCAAGATCTCATCCCGTGGGGTCAAAATGATCATGAGAACGGTGAGCAAAGATCCCAGAACCACACGGGGGGACCTGGTGAATGACCTGCAGAGAGCTGGGACCAAAGTAACAAAGGTCACCATCAGTAACACACTACAACGGCAGGGAATCAAATCCCGCAGTGCCAGACGTGTTCCGCTGCTGAAGCCAGTGCATGTCCAGGCCCGTCTGAAGTTTGCCAGAGAGCACATGGATGATACAGCAGAGGATTGGGAGAATGTCATGTGGTCAGATGAAACCAAAGTAGAACTTTTTGGTATAAACTCAACTCGTCGTGTTTGGAGGAAGAAGAATACTGAGTTGCATCCCAAGAACACCATACCTACTGTGAAGCATGGGGGTGGAAACATCATGCTATGGGGCTGTTTTTCTGCCAAGGGGACAGGACGACTGATCCGTGTTAAGGACAGAATGAATGGGGCCATGTATCGTGAGATTTTGAGCCAAAACCTCCTTCCATCAGTGAGAACTTTGAAGATGAAACGAGGCTGGGTCTTCCAATATGACAATGATCCACAACACACCGCCCGGGCAACAAAGGAGTGGCTCCGTGAGAAGCATTTGAAAGTCCTGGAGTGGCCTAGCCAGTCTCCAGACCTCAACCCCATAGAAAATCTGTGGCGGGAGTTGAAAGTCCGTGTTGCTCGGCGACAGCTCCAAAACATCACTGCTCTCGAGAAGATCTGCATGGAGGAATGGGCCAAAATACCAGCTACTGTGTGTGCAAACCTGGTAAAGACCTATAGTAAACGTTTGACCTTTGTTATTGCCAACAAAGGTTATGTTACAAAGTATTGAGTTGTATTTTTGTTATTGACCAAATACTTATTTTCCACCCTGATTTACAAATAAATTCTTTACAAATCCTACCATGTGGATTCATGGATTTTTTTTTTTTCACACTCTCTCTCCCACAGTTGAAGTGTACCTCTGGTACAAATTACTGACCTCTGTCATCATTTTAGGTGGGGGAACTTGCACAATCGGTGGCTGACTAAATACTTTTTTGCCCCACTGTACATCTTAGCAAATAATTGGCGCTTGCTCTCTTTGCCCCTGTGTGACAGAAACTAGCTCCATCTTACTTGTCAGGTTTGAGGTCACGGTGCACAATGCCATAGTTGTGTAAGTACTCCAGCGCTAGGACTGTCTCTGCAAAGTACATGCGTGCCATTTCCACGGGCAGAGCCCCGATGTTCTTTAGCAGGGTGGCACAGTCCCCACCTGCCAACACAATTCAATATTTGATTAGTGTCCCGGGTACTCACCAGTTACAATGATTGGCTCCTGGTGGCTTTTGTGCTAGACTCCTATTTAGGCTGACAAGCACACATAGTAATGCTATATAGTTATTTAAAACTATGCTTCTTATTGTGATTGTTTGTATTGACAACATACAGGCACACAGGGAACCTACACTGGACCTCTGACCTCTTCTTCAAGGTCAAATAAGGTCAAACTTTCATAAGTTTGCTGCTGCCTTTGTATTGTATTGGGAACATTTAGGAAATGTTACAAAATATCATGTCACCTTTGACCTCTGACCTCACCGACCTACATTTCACATCTTCCTTTCTTTCAAGTTGACCCCAAAATGTGCTACATCTTTCTAAGAGCGTCTTGTTAAAGCCTTTTATCACTAATATTTAGTAATAATAATGACATTAGTTAAACAGAAGCATCAAACGAGTCTCCAATAGAGGATTATAAATAAATGAAATCCTTACTTCTTCAAAAAGCTCTCAGTGTCTATAACCCAATGAGACCTCTCAGGTCAGCAGGTGCTGATCCTTCACTTGTTCCCAGAATCAGATCTAAATCTGATGAGAGCGCTTCAGTTACTCTGGTCCTATTATTTGGAACAAGCTGCCTGCTGACCTCAGATCAATTACTACTGTGTCTCAAAAACAGACTCAAAACCATTTCCACAGGCCTGCACATGATAACTGTGCCACTTTGGGAAGCACACTGAGTTTACATTTAAGGAAATGTGTCATGATATTCAGTTCAGTCAATATACGGTGGGATTTAGGTTATGGTGTATACAAACAGGAACATTTAGCTCACTAACCAGTTAACAGCTTAGAACAGCGGTCCCCAACCCCCGGGCCTCGGACCGGTACCGGTCCGTGAGTCATTTGGTACCGGGCCGCGAGAGTTGAGGCTCAGGTGTGAAATGTATAGTTTTTATCGGTTTTCAGCGTTATTTTGTTATCGTTTACTCGGTTTTCCTGGGTCTTTTCACGTGTGTTATGAATAAATTTTCTTTTTTTCGGTACCAGTACTAGTTTTATTTTGTTGTATTTATCCGCGACACCTTAAAGGCCGGTCCGTGAAAATATTGTCGGGCATAAACCGGTCCGTGGCACAAAAAAGGTTGGGGACCGCTGGCTTAGAAAACATATGTGCTCCATAGCTGGATTAATGCTGATTAAGCATCCACAGTATTGTTCTTCTACTTTTCATCTTCCGTACGTTTTTTGTACGCTATCTTTTGGTTTACAGCCATCATTTTACCCTCAAAACGTAGCCATTGTTGCCCTCTTTCATTCAATGTTATTATTATTGTAATAGATGGTATGGTTCTTTCATAAATGTCACCAATGCACAGCCTCCTACATCAAACTCTTCCATAGAAGAGTAGAGTTGGCTCCCAAAATTTGTCTAAAAGTCAGAAGTACAGGCTGTCTTTACACTGTCACCACGTCCATATAATAAACTCCACAGGCATGAAAACTGAGAATTGTGTAGACTCGACATTGCTGCCGCTCACGGTGAAGGAATTCTGTCAATACAACTTGTAGTTTTGTCTTTGGGAGCATTTGTTTGAGAGTCACTTTTCTGTTCTGGTGCCACTGGCTGGAGTCACTATAGCAGCCAGGCTCACACCTGCATCCTTAAATGAGCTCTGTCTGTCACTCTGCCAAGATTAATCTTAAAAACTTCTGTTTTAACTGCTGCTGTGTCAACAGCGTTTGCTCTACAGCTATCATTTTACCCTCAAAATGTAGCCATTGTTGTTCTCTTTCCAACAGCGTGTCTTCTGAAGCTCAGAGATGTAAACTTTTTAAACTGTGTGGATCCAAATAGAGGGATCGCATTTCAGTCATTCAGTGATTAAAAGAATATGAACTTTTAATATTACTTCAGATGCTTTCTGACTCTAAATTTTCTTTTGTAATTACTTAGCTTTTTCTAATTTATATTTTAAACATGTTCAGCTACTTTTCAACTTCTTCTTCTGTGTGAACGCCAGTTTTCAACCGTTCTACACTTTTGTTTTCACGTGACAAATTCTGCATTTTTCATCTCATTCAACATTTTTAACTTAACATTCAGCAATTATTTCATTTCAGCTCAAAACATTCAGCTAGCAGCATTCACACAGCAGTTTCTTCAGAAAATGCATTTTCTAGTTTTAAATACTATAATGTAAAATGTTGCTAAAATATTAGCTAGACAGACTGTAAACTTGTCTGAGTAAAACGACTGTCACTGATTGGGTTACTTTTTGTTTTGCACATGTAGACCTGTCCTCACCTTCTACGTACTCCATGACCATGCAGAGGTGCCGACGTGTTTCAAAGGAGCAGAACATGGAGACGACAAAGGGATTCTCTGCAAAGGTGAGAATGTCTCTTTCTACGAAGGCCTGCTGGATTTGGTTCCTCAGTATCAGGTTCTGCTTGTTAATCTTCTTCATGGCAAATCGCTGCCGTGTCTCCAGATGCCGCACCAGGTAAACAGCGCTGGTTCACATGCAGACACAGCCAGAGAGGCATGCAGTTTGACCATTTTATTTTCACTGGCTCTGTGTGCTTGTAAAGGGAAAAAAAGCACATATGTGAGGGAGAAAAGCTCTGCTCACCCATATGCTCCGTTACTTATCAGCTTGATGGTCTGGAAGTCTGCTTCTCCTGGTGGTTTCATTGCTCTCATCTTACCCTGTGGATCAAAGATCACAATGCAAAGATTAAATATCATCCAGTGGGAGGATAGAAAGCACGTTCTATATCATTTTTGTCACCTGTTAAATTAGTCTTTGCATTTATATTGTCTGCACAGATAAGCAGAACCTGCTCCAGGCATTTCCTATGTCCTCCTTCCTGTTTTTTATTATAGTTTTTTGTCTGCTTATCCTAATTTGGAGGCCATGTGATTCAAGGAAGGGGTGGATCTGGGTTCAACAGCCTCAGTGCAAATGAGCTAATTGAATGGACACAAGCCTGTTTGCCAAGTCATCAGCAGATGAAAACATTTTCAACAACCTTTCAGCCACGTTCAGCCAGCAGAAACGACCAGACTGGGGAACATTTTGGATCTCACCTCTGTGGAGTCATCTGTTTCAGGTGTCACTGGTCCCTCGCTGTCATAACTTTCCAAGTAAACCATATCTGATGACAAACACATGTTTGATCAAAAAAATCTGGTAGTCATTTTATTTTCTAATAAGGAGACTGTTTTGCTTTCCTTTATTTATGTCATATAAAAGGGCTCTTATTGAGCTTATAATAAACATGCCAGTAGTTATGCAAGCTCAGATTACACACTGGTATATGTGAGACTCCAGAAGTGCCACACATCTGTTATTTAAACCTTCTGTTTATGAGAAAGAGCCAATACCAAGAAAGCTGGCTTAATGCAGTGGTTCCCAAACTGTGGGACAGGCCTCACTGGAGACAAGCTAAAATGTCTTGTATCAGGCACCATATGATATGAGTGGCTACAGCAAGGCCCAGCATGATATAAATAAGAATAATTTGGAATTGTGATAAAACTAAGGATAAAACTATAAATTCATAAATGTCCATAATAGGCCCTGTTTAAACCTGTTAATTGTTTAAAGTTCCTCTACCCACCTTCAATCGGGTCTCGAGTAAGCCCCAGCTGGCCAATGATGTAACGAGGGATATCTGTTTTCATCAGATGACCCTCTTTGGCGTGGTCCTCAGCTGCCTCCAGCAGATGGTAAAACTCCTCGGGGTTAAACTCCTGCAGAGAACAACAATAAAACCTGAGTAGCTGATGTCATCAGGTATAAAGTTTTGGAGCTCATCCAATAATTATTCAATCAGCTACATTAAATTAGAGTGATTTGTGGTGATTTAATTTTCCTTTGAGTTATCCTGGCATTTGGTTGTGAATTTAATAAAATATCCAAGTCATTTCATGAATGACTGCCTCTGGATCAGCCCAGGATTTGTTTTTGTAGTCTGTGCTGCTACTGAGGAACTGATGGTGGTGGTCAGAACGGGGCAGGGAAAAGAAGCATCAGCTCGTCTTCCTTGCAAAAGTTAATACCACGTGTCACATTTGAGAATCTGCTGTGCATAAACAGAGAAGATCAATATGATGCCAATTCACAACAAACAGTAGTTTCAAAGTGCTTTAGGTTGTGTAGTGGCCATTAGGTGTGACTTGTAGGTGGTGGGGGTAGGGGAGGGGGTGTGAAGGAAAAGAAAAGCAGGGGCGCCTCCAGAATTTTTTATTATAGAGGGCGCCATATGGGGGCCGGTAAAAATATTTTTGTGGCACACTAAAAACAGAATTTCCACTTTTATTAAGCTGTTGTCAAATATAGGTTACTTGAAAAATCTGGCAAATAAGAGTGAAAGAAAAAAATTCGAAGCCTAGTTAATTTCATGGCATTGAAGCCGATGTCACTGAAAATAGGTTCATATGAAAACCAGATAAGATTTTGAAATTCACATTAATCTGTTTTAATTAATTCATTGACTGGAAGTTCTAATCATCGCTTTAATGATTCTCAGCTGAGAATCTTTAAAGAAAAGACAAAAAAGAAGAGCTGACAAACAAGAAATGCGGCAAAACTATGGGAGAAAAAAGAGAAAGAAAAAGTTCATGACAAGCTGTAGTGGCATAGAAATGCATTGTGAGTAAAAAAGAGGGAGTTTAGTGCTCTGTAGCGTAAGCCTGTAGCAAAACCACTAATATCACCTAATCTTGCTTTAACTACAAGTCTTATCAAAAAGTTATGAGTCTTAAAAGCAGAGAGGATGTGTTTGTCTCCTGAACTTAAACTGGGAGCTGGTTCCTGAGGAGAGGTGCCTTACAGCGGAAGAATCTGCCTCCCATTCCACAAAGCACACACGCTCTAAAATATGATCACTCGGGACTTTGCATGTGAAGAGAAGGATTTTAAATTCGGCTTATTTTTACAGTTATGATTTCAGATAAACTAGTTTGACGTAAAGAATAATTTAATTTTCAATTAGGCGTGCTCGCCAGGAGAGACTGGAACAAGCCCAATGAATCAATTCTCCACGTCACCGTCTGAGCTGTCTCTCACAATCAAGAACCACGTCAGCTTGGCATGACTCATGCAGGGATGCACAACTGATATCCTGTTACGAAACACCAAGTCACAGCAGGCTCCATAGACAAAAACCATATCACACACACACACACAGACATCCTTCAACTTTAAACGACAACGTGGTCACGGTATGTTTGAGGCAGGCTGGAAGGCAGCCGAGCAGCAGGGGGCTACTGCCTGGTATTAGCCGTACTCTGGGAAGGCAAATTTAATCTAAATGCAAATGTCTCCGCCATCCAGACAGACTGGACCAAGTCTTAGACTGGTTTGCTTGTTTTCATTTCACATTCCTGCTGTGTATAAAATCAGACTGTTAAAATGCTCATAAGGGGCTACAAATATGTTTTTGCGCTGATGATTGCTTTTTAAAAATAAAGCAATTTGCCTCGAGTCACAGGAGCTGTGAGAAGTTCTGTGATGAATCATGGGGCTGGAGGAGGATTGTGATCATCGCAGCAGTCGATGGGTGGGTAAATACTGATAAGTGTGAGTGTGATCCTACCAGACACTCCAAAAGCCTTGCAGGTCTGGCGATGATGATCAGAAGCTTTTTCACCAACTCCGTGACAAAGATTACCTCGGAGCTCTCCGAGCGCTCAAATGCCTGACGTACAGACACACAGAGAGGCAGAAAGACAGATATGCATCAGCATTTTTAACATTTGCAAAAAGTGACATCTGACAACAATAAAACATGCACACAAGACAGAGAAAATCTGTCAGTCAAAAGACAGACGGAGGCACGAAGGTACATAATCAAAAAGCTGATCCAATCAAACCTAATCCAGGCAACCCAGGGTAATCACAGCAATCTAATCAAGCTGTAAAGATGGGCTCTATGAAATTCGCAGATACCTGTTATCTTCTCTGGCAAATCACATGCACAATTAGCCTCCAATTTGGCTCTCGCCAAAGGCTTTGTGTGTTTGAATCTAATTAAAAAGACCTGAGGTGAATCACTTAATCACAAATCTTGCAAAGCTTCGCATATCCCCATCACCTGTACCTGATCTGCTCATGATCTGTTTTATTGATGTTTACTCACAAAGCGTATCTACAAATTAATCTTTATGCAGTTCATCTGCTTCACCTTTCTCTCCTGCTCACTATTTGAATACTTTTGTTGAAAAAAAGGCATTCTATGGAAAAAGAAACTGTTTAATACAAATATAAATGAAAAAAGTCTAATTTTTATATTTTTATTTAATTTCATAGAAATGGCTGTTTTCAGGCTTGCATTCTTTCTAATGAACAGCAGGGGGCGACTAATCTGGCTGCAGAAAGGAAGTCCACTAGCATAGAAATATACGAGGAAAGGAACTTGCAGCTCATTTGATTTAATGACCTCAGTAAACATCATCCTGTAGAGTTCGTGGTTTTGGTCCCTAGTTTCGAGTCATATTAAGCACAGCATGTAGTTTCTTTTGTAAATTTGAGACCTCTTTAATGTCTAGAAGAACAATAAAGCAGGCTTTGCTTTAGTGCAGATGTACCTTATGTCTTATGTCCCATATCAGAGCGCATTCTCTTGATTTACAGTCATATATGACCTGCACACTTTCCATATGGCAACAGTGAAACTGCTCTGCTTGAGGATTTAAAATACAGACTGTTCAAACACTTGGGTGACATCACAGTGCCTCTTTTATGAGGAGTCTCTACTATGTTCAGCACTCAGTCTGTTACTTGGTGTGGCATGTTATTTGGTACATCACACTGGGTTTGGCAACCATTTTAGCTGGAAACAGCTGCCTGTTGTGGCTAAGAATCAGGTTGATGAAGGCCAAATAAGAGAAACTTAAAGGAGCTCAGTTGTGAGCCACACAATTCATGGATATATTCGAAGAAGTGGATACGGCACCACCGCTCAGCCTTTCTCCAAAATGTTCCCATTGGTCACTCTTTGATATTGCTCTTTACAAAAGCTCACCCAGGTGTTTGATGATTGCGACAGGAATGATGGATCCGACCACACAGTTCACATGTTTTACACTTTACATTCGTAAATCTTACTGGGGTGTGATGCTAATCAGTAATCTTGCTAATCTGTTTCCTCTAGGAAAAAAACACATGGAAGCTGCATGTTTGCTTGTAATTGATAGGGTGATACCCGTATATGCAGTGATGGGAATAACGGCGTTTTTTCAGTAACGAGTAATCCAACTGATTACTATTCCTATCGTTACAACGCCGTTACAGTTACTATTTTTCAACAAACAGACGGTTGAAGCTGTGTTCAGCTTACTGCATCTTATATCAGTTGCATGGAAGTAACTGTGAGTAATCTGGACGCTACAGCTTTAAGCAGCTGCGCGCGCTCCCGCAGACGGTAATCACGATCACTCTCTAGCACAACACCTGGAGCTAAGGGGGCAAAACAATCGCATGAGCGCTGCTGTTTGACCGAGGAAGAATAAAGTAGTCGTGGTAAGCCAATCACATGACCACTTCAAGATGACAAAGCAACAAGGAGTGATACACCTGCTGCTGTCAGACCTGCAGGTATCAGGCTCTGATTTTCTCCTTTATAGTGGACAGAAATTATTTTTTTGGAGTGGCACAAATAATTTATGTGGCATCTTATTGAATGCAGAACAGCTGATTGTTCTGTAAATAGTTTGAAATGGTTATTTAAAAAATCAAGGTAAAAGGTAAATGGCTGCAAATAACTTGTTGTTTGCGAAACTTGTGCATATGATTTTAAAATTGACAATTTATATTTGCATTTAAAGTTGTGAAATGTGATTCATTAAACATGTTTGTGGTTGTTACAGTAAAAATATACTTTTTCTACTGATTTTATGTTTTTTGTCTGATTTTAGATCAGTTGTGTTAATACAGTATGTCAAAATGAAAACATAACTGTAAATTCAGACACGTGAGGTTGTGCTGAAAAGGATGATACCAAACAAGGCAAAGTAAATAGTTTTTAAAGGTAAAATGTGGAGGGAAAATCAAAAGTAGTTAAAAATGGGCAATTATACCCTGGACCCCAGAGGTTTTTTTAAGTAATGCAATAGTTACTTTTCAAGTAATTAATTACTTTTAGAATATTGTAACTCAGTTACTAACTCAATTACTTTTTTGATGAAGTAACTAGTAACTATAATTAATTACTTTTTCAAAGTAACTTGCCCAATACTGCATATATGCAAGCATCATCTTCAGTTCTAAGCAGTCTAGATTCAGTTTACCATACAGTACATCTTTAAGTCTCTGTCCCCCCCTTGATTTCTCTATGATGTTCACCATTACTGACCACTCTCAGAGAACAGCACTGGTATTTTTTTCCTCTATAAAGTCATTTTAAATGTACCGTCATCCACACGATCCCAAAAAAGCTACTGGCTGTCACCTTTGAATCTGTTCCTATTTATGACAAAGCCACTGTACTAAGAATACAACACATGCTTTATATAATAGATAAAAGATGCTAAAATTCAGTGGAGCTGGGGTAAACTGTGCCTTAAACCTTTTCCAGTGAAGAGGAGCAGTTAAGTTGTCTGGTTGCAAAAAGAAGTCCCATTGAGTAAAGAAAATGGGCCTTAGTAAATACTTTCTTGATGAATTTGTGGTCTTAATCTCCAACTTCAAGTCTTATTAAATCCAGCATGATGTTCATTTTGTAAATTATGGTCCTATTTAGTAGGAAATGATTTAGTGTGTGGCTACAATGTGACTGGCAAGTTGCTACTTATGAGTGCGCAGCGTTCCTCGGTTTCTCGGTCAAACCCAGGGACGTCCAGTTTCAAAAAAACAAGATGGCGATTGCCAAAAACTCACATCATGAAGCAGCTTTTCCAGATTCTCCTGTAGCTCGAAGAAGTACACAGAGGTGATGAGGCCTTCGCGAGCTTTGGCCAGGCAGTCTCTGGCCAGCTCTGCTATCTGATGGTGGATGAAGCTGAGGACTCCATCGGCCAGCGGAAGAACACTTTCAGGCAAGTAAGCCTGGATGAACTCAGCCAGCCTCCCCTCCATCTGAGCCGTGGCCTGGTGGGGGACAAGGTGGCGTAAGAAGACAGCAGAGGAGATTAGGTTTAGGAAAAGATTTATTTTCTTAGCTTGGCCGGATTTATGCGAGAGAAAGTTCAGGAAGCCGTTTCATTTGCGATTCAGACAGCGTGGCTCTGCTGATTTAGTCAGACTTCAGCACAATGTCTTTTTCTTTTTTTCATTTCACTTGTGTGAGAACAAGCCCAAAGAGCTTTTACCGCAGATGAACTCTAAACTATAATGCTCAATTTCCTATGGTTTGATTTTTATCACTGTCAAAGCTTTCAGCTTCTTTCCTTCTGATACCGACCTCACCGACCGGCTTTATTTCAGTGTTCATAACTGGAGCAGTATTTTTACATGCACTGAATAAACGTAATATTCACACTGACGGGGTGAATGGAGCTTGGCACGTTCTCATAATCTTGTTTGCTATGGTTTAGCAGCCCACATGGTTACGGTTCTTTCCCAGTTTCTTGGATGCAGGATATAAAACATTTGCATACACAGATCTCTGATAATGTTTAATCACAAACTGCAGAGCTTTGACTGTTTTTAATTAGTAACTGAGCACCGAAAAGGCTCCAAAAGTTTACTATTGTGTGCATTTAAACAGAATATGATGTTATCGTGAAGGCTCTTTGCAAGTCTCTGTGTGTATGTTGTGTTAGTGTGTGTGTGTGCGTGTCTAACCTTTGGAAAACGCTCTTTGTACACGTGGTTCATCATGACTATCTCGTTATCGTAGCAGGAGGAGGAGCGTCCTGGGCTGCAGAGGGACACAGGGGAAAAAATTCAGCTTTTCCAAAGCAAGGGCTGAAAACTGTTATATAATGAGATCAATGCTATAATCGACATATCTGAAATACATTTAAAATAGGCTTCAAGACGCACTGTAAAATGAAAAAAACAGTAGATAGTTTTCAATAAAAGGGAGTGATTGGAACTAAAGTAATTATTCACACCAAAAGACAAAATTCAATCATAGTTTTCAAAATTATTTGTGTTGACTATACATGAAAAGTTAACTAAGACATTACTGACATTTTGTTTTTTTATAGAGGTGTTTTGCCCATAAACTGTTGGCATTTCAATACTCTAATACCTAATCAATACTAAAAGACAGTACTGGTTTATATACGTATTTACTTGATGACTTTACTGAGGTTTAATGTACTCGTACTTCCGTGTCATGCTGCTTTCTTTTTATGTATTTTGGATGCAAGTATTGTACTCTGAACTCCGTACTATTTATCTTAAAGTTTTGGATTATCAGGATTATTGGATTATTATAAATCCATTTAAAAGTACTTAAATCCCCAGCTGCAACAATAATGAGATCTACACGTTAATAAATCATAATTATCATCCGTTACTGTCATGTATCAAATTCTGAAAAGTGTAATTTGACACAGAAGTACTTTTACTTACTTTATTTACTTTGAGTATATTGTGATTATATAACCTATGCATTATTAATCTACTCCAGTAGGATTATCATTTGTATACTTCATCCAAAAAGCTTAATTTTTTTAAACTATCCAACAAAAGATCACTTTTTACATAAAAATTATAACAGGTCATGAGCCTAAAACTGATGTTTTCTGCATGGATTTTATGTCCAATTAAAAATATTCTGACTTGTGATCCTATATAAGCTAAAATATTTTTTTATTGGTTAAAGGCCTCTTTAACGATAAAAACAAAGATGTTACATAAAAGCAGTAAGCTCAACCACTGGTGACCCGGCAAATCTGCTTTTAAGTAGTGCCTCTGAAAAGAGGACAGTGCGCTGGGCAGCAGACGCTGCTGTTTAATTTCATGAGCGCCGCTGCTGTGTCTAACCTGAGGCTGCGGGAGCGAGGGCGCATGTGGGGAGAGCAGCGGCCCCCATCGTCATCCATGATGCTCTCTGTGCTGCCAAAGTGCTTGGATAAGAAGTGGAGCTCATCCATGGTGGGCTGGAAGGGCAGCTGGTGCAGTCGCTCCTGAGAAGAGCTGGAGGACTGGAAGAGGAAGAAGAGGAAGGGAGCCAAGAGGGTGGAGGAGGAAGAGGAAGCAGACGGTGAAGGGGAGAGAATTAAGATGATGGAGGAGGGGGGTGGGATGGCAGATGAGAAAGGGAAGTAGGCGTTGGAAGGATCAAACAGAGAAAGTGCCAGAAAATTAACGACAAAACTCCACCAAATGACGTCCAGCAACTGCAGAAGATAACGATCTGAAAGCTAAATTATTAAAGTGTTTGACAGTCTACAGCTGTTATTCCTCATGGATCCAGACAGTGTGACGACAAACCAGGAACTGAAAGATAATGACGCCTCAGGGCCAGACCTTAAATCCATCTGTCAGTAAAACTTTGTCTCCTATTTCCTTTGCCTCAAACAGGGACAATGAGACCTAGACCGCCTCCTCTTACATTTCTAAGTGAAAAGAGTGAAGTAAGGATGCAGATTCCTCCCTTTGTTTATTTTATGTGTGGATGTCAAGATTTTTTCCTCTATTTTGGTAGAGTTGCATATTATTTTCCCAGAGAGCATCTGCTGAACTGATCCAGCTGTTACTTATATTTCTGTTCAAGTGTGTGTCTTTTTGGCTACAGTCTGATGAGCACAAACTGGGTCTTCTTCTCTCCTTGTTCACTGGTTTTTCCAAGTATACGGGGAATTCTTGGAAAATGGTTAGGAATACACCTTTGGGGCCCAAAATTTTAAATTCTTGCAAACAAGATGAAATAGAGCATCATGATCAGCGTGATCTTTCCACAAAGCTATAATCTGGTAACGCTGTCGGCAAGAAAATGACTCCATTCAGTATTTATGAATTTGTGGTATGATGTGAGAGAATTGCTTTAAATAGAGCAGAGACTGAGGGGCCAGCTCAGTGTGATTCGTAACATTCACAGCCTTTTGTTTAATGTACTATTGTTGTGTTTCTATTCATAGTATCTGGCTTATTTTGGTCTCTGATTAAATTAGCATGGAACCGCATGTGCTCTATCTCGTGTAGACGTCTCTTCACTACACCACGTGTCTCATCGCTCTCGTCCCAACCGGCTTGGCGATCGTCACTTTCCCCTCTTGCTCTCTTCCCTTCATCCATCTAAGCCTCCATCCACAGCCAGATGGAGAGAACAACCAGGCCCCTGATATCACTGTTATGCAACACGTCATGCTGAAGGACAGGCAGGGGAAGAAGTAGAAGTGACGAGCTGGAGATGGATACATTTTAATTGTTATCTTAAAGTGAAAATGTATATTCAGCTAATACAAACTGGCTTTCATAGATATATCTAACATGCTACATGGGGAAAGTTCTGGTATGCTGAAAGGGTCGATAATCATTATAATTATGGTTAATCATCATATAGCTGTGGGGACAGGTCTGATCAATAAGCCCACCCCTCAAGTAATTTAGAAGGAATACAAATTTTGCATTGCTATAATAAGGAACCATAAGGATCTTTCCAAAATAATCATCAGTAAATGTCATCATAAAGAGTGCATCTAAAAGTATCCCCTATAATAACTAGTATTGGTTCTATAATTCCCTGCACTGCTGTTCTGCTAGCTGTCTGTCCAGATGGTGTTGCGCTATCCTAACAAGACTTATTACTTGATTTTTTTCAGACACGTGACCACTAACTGTGTGACGATAACTTGTCTTTTTGACGTGTGACAATCACGGTGACAGTGTAGTAGTAAATAGGCCTGGAGACCGGTCCATCTCATCTGGCAATCACCGGTCATGAGAGAGAAGCGCACGTTCCCTAGACTTGGCAAAGGTTGGCAAAACCGAATCCTTGTGATTGCTTTGGTGTTTGGCATATTTACATAGTTTAAATGGAAGTGACGCCGGCCAGCTACTTTCCATAAAAATTGCAACTCAAACCCTTCAAATTAAAAGCGCAACTTTTAAATTGAAGATAGGAAACACTTCCAACTAACTGAGAAGGACACATTTTTCACAAGCAATCGATTGCTGAATCACCTCCAGTACGGTGAACAACTCAATATGCACATGACGTGAGAAACCTCAGTAGACTAATTATATCAAAGACTGTATTGCTTTCTATTTGACTTGAATAAAATGTATCAAAATGTAAAATCCAAAGCAGGAACATATACCAATGTCTTGCTTTGCCTAAAATAAGGACCTGTCACAGTGCCCATAAGCTTTTCAAGGACAGGACAGCATTGTTGGTACTTGAAGTCTGAATTGCCAGAAAAAGACGTCCATGTATCATTTCACACCAGAACTAATTTCATAGAGGGAAAACAAACAGATTTGGTATAAACAGACTAATCAGTGCTAATCAACCCATTAATTATTAGCTACTTATAAGTTATATCAAAAGTTTATTAGCTACACAGTAACCCAGCAGCCAACAATTTACATTTAAGCTAATGCTTTTGGGGTTACAACCAAATTGTGATGTAAAAGGAGCCTTCAAAGATAATGTTGGTACTCTTCATGTTCCAAATACTTAGAAATAAGTTATCAAATGAATTTTATTTAACGCTATATAATGGGGCATATTTACAGAGTTTTTCATACAGTAGACTAGGAGTGCAAATTGCTTCAGCGATGTTTTACTTGGAGTTTCGTGACCTTAGTTTTATAGTGAAGCTATATGACTTCTTATGGATATCCAATACTTTTGACTGTTTTACATTCTAAATTATCGTGACTCGTGCTGAGAGGCAACGTCCTGCAAATATTGCTCCTCGTCTACGCTTTAACTTCGACTATGTTGGTTTTAACTAGTGTATTTTTTGACTGGCAACTGAAAGGATTGCTTAAATTGAGTTGTTCGCATACGCATAACTGCAAAAATACGCTCTAGCATAGCTGCTCCCCTACACACACGTTTATGATCAATACAGTGAAAAAGTGGTGATGTATATTTTACCGTGGAGCTGGGAGTGTTGGTACCATATCCAGAAGAGGGCAACGACGCTAAAGACCATCGTCGTCCATCGGCCCTGCAGAATGGCAAACACAAATTGCACTTCATTTAATACCCACTGCACTGTAGTGCTATAAAATCAATATCACATAAGCTTCTCTGTTGTTTATTATTGATTTGACAAAAATCAAGATAATGAACCTGAAAGCCCAGCTAACCTAATTTCATTAACTACAAAGAGAAGTTTTAATTCAGCTGAAGAAAATCATGTTCTAGTGAGTTGCATTGTGACTCTGTAACTCAGATTCACAGTGAGAGGCAGGCAGACAGATCTGATAAATAAGGACAGAGGCTTTATAGGAGCCTCGACTTCCAACATGAGAGAGAGACGGAAGTAAATAACAGCCTAATTGGCCGCCTACATACATCTCTGCTGTTTGAACACGAGAGTGTGGATGGAGCCTCGTTGTTTTTAATACAGTGGATGACGTGAGGCGTTGTATTTAGTGTAAGGTAAATAAGGATTGTTTTGACCTATGAATAATAAAAAGCTATTCAAGTAGGGTGTAAGAAGGAAAATATGCAACTGGAAATGAGCGTGACAGCTCCCCTTTATGAAAAGATAAAAGTGGCTGATTGTCTATGGTATGAGCACCTGCTGTTTAAAGTTGTGGAAACGAAGCAAACCCTGAGAGCGAGCTCAAGCACTTAACTCGTGTCTGCCTGTAGCATAAATGCAGCCATAAAAAGTGCATCTTGTAAATGCTGCACCTAAATCCCAGCTACACCCCCTGTCTGCATCGATCCCCGAGTTATTATAGTTTCATATTTTCTACTTTTATTTCATTTCTTTTTGTTCTGTATTCAGTTAAGTTTGAGTTAGCGTCCAGAGTGGGTTAGCTCGCTTCGGTTTAGGTTTTTTGAAAATGTCCAAGATCTAGGAACGTTAGTGCAGACGTCCAAAGTTGGAATAAATACATCCATCAAAGCCTCATCAGGCAAGCTGTATTTACATATTTTTAGCAAATTAACAAATACTAAAACTAAGGATACTTTTTAATATTTTAGTTATTATTTTAGTTTAGTTAGTTCTTCAAGTCTTCGGCTTCCTCCCACAGTCCAAATACATGCAGTTAGTGGGGACAGGTTAATTGATCAATCTAAATTGCCCATTGCCCATAGTGAATTTGAGTGCAAATGGTTGTCTGGTGAACCAGTCCAGGGTGTACCCCGCCTCTCGCCCTATCACTGCTGGGATAGGCTCCAGCTCCCCCCGCGACCCTGGATGGATGGATAGTTCTCCAAGTTCATAAAATAGTTAGCTAGTTTATATTTTTTCAAAAGTCACATTTTTATTTTAATTTCAGCTAACTACATTTTCCCCCATAACTAGTGTTAGTTTTTAGTGAAGTTTTAGTTAGCTATAATAACCTGGACTGTCCACCATGGGGTCTGACAGCCTGTAGCTGCTCTACTCCAAGACTTTGAAATACCTGATCTCAGGACCATAAACTCTCCTTCTATTTTTAAATCACATTTCAAAACCCATCATCACATTCAGACTTCACACCCTTCATTATAACATAATTAAACAGCATTGTAGCCCATTGTTATCCTGATCAGTTTTAATCTGTGTTTTTGTATGTTTCTTGTGTATGCAAGTTTAAATTACTGCACCAATATGAGGCGACATTGAGGGACTCGAAAGGGGCCTATAAATAAAATGTAGTATTATTACTATTGTCACTTCCCACTCTGGGACAACTCACAGCTCACAGGTTTAATAGTTCACTCAGTGCACTACAATACATAGTTAGCATTTTGATATTAAATATTTATACATATTACCAGATAATACTTACAACCATAGAATACATCTAACGCTTTTCACACAATGCAGATTAGAGAGCTACAGTTGAAGACATATTTTCAAAATTAACAACTATTTTTGAAGCTTATGGCAAAAACAAATTACCACAAAAAGCAGTATCAAATTACAGACTGTAGTGAACATGATCCACTTAAAGTATTTTTCTGTAGGACGATGTGATTCGTGACTAAAAGCATGCAGACATTTGAGCATTAAAATGAAACGTGATGCCATGAATCTGCTTCTAATCCTCTTATAACCTGCCATAAGATTTCTGAATGTGACTACATGGATGCAGCCGTTGTTTCATGGCTCAAGGCCAAACAACTTATTTTCTGGACCTGCGCCTCCCGAGAAAAAAAGGGCCTTCTTCTCTAAACTGTTGTGTTTGAAGTGAACTAGTGTTTATAATATTGTTACACGCTGTCTTTAGCCTAAAGACAAAAGCAACCACGTGAAGGCCTAAATCTAAAATCTATTAACATGAACAGATGTAGATGTGTGACACAGGCAACAAGCGTGACTAAACAGAGAGGAGCTGTGAATGTAATGGCCTAGCCCTGTCATACATGAGTCACCCTGTTACGCTGTGAGAACCTGCGAGTGCAGCGAGAGGCTCTCCAGAATGTGTGAGATCTCTCTCAACAACACATCTGCACCTCTTGTTCCACTGGAGCTCACACCTGCTCGGTGTCTCTCCCCTCTGTGACCTTTGCCTCACACAGACTCTTCTTATCTGTCTCTATCTCACTTTCTATCCCTCTCACACCTCTTGTGCAAATATGGCCGAGAGTAAACAGGTGCAATCACAGTCAGTGTGTAGTCTGCAGTGCCGGGAAGCAGTCACCTTCTGGAGGAGGCGAATGAGAAGTGGGCTGGGTTGCTGGGAGAGAAGTTTCGTGGGCTGTCCAGTGGGCTGCTTCCTGGTGGGACAACAAGACATGCATTGAGAATGAGACACAAAAGAACGGCACGAGTGTAGGAGAAGGTCAAAGTGGTAGTATGTCATGCCACTGTGCCTTTTATCCTGTGGCCAAGTCCCAACAGGAAATCCAGTGACGTGCTGTGAGGTGCAGACGCAGAGCTGTCTCCCACTGCTCCTTTAGTTCAATATCACAGCATAACTACTCATAATAAGTAGGCAACGCTTTTAGGAGTAAACCGATTTAAAACTTAATGTAAACTAAGATTTTTTTCTTAAACCTAAGGGCCTATCTTTGATCTTTAGTGAAACTCGACAGGGAACAAATGCGAGTTACATATATATCCAAATTTCAAAAATATTTCAGACAAAAACAGAATCAACCTCATATGGGAGCTGTGTTTTCACATTCAGCTCAGTAAACTTTGAGATCATTGTTGGAAATATACTGCTTTTTGTTGTTTTCTTGCTATGATGACGTGTTTAGTTTGCCATGAAGACGGAAAACATAAGGAAACAACTCGTCTAGAGAATTAAATGTGTAACTTCTTTACACTGACACCAAGTGGAAGTTAATTGATCTGAGACACTGAAGATCAAAATGGTACGTTGGCCCTGAGAGGCCAAACGGACTGCAACTTAAGAAAACACCAGCAATAAGAAAAACGCTGCAAAAGCACACAAAACACAACAGAAATAGGAAAAAAGAAAACACAGGATGTGTTAGCCTAACTATTAGCCTAAAAAATCCGTCATCAGTATTATATGAATCATGATAAAACACATCTAGCTTGTTTTGGGTTCCTGCAACTGGTCTGTCGGGTTATTGTCTCCCCAGAAACACTTCCCTAGTGCCTTTGGAAATCTGTTTTTTCCTATTTCCGTTGTGTTTTATGTGCTTTTGAAGCGTTTTTCTTATTGTTGGTGTTTTCTTAAGTTGCAGTCCGTTTGGCCTCTCAGGGCCACCGTAAAATGGGCTTGATTTCACCCTCCATGTAAAATTACCATGACAACTTCAAAGGCTAATCATTTCACCTATTGACTGTATATAAAAAGTAGACATAAGCTCAGTGACATCAACATTAATTTATAAAATCGAGTTTTGATGTCTGAACATTACCAGTTTTGGCCTTCATATCTGTCTGTTTGTTTTTTTAAAGTAAATTTAGATGACACGGATGAGTGATAAAATTATGAGCTAATGCTAGCAAGCTTAGTTAGCAAGATGCATAAATTAAATGGGAGTAGCATGCAGACATAAAAACAATAATTATTTCTTCGTTTTAAACCACAAACAGTAGCAGGAATTATTCATTCTTATTTCTTCTGTAAAGCTGGACATGTTAACACAGAAGACTTTGACAACTGACTTGCTTTTGGCGCTGGCCTTAAGTGGACTTTATATTAAGCTAAGCTATCCTGTTACTAGCTCTAACTTAATTTTAACCATACAGACATGAGAGAGGGATCGATCTTCTAACTCTCTGCAGTGAAGTGAAAAAGAATAAAACTAAGAAACTGTAAACACATGATGAACCAGTAGAATAACCCTTTTTTGAGAGGTCGGAATATCTTCACCTATATTTTTGATCAAAATCAATTAAAATCAAGCTCACAGGGGAGGCGTTAGGGCTTTTGTTGTACATACCGAGGTGTCCAGGGAGGGGCAGAGGGGAGTGAGGCCGAGGGAGCGTGGGGGACGTGGTCGTCAGGATCAGACTTTTTCTGTTGCTTGTACGACAGCTGTTGAGAAAAAGAAGATGTAAATGTACTCACATCCACATTACCACAACAGAGTTGTGACTAAGCACTGTGTCTGTGCATAAATATATGCATGCACAGCTGTAAGTGTGGATGGAAGAGAGGCGGACACGTGAAGCAGCTCACTGCAGGGGCGCGACGGCGATACAGAGAATTCAATTTCCTCAGCCATCCATCCCTGTCTGCCTCCCCTCAGCTAAGATAAGAAAGGAGGAGAGAGAGAGAGGGAGGGATTGCCAAAGTTGGAAGAGAGAGAGAGAGAGAGAGAGAGAGAGAGGCAACAAGCAGGATAAGAAGAGAGGATTTAGGTGATATTTCTAAAAAAAAATTTTTTTTAAACTGGAGAGAGAAATACTGCAAAAATGTCCACTTTTATGACCTCAGTTTACTACGGGTCTCTTAATAGCAGTCACTACCACACTGACTCATTTCAAACCTGCCTGTGGGTTCCTCATGTCACACATGATATCATTATCTCTAACTCTGCCATTAGGCAGTAAACAGAGCAAGTTGTTTGCTTTCACTAGATCCACTTACTTTGTCACAATCACACCGGAGCAGAGTAATTTAATTTTGACAAACACAAACCAAACAAACAAAAAAAAAAGCAATGTGCTTTTCAAGGTGGCATGAGCATGGGGCATGAATAAATGCAAATAAATACAACTGGGAACAAAACGCAAGCAGCACCATCTCATCTCTGCTGCTGCCAGATAAAGAGGAGAGCTGGTCTCCCCTCTCTTCCCTTTCAGCCCGCTGTCACATGGGGTCACATGTGAGGAGGAGAGGTGTCGCCTCTTCTCCCCCTCTCTCTCTCTCTCTCTCACACACACACACACATATATATGCAGATATAAGTGTGATATAAATATATAAAGCAAAAACAGCACCTTAATAAAGCAGCATTAGCAGGGTCACAGACTCAGAATGACTTTAGAATTTTTCCAGTTTTCATTACTGATGAAATCATTCATTGCAGTTTATTTATAAACATAAATGATGTCATATCTGATAACTGGTGATGTCAGAATGAGGTCACACATGACTGTGACAGTATCTTTTCTGGTCACAACACTTAGTGATCGATTTCCATCCATGCATCCATCCAACTTCCATCTTTTCTGATTTGCTGGGTTATATGAATAGTACACTCAAGATGGAGAACCAGAGGGCCTTAATTCAGCCCTAATCTCCCCAAAATAAATGTAAAGTTGAACCACTATATTTGTACAAAAATCAGACCCATGATTCGTTTCAGTTGCATTAATGTCACTGACAATAAAGTGATACTGTAGTGTGGCACTATAGTTATTATTATCCTTGCTGTATAGGTTGGTCCAAACCTATTACTTACTGTAATAGATAACCATAGGTATACAATAAGTAACAGGAAGGTTCCAGCACTTTCTGTGAGTCTATGCAAGAGGAAGCTTTAACATCTGCACAACCAACCCAAAAAACACACTATGTGAAAGCCTTCCAAACCCTAGGAATATTATCACCCAACCATACTGAATGATTAAATAAAATAGAAGCTTTATCTTTGCTAATGTGTTTATGAATACAAATTACAATCGTATTTATTTTGGTACACAACTTTATGGAGGCAGTGCATGCAGTGGGAGGAGGTCTGGGCTAATTTTATAGAAAATCCAATCTCACTTATGTTATATGGCCAATGAACGACCATTCATTTCATCCACAATAAACTTGGTGTGTGTACTGCTGGGAAACCTGAGTGATTGGAGTGTCGGGTTTAAGGTCATTTGGATGAAGGGCAGGCTCATTTTGCTAGCAGATAGCAGACTGATATAAATCTAAAAAGCTGCCTTGATTTGAACTCATAAATTTCCATCTACTGTCAAGCTGTCAAGTGACAGTTTTCAGTGTTGGACTTTTATGTAAAGCCAAGCCTAACCTGCGCAGAATTAACGATAAGGAGCTGTGACTGCATGTTTGTCCATTCCTGGTGACACTCTCCACATTCCTAAGTGGATCTGCTGACATCAGGCATCCTTCCACTGCTACAGTGACTTTGCAGAATACATTATTTGCTCATCTTGAATAAACATATTTATATTCATTCAGTTTAGTTAAGTCTGATGGTGACTCTGCGATATGTCTCTGTAGAGTAATGTAAAAGGCTCACATTTCTGAGCAAGCTCCATCTTATCTCACCTATCTGTTTTCATTACCTGAATGCTGATCGATCAGCTGTGTAAGTAGCTTCTCGGATATTGATCACATATGCCAATAGACTGAATTGATAACCGCTATTTTGCCATTTCACACTTTCTAACCTGGACTGATTGTATCTCGATAATCACATTAAAGCTCTCGCTGTGACACACACCGTGACCTTGAGCTGATCCCAGCAAGGGACCATCTCAGCGAGTGCATGCATGTATTTTAAGTCAAACCCAGTGTATGATTATAGTTTCAGGCTTTCATTAAGATGATTGCTACAAGATTAATATAAAGACAAACTCGGCAGCAGGACTGCACATGGTTAATGAATTCTCAGTGCTGCAGGAAATCAATGGAGGCTGGGTGTAAACACACAGCACTTGGCCTTGAGCTTCTTCTGGTAGAGTTCATGAAATAAATGCTTTAAGCATGCAGAACCTTATTTAATACACATCCAGCGATTCTGTTTTGTGGCATTGCTTATGCAGAAAACAGAGGCTTTTTTTCCCATTCCTGGATGGTCAATCAGGATCAAAGAGGGGTGGGAGGAAAGGGTGAGGTGCACTCCAATACACTTAGCAAATATGGGCTGCACTAGCCAGTGGCTCAAGAGAGGGTGGAGGGGAGGGGGTGGTTAAGGAATGGATGCTGCAGCAAGAAAGGAGATGCACAGAGCGAGAGAGAGAGAGATGGAGGGGCTAGCTGGAACAAGCATGACATTAAAGTAAAATAAGGGAAAGGGAACGCCTCGGGAAACGAGTTGACTGCAAATTCAATAGAAGAAAAACAAGAGTTAGATGCAGGGAGGGTTGAAAGGGCTCACAGGGGTGCTCATTACCCACACACGGTAGATATGACCCAGTTTTTTTAAACCATTTTACACACACACACATACACAGTCTACATATATTCGTAGCATGAACAGAGCACGTGAGGAACATTGTGAGCAGATCATACAGAATAGAGTGTGACAAAACCAAACAAACAAACACTTGCTATCCACCGCTGCTTCATATTGATGAAACCACACCATTCGCAAGAGATTCTACAAATGTTAAATAGAAGCAGATCTGAGGCGCTGGTGAAGAAGAAGACAGTCCAGAAAAGTCAGGATTTAAGTGGTAGAGGAATGTATTGCTGATGAAGCGCTAGGGAGAGCTAACCTTTAGAGCATTAGGAGGTAAATAATGAAGGGATGATTCAGAGAAAAGGAGGAAATGGGATGATGACATTTTATTTTTCTTTATGAACCATTTAATGGCTTAAGACAAATGAAGATTCAGATTTCTGTTACTAAGTTACTGAGGTTGTAGCTTTATAACTCTAGAGGGAATGTGGTGGAGAGGAGGGAGTCATGGTCACATGATGGGTTGTTGCTACGCAGCCTGCAGCAGAGAGATATAAGATAAGACCAAGTCGGGACCACAGAGAGGAAGAAGAAAAGGGGGGAAAAAGCCACTGAAGTTCACTGCTTTATGGTGAAGGGAGGGAGAGTGAAATAAGAGTCTGGGCAAACAAAGAAGTAAGCTGTAAAAGGAAATTAAGCAATAGGGACTTAGTAATAAAAGTGGCCTTCCTAAAATGGTTGGAATGAAAATGATGAAACAGAAAAAGCTCTGTAACTTTTTCCGCAGCACTATGAGGTGGGGGATAACTCAGGGAAGAGAACCACAACCTCACCACAAAAATATAAAGTAAATGTAAAAAATGAATAAAAATGTCATACATACAACCAAACCATATGTAACCGGTGTGTTTCTGCATTGTGTCTGACAAAGAAAGGTAAAAGAAAGAAAGACCTCCAAGTAAATAATTTGCTCGCTCCAGCTCCTCTGACCAAATACAAACAGTGGGGGAGAGGATTAGCTCAACCCACCACAACTCCCAAGCTAGCCAGAATTATATATTCATGCTAGCATTAATGGCGCCTACACATTTCTAACATCTAACAAAAACAGGCACAATGATGACAATAATTGAACTAAAGACACACAATCAGAAATATCATGGTGGCTAAATATACATTATATGTGTGTTGTACAGTGTCTGGAAAGAAATGACACCAACCTCTTCCACAGGGGAATTGTAGAAAAGGGTAGAGACCAAAAGGGTACACTGTATTTATAGGGTTGCACCAAAGAAGAAGAAGAACAATGATGAGGGGCTCCAACTGATAAAGAACATAACTACAGGCTTGAAGGTCCTAAAAATCAGGTATAAACTGGAAAATAAAATTTGTGTAATTATAACAATATGTAATTTATGGCCGGGTTACACATACAAGCAAATATAAAATGATTACAACATCTGGGAGGTGATCTCTCTATCGAAATACAAAATCTCACTGAGTAACTCTTAAAGCTTCTTCGTCTGGCTGCTGCTAACAAATGATTCGTGATAAATGACTCGGCTGAATCTGTGCCAAAGGAGGGTGAAACAGCAGGTTTTTGGTCTTCAAAGCTAATCTACAGAGAGCCGCTTCACTCCCTATTAATGCTGCTTTACAGCTACAGTGCACTTCTCTCATCACTAAACAGCTAATATTTCATATATCATGTATAATATATCATCTGCTTCCAGACAAGAGAAGCCAAAAGTAGACACAAAAAGCACAAAATTCATACCAGTGCTCTGAACGAATTTTAACCAGATAAACATAGTTTTGTGACAGGGTAATCTATTTTCCCCATAAAACTAGCCTTCTGCTGATGCATGTCAGCCTATAAAACAAGCAGCTTGTTATGGTGACTCAAAGCGATTGTTCTCATATCGCTTATGTCAATCCTGACTGGTCCGTCTTTATAGAAAGGCATTTTTCTACATTTAAAGCAGCATAAAAAACCTTAAAATCAAACTATATCTACTATTTCAATCCAACATGTCCCTCATATGTTTATGGCCTGAGTAAATAATAAAGTCTTAGACAGAAAAATCAAACACTGTAGAGGAGGGCATGCTTTAAACTGGAGCTCCCTTGTGTCTGACTTACTGCTACTATGTGAGCGTGCATTTACAGCCACCCTTGCATGTAATGTCTGTTTAAAGAAAATGAATAATGGAAACAGTCAAAACACTTAACTCAAGGCTTCAAACTTCACTAACCAAGCTACGAAACAGGAAACTGAGATTGTGAATCCTCCCCTATTTAGACAGTGACTGAGATCCTGCCTGTGTTAGAGCAGATACACATACAGTTAAATCCAGTCCTTATAATTTATGTTCTTTTGTTAATTGCTATGGAAAAGTTGTAAGACATTCTATGACTTTATATAGTTACTAAATTATGACTGGAAAACCACCATTGGGTCCAAGGGGACTCGTGAAAATCAGACAGAAGAAGGAAAATTCCCACAACAAGGAGCTAGGAAATTGGTATTAAGTTACCATTAATCGTGATTCATTTAGCTGAGTAAGCAATTAATCCTATTATCTCTGCAGTAAGATTAGGGTATGACATCAGGCTTTATTAAATACAGTAGATAGAGTGGGTTTTGTGCAGGATATGGACAGAGTGTATTGATCGTTTTCCTCCATCTAAACTGTAAGTAGGTAGGTCTGGCAGTACTGTCAATTTGGCCACATGACCAGCAGTAAAAAGGCAAGGACAGACAGTAAAATGGTCATGGAGACAGCCTGGGGCAAAACACTGTCCTCACGCGGCTCCATCAAATCTCCACTCAGCTACACCAAGCATTGTGCTAAATGTCAAAAGCACTGCCTCATTGAATGCACCATGGCCAAGAGAAAAGTCAAACAGACACCATCATTCTTATTTTTCCTTTTTTTTTCCATTTCCGGTTTTCCTCGGCTCTCCGGGGTCCCAAAGCTCCCTGAGAGGAATTCAAAGCCCATCAGCAAGGATGAAACACTCTTATATATATATTTTTTTGTTTTGTTTACTCTAACAGGTTCAAATCTTTTCTTGTCAGTCTGCAGTAGTACAGAGCAGCAGACAGGAGCAGGATCTATCAAGCAAGATTTCTGTAAGAGGAGCCCTGAGAGGGAGACAGTGGAGGAGGAAGAGGATCAAAGGCTGTAAGAGTCCCATTACTCTAACACTAAAGGAAAGAGTGCCCTTCACTGAAAGCAGGGCTTAATAGGAGATATACTTGTATGAGCTTGTAGGTATTGAACTTTAGGTTCCTCTTGGGGGTAAACTGCATCACTTAGTAGGACGCACGCTACAGTCAGACCCAGGTGCCTCAGCCTCCCACGGACCTCCTTTGGTTTGCACATAATTGGTTAAGTGACGCGTAATGGGTTATTTAGTTACAGAGGAGACGTGTTTATGAGGAGAAGATGGGGGTATAGCTGGCAGCATGGTGGTGTGTGGAGAGGACACAATATGTGTGTGTCTCAAAGCTGTGTAATGTGGACGCACATGCACCGGGTGTGATTATGTCTTTCTGTTTGTGAGAGCACCTGAGCCACAGCACCCAAGGTAAACATGCACAACACTCACCAATTACTGCACATCGTCTCCACTCACTTCTCTCTGACCTCTAGCGCCTGATGCCTGTAACACTGGGTCTTGCTACACTACATATGTCAGGACAGTAATAAAAGTAATGGAGACCTTTTATATGAGAATACTTCAAACCGTAGATTCTTCATCTTTGGGGGCAGGAAAAGAAATTTTACAGAAACCTTGAGAGATCTGCTATGTCTGCATATGGCAGTTATATTATGGTTGGACATTTCCCATGTGGGGAAGGGGTTTAGCTGTAGAGAAAGCATCCTGACTCCTGACATCCTAAAAATCACCCACTTAACCTATGTTCCCAAAACGCTGTGTCTAGCAGTCAAATGTTACGGGCACTATTACCATCACTGAGTAGAGAGAACAATACATTGTTACAATTCATGCACTGCACAAGTAAGTATACATAAGTGTACTACATAAAAAGAATATAAATCGACTATCACACCACACCGCTTTACATTACAGGGCCTTTATCATCACACAAAGAAGTCAGGTCCCCTAATGCAACCAACACATATTCTCACGTCCCCATGACATGAGAACAACACATGCACATAAACTTTGTTTATTATTATTTAAGATGTGTCAGAAAGTAAGCACGGGCCAAAATGTCCTCACTTTCCAAAAATGTCCCCACTTCCAAGGTCTAAAATGCAGGTCCCCACAAATTCAGCCATTCAAGTACACTTATACACACGTGAATAAAGAAAAACCAAAATTTCAATCTGAAGAAACTGTTTTTTCCTTACTTAACATGCCCCATGTACGAACAGAATAAGTGCATGACAGGGAGATGAAAAAGAAATAAAGAGCGAGTGAGAGAGGACAGTCAAAGCTAGTATGAATCTCTAACGCGCTCACGTAACCTTAGTGAGCTGGTCCCTAATGGACGAGCAGACACAGATATCACCCCAGGGCCCTGCATGCTATCTCAGTCTCTCCCCCTTTCACCTCTTGCACAACCTCTTTCTTTTTCAACTTCCATCACTTTCCTTGTCTTAATCACCCAATGCCTTTCTTCCGTCTTTGCTGACTGGGATTTTCTTTCCGTATTTCGTTGCTTTAGTCCCTCAGAAATATGTTTTTAAGGGAAGTGTTTAAAAGTGTCGTGTTCCGATCATTCTTCACTAACTAAATCCACGCGCTAGGCTTCAGTATCACTGCAGGAGTGTGGCAGATACTAAAATGGCGAGACTTTGGCATATTCCCATCTGTCTGCCTGTGCATCTGGGCTCAGGTGGGCCATAGCAAGAGTCTATTCTCTTCTGTAATAGAAGCTATTTTAATCCCTGATCAGGAATGGAGAATAAAATCACTAAGCGAGTCAGTATGACCTCCACTGCTGCTGTTACTAAAGAGAAAACCCCCAGTGCCCAAATGTCACCTCACTTTGTCAGGTTGTTGACAATGGAGTGATTAAAAGTATCTATTAAGCACGAGTTGTATTATGGGCTCGGACTACTAATTCAGAAAATGTGATAATGACATTATTCTTTATAGTTGCACTTTTCAGCTGCTGTGTTTCACAATATAATTGCAGCTGAAATGAAAGTAAAAACGCCTGACAGGAAGTCAATATCTTACAAAGAACACTTTCCCCAAATAACCAACCCAGTCATCCAAGTCCAGAGAAATACCTCAGCATCGGTGAATCACAGTCTATAAAAATCCATTTTAAACGTAGGGTTCTGCTTGACTCATTTTTGGCTCATATAATTATTGACTGATTACTTCAAATGTGAATCGGTCTACTTGCTGTGCTTCTAGAAATGTCACTGTGATGAGTCACTGATGCAACTTTTCAACTTATCTTTTGCCAGGGTCTAAATCTTTAGTGAGGGCCTTATATACAATATATATGTCAAGATGTCAAGAGTCAGGATTCTTACTAACTTTTCATTTTCAGTAGATCCGTGATGCTTTGGCCATCCCCAACAAGAAGACAGATGCATTATTATTTTTTAATAATAATATTTCACTACTAGCTTTTCCTCAAAAGGTACAGATAAAAAAGTGAACGCATGTGTCAGGTCTCCGCTGAAGCAGCTGGATCGTTTTAGATGGTTCAGCATTAAATTAATTGGACTGATTATCACTTTAACAGCAAACCATAAAAGCATCTCATGCAACTTTTAATTTTTACATTGCCTCTAATGGCAACATTTTATAAACTGAACTCCATGCAGGCTACCTTCAGTAAGAGCAGTTTTTAAATCAGAGTAGAGGTTATCTGTATACTGCAGAAACTGTAGGAAAGAGGAAAAAGGACAGAGGATCAGGAGATTAAACAGATAGCCGGTCCTACCACACCCTACATCACAGAAACTGAATCGTCTCTGCTCTGTCTCGAGCCTCTCGGTGTACCTTTTAGTGCGTCGGAACATATTGCTTGTATTTCGGTGTAGTTGAAAGCTGGGCGATGAGAAGTCAGAAAGCAGCAGGTCTCTGGCAAAATGCTATCGCAATGCAACGCATACTGTGGCTCCCACCACCTTTAGAGGTGCGCTGGTGTCTGTGTGTCTGGGCAAGTGTGCAAGAGAACCAAAGGAGAGAGAGAGGGAGAGAGAGAGGGAGCACAGCACAGAGGGAGGGATGCAGGGAGGAAGGGTGGGTCTCTCTTTTAGAAAGGAACAACAAAAGGCGGCAGGGGATTATGGGTCATTTTCTCAAGGCTGAGGTGCCATAGTACACAATGTGGTTTTATGAGTTACTTGTGCTTCTGTTTTGTGTTTTCCTCTGAAGTCGATGTGAAACTAAAAGCTTTAACTGCAGGCTGTTTATTCCATGAATGAAGGAAGGAGAGTACAGGCAGGTTAATTTATCTCAGCAGCGACTAAAGAAATGACCAAAGGACAAGGACATGTGGACAGTTACATAAGTAAAAAAAACAATTTGAATGGGATCAAAAAGCGGAGCTAATGTTGATGTAGTATGCCAGACGTGCATACACACACACAAACTATCAATGGCTGTGTTTACCCATGAATGGTTGCAGTAGGCAGATTGAATTTGAAGCCAACTCCAGTGAGCTCATCTATAATACATAGTGGGTTGGTGGTGTCCTGCAGAGGCAAATGGGATGTGATGCAGAGGAGACAGTGACAGACTGAATTCAGATGGTAAAATAAGGGAGAGGAGGTGGAAAAGATGAGATGGTTGAAGAAAATGGTCTGGAAACAAACAGATCCCTGCCATCATTTCATGTGTGATTACCCATGGTGACTTGGGATGGCTTGAGTGTAGATGGGAGTGGGCACAAGAGACTGTTGACAGGTCAGTGCGACAATACATAAAAGATGATGTAACCACGGTGATAGCACCCACTGGTTTGTGGTTTCTCATTTTAAAGATTTATAGTTTTCTATTTCTCTTTGTTTTGGTTTTTAGTTAAAGCTAGCCTGCTAACTCATCAGCTAGTACAAACTTCAGTAAGACACACATAAAAATGCACAGGTGTGCTATACAGACACGAACACCTTCTAATTATTTATGTAATACAAAAAAATTACAAACCAGAATTTTATTCAGCAAAACCGAAACACAGACTTCTTGGACAGACTCTTGGCAAAAATGTGACCCACATCTGCAGTTTTCTATGAGCCACATATGGCCTTGACTGATGGTGTTGACTCAGCTTGAGTCTGGCTGCCGCAACTCAGCTGCCAGCTTACAATACGAGGAACAGATGTCAAGTATGTTGTGACATTTGGGCCAAATCTGCCCCACCCAGAACCTGCCTTGCTGTGTGTCAAGCATGACTCATGACTTTCTGGCTTGCCCACGTAAACATTCACCACAGGCCCAAATATGTCTGCTACTGGGAAAGCAAGCTATGTTATCTATCAGACACTTAAATTAATCAAAAATACACTAAAAAGCACCAACAACACAAATACAGTTGGATGGTCCAGTGACTGATTGTGTTGTGTTTTGTGCTCTTGGTGTTTCTCTGTCTAAGTATGCTTTTACTGTATTGGCAGTGTGTGTTTGGGATCACTGTCATACTGAAAGATGAAGCTGTTGCCAATCAGACACTAATGGTACTGTTGGATCATTTTTCATCACTTTTCTCCATTCAAAATTTCATCAGTTTTGAGAAGATCTTCCAACACAACTTACTGAAATGCAGCCCCAAACCATGACGGAGCCTCTATCATCCTGACTTCCTCTGTATATACTGACAATGATTTTAACCAAATGTGGATTCATCAGACCAGCTGTCACTGATTTTCCATCCAGTTGTTGTGTAATTTGCCAAATCTAAGCCCTTTCTTCCTATTTTCCTTTCTTAAAAATGGCTTTTGACAGCCATTCTACCTTTATACTAGGATCATTTCTGATGATGCTTCATTGAACAGAAGATGGATCAACTGAAGTATCTCTCCAGTCCTGTGCTAGATTTGTTCCTATTTCTTAAGGACATGACTTCCAGACACTATTCGTTTAGTTTTTTTGGCCTGTCACTTCTTTTCCACTCTATTTGTCCAGTTTCCTCAGATTTTTTTAAGGACACACTGCATCCCATGCTTGGATATGGAAAGTTCTTGGCTATTAGCATTTTGGGAACCAGCTTGCTGGTGCAGAAATACTATTTTATGCCTGCAGAGCTGTGTTATCTTCAGCATATTTTATATATTCAACTAAGAAAGAAATAGAAACAAATTATGTGCTTTTATGACAAGTTGTGACAAAATGGCTTTAAAATAGATTATCTGCTAAATTGTCTGTGATGTTTATTAGTGACTTAACAAACTTCTTCTAAAATCTCCTAAAAATGGTCAGATACAAGAACTGGACTGACAGTGTGTGAAAAAGAAGCCAATGAATCAAGAAAAACTTTGAACCTTCAAAAAGTGTGGAGACTACTCCACACTTCTCACAAGGAAAGGGTAGTCTGGACCTGTCACAGGCTGTATTTTTTGATATGTTATTAGTTTGTGTTATTTCCTATTTGCCTTTAGTTTAGGCAGTTATTGTTCCTGGGTTTTCTATGTTTTGGGGTTTTCTATTTATTTCATCACGTATTAGGTCTGTTAAGTTGTGTTGTCATTTCCTGTTTTATTCTGACAATGTCATGTGTTCTTTGTTCATTGTATTTAGCTTTCCTCTCCTGGTCCTGTCATTAGGTTTATGTCTGTCAGCTGTTTTCCCCCATGTGTCGCCACTTCCCCTGATCACCTCATGTCTGTATTTAAGCCTTTTGTTTTCTTCATGCCATTGTCAGTTCGTCTGTTTATTCTCACCAGAGTTACAGTCATAGTCATAGCCTGTTTATTTTCCACCTCGGTCATAGTTATAGTTTTTGGTCTTAGTACCTTTAGTGTTTTGTTTCTTAGTGTTTTGCCTGTTTGCTTTGGTCTCTTGGTTCATTTCCTGCCGTCATCGCAATAAAGGTTCACTTTTCTGTTAATCATTACTATTCCTCGTCATCATCTGCTTTTGGGTCCTGTTTCCGCACACATCGGCGCACCCCGCCGTGACAGAACGAACTGACCAGTCATGGACCCAGCGGATTCTGCTCTCACCGAGTGTCTGGAGGAGACTGCTCGGATCCAAGCGATCCTCGACCGCTTCTTTACAGCGCCCGATTTGAAGAGCAAGCTGGTAATGATTAACGCTGCTGAAGCTATTATGGAGAGGGATCCCCGCCTTCTCCAGCTCCCGGACTCACCTGCCATAGTTGATGCCTTTACGAGGATAAAGGAGATGCTGCAGGCCCAGGGACTGTCGAGTCAGGAAATGGCTTCCAGCACCCACCAGTCACAACAACCCCACAATCAGTCATCTCCATTGCTGCCTCCGGAACCTGAGTGTGTTCGTGTCGGTTCGCTGAGATTCGCCGCAGCGTCACCACCTCTCAGCTCACCAGTTTCCACGCCCTCATCACAGTCTCGCCATACTCCTGTCACAGTTCAGCGCGAGGAAGCGCCGCACACCATAGACTTGGACGTCTATATTCTGCGCTCTCTTGGAGGAGGAGCTCCGGTGGAAGCCGTGGCTCATTCCGGAGCACGAGCACTCTTTCCGGGGAACTCGACTGGCTCTCGGGGGACCTCGGAGTTACCAGGGACTTCCACCCATCGCTCCGCCGTCTTCCACTCCTAAGAAAAAGCGGCGTGCGCGCCACCGACGCTCCGTATCACAAACGCAAGTGAGTGATTACATTTTGGCTCCTCATGTTTTCTCTCAGGAAGTTGTTGAAATTGACACTACTTTTCCGGTTAATGAGCCCGGCTATACAGAGACTGTTTGCCCTGGAAAAGCTAGCCATCAGGCTCAGCTAAGCTGCTGTGGTACTGCTATCCAGGCCGGTTTGGAGCCGGAGACGGAGGTACAGCTGGTGCAGCCAATTTCAGTGTCAGCCGGAGGGCCCGGGGAGCCCGTCCGGCCTCATGTTTCGTCTGCTGGAGGTTCAGGAGAACCCAGCCAGCTTCATGCTTCATTTGCTGGAGGTTCAGGAGAACCCAGCCAGCCTCATGTTTCGTCTGCTGGAGGTTCAGGAGAACCCAGCCAGCCTCATGTTTCGTTTGCTGGAGGTTCAGAAGAATCCAGCCAGCTTCATGCTTCGTTTGCTGGAGGTTCAGGAGAATCCAGCCAGCTTCATGCTTCGTCTGCTGGAGGTTCAGGAGAATCCAGCCAGCTTCATGCTTCGTCTGCTGAAGGTTCAGGAGAACCACACCAGCCTCATGCCTCGTCAGCTGGAGGGCCCGGGGAGCCCTTCCGGCCTCATGCCACGTCAGCTGGGGGGCCCGAGGAGCCCTTCCGGCCTCAAGCCACGTCTGCTGGGGGGCCCGAGGAGCCCGTCCAGCACCACGCCACGTCAGCTGGCGGGCCCGAGGAGCCCGTCCAGCCTCATGCCACGTCTGCTGGGGGGCCCGAGGAGCCCTTCCGGCCTCATGCCATGTCTGCTGGCGGGCCCGAGGAGCTCGTCCAGCCTCACGCCACGTCAGCTGGCGGGCCCGAGGAGCCCGTCCAGCCTCACGCCACGTCAGCTGGCGGGCCCGAGGAGCCCGTTCAGCCTCATGCTTCGTCAGCTGGAGGGCCTGAGGAGCCCGTCTGGCCACCTTCTGCTTCACCACCTGTGGCTGCCTCACTGTCACCTGGTTCTGCCTCTGCTACGCCAGGACCAGCTCCGGTCTGTGCTTCGCCCGGTCCAGCTCCAGCCTGTGCTTCGTCAGCCGCAGCTCCAGCCTGTGCTTCGTCAGCCGCAGCTCCAGCCTGTGCTTCGTCAGCCGCAGCTCCAGCCTGTGCTTCGTCAGCTGCAGCCTCAGAGCCTTCATCCTCGCCCGGTCCGGCCTCTGCATCAGCTGCTCCTGCTCCACCTGGTCCGGCTCCGGCTTCAGCCTCAGAGTCTTCGTCCTCGTCCTCGTCTGGCCCAGCCTCAGAGTCTTCGTCCTCGTCTGGCCCAGCCTCAGAGTCTTCGTCCTCGTCTGGCCCAGCCTCAGAGTCTTCGTCCTCGTCCTCGTCTGGCCCAGCCTCAGAGTCTTCGTCCTCGTCTGGCCCAGCCTCAGAGTCTTCGTCCTCGTCTGGCCCAGCCTCAGAGTCTTCGTCCTCGTCTGGCCCAGCCTCAGAGTCTTCGTCCTCGTCTGGTCCGGCCTCGTCAGAGTCTTCGTCCTCGTCTGGTCCGGCCTCGTCAGAGTCTTCGGCCTCGTCTGGTCCGGCCTCGTCAGAGTCTTCGGCCTCGTCTGGCCCAGCCTCAGAGTCTTCGTCCTCGTCTGGCCCAGCCTCAGAGTCTTCGTCCTCGTCTGGTCCAGCCTCGTCAGAGTCTTCAGCCTCGTCTGGTCCGGCCTCGTCTGGTCCGGCCTCGTCTGGTCCGGCCTCGTCTGGTCCGGCCTCGTCAGAGTCTCCGGCCTCGTCTGGTCCGGCCTCGTCAGAGTCTCCGGCCTCGTCAGAGTCTTCAGCCTCGCCTGGTCCGGCCTCTGCCTGTGCTTCTGCTACGCCTGGTCCGGCCTCTGCCTGTGCTTCTGCTACGCCTGGTCCGGCCTCAGCCTCTGCTTCAGCGTCGCCTGGTCCGGCCTCAGCCTCTGCTTCAGCGTCGCCTGGTCCTGTGCCCTCCAAGCCTCGGCCGGTATGCCTGACACTTGGGCGCCGCCGCCGCCTTCCGCACGGCCGGCCCCCTGAACGGTTCCCGCCCCGTCGCCTTCCGCACGGCCGGCCCCCTGAACGGTTCCCGCCCCGTCGCCTTCCGCACGGCCGGCCCCCTGAACTGTTTCCACGTCACCGCCGTCGAGGTCGGCCCCCTGAACCGTTTCCACGTCGCCGCCGTCGAGGTCGGCCCCCTGAACCGTTTCCGTGTCGCCGCCGTTGCCGTCCGCACGGACGGCCCCCTGATCACATGAACTATGACTTTCTGGACCGTCACCCTCCGGGTCGGCCCCCTGAGGAGTCATGAACTGTTCCCTGCGCTCCTGTGATTTTGATGGACATTTTGTTTTTTTGTTTTTTTGGCCTTGTTTCTCATGTCTGTATTTAAGCCTTTTGTTTTCTTCATGCCATTGTCAGTTCGTCTGTTTATTCTCACCAGAGTTACAGTCATAGTCTTAGCCTGTTTATTTTCCACCTCGGTCATAGTTATAGTTTTTGGTCTTAGTACCTTTAGTGTTTTGTTTCTTAGTGTTTTGCCAGCTCAGTGTTTTGTTTCTTAGTGTTTTGCCTGTTTGCTTTGGTCTCTTGGTTCATTTCCTGCCGTCATCGCAATAAAGGTTCACTTTTCTGTTAATCATTACTATTCCTCGTCATCATCTGCTTTTGGGTCCTGTTTCCGCACACATCGGCGCACCCCGCCGTGACAGGACCTGTCCGGAAAAAAAATCATCAGCACAATGCTTAAACTTGTATTAACTATTTTTTTTTTTATGTTTCTGTCACATAACAACTTTGAGCTGCTCCCTTCTCACAGGGGTTTGCCACAGCAGGTAGCCCTGCATATTTGATTTGCCAGACCTTTACATCGGATACCCTTCCTGACGCAAGCCCAAAAGTAATTTGTGTCTCCAGTGACCGTTTTCTCAAACAGGTCACTCGTCACTGGTAAACCACCCTTGAATGAAAATCTTTGGCTCTTTAACTGTAGTCCATTAAACAGTATAATATTTCAACCAAATACTTAATAAATGTACCTACTTTATGCAGATAGCAAAAATTTGACAATTTGGAATAAGTTGGAGAATGCGGCATGGCTTTCAGCACCATGGACAGCGCCGGGAGCTCCCAACTGGCCTAATAAGGCTTCCACACACTCCAGCATTACTTCAGGAGACCTCATCCTCCTCTTTCACACAAGAAATCCACACTCCACACCCTAAGCACTACTGAAGCATCCTCATAGCTTTCAGACAGAATGTGAAAAGCATGCTTGTGATCCCAGAGAGCTTCCCAGCCTCATGTACGCTCGGGAAGAGAGGCTTTGATAAACAAGATGTACCACAGCTTGGTATGATTGTTTTTTTGTCCATGAAGAAGATTGTGCTTTCCCCAGGGAGTGGATGGGTGGTAGAGAGAGAGGATAGAGAGAAGAAAGGAAGGGTTAAACAAAGGTAACACTCACCTGCTGTTTTTGCGAGGCAGTGGCAAATCCTTCTGGTAGAAACACAAAGAAAAGGACAAAAAGAGAGATCAGGTACAGAAAATAGAAACATACTCTTTCTTATGAGATATTACGAAATTTGGGGAGAGCATAAATAAAACATCACATGAGCACAGTAGCAGGCGCACCTTTTGAGCTTGTTCAGAAATATGGCTTGTTATTGTGGTAGGGGTTCACATCGGTTTCTATATCCTGAGTATAATAAAGCTCTGGTCCTGGAGAAGTTTGATAACAATTAGTTCATCACCTTATCCCGATTCATTTCATTTTGTGTGTGCATGTTTCACAGTTAATTTTTGCCTTTGTTTTCAAACTACTCCTGCTATTTTCTGAAACTATGGCAACTGCTCCATCCCACCCTCCACCCCCCACCTCCCAGGTCCAGATGGACAGGAACACTGGGCTGAGACAGCAGCAGACACCAACTGCACCACACACAAAAAAAAAAAACCCAGCATGAGCATAAGCAGATCTCACACCAGCACAGCCTGGATCTTTACAAACCCTTCACATGAAACTAGAGGAGGACAGAGAGGAGACGGAGAGTTTAAACAAGCGGCGGAGAGGTGGGTGAGAGGTGGATGGTACCGTGGGGAAACATGCTTTTATGCTTGCAACCTTATCTTGGAGTCTTCTGGCCTTCAGCTCTGTGTGTCTTTGTGTGCGTCATACAAGATATGGTGCTTGAGAGTCAGATATGAGATACTACTCAGTGTTTGGAAATGGATGCAATTAATGCATTAGCAGCTTCACACATGCTCCTGTCACACACAGGGTAAAGTTGTTAAGGTGCTGTTAGCATAAAATTGACCACCTGCTGACCACAGTCAATGTAATTATTGAGTTAACCTTCAAATAAAGGTTGAACGAATGGATGGGGATGTGCAGACCTGCTCCTACTGATATATGCCAGAACACATTTTTACATTGCTGCTGCCTGAGAGCCCCAGCCACTATTCACAAGGTTAAGCCTATGACACAGATGATAATTGTCAAGCCAAATGGAAAACTCTTAGTTAAACAGAGAGCACTAAACTGGTCCTCTCCTCATCTCAGGATCAGACGCACGATGCAGGCTGCACGGCTGTTCAACAGAATGTCCCGAGGGTTTACACGTTAACAAATCCGACTAAATATTCAGCTCATTGATCCCTTTTTCACTTTGTCCTTCATTGATCAGGCTAATTGACCCTGAGTTGTCAGATGAAAAGAGAGATGACTTACAAGAGCAAAAGGCATGAAGAACATCTGCGATGTGGGGGGTTACCTATACAGAGAAGCCCTAACTACACTTGACATCTAATGTTGCTGCAGAGTAGCAATTTAATCCAGAGGAAATGACCACATAAAAACTCTTTACAAGCTGCAAGGTGCTGTATTTTAGTGACAGTGAAGCTGAGTCCAGGGTCCACCAGTGTAATACCTTTTCCCTGGAGATTCAAAGTGGCAACGTAGATGCTAATCTCACTATTTAGGTCTGCTTTTTTATTCTAAGGTAAAATATCACCTTCAATTTTTGTGAAAATTTTCTGGATGGATTTGAATGACTTGGTGAGCCCTCATCAATTCTAATCACTTGTCTTTCATATAGTAACAGCATCAGGTCAAAATTTAAACTGAGCAGAATTTAGCATGCTAATGCGCTAAGCTAAAACAATTAAGGCTTTGTCCATACTGGGAGGGAATAAAACGGATGGACATTAATGAACGTTCTGCAACTTCACACCCCAGCAGCATGAAGCATGTGAGGCATGAAATGAACTTTTCTTAGCTACCTGGTGAAGTGACTACCAATATACTGAATAATACTGTTGACTGACATATGGCTGATAGTAAATACATTACAGGGTGCCTAGGCAACCAGAATCTATAATGCCTGCAAAAGATTGTTTGGTAGCTTCACTTCGTGTGAAAAGCAGGTCGCTTCCAGTTTAGATGCAGCTTAACATATTAAACGTTTCACTTGCTAAACATCAGCCTGTTAGCATTATCACTGTTAGCATGTTAACGGGCGTCGACACAGGGGAGAACAGTATTGCTATAGTGAGCAGGGCGCCTGGATGTCAATGGAATTCAGTGACTTATAGTGACAACTAACCTATAGTAAAGAAATAACCTATAGTAACAGTAAGTGGGTACTAAGGTCAAAATATTTCAACTTTGAGGTGAGTAATTCAAACAACTACAACGGCAGTAATGAAAACCATTATTTAAAATATCTTCATCTCCAAAATTTTATATTAGCCAAGCCGTCTAAAACTTTCCTCTCCAGCTACCTTAGAAGATTTCACCTTAAAGTTTTTCACATCTTAGAGGGAAGGGGTCCCTTTATACGATTTATTTGTAAGTAACTGCAAAGAATCATCTGATATTATACTGCATGCATGGAAGGCAGATTTGAAAGATGATTTACCTGATGAAGAATTGTTACAAGCATGCTTTAGTTCAGTCCCAAAGGTTAATCATATATTCTAAATTACTACATTATGAATGACTCAAATAGGCAAACAGACAAATAGACATGTTAGCTTAGTGCGCTAACTGAGCCAAATTTGCAGAGCTGGTGATGGCATGCCTAAGAGCAGAATAGCCCCTAAATCTCTTGATTTTCACTTAAGATAAATCAATGAATCACACTTTCTCAAAGTGACATCTTGAAATGTCAGTCCAAGACCCCAAAACAATCAGGTAACAATGATCTAGGTAGCAGCTGTGACTGACTAGGCCAGATCAGACCACCATCTTGCAGAAAATATAAATCCTCAAACAGGACGAGATGTAACATGCACAGGCTAAGAGTTTTATTTTCAAAATGTTTCAAACAAACACGTGCTCAGAATAGCTGAGAACGAATTAATTAACGAACCATTCAACAACGTATGACCTCAGTGTTCTCAGTGACATTCACTGCAGCAAATCACCAAAATGTTGCAAATTCGCTTGAACTATTTGTGGATAGTAGGGACGTCTGCTAAAGAAGCAGAAATAGTTTAGCAGCAACAAGAATAAAGTCCAAATGTAACAGAGGAGCACCTGAACACCTCTTTTGTTCAGGCATGCCTAGACAAAAAGAACCAGCTGGCACACTAAACAAAGTACAGCCATCTATTCATGTCTGAGAGAAAAAAACTGGCACCATGAATATCTTTTGCTGCTTTTCAGAATTATACCTGGGAGTCCAAACTGTGGAGTGAATCTGCAGGTCTGTAGATGATAATTATTCAATCTTTGAATGAAACGGCCTTTATTAACCTCAGAAAATCCAATCAAATAGTTCTTTGTCACCTTCACTTACATTCCGTAATTCTTAGGCATTGCTGTCACATCGTATCTACCTGAATTCCCTTCTTAATCCTCAATTCCATTTTAATCTGTTAAAAGGTTACAAGGTGATGAATTGACTTCCTAATTCCAGTCTCTGCTTCATCAGTGACCAGTGTGCCAGAACACAAGCGCACCACTATGCTCCGAAATCGACCTGTGACTCCTAACTGCAGCATTTCCAGAAGATAATATGTTGTTAAGGAAACATGATCCTCACTCCGATCTGAAGCCTGTGCCTTAATTCTCCTGTGGCATAATTAGTTTGATGCAAGGCTTACTGCTCATTGCATGGTTGCGTTTTCTACGTCAGAGGCTGATTTAAAAGCCACCGTCCGAGGCTGATGTTCAAACTAAACGCTCCCCGAGTCCCGCTAATGAAGTCTGGCGGTGGTGAGCAGTGACTGACAACAGATGGGAGGCTCTGTCACAAACATGTCATGCTCACCAATCACAGATTAGAAAGCTACACAATCCTGTGCTGTATTTGCTGGCTTCTCAAACAGGAGCAACTACACTGTTATTATCCAGGTTTGGGTGCGTCCTCTAGGGAACGAAAGGGAAGTTTGAGCTTATGAATGACTGTCTGATCCCCTTTAGTCCCAGGATGTCACACAGTTGACAAGACAGTATGGGAGTCTGTGTTTCAGGACTTTGTATCTATGAATATTTAGATGCAGGGCAATTGTGCCACTGTCTTGTAATAACTGTGGTTTATGCACAATCATTTTGCATTTAGATTAATGCTGGGCTGTTTAATATCTAACCTGCAGAGAACCTGCATTCACAGTCCAGGCCTGTTTTATTGTTGTTTTTTAAATTTCTCTGTGTTTTTCACAGCTCAGGGCTAAAATGTGCAGGGATGTTCAAATTTGTGTTCTTTTTTAAATTATGTTGGATGCTGCTGTTTCATTAAGCTACAGCCAGTCAGGGGCGAGCATCCTGATGCAGGCAGTAAACAACAAAGACTTGAAAGGCCAGTGAATTTTGTCTCCTGGTACACACACTGGCTGCTCATGTAACTCAGCCATAAAATATGCCTTTGCTGTAGTGTCCTTCAAGTCATATTGGCTGCACTACAATTTTTTTAAAGGCCTCAGTGATAATGAAATGGCATTAGTTGAGCCGCATGCCTGTAAAGCACATTGCTGCTCGGTGGGGATGCGCCAGCAAGTTCAATCATTTTGTAGACACTGCAAAGAAAAATGGTGGTGAGCCGGGCAGGGGAGGAACAACAGGGATCAATCAAGGGATGTCATGCTGCTAGGAGACAGTGCCCGGACCTGCCATTGTCTACAGCAGTGACTGACTCACAGATATGAGGCTGACAAAAAGGCAGAGCGGCTGAGGACGAGGCATGCCAAGCATAAGAAAAGATGGTCTGGTGATTTGTGAAAACAACAAGACTGAATAAAAAATGACATGTAAAAAAAAGATATTAAATATATTGTTTGTTTGTTTTTTACATTAGGGTTATATGATAGTGTAAGAAGCTGGTCTAAGAAAAACGTATTGTAGGGGTGTAACATTGTGATATATGTAAAGGAGAAGTAGAAGAAAGTGCTTTCGGTTGCTCCCCTTGTCAGATGGGGTCACCACAGAGAGTAGCTCAACATGTTTCATTTGGCAGTTTTACACCAGATGCCCTTTCTGACACAACCCCAAAGGGGATTTGTAGATCTGGCTGGAATTGAACCAGCAACCTTTCACTTGCCAACCGAATGTGTTAACCACTTCAGGGGATGGTCTGAGTATTCCAAAAGCTGCTGATCTACTGGGATTTTCCCACACAACCATCTGTAGGGTTTATAGAGGATGGTCTGAGAAAGAGAAAATATCTCTTTAGCAGCAGTTTTCTTGTTGATGTCAGGGGTCAGAGGAGAATGGACGGATTACTTCAAGCTGATAGGAAGACAATAGTATCACAAATTATGATTCAGTAGAACCAAGGTATGTAGGCAAGCCTTGAAGCGAATGAGCTAGAGCAGCAGCAAAAACCACACTGAGTGCCGCTCCTGTCAGCTTCAAACAGGAAACTCAGGCCACGGTTTGGGCTCACCAAAAACTGCACAATAGAACAATTAGTACCAGCTAAGCACTTTTTAATTACCACAGTCTACTTGCTGACCTTTATGACCACAGTGTGATCGTCTTCTAATGGGTGCTTGTCATCTTATTCTGGTTTCTTGAACATGGCAACGTTGGTACAATGGCAGCCTAGCTTCTTCTTAATGATTGCTAAAGTATCGTTTGATCAAGTCATGCAACACAGATATTTTACACAGGAAACAGCTGCAAAGGAGGAGTGAGAAAACCAGTTCAACCAGTTCAACATCATCAAAAACATTCATTTCAGTTAAGCCGTGAGTACTGCAAAACGTTGTTCTGTACTGTAGTTGTGGAATGATTATAGTTACTATTCCTTCAAACAAACAAACCAAAAAATGTGGAAATTACAAATTTCAGTTTGTTTTGTAGCTATTTCACACATCTCTGATGAACCAGGCTTTTTTTGACATATCTTCTGCGTGTTTGCCAGCAAGCCTATTGGAGGTTGTAGTGTCAGAGAGGAGCCAGCATAACGAGGAGCAAAGATCGTGGGTTTTTTTCATGTTTGCCGTGTTGAAGCGATGCATCACGGGTGTGACCCCTGACTGCAACTGCAGGGGAGTGGGGCGTGTCACCATATGGTGCTGAGAGAATGATTGTGTGTGTCTGTGTGTTATTAAATTATTCTGTTATTATATGTTACCTTATATATGTAATCAAAGTAGTTGAATTAGAATACTGCTGTAGATCACATTATACCCTTTAATATAGAGTGTGTGAGCTGTATGTAGTGTAGTTCTCATTATACTTTTGAGTTAACAGAACATATTCACATATTAGTTCATTAGATAAATGTGCATCACTCTGTATCCTTGATCTGCTGGGAATGTGTTACACTGTTTTCTTGACATGCTTAATTGTTGAATCATGAAGAGAAGGTTGTAAGCAGGAGACTCTGTATCTAAAGACAGGGGAGATAGATAGACCACATTCCACACCCCCACCTTACAGAAAGCAGAGAAACAACTGCCGAGGTCATAACTTAGGCGCTGTAACAGAGAAAAAATGTGATGTTTTGGCTTTTACGACTAGCTGGGGGCCACTAGAGACTATAAAAAGCTGAGCAACCCGTCACCATTTTGAGACATGTGCCTGACCCTCTGGTAGCATCTCTCCCGTCCGGACGTTGTAATGCTCTGACTGTTGAATTGTATGGAAATAAATGATTGTTGATTGAGCATTGATACACCGAGTATTGTCCCTCCTTCAGCCCAAAGATTCAAAGAATTGGGAGATTTCAACAGTGTGAAAGAGGGAGCGAGTGACGGCTGGGATGATGAGACCCAGGGGACTGACAAAGCCGCTGATTAGGACATACAGAGCCAATCACATGTCAACGCACAATTTCAGAAACACACACACATTAGAGAATAAAACTCGTGCAAATAGCCCAAATGTGCATATTAAACTAGAAGTCTACGTTGTCCCTCCCTCTACCACACTACCACACTACCCACCCTCACATATACAAACACTAAATCAATCAGCTGGCCTGCCTCCATCTATAAAATGCCAGGGACTTTGCGAGTGTGACTCTATGATGATTAATTCCCTTACAGCTCGTGTCATACATCACAGCAGCAGAGCAGTGAGCTGAGCAGTGGGGATGATGAGACATGAAACCATCGGGACACCTCACCACTAATCCTCCCCTCATTCCCTTATACCCACTCCCTTTCTTTTTCTTTTTCACAGAGTCGAAGGTCAATTTGGCTTCAAGGAGCTCAGAGTGCGTGCTTACAATCCTTCGTCTTGGTAAACGAAACTGGCAGAATATGAACCGAATGAATGAGAGAAATGAAATGCACAGACTGCATAATCACACTAGCGTGCACAGAAGCCCCACAGGAGGCTGGCTGCAGTCTGCCTGGCCTGTAGGCTCATCTCTCCACAGTTCACTTGACTGAATCAAACAAAGATTGCGGGGTGTGTGTGTGTGTGTGTGGAGGGGGGGGGGGGGGGGGGGTATGACCTGTGGTTAAGCAGGCTGCTTCATAATGGATGAACGCAGTCATTTGAGCACAGCAGATCAGTATGCATGAGTGGCCATTCATTACAACATCTCATTAAAGAGACTTTTAAAAAGTACATGAGTGTGATCCTGACATGAGCTTCACAGGAGGATGTTAACTGACTATACAACAGAAAAGCTACTATTAAAATATGACACATATATGATACGAATGATGAAAAATATATATGTTTGAGTGTAGTGGAGCTACTATGTTCAACACCAGAGGCACGCTGCGAGTCTCCAGCAGGACAGATGGAGAAATAACTGATTTTTGTTGTAAACTTTATGAAGGTTTATCTTAAAGAACTAGAGTAATGAGAACCAGAACAATACAAGGATAATTAAATCAGCTGACTGACAGGAAGTGAAAGGCAACTTTTACACAATGTAACACAGTTTAACACAGTTTTTGTTCTTCTGATTGCCTTAAAATGCAAAGTTTAAAAAGAATATTATTTCCACAACCTTTGATGAATAAAAAATCAGAGGTTGAGGAACAAGACTTTTGTTACAGTGTTGTTCATTTTGTTAACATAATCGCCCAACACAGAGAAGATTCTCAGTTTGGGACTAGTAGGAGACACAAATCCAGCCTCAAGGCATTACAAGCCAGTGCACTCTCAGTGCTGGTCCCAAGCTGGGATAAATGGGTAAGTTACATCAGGAAGGGCATCCAGAGTAAAATCTGTGCCAGATCAAACATGTGGATCCATCCATTGTGGAAGGGCCTACCAACAACATGTTTTTTTTTTTTCCATTCATTGTCTCTGCTAGAGTAGCTGTGCATGATTCACAATTCAAAATAAACATCAGTTCCTTGTACCCCTCAGTTCATCCTCTGTCTGAAACAAGCTGCAGGAGAACGTTTGAATAGCAAGAGGGTGGGGCTTCTCCAATCCCAACATGCCCATATTAGGGATGTCCCCATTCTTTGATATCATACAGAGCCAGGAGCAGAAAAAACTGTCTGTAAGCCAGCATCTAGAGCACTCTGAAGCTCGATTGTTTGGCTCACACAGATTACTTTCAGCCAAGGCTGACTTCATTGATTGAAACTTCAACCATGTTTAATATAAGGCCCACCAATAATAAGTTAAAGTGCAACAATTCATCTATAATGGCTAAAAAAAACCCAACAACTTTATTTACAGGTTAATGATGAGTGCTGGGTTTATGAAACACATGTGTTAACTTTTCACTTTTAGTGATAAACATTTGCAGTGTCTGCTGGAAAAGTATAGCTACTGCATTCGGCTTCAATGACAGAGTCTGACTAAAAAGTAAAAATAAAGTCTGTCTGAACGTAGTAATCATGTATGACTGTGTTTCTACAACTGGAAGAGGATGGATTTAACACAAAAATCGGATTCCACCCCAGACCAGCTCACCTGCAGCCTCCGCCGCCGTATTATCCCCGAGTCATCCATGGTGCAGTGACGAGCCGTGTGGCTCTCGGTCGGGATTCCCCTTCACTAAAACAATTCTGTCACCTTACACTAATCTGGGTTGTGACCCAGTGAAGATGCTACTTCCACTTCACGCCCGAACTGCACAACACCAACACAACAACAGCAGCAGCAACAGAGTTCCTGTGTGTCCGGTGTCACGTCGAAGAAGCCCACGAAAACGTGCCAAGAGGTCCCATTGTTTTTATTTTAAAAAAAAAAGCCCCTTAAAATCAGCGACCGTTATTCTCTAAACTGCACTTGTGATCGGCGTCCTCTGTCTCCTCGGCTGAGTATCACGCCGCTCTCTCAGCGGCTCCTTCTAGGAGCATCCTTGACATTTTCCCAGTGGTCCGTGCGCTTTGATGCTGCCCAGCTGAGCGACTCGAAGGCCCGGAGAACTCAACGTCCATGTGCGATCTGCCGATCCAAACACTGAAGTACTTCGGTCACTTCACGACAATCTCCACGAAGAAAACGTGAGCTCATCTCCACGTGTGGCCACAAAGGACAGCGCGTTCAAGGCTCGGCGAGGGGGGAAAACAAACACTCGATTATTTTACACATAACTGCACGGTGGTACGGACGCGCGTCGTGCCCCAGCCCCTCGGTCAGGGTGTCACTGCCGCTTATTCGCGGCGGAGGAGCCTGTCCGGTTCGGTCAACATCACCTCGTGTCTGAGAGCGCGCGCACGTCCCCTCCAAAAAAACAAAACACACACATTAAGTAAAACTCTTGTTCGTTTCTTTCACCCACCCGTCGTTCCTCCACCCTCTCTCTTCTCGGGTGAAGCGGTTACTTATGGCACCGCAGCAACGCGATATTTGTAGCCCCTTCTTGGGATTCCCTTTCGCCCCTCCTCCTCCTACGCGCGACAGAGACGCTCTTCTCTCCGGGATGAATGGAGGAATATCCAAACACTCTTCCACAGAATCCAGCCCAGCAGGCTACGACCACACACTGGCTGTAGTGGTGCCCTAATTGCTGTTTTGATTTAATTTCCTGAAAGACAGTTTTAGATTGGAGCTGGCAGTTTTTCAGCTGATGTGTGAAGAGGCCTGTTAGAGCCTAAATCAGCACCACAGACAGCGACACGGGATTCAAGTTTTTCTCTTTTGCTTTGGCACATTCATTTCTCATGTGAGAGCATTTTTAAAAGTTAGTTTCTTAGTTTTTTTTAAGACATTTAACGCTTACTTATGAATAAGTGAAGCATAAAAAGCGGTGAACCAGTTGTGTCGACACATAACAGACAACTTAGCAAAGAACCAGTTTTAAATGTTATCTCAAGGCACTTTGTTACAAGTAGTCTGTTTGAAAAAAAAAAAACACATATTCTGCTCAAATTCCTTTAGTTGAATCTATTTTTAAAAAAATCTTAAAGATGGCAGATAAAGTTTAGTATTTTTGTACCAACAAGGTGATTCCCAAAAAGATCTCAGCAGGTGTGCAGTGTGTCCAGCAAAAAACTAACACATTGGTTGGTCCATATTCACGGAAGCTTCAACAGAAATGGTCTCAGTGGAAGGGTGGCCAAGAAACTAATCTTAAAGAAGTGAAACAGGGAGAGAAGGCTGAGAAAAACTGTGGAGAAGTATTTCTGAAGACTGCTTGTCAAGAAAGAGTTCAGAGATCAGGCTATGTTGAAGTGTAAAGACATGAGGCTAAAGACTTTTGCACATTATTCTGTATCACAGTGTAATCAGAGCTGGATAATTTGACATCCCGACACTTTATTTAGCCACAATTTCTGATTGGTCTTAGACCTAATCCTCTGCATTGCAGCTTTAAAGAGAAAGAAAAGCCATATGTCCTGCACCCATCCTCTACCTTCTCCTGAAGTTCAGTATACTCTGCTGTCTGCTCCAAACATACTTACCGCTCCTACTCTTCCATGTGCAGGGTGTTCCTCCTGTAAAATGTTTGTCCAAGCCTCCATGTTCACTAATTGTTGTAATGGTTGCGTTCAGTTTCTATAAATGTGTTCTACAGTAGTAATAATAACACCTGTGGGCAGATTTCCCAACATGACACAATCAAAACAAGCCACGAACAACTCTACATGCATGTTGTTCGCAAAGACACACACAACTAATAATTTGCATACTCTTGGGCTTTTATTGAAATGTGCAAAAAACTATTTTAAAATACAAATGATGTCATCTGTCTTCTGATAGTTGATCTAAAGCAATGAATATAAACTCTTAGGCATTTCCGGTTGCACCACTCTGACCTTTCATCCACGCTGTGACGCAGAAAACAGGATTATTGTGCATGGAGAATAAATGTACCGGCATCAGATATCAATAACTGTCAGAATGTATATCAAAATCTGAAAAAGGCATCATTTCTGGTTAATGCTGGTGTTATGGGAAAAAAGATTTCCTTCCATTACCATCCTTCAGAGACAGACAGACTGGTGCCCCTTTTGGCAAAGTCATTGCGTAATGCTTTGCTGGAGATTAGGACTTTCACACAGTTTTTATGTAACATATGGTCCAAACTGCCCACACAAGCATGGTCTCATCCGTGCCAGACACAGCAGGATATCTGCTGCAAAGCATTGAAGCATCCAAACTCTGCCCACACTGGTCCATCCAAAAGGAAATGGCCAGGAAGGCTGCGGGGATGCTGTTGACAAGAACAGTCCATCTGCAGAGAATTCATATGCGAGATTCTCAGATAAACAAACAGGTCATCTGACTTCAATATTGGCTGATTTTTTTCTATTCTCAACAGGTAAACCAATATTTTACATTAAAAACAGCATACCTGTATTTATGGATATCCATCACTGTGGCCCAGCCCTGAATACTGTAAATGGATTCATGGTTTCCAGAAGAAGAGCCTTCTTGTAGCACCAACCCCCCCCCCCCCCCCCAAAAAAAAACAAACAAACAAACAAACAAACAAAACAGATTGCTGCAAATGCTTGAAATACATCCATGCCGCCCTCACTGGCAGAACTTTGGTGATCCCTTAGTTTTTCCTTTATAACCATAATCAGCTCAAATGCGTGTCCAAATCTAGAACACAGGGTACTAGCACTGTTGTACTTTCACATCTGTAGCTGTTATACACACACACACACACACACACACACACACACACACACACACACACACACACACATATATATGATAGCCAGCATGACCGAGCCACATGTAGCTGTTACTTGACCACATTAAGTCATCGTGAGTCTTAAAGTCCAGCATTTATGCGAAAGATAGGATGTAAATTGTGATATGGGCCAGCTAATGATTTCTGAGCCACGTCTGGCCTAAAGGACACTTGCCAGTGCTTGTAATTGAGCTAGAAGTGCAGAAAGTTGCCCAAATCAGGTCCAAATGTGTCTGCTATCAGTCACACATAAACAGGCATAATCATGCATTGCACATTTGTTTTAGTTAGTCCTATTGACTTTGTAAAAACAGTAAAATCTTTAGCTGTCTGAAGCATTTCTGATTATTCTCTGTGGTACAGAAGTAGCACAATGCACGCGAGCACTCTTAAATGTCCTTATGTGTGTAGATCTTAGTGTAGATGTCACAAATGTCTAAGCTGTAAAATCAAACAATACATCTCTCTGCAGTATCACAATGTTTGCGAAACCTTTTCAGAGAAAAAAAAGGCTCCTGTAAGCGGGCTGTTAGATTAAATGGAGCTGTCAGGGTCGTCTGGCTGGGAGTCACAGAGCCAGATCATCTCAGTGCTGATGGCAGTGGTTTGTTCTGTAGCCGATGTGCTGCCTGAACCCTGATAAACAGGCAAAACTGTCCCAGCACTGTCAACATCTCATGCACACAAAGCCTTATTGTCCTCCCACTCCCATTCAGCTCTGTTACAGCTTTGAATGTCCCTTATGCTGCAATAAAGCCAGAGGACACATAGCAGGTAACAGAGGCCATTAGCCTGTCCTGCCGCAAAGGCCGGATTGAGCCTACAGTTAAAAATCTTAAGAGTATGTGGAAGTCTGGCTGGAAGACATGCTTCTGTGAGTTTCATGATTCTGTCATTATGGTTGCTTTAGGACAAACTGCCGGTGCTTTGCATCCACTGAACGCAGAAAGGATGTGGCTCTCATAGCTTCTTACATAATGGTTTTATAATCCCTTTGAGCTCTGAGACAAACAGCTGGTCAGTTTTGTTTGGAACACGAGCTGATGTTGCTGTTTTGTTCATCCCCAAAGGACATCAAGACTCTACCACCAGCCTGTGTTGCACTCACACTTGCCTTTAAAGCAGGATTGCGTTAATGTGAAATTACAGATCGCAAACAATCTTCGTCTCCTGCTCATTACTGGCAAAAATTGTCTCTCCTAAATTTCCATCTTATGTGCGAATTCCTGTTTCTCCCCCGCTGTTGTAAAAAAACAAATATTTTTGAGCTGTTTGGGTAGAACATGGCCTTTAGACTGGTAAAGCATTTTTTAAGACACATTAAATTAGAAATAACAAACAAGAAAATAATTAATTCCATCCATCCAGGGAGCCCAGACCTCGCTCTCCCCAGCCATCTCCTCCAGCTTGTCCGGGGGAACACCGAGGCTTTCACAGGCCAGCTGAGACATAATCTCTCCAGTGTGTCCTGGGTTTGCCAACAGAACGACATCATCTGCGAAAAGCAGAGATGAGATTCTGAGATCCCCCAAATGGAAGCCATCCTCCATAAAAGTTATGAACAGAATCATGCAGGTAGAGCACCACTATGCCCTTCTGAGTCGCCTGACAGCTTGCCACACACCCGATATTATATTAAGCCACTACACGAGCCACCTTCCAGTTCTCTTCACCTCTGGTGTCCATCATCTGGTTCGGGGGTTACCACCATGACAGGCCGCAGCTCGGTGCAGCAGCTTCAGCAATGGAGATGCTGAACACAGTCCATTCAGACTCAGTGTCCCCATTTCCCTCAGAATGCTGTTGAAGCTCTGCCGGAGGTGAGAGCTAAGATTTCGCGTACAGGGGAATCTGCCAGGCGTTCCCAGCGCACCCTCATTCCACCCCAGGTATGTCCAGCATTATATTAATAAACATATTCACTCTTATGTTTGAACATGGTGTTTGTTATGGACAAACTGTGGTTTGCACAGAAGTCCAGTAACAGAATACCGATGGGGTTCAGATCTGGTAAACCGTTCCTCCCAGTCACGCCCCTCCAGGTCTCATATTCGTTACCCAATGAAGTCTCCCAGTAAGACAACAGACTCCCTAGTTGGAGCACCCTCAAGCACCGCACCCAGGGACTCCAAGAAGGCCGGGTACTCTAAACTGTCATTCGGCCCATAAGTGCAGATGACAGTCAGGACCCGCTCCCCGACCAGAAGGTGCAGGGAACAAACCCTCCAATCTACTGGGAAAAAAACATACCTCCATCTCCAACAGGCTGCAAAATGAAACTATATATATATAAAAATAAATAAATAATAAAAATAAATAAAAATACGGAGATAAAATAAATTAAAGTAAGATAAAATAAGACTCACGACATTTTTTAAAACCCTTCCCATCACAGACCAAACCAAATGCCCTCGCTTTCCCTGAAGGTGACACCAACGGAGACGCACAGCTCAGAACTCAGAAAGCATCGCAGTGATTCAGTGATGTGACTTATGAGTGATGTTTCTTTCCCTGCCCCAAGGAAGTAAAAGCACACATGGTGACTGTATATCACACACACACACACACACACACACACACACACACACACACACACACACACACACACACACACACACACACACACACACACAAATAGACATTACAAAAACACAAAAAGGATGTGGACAGATGGGAACAGCGAGCCTTTCCATAACCTCCTCCCTCATCCAGCAGCAGCAGCGTTATTCAAAAAATGAAAAACATACAGCTGCAGTTTGTCACTGCACCAGGCTCATTTTTGTCACATATTTTAGATTTGATAGATGTTTTTGGTTTTTATGTTGTACTGCACTCGGTTACGCTTCAAGTAACCCATAGTGAGGTCTTTTATGACCCCAGTCATATTACTACATATTACACAACAATCTTTCATAATCTTAGACAGGAGTTGGCCCATTGCTGGGGCAAGGATAATGGAAAGTTGTTTGGAGATGTAAGCACTCCATTGCATTCCTCTCTCTCTCTTTTTTTTTTTTAATGTAACAGTCTTAGAGTTGCAAGACTTACTGCTCCAGAAGCCTGAAGGCAGATACTTTATTTCCAGACTGACAATGAAAACAGCTCAACTGACAGAGATCAGTGTCAGCAATAATCCGCATAACAGTCAGCTTAATCCTTTATGGATAGAAAAAGGTAGAAAACCACAATTAATTATATTATTTAAGATATAAATGTGCCAACATTTTAGAATATCTCCCATAGATAAATGGATCAGTTTAGGTATGAGAAATACAAACAGAAAAAGAAACATCAGCTACAGGATTGTTTAAAAAAATGTGTGTGGATGCTTAAGCAGCTATCAGCCTGACTGACTGTTGTTATTTGTTAACTGGCCCACCCCCAGCAATTCTACAACATTAGTACACAGCAGTAATGTGAAACTCCATTATTTCATTGAGGTAATGCCCCCCTCTCACTCCGCTGTAAATCACCATCATGACTCCTTGTGGTCAAACGAGGCAGTGCAGCCGAGCCATCTTCAACTCTGCTCAGTGTTTCATGGTGCTCTGTGTGCTTGCAAAGGTTCCCTTTGGTTTATTTCATGCCAAGACATTGCAAGTAATCGTACAACATGCCAAAGAAGAAAAAGAGCAAGGATTTCTACTGAATTACAAAAAAAGTGGGGGAAGATTGGTCACACACTTATCTGTATGCTTTATTATAGGGTCTACCTTACAATATAAAGCGCCTTGAGGCGACTGTTGTTGTGATTTGGCACTGTATAAATAAAACTGAATGCACTGAATTGAATTGTTTAAAGCAATTTCCTGATTGCCTTTTTTAATCGATTATTTCACTTTTAGTTGTTTATTTATTTAGTCGACTTATCCTTTGGGGAAACAATTCTTATCTAGGTCAACAGGAAGTCAGAGCAAAGGTTTGGGTCTATTTTCACACTCATTGAAAAGAACACGTCACTCTGTGCATCAAATAAATTAGACTGAGCACCAGAGGCACAACTTAATCTGTAAGACGATCACAGGGTCACATTAAGGGCGCGCGCACACACACACACACACACACACACACACCCCTAAGATCAAATTAAAGCAAATTTGTCCATGTTGGTGTAGATAGTTTTAAGTCATTGATTGTCTCGTGTTCCTGTTTGGAAAAGTGGAAATTCTTTGTGCCATATGTGGAACAGCTGTCACGGAGGATAAAAGTATTTATCCCATTCTGTTTTCCTCTTTTTATCTTTCCATCTTTACTTCCTCTCTCTTTATGCTCCGTGCTTTAATTACACACCCACGGACAGACGTCACCAATTAGAGGCTAGACGGTGGCAGCAGGCATTGTGGGTAATCCTGATGGTCTCAGTGTCTTATTCTGAATCAGAAGGCGCTTCTCCAGCTGGCAGTCTAAAGGCTTTGCACAGCAGGACATCCCTAAACCCACATCAGTACCACATTACACGCTTGTGCTTTGGACAAACGCACTCAGTGAGAGGACAGGCCCATTCATAATCACAGCACGCAAAGAAGCAAGTTAACAAACACCTTTACTTAATTCCTAAGTAGTGCACAGACATAAATATAGGTATCCAGAAATGTAATACCTGGATGTGTACAATGTATTTATATAGATCAATTACACCAGTAGGCAGCTTTAAAAAACTTCATGACCTACCCAAACTCTTAATAATAAACTTCTATTATTAAGAGTATTCATATTTTACATATAAACATCTCCTTTAATGGCATCACTGATTTCAGTCAATCTGTTCAGTGCACTAAATGTTTATTCTTCTTTCTTTAATAGCAAAATTATATATAAAAGTCAATAATCCCTCCATAAGACAAAACTGATATTCAGAAATTACTAAATATTCTGGACTAGGAAGCATATACAAAATGAATGAAGGAGGACCCAGAATTGAACTATGGGGAACTCCATATCGAATTGTTATTGTTTGGTCTTGAACTTATTAAAAAACACTAGTTAGTGATTAAGATGCAAACTAGACCACTGTGTAGATGTTGTTTGATTTGAATAGACTGTGCAGGGTTCTGTTCCAGTTTAATTTGGATTATTAAAGTACTTCTTTGAAGGGCATTGCAACAGAATGATGCTGAGAAAGAGCTGGTTGTCTCTTTTGTACAGCATCAGTTGAGCAGGGAGATAAACCGAGAGGAGAAGAGAGGAGAAACTGGAGTATTTTTGTTGTGTTATCAGGTGTTATCATGAGGACTTAGCTGAAGCATCAAAAAGACAGAACTGTTAACAAAGTGACAGAGAACAGAAGAAAAGAAGATGTTATCAGAGTAATGTGGGGTTGTTTTGCGAGATGATGACTTGATCAAAGTTATGGCATTGTGTGTGTGAGTGCATGCGCGCATGCATGTGTTCATGCGTGCGTGTGTGTTTGATACAATATGAAGGGTAATTGGGCTTCAAAGCAGTACTGGCACAGATCCAGCTAGTGATTTTAGTCCCTCAGACAGTTGATGAACAGACCTACTTACACACGAAAACACACGCGCGCGCGCGCACGCGCACACACACACACACACACACACACACACACACACACACACAGCTAAGCCTATTACAGTGACCAAAAGAGTCGTGCAAGAATATATAGTAACATCCAAAACACAGTGCACAGATGCGACTTTGTGCTTAGACTAACACCTGATGTTTGAACCTGGGACCTTTACATGTTCTCCACCTGTTTGCAGTTCATTTTTTAAGAAATCAGGGTTAATGACATACACTAAAATTCCCAGAAAGTTGAGATCTTTAAAAACAATCACATGAGCAGTGGATTGTATCACTCATGTAGAGGAGCGATTAGATGGTGCAAAGAGGCGTGAGGCCAGAACTGCGGCAAAAAAAAAAAAATTAAAGGGGAATGCTTTATCTTGTCTATTGATCTGCTTGCACTGAGGTGTCATTTCAGAAGTAGAATAATGGGATAAACAGTGCTGTTTGTCAGGAGATTCTATAGCCATCCATCTACAGCTGTAGAGCCTGCGCTTGTAATACAGACATGAATCTGACCTGATGTCTGTGATAGATTTTCCCAAAGCTGTGCACATGGAGGCATTCAAACCCTTTAGTTTGGGTCAAAAGTTTGACCCTTCAAATATGCTGCTTCATCAACATATCTGCTCATAACTCTAGATAGAGGAAGAATCTATGTCGGGGATGTCAAACATAAGGCATGGGGACCAGAATCGGTCCTGGAAAGACTGATTTGTCCACCTGGACGGCTTTGGAACACACGAAGGATGGAATTCATTTTTGTTTTACAACCTTTCCTATGGATGAAGACTTCCCTCACAGCCATTCATACTACATCAAAGTATTAACGTATCTACTATTGAACTTATTAAAGGATTAGATGTGTAAGTAATTAAATGTGTAAGTAAACTTCTTCACAGAAAGTGAAATTTCACTGATTCGGCCCTTTGAAGATCAAATTGATCCAGGATGTAAAAGGATGAGTTTAACACCCCTGCCCTCTATGTATGACCTCACTTTTCTGGTGATTTCATTATTAGGAGAGTGAATAGGATTAGATCAACAGCAGTGTCCCATCAGAAAGCAATAGGCTGGTTATGGTGAGGGTGATGATGAAGACAACAATGTGAAGAATCAGCTGGCATAAAGTTTGCATCAGTAAGTGAAAACGCTGTTAATATAGTGCAAGACTGTCTACAGCAAAGTGTTGTTTTCAAGCCTCGCTTTTAAAAAAATGTATATTATATCTGTGAAATATGACATTTTAATATTATAAAATAAATCCCAAGAGTGATTTTTTAAATATTTTCTAAAAGAGCCGTGTGAGTAAATTTAGCATGAGCTTCAGTCCCTCTAATAATATCTGATGTAGCGTTTATCCTCATAATCACTTATCAGTTATTACACTGTATTTACTGACTATTTAGTCTTTACCTATAAGTATCTCCAAGTAATGGACAGAGTTCATAACTGCTGTGCTTAGATGTGTGGTACTAGAATCACTATTACCATATTATCCTCATTAGTGATGACATTTACATACAAAAAATAGATTTTTGGATTATTCAAATTAAATGTTTTCTGAACCCTAACCCTAATAGAAAAGAAAAACAAGGAATGAAAAACACTGCCTCTTACTTTAACACATGAATGGGCTGGACAGAGAATTCAGTGACACCTACAAAACAAGAACCTCCATGTATTGAGCGATGAGCTTCAGAGTGTCAGAGGGGAGGTAAAAGTTCAAAGTCGTAACTGTAGTTCGGCACAGGAGTAATCAATCCAACCGAGCATGCAGAACAAACAAAGGAGCAGGCAGAGCAAAAACCAGGGGACTGAACTGGGTCAAAAACACGCACAGACTGTCACAAGAAGAATGCTGAGCCACTGTGAATGTGATAGATGTGGCGCAGAACCGAGGTAAAACGCAGTTTAAATACACAGGGGAGACAATTAGACACAGGTGAAACACATTAGGATGGGGAAGGTAATCACACAGGAGAGCAGCGAGGAGGTGGACCTGAGATAAAAGACAAGGGTAAGTGACAAAGTGAGACACATGAAAACTGATGAAAAATGTGCAACGAGAGGAAAAACAACAGAACATAACTTATAGAACCAGCTGGGATCTCACACTCAGCCATTTCAGTGTGTAACAAACTATTCATGTCATCTTGGTGACAGGTTCAGGTTTCAATGGGGAAAAAAGTTTATGCTGGATATTTTCACAGACTGGGTAAAGTGTTAGGAATGAAAGGATGCCATGCTGCTTGATGGAAATGAAAATGATTAACCTACAGAGGGCTGAATTCAAGATGCCCTCCATGGTGGGTCAGGCCATCACTGACCTACCGCCAAACCTGTCACGCTGAACGACGTCACAGGCAGTTCACAAACACAGGGTTGCAATGGTGGATCTGCCAATTTTGGTATTCTATGATGAACGCCAAATAGAGGATGTCGGGCCACCATTATTAAGCCTGTTTCTGATTATTTAGAGACATTTACACTAGTGTCCTGCTGGAGGTCGTTTTGTAGCTCCGGCAGTGCATCCGTTCGTCCCTACACAAACAGCAGAGTCTCATTATTGCCCCTCTAGTGCACCTGTTGTTTTTTCCACTAACACCAAATCTGCTAAACCTGATTAAGAAACTCCTCTGCTACTTAAACTGACCAGTTAATATCAACATCACAGACGTTTAACTGACTTGATGCTGTGCTCTGATTAAAAAGTGTCCCTTTCATTTTTTTTCAGTAGTGTTTTCCAGAATACATGAAACACTTAAAATTTGAATGCAATCAATACTTTCTGAGTGTGGAATGTGGATTATGGATTATGGAGACTATAATGTGTTTGATGGGCTGGAACTGATGGTACAGATTACACCATGTACAGTAGATGAGAGTTTAAATTTGTATTTAAAAAATGTTGCCATTATACTCGTGATGTATCAGCGTGGAGAAAATGTAACAACTTGTTACGTAATGTGCAAAAAAGAAGTCCTTTATACTGCATCATCACCAGCGTATTCCATTATCAGGTTTATGGGATTTATCATTATATTATGCAAAGTAATTAGATTACGATACTGAAAGAAGAAAACCACAAATCATTCAGGGTTCTGGGTGTAAGTGGAGTGCAAGAGAACAACAAATTATGACCATTAAAGTGTTAAAAGACCACAATTGACTTTTTGTGGATTAATTTGGTGCAGAGTAGATGGTTGTTTACTGATGGCTTCTTAATGAACACACCACATTTGGACAAATCTGGATCTTGCTCATAAAAGCTTGTATTCCCTGCTCTGTGTTGTCCTTGGTCCAGAAATACAGAGAAGGTCATACTGATTGACTTCAGTGTTCTGTTATTGAGCCCTGTCTGGACAGCTTGCTCTGCAGGCATCAGACCTTGTTAATTCTGTCTCAACAGGTGCTGTTGACGTACCCTGGCACCGAGCTCGCTCTGAGGATTTGACGTGTGCAAACAAGGTAGAGTACATAAAGAAGCATGTTCGAGAGAAGGTAAGCAGGTGTGCTGAGCTGCCGCAAGAAAGACAGTCCACCAATCCGAGAAACAGAAGCACCAAGATTTGAATTCTTCTGTTTCCCGGGAGTTAAAGGAGCTTTTCGTTGTGTCTGAACAGCAGCTGCAGTATGGAGCCCATCTCTCAGACCATGGAGGCAGCAGATGCTCATCTGCAGAGGCGTGGGTGGAGGTTTGTGACCAAACGGGGAGCCTCATCGCAGTTCGTGGGGAGCACCATGATGATCATGGCCACTTATGCCGTCACCACCCTGACTATGAACCTGGGGAAAAAAATACAGGAACGAAGATCGAGACCGAACGGCAACTAAAGATGGCCTCATCAGAGACCCGGACTCACTGCTTTCCCCCTGTGATGATGTCGGCAGCAACGCCCGGAAGAGATCAGAAATGGTTGGGCTCAGCTTTGGTGCTTCATTCAACTCATCTCAACTTTCCTCTCTGAAGCTGGGAGGTGGCCTTTCACCTTAACCTGAGGTCATTATCATAAATGAGTGATGACAAATGGACGTGAATACATCACATGCACTGCTGCCATGTGACCACAGGGTGGAGAACTGGGACTACTTCATGACAACGAGCCACCAGCCCACTAGAGGCTGAATGTGTCTGACAGTTCAGACATTAAAAAACAAAGACAGTGGCATTTTCTCAACCCATTAAATGCATTTAAAGAACGATGATTAGAACTATGTCGATGTTCTGTGACTAACAAGTAGAACTCTGATAATTTGTTCTTGTATTATGAGTTTCTTTCTTGTTTTTTTAAATCATCATAAAGTTGCCTTTTAAGTTTAAAACAAGCCTGTGTGACAGCAGACTGTAAAAACTGTAAAATGTCAGGTCGCTCGAGTGTTTCTTGTGAGACAGAAAATTATTGTAATGCTGTGCTGAATCACTGACTTTAAATAAATGATCAAATATATTCCAGTTTTAAGATTTCTCTTTTGATTTCTGTTCAATCCAGCAAGCATTTCACGTATATAAATGAAAAAGATTTGGAGGACACAAAGTGACAGGTGCTTTGACTCCTGATGTAATGAACAAATGAATCATAGTGTGATTCTGTCTTCATCCATCTGCCAAACACTGGACTCCTGGTGACATTTGAAATGTGTCCTGTTAGCAAAAAATGGCAACTTAATTTTTTTTTTTCTAAAAAAAAAATCAACAAAAAACAAGAATTTGGTATTTGACCAGTGACATTTCTGTCAACTAAAAGGTCACTGAATTTGACCTTTTGTTAGAAAAAGCACCGAGCAGCAGTTCATTGTACCATTTAAACGGTTCAAATTATTATAAACGACGCCTCACTGAGAATATAACCCGAGATCATTTTTTCCTAAATAATGAAGGAGCTTTGAATGATTTCCCCATGTTTACAACATAATGATATCCTGATGTTGTCTTCATATAAACCACGGGGTTTCTATTTTTCCACATGGAGAGTAGGCTGAGGTTGGTTGTCACGTGGCTCGTTACCGCCACATTAGAGGACAGTGGTGAATTCTGTCGACATCACATTTTGACTGACACTTGTGAAAAATACAAAAAAACATGTTTAAACTCATGGGATAAATAGGCAGTGAAAATGTATTGATTAAAGTCTATTTACATTTATCAAATGCCATTTTTTTACTAAAACCCCACTGATAACTATAGGAAGAACCAACTCCACATCATGACAACCAAACCCTGCTATGGGGTAAGTAGTCACAAAGTGACAGATGGCTAACTACTGGCACACAAGTTGCACTTCCATTATATGAATACAACATCATTGTATACATAAGGTCCAGAAACCTCTTGATTCTCTGGGTCTGAACTCATTTAAAGGTAGACTGAAGTCTAAGCACCCAAAAACCTGAAATTTGTTTTGAAAATCGTTTATTGCACAGTTCAAAAGCCAGCATCTGTGACAGTTATGGGAGCACATGGCACAGGTCGTTTGAGCATCTGTGAAGGCACCATTAATCCTACTCAGATGCTGTCCTCCAGATGACATCTTTTCTCTTGCCTGCTTCATAAGACGGTGCCAAATGACATTCCAACAGCGAAAAAAAGAGTCCAAATATGCCCAGACCTGCCACTCACTGAGCACATTTGGCACATTATGAAACGAAAAAAGCAACAAAGGAGGTGGGAAACTGTTGAGCTGCTGAAATTGTATATCAAGTAATAATGAGAAAAAAGCTCTTCGAGTGTTGTTAAAAGAAGGGATGACGCAGCACAGTGGGAGGAAAAAGCCCTTATAGTAACATTTCATTTAAGTGACCGGGTTTAGATTGATTGAAATTTATTCTGTGGACACTGTGTTAACAGTTAGGACAATTAGATACTATTAAGCACAGAGGAGTGGATATCTGTATGGTATACCTCCCACACAGCCAGCATTTCAGTGCTTTGGTTTATTTGCCTTGGGTAAATTTGCACAAGTGCTACAGTGTTGTGCAAAAGCTTTATTGGTTCTGATGACACAGTATCACCTGGGATCAGTCTGATTATCAGGGAGAGCAGTGATCAGTCTGCAGCAGCAGCACCATGGAGTCACACAAAGAGACAGCCCTAATCCACAGGTGTGTGCGAGTGTACTGAGGAGATCTGGTGATGTTGGTGGTCACAGCCAATATTAATTGCAATTATTGTTTGCTCTTTGCACATGCCATCAAGCTGCTAATAAAAACTGTTTGTGAGTGCCTCCTCAATTATAGCTCAACTCTGCTCATTTGCTGACTGGCTTTCATGCACTCGGGCTGATGGGCAACACTGATTGTTGTCGATTTCTGCACTCACGTTTTCCTGTTTACTTCACGTCTTTGTCCAGTTATTTGGGTATGTTTTCATGAACTCACAAATGCAATTTTCAGTCCGGCTACTTGAGCTATTAGCGCAGCCTTTCTGGTGCCCCCTTGGCCACTGTAGCACCCTCTGTTAAAAACGGCTTTTGTGCACAACATAGACCAAGAGTTTTTAGAAAGCTTCTCAACCCCCTCACCCTTTCTCTTTCCGAAATTTCATGCAGCTGCAGGACTGCTTAGAGCGTCTGCCACCCCGGGAGTAATCGGTCAGTGTATCAAATCAAAGAAGCCCTAAATGGTGGAAATGAATGTTTGGCACTCAGTGAGTCAACAACGGTGGGTGATGCTGCTTTGCCAGCTGAGGGCCAGCCTAAAGGCTCAAGCGCAGGCAGAGACCCAACCCTGTTAAATGAGAACGACAACAAGGGTACACGGAGAGCAGCCTCTGTCCTCCCTCTCTCTCCCTTCCCTGAATAGCTCCTCACAAAGGATATTGTTATTCCCTCTCTAATTACCAGCTGAAGAGCTGTTTGTCCACGTCTCACTCACTGCGCTCTCACCCCCAGAAATAAAGTGTTCTGTGGTGATGACCCTCAGCAGTTATGAAACAGTCTGGTGGACAAAAGGGCCCCGGCTAACCCTCATTGCCTCCTTCAGCAATGAGGGTCCGGTACAGTTCGCATCTCAGCTGAGTCTCCACCGAGACCATTTCATCTGCGCTCAATCTGTATGATTATTTGGCGGCCAGTCTGTCTGGTCCCTTCCTGTCCCTGCACGGTTTTGTTGCCAAAACCAATCATGTCTAAGACATGTCACCGGTTTCACAGTCTTGGTTTTAGGCTGATGTATCTAGGCCACAAGACACTCTCCATCTGCTCTTATTTGGTGGAAAGCCTTGGGAGGGCACTCAGAGAGAGAGAGAGATGCATCCAGCCAGGGATTAGGTTGGTACAGCAGGTCCAAGGGGAGGTGAGATTAAAAGCCAGGAGCAATAAAACACACGGTGGAGAAATAAGTCATGTCTGTCTACCCAAACTACGAGGCAGTCCTTGAGCAAATCTAAAATTGATAACATGCTTTTGGAGAATTCAACCTCTGCTAGTACTTCCAGTAAGGTCACTGACTCCTATTTTTTTATTTTCTTTCACACAAATGACCCACATGCATCCTCTAAAACACAAGAGAAAAATAAGGTGCACTAAACTCTGCCTTTGAGTTTGCAGTGCGCAGCAGCTTCGCGGTGAGTTCACGGTGTTTTGTTCCCGCAGAGATTTGTGTTCACTGTCCTCAGCATATCATGCGGTATTAAATCTCAGCTGTACCCTCCTCTGACCCTGTTATCTGAAAAAAAAAAGAAGTCCTGACCTCACTGTGTGTATGTGAATATGGAGGACAGGTGTGACTCAGCACCACCTGCGATTGAGCCTGTAAAAATGAAGGGCAGTTAAGTTGAACGCTCGCGTGTTTTCATGACATTTCATTTCTCCCGTTTTTCCAACCAAAGGCATTACTCGGAAGGGTAGAAGGAAAGCTGATAACAAGGAGGATTTGGTAAACATCTTATTGGGAGATTAACAAAGAGGGAGTCCGGTCTTTTCTGTGTGTGTGTGCGTGCGCGCATGCAACGGAGGGAGGGATGGAGAGAGAGAGAGAGAGAGAGAGAGAGAGAGGGCTTCCCAGAATGGGGCAGAGCAGGGAGGGGGTGAGTTGCCTGCTGGACGGGACTGAAACGTCCTTCATATAAACCGGTGACAAAGTGGCGAGCAGTGGGCCCCCGGGCGGCAGAGATCAGAGCCAGTACACAGACGCAGAGACCGAGAAGAGGAGACCGAAGCACCGAGCAGCGCGCACGGCGGTGACTGGAGCCACAGCAACACAACGAGGAGACCCGCGAACACAACCAAACTAATCCGGACGGAGCCGCATTTATTCCCGCCTACAGGTAAAACCCACATGGATGTGCGGAGAGACTAAGCTCCACCGGGTTTTTGTAATCTTGAGGTACAATTTAGAAGAAGAATATCCACACAGAGGGTCACACCTCTTAGCCTACCTGTTCGCGCGATGTTGGATGGATATTTTGTAGCAGATGGGGTTTGTCTTCTCCTGTCTATAAACTCACTAATGAGCCCGCGACCCCACCCCCCTTTCCCCATAACTGCGCTTTAAAATCTTTGACTCGCAGCTTTTTGGAGCATTAAAATGATCTGCGTAGACTTTTAGTTGTAGTTTTGAAGCCTTCACGTGTGCTTTGTTTCCTTCTTAATAACCGACAGAAAAAAAATTCTGAAAAGCTGTAAAGGAGAGAAAAAGGTTATTTCTACATTATATTTTCAGCGGCTCTCTCATGCGTAAAGTCGGGGCCACCTGCTCGGGGCCATGTCCCCGCGTTCAGCAGATTTGTTTGATCGCGTCATGTAGGCAACACATCGACCGCAAGCCTGTCAGATTAAACGACTACGCATGTCAGCCATGTCAGCACAGTGCCTTAGTTCCAACTAATTAGGCTCACCCTGTCTATACTAGGTCACCACACAGAGAGCTCAACATGGAGCTAAACAGCCGGCGCTGGTATCTCACTTATACTCTGTAACTCAGCGTATGCCATAAGACTGACTCTGTGGGTGGATGGAACAGATTTAATTGCAGCCTTTTGCATCCATTATGTTTGATTCCCACCCCTCTAGCAAACCTTTCAGTTATTATTGTTATTATTATTTGACGTAGTGCAAACCATTTAGTTCTGTTTTTGTAATGATTCGGGACTGTGTGTGTGTTGTTTTTTTTCTATGCTGAACACTCTTGTTCATGTGTTTGTATCTACAGAGATGGACCTCACCTCATCCTCTTCGCTATTAATTTGCGTGGTTTTGGCGGCCGCCCTGATTGGCGGGACCCGCTCGGAGGGGGTGTGTCTTCAAGATGGTAAACACAAGGCCACGCCCAGCCCGGAGCCACACCTGACGGAGTGCTCTCTGTATGCAGACAGTGAGTGATCTCATTTTCATAGTCTGTAAATCTTGGAGATGTTGGAGAACAAATTAAATCTCAAATTAAATCTAAGAACAGGCCCACGTTGATGTGTTTCTCTCTTGTTGCTGCTACAGATAGCTGCTGCACACAAGAACAAATCCAGGACATCTCTCATGTTCCTTCTGCCAATAATCAGAATGAACCCTGGGACAAGTGTGGGTCCCTCAGCCCTGAGTAAGCCTTAACCACCCTTCTAGTGTCCTCAATATTTTATTCATCTGCTGTTTTAGCCCGTTGTTGCCTCTTAATGGTGATATTTTACTGCTTCAGTTATCCATTTGTATTTTTATCAGTATTTTCAGTCTCATCAGACTGCTGTTGTCAGGAAAAAGCTAAAAACCACCAATTAATGACTGGTGGAGACCAAAAATTGACCTAAAAGAGAGTCACTACTGAATTTAAAGTCATCAGGTGTCCAGAAATACAACTAGAAATGACAAGTTTGAACATGAGCTGTTTAAGCCGAGAGATAATATGTAAAATAAGTCAATATTATAGTTGTTTTTATTGCTACATATTAGCTTAAAATCACTAGTGCTTGCTTTTATTAGCTTATTTCACATTTAATGGCTTTGTGTTTGATCTAGTTCTTCATTGGCTCTGTATAATCTATCGTTAACAGTAAGGGCCTGTGCATGTAGTCAGTACAGAATTTTAGTGTGTTAGTGGAGCCAATAAGGATGGATTTTCTGAAATAACAAACGGCACCTTAGACAAAGAGGCTGCCAGTTTACAGACAGCAACAGCAAACACATGATCAAGTAGGTCAAATTGAAAGAGGCATTTAAGTAGCATTAACCAAAGCTGGGCAAACATACTTAAGGGATCAACAGCAGCAATTATACTAATCAACTGCTCGTACTCCCCATCTTATTTAACGTTGTTTTCTTGACCTGTCTTGTGACCGGCTGTTCCAAGTTTAATACAGACTTCGCTGGTCAGTAACAAACATGACCTCTTGTGTCTTCCCAGGTGTGAAGGCTTCCTGAAGCGCGTGCTGTGTTTTTACCGCTGCTCCCCTGACGCTGCTCGCTGGCCTCATCCTCAGCGCAGCTCATACATCCAGGCTGTTCCTCTCTGCCATAGCTTCTGCCGTGATTGGTGAGGCTGCCAAGCACGTTACCAAACAAACTAAAGTCTAAATCCCCTGTCAGCGAAGGGATCCCTATCTTGGACAACAGCATACTGTGCTAAGATAGAGTGTCCAATAAAACTGTATGTTTTATTTTTTTTATTTTTTAAGAAGGTGGCAAACACACAAAGCCTAACACAAACAGCTTCATTTCATGGGTCCTATGTAAGAAAAAAAAAAAGAAAGAAAGAAAGAAAAAATGAGACAACACTGGAAAGATAAGTGTAAGAGTGTTGTAAAGAATTAAAGGGCTGCTCTCTGCAAAAATACTTAAAAATTACTTAACATTTTGGAAAATATTCTTTTTGCCTTTTCTGTTAAGAGTTGGCTTAGGATGAATGATGCTACTAGAAGCTTGTTAGCTTAGCACAGACACTAGAAAATGTGGCTTTATTCAAGTACATTTGAAAAATATATATAAGTTCAGAAAGATACTCCAGAAACTTATAGATCCTAGAGTCTAACAGCTCATTAAAACACCGCTTGTCGCTTTCACACTGGATTTTTGTGAACATTAGACAAACAACATAAGGATTAACAAGCTTACGATGCGCTATTTCCAGTCTTAATACTCAGCTTATGTAAGAAGCTGCTGGTAACTTTATATTTAGCATGAAAGTGAAATCTTTTCATTTTAAGCTCGGAAAGAAAGTCGCTAAGATGTTATTTTTTTTATTGGTTTTTGTTAAATTTATCTAGCTCAGGTAAAAAATAAAAAATAAATCTCAAGAGAAATCATTTAAATAAAAGAGTAATTGTTTGTTTTGTCATTTACATTTTTCAACATTCACATTTGTTCTTTCAGGTTTGATGCCTGCAGGATGGATTTGACTTGTGCCCGTAACTGGGCCAGAGACCCCAGGGGACAGAACTGCACTGGAAACTGTGTTCAGTATCAGCAGGTAGGCTTTAAGCAAGATTAACAAGTTAACCGGATATATTGAACCTAAAGCTATTTTTGTCTTTAGACTGGGTTTTTTTGGTTACATGGCAACTAATAGAAAATGGATAATAAAACTGATTAGTCTACTAGATTTTCTTGCAGAGAATAATCAATAAATAAAATAAATTTCATTTTGAACAGCTAAAAATCTCTTCTATCATAAGCTAGTTTTAGAGATACAGTAAGTGCCCTTCATGAGTATTAGTCTTTAATCACTTTTAAGTACCCAAAACTCTCATTTGTCTTTAAATATCTGTGTAACGAAGGACATTCTTGTGCTAAACTTTGTAGCAAAAATTAGCATGCTAAAAACTGATGGTAATACAGTCATTCCTGTTTAACATCAGGAAGCTAGCATCACATGACACTGTGAGGATGGTGGCGTAACACCAGCATTGGCACCTATGTGACCTTGTTAGCCACGTAGAAATAAAAATTGTAGTCACGTGCTTTATTATTAGCAAGCAGAGCACAGTAAAGTCACAGCTTAGCTAAGGTTTTCTGGTAAGCAGAGGTGGGTGTCAGATATTTGAATCCTGCTGAGTGACCTCGGGGCTTGTCATTTGAGATCTTTGTTGCAGGCAGAAGGTCAGAAACTGTGGCGTGGTGCCTTAGTGGTATAGAGAGAGACGGCGGTTAAATGAGGGGTTAACGGCACCAAGGCTGAAGTGTGAAAAGGATGGGCCCTGCTTCAGTGGGCAGAGGCCAGCTGGGTGATTGAAAAAGAGTGACAAACGGGTGCTGGTGTGCGCAGCTGAGACCAGCAGCAAAATGACTCACGCTTCACAGGCAATGACACTCTATCTATAGACCATGTCCAATGGTGCAGTGGTGCCTGAAGAAGTAAATATACACATAAAGGGACCTGTTTTTTTTTTTTTTTTTCTCACATTTTTATTTTTATTTTTGGACTCTCACCTATTTCATAATTCAGAAAAATATCTGTTCCATCTTCAACCTTGGTGCAATCTCTTAGTCCATCTACTGCAAGAAACAAGTCGTTTTAACTCCTCTCACATCTTTCAGGCAAGCTTTCTTCTGATTGGCTCCTCCTCATAATAAAAATGTTTAAATAGTAGGTGGGTGGATCTTATGGGCTCACATTCCCCTTCTCTACAATGTCAAACTTCTCCTCCTTTGATACACATGAAAATCAGACATCTGTTCTCTCACTTTGCACATCTATTCAATTTCAATGAAATTATACATATAACACCAAACACAATAATAGTCACATCAGTAATGCAGAGAAAACTCCAGGCGACCCCCTATGAGCAAGCACTTGGAGACAGTGGGAAGGAAAAACTCCCTTTTAACAGGAAGAAATCTCTGGCCGAACCAGGCTCGAGGAGGTGGGGTCATCTGCAGTGACTTGTTGAAGGTTGGGAGTATACAATAAAGTACTGTAGTTTTTAGCATAAGCCAGAGTTTGTCGCTGTTAGCTCATCTTGTTTTAAAGTGAAACTTGACTGTTCTCCATTGATTTTTTTTTTTCTCTGACTATCTGAAGAGAAGCAAATACTCCCTGGGTCCTCTGATTGGCTTCCCAACATCAGACAGGGATATCATGCCTTTGCTATACTTAGAAGGGGAAAAAATAGCACTTCTACCTGTTTCTGCACTCTCCAATGTCAGGATGTCTGTTGTGCATCAGAGGGGATTTAGATGTGAATATATGCAAAGCCTGCTAGAAAATAAGTAGGTATACACCACACACCACTCATATATCTTAATATATCCGAGTGTGCTTTCTCTTGATTTCACTCGCATTTATCTCAAACAAGCACAGGGAGAGAGAGCGAGAGGACCACAGTGACAGATGAGCACACAGCCGCCAGGCCTATTAAGGCTGTCTGGGGGATATTAGATGATTATTGGAAATTACACATTTGTGAGAAGAGAGTAAAAGCAAAAAGAGACGTTTGGGGAGTGTTTGAGTGTGTCTCTGTCACGGTGTGTTTTCTGTGCTTTTATTGGCCCATTTTAATGTAGGGCAACACTAATGGTGCAAAAAATACTTCCAATAAATTTAAGCAGCTCTCAAAACAGAGTGTTTCAGACAGCTCGTCGGTACGCATTCAGTGCATTCAAGCAAACTAGCCCTCTTTACAGGGGCCACAAACAAGTGGCTGCCTCCCGTTTTTGGAGGTCAAAACGGTAACACTTTGTGTTTTCCTCCTCAGCCAGCAGAGATGGGAGATTTCACCTCAGACCTGCTGCACACAAGCAGCCGCTCAGACATCACACTAAAACACTCTCAGCTCCACTCCACCCAATGTTGGTGCACGTGGGTGTCTGCTGGATAAACACACACCCATACAGTTATTATTTGTAAAAGCTGAAAGCAGTAGATGTCGATTTGCATAGAGACAAGCGGATACTTTTAAAAGCATGCATAAGCACCCGCAGACACATCCTTTGCATGCAAAAATCCCTCTGGCACGCTCACTGTCTCACTCTCTTTTTGTACTCATTGGTTACATTATTTGCCAGCCAAGGTCTGATTTATCTCAGCATTAGACACTTTTTTTTCCCTGCTCCTGATGCAGTGGGAATGAGGTTATGTCTACAAAGAACAGCACAGAACGTCTGTGCTTGAACAACAACAACAGCATCTGTCGATAAGATATAGTGAACTAATGGTTTGTAGGGATTGGGGGGAAATGCTATAGATTTCAAAGATACCAGTAGAAGCTTAGCTTGGATAAAAGGGAAGAAATGGTAGCAAATTTAGCTGGACCTGTGTCCTATTAAATTACCTGTATAATTAAATAGTAGTAATACTTTATTTTGCAATATTCATACAAGGTTCTTATGTGAACATGGCCAAAAAAGCTGAATAATAGCCATTTAGTAATAGCAGAAATATTGCATCTTCCATTCACTGCATTGCTTTGTAAGTTTGTGGCCCTGAAAAATTGGAAAACGAGAAACCACAAACCTACACAGCAGTTAGGATTTTTTTTTCTTCTGGTCTAGTGTTCTGTCTGTTCTGGCTCAGATTTTTCATCTAAAAACAAAGGGAAAATGACGTGTTGTTTGAGGAATTTAGTCGTTGTTCATCATAGTTGCTTTTCTATAAAAGTGGTGGTGTTTCCATCATCATTTTATCTGCCTGTCTCATGGCTCCATCTAACCTGTGTTCCCATTCTTAAGTCTACCTAAAGTAATTAAGTACAATACAGTAATGCTAAGTCAGCCTTAAAAACAAATGTAATTCTTTGTCGCTTCTTCTTCCAATCATCCACATTTGTCATGATGTCATTAATTCAAATTATCGTATTGTCATTTAGCAGCTTAGATCTAAAGCAGGAGTGTCAAAAATAAGGCCCGAGAGCCAAAATCTGGTAAAGACACCAGTTTGCCCCACTGGACGGTTTTGGAAAATGTTTGGAAACAGTATTTTCATAGTTTTTCGAATGATGAAGACCTCATACTGCACCAAAGTATTAACCAATAGATAAACAGTTACTTGCAAGAAAAGGGGGCGGGTATTTTCTTAAATTACAGAAAATTCTGTCCAATGAGCTACAAGACCCCTTTGTGTAATTTTACCCCGTATTTCTTACAATTTCAGCCCAAAAAGTCATGCTAACAGATTTCTTAAATTGCTACAGCAGCATTTCTTTATGACACACAAAAACGTGAGATGTAGTGTTGAAACTGCTCTTCTTTGTGCACTTTTCTTCTCATGTTAGATATGTCCAGTGAAACTTATTTACACAGACAGAAAGGCGAGTTTCTCACTGGTCCGGCCCTCTTAAGATCAAAGTGGCTCACATTGTAAAATGAGTTTGACATCCCTGATTTAAAAGCACTATCCTTTCAAATAATGGACATTACAACTGTCATTGTACTATGCTATGAATAATTTGATCACAGATTCTAATAGTATTATTCCAAATTTCATTTCTTCAGTCATTCATATACTGAGATTAGTTTTTATTGGTTTAGTCAAAAAACTCATTCTGATCATGACTGAAAGCTAAAATAATTTCTTCTGTTGCTTTTTTTTTTTTTTTTTCTTTTTTTGCACATCAGGTGTAATGTGTTCGGTTTCGGATGGTGAAGGGCAGAATTAAATAAGGGCGAAGAGGACAGCGCAGAGCCCCAGGAAATTTCTGTATCTCACTTATTTGATCACACCATGTCATCTAAAGCCACTCGTGCTCATACTGAATTAGCTTTGGCAGCAAACCACGTCCGCCTGAGGAATTGTGTGTGTGTGTGTGTGTGTGTGTGTGTGTGTGTGTGTGTGTGTGTGTGTGTGTGTGTGTGTGTGTGTGTGTGTGTGTGTGTGTGTGTGTGTGTGTGTGTGTGTGTGTGTGTGTGTGTGTGTGTATACCCTTGTATGTGTTATAGGGTTGCTGCGATAAGACCTAAGTGTCAGACAGAGAGCTTGTAGTGGCGAGAAATAGCCATCATCCTGTTTGTCCTTCCAACACGGTAAACATATTACTTTTTTTTTTTCTTCTTCTCTGAGCACTCTGCGTGACTCAGTCTTAATCCCCCAACAGACAGGAGGATGAAAGGAAGCAGACGTTTGGGTGGGGGTGTGCTACAGAGAAACAGGGGAGAGATGTACAAACAGTGAGTGCAGCAAAAAGCAAGGGGCGGTGGAGGTGGGAGGGGTACAAGAGTAGGTGATGGTTACTTGGCAGCACATCTTAATGACTGGTTATGAGGCTGTCACTGGGGAGAGAGATCGAGAGCTTAAACACAGAAAAGCGAGTGTGTGTGTGTGTGTGTGTGCGCGCAACTGAAACTTTGCTAATTTGCTTTCCTAACTATTTCTAAGCTTGTAGGCATAAACCATTTACAGCTAAACGGCTTAAATGTTGAATTGTGATTTGGTGTTACTTGTGCAGTATCCCCCCTTTAATCCGTATTTGTGTCTTATTAGAAGAGGAGCGCCTTTTTCCTTTTTTTCCCCCCTCTTTTCACGCCCCAGAAACTCTGGTGCTAATGTCAGCAGTAACTAGACTTTCCCCTCAGAGTATAACTTTATAAAGACAGAGAGTGCTGTAATGAATTTTCTGTCAGACGGAGACACAAAAGGTGCTGCCAGCAAACTTTTCAGATTCTGCTCTGCGCGGCTTGTCGGGGACTGCAAAGGTGGCACCGAGATGAATTCTTTCAGATACAAGTGCGAGCTTTTCAAGGTCGTGTCTTGTGATTTGCTTTCAAGGCTGGTGTAGGTGAAGGGAGGCAGGAGAGGCAGACAAAAGCAGCCTGTGAGAGCAGCTGCCCGGCGCCTGCAGCTCCCCTCTTACACCTGGAACAGGTGCTTTGTTCAAGGCCAGTGCTGCTCTGAGATGGAAAAGTCAATAAATGCTAATGTTACACAGCAGCAGCGTGTAACAATAATGCTTCAGTTAATGGATTTTACACTTTCACATAAATAGTGTAACATATGCCCTTTATCATACATCTTTTGCAAGATTAAATCCCAGAATCTGAAATTTTGCTTGCTCGTTAATAATAATAATGGATTGCATTTATATAGCGCTTTTCGGGACCCTCAAAGCGCTTTACAATACCATTATTCATTCACTCTCGCATTCATACACTGGTGGAGGAAAGCTACAGTTGTAGCCACAGCTGCTCTGGGGCAGACTGACAGAAGCGAGGCTGCCATATCGCGCCATCGGCCCCTCTGGCCAACACCAGTAGGCGGTAGGTGAAGTGTCTTACCTAAGGACACAACGACCGAGACTGTCCAAGCCGGGGCTCGAACCGGCAACCTTCCAATTACATGACGAACACCCAACTATTGAGCCACGATCGCTGCTGTGCTGCTGGGCTACATATGAAATGCTGTGTTTGCAATATATTCTGTTTTATTTGAACAACAGTTAACCTTTGTTATTCTTTTCTGAACCGAGCATCTTTTATCACATTTCAGGCCTGCTTTCAGGAAAAAATGGGTGTGTATCAGACGTTAGCGATTTCTGCTTTTAAAGCTCACCTTTGGTCGTCAATTCATGTTTCTTGGCATATATTGAGGTGTCAAATGTCATCATTAAGGGCACATGGGGAGGTCGTTTTTTTTAGGGGGGAAAGAGTTAAAAGTAACATAATTCTGCAGGTCTGACATATAATTAGAAAATTAGGAGGAAAAGCAAAAAGCTGTGTAAGAGAATACACAGCTTTCCTTTCCAAGCATACCTGGGCAAGATGAAGGATTCATAGCTTCACTTTTAAATACTGAGCATGACTCTAACAGTTACTATGGTAATACTTGTACACTACTGTTCAGTGGTAAGTTGTAGGTTTTACTTCGATACATGTATTTAATAGCAGCTGAAACTGTTAGTTGCATTAAGGCAAAAAACATTTTGCTTTTAAATGTGCTGGTGCATTTTTGTATACGAGACACGTGAGATTGTTTTTAAGAAAATGTGTCCAAAAATGCACATTTGGATGTTTGTTTAACCCTGTAAAGTCTGAACCCTGAAATAATTGCCAGAATCGTTTTTTTTTTTTTTTTTAAAGTGGGAGTGTTTATTGAACCTTCTGACAAATTAAAAAAAGAACAACCAAAAAACATAAATTTGCATTATTTAATTTTAATTGTATCATGTTTGTTATACCTGGAATTTTGTGCAATTTAAAAGTCACACTGATGATGTAGAGGCTTCAAATATAATACATGTTAAAGAGTTAAATGTTACATTTTCCCCTAGGATTTTATTCAAGCTAGTCTTTAAATGCTTTAATCAAATTAAATAAAACATTACATATAATACAAGAAATACATAATTTAATTTATTCAAAAGGAGGTTGTCTGTCATTTCGTATTTTTGCCTTCTAATAATAGTTTCCTTTTTTTTTTAAAAAAGTAAAATATATATTTTTGTAGATCTTTTTTTAAAGCACTGTTTGTATGCTGAAGGGTTTAATTTATTCTATAAATCAGACTCTTTTAATCTTAAAACCATGCAGAACAAATGATTTTTCGCCTTGTTCCTCTGATTTACATAAAAAAAAAATGTACAAAATCCCATCAGTGGGAAAAAAAAGAAAAAGAAAAACTTTGTGTAATGTGCCAGCAAAATGAAGAAGCGCTAACTCTGAAGCCAGCTCTACCCAGTGTTCAGATTTCTGTTATGGAAATTTATGCAAATCTGGGCATTAGTAGATTGTGCTGAATCTGAATATTTAAACATTACAGAAAACTGTGAATAGAAAAAAATAATCGCCTTATGCTTTGCGGTGGTATCTAGTTAACATTTTCCCCTTTTCATTATTTTATTTTATTTTTTTAATTAAAAGGTCTGCACGTCCACATGGGTGTTTTCAGTCTTGTAACTGTAAGGTACCGACTTTTTGTGCCTACCATTTATGTAGTGCTACATCACAGCAGTTGCCTCAAGGAGCTTTCTATTGTAAGGTAAAGAACCTACAGATGTAAAGGGAAAAACCCCAACAATCAAATGAGCAAACAATTAGCAAAAGTGGGAAGTAAAAACTCCCTTTTAACAGGATGAAACCTCAGTTCTGTTGGAGGTGAGTGCAGAGAGGCAGTATAAAGCTTCTCTGTGGTTTGTGTGAGGGTACCAGCAGAAATGATAAAGATGTAATAAAACACTTGCTTTTTGTTTTCTAATATTTGGTATTAAAGCTGAATTCTGAATGCTGGCACTAAAAGTCAAGGTTGTATCTCTGTGGATGGCAGAGAAAAATAATCTGCATAAATTTTGTGTTCTGCACACCTACAGATGTACCAGCACGGCAGAGATCTCTGCGAAAGCCTGTGGGGTGATGCCTTCATGACGGTCGAGGATGAGCCGGAGGAGGTTGGAGAGGCCGGAGAAATCGGAGTGGATGTCGAAGGCGTTCGTCCCTGCGGCTGCCTGACTCTCAGCCCCTCGGACAAGGACGTGATCGCCGCTCTCAGAGCCCAGCAAGACGACCCGGAGGAGCTGGATACCACCAAGACCGGCTTGCCTCAGTACCGGGCCCCTTGCCAGGCCAAGCTGCCCGTGCAGCCCAGAATGGGAAACTCCGTGCTGCGTAAGCGCTCGGTGGAAGTGGAAGACGTGGAGGGGAGTGGCAGCGGTTTGTAGATGGTGATACATGTATTCTTAGTGATAATCCTCTAGATCGTCATATACAAAAATCAATCCCTTGAAAGGGAGTTATATCCTTTCTCCTCTAACTAAACTAAACCATACAAATTTAAGCTCTCATTACTATCTTCAAATCGCAGGCATAACTTCTTTGATTTACAAAAATGATCTGATAATCTGATTTAAGTGACAAGCTTATGAACACCCGATCGATTCTTTGAACAGCCAGGATTAAACGAAACACCAAGAAAATTTTTTCAAATGAATTTAAGAAGACTACTCAAAGCTGAGTAGTCTCAATATTTTGAAAGGGCTCAATAACAAATACACTTAAGACATCCCATGATGGCTGCAAAATGTTTTTATTGCCAGCTATCAAGAGCATCTTTAGTGGGAATTTGCTTTTATGGCTCAGTGTAACATGTGGTCACATGGTAAAAGTCCTGCAGTATTAGCACTTCTGCATGAGTCAAACATGTCAAACCCAAAGTACTACATTTCATGACAATGTTGAAAACAATATATCACCATCCCGCTACTTACCGTATCTCAACTGTCTACTAGCTGGCTTTGATTTGTGCTTTAGTCACTTGTTAAATGCATTAATTAGTCCTGTGATTCCATAATGTGCAGTCTGCTTGTCATGGAGTTTATGATAGTGGAGAACGTCAAAAGTTTTAATCATAATTTTGAATGTATCTGAGATTTTTCCAACACAGTTAACTGACCTGAAAGCAAGTGTTCTGGTATGAGAACAACAGCGCCTAATACCTGAGGGGAAGGTTTAGTATTCAGAAACAACATCGGAGTAAATCAGCAGGGGCCGCATCCGTGCCAGATAAGGTTGCTCCGGTAGTTCGGTCATGTATCACTGATGTACTGTGGGTGTTTTATAAGTAGGCCATGTGTTTCTACAGTTGGGAACTGTTAGATGTAAATGTTTTATAAGAAAACAAAAAGGGAGAACTAATTTGTTTGATTTACCATAAGCTTGCTGAAATGGGTGTTTCTGTGCTTTTCTTTTCATTCTCAATAAAAACATTTCTAAACATTCCCGATGTTTCACGTGCCTTTTTTGTGGTTTCTCTCCCTTTTTTCTTTTAGTTTACTTTATATAGTAGGTGAGATTTCATACATGCTTTCTGGTAACAGCAGGTACAGTGGGGCAAAAAAAGTATTTAGTCAGCCACCGATTGTGCAAGTTCCCCCACTTAAAATGATGACAGAGGTCAGTAATTTTATCTTCTATTTTTATCATTGTGTATATTTCCAGTTTTTATCTGTTGTACAGTGTCCTTGGGTGCTTTGAAAGGCGCTATTTAAATAAAATGTATTATTATTATTATTATTAGTAGTAATTTGCACCAGAGGTACACTTCAACTGTGAGAGACAGAATGTGAAAAAAAAATCCATGAATCCACATGGTAGGATTTGTAAAGAATTGATTCGTAAATCAGGGTGGAAAATAAGTATTTGGTCACCTCAAACAAGGAAAATCTCTGGCTCTCACAGACCTGTAACGTCTTCTGTAAGAAGCTTTTCTGTCCCCCACTCGTTACCTGTATGAATGGCACCTGTTTGAACTCATCATCTGTATAAAAGACACCTGTCCACAGCCTCAAACAGTCAGACTCCAAACTCCGCCATGGCCAAGACCAAAGAGCTTTCGAAGGACACCAGGAAAAGTATTGTAGACCTGCACCAGACTGGGAAGAGTGAATCTACAATAGGCAAGCAGCTTGGTGTGAAAAAATCAACTGTGGAAGCAATCATCAGAAAATGGAAGACATACAAGACCACTGATAATCTCCCTCGATCTGGGGCTCCACGCAAGATCTCATCCCGTGGGGTCAAAATGATCATGAGAACGGTGAGCAAAGATCCCAGAACCACACGGGGGGACCTGGTGAATGACCTGCAGAGAGCTGGGACCAAAGTAACAAAGGTCACCATCAGTAACACACTACAACGGCAGGGAATCAAATCCCGCAGTGCCAGACGTGTTCTGCTGCTGAAGCCAGTGCATGTCCAGGCCCGTCTGAAGTTTGCCAGAGAGCACATGGATGATACAGCAGAGGATTGGGAGAATGTCATGTGGTCAGATGAAACCAAAGTAGAACTTTTTGGTATAAACTCAACTCGTCGTGTTTGGAGGACGAAGAATACTGAGTTGCATCCCAAGAACACCATACCTACTGTGAAGCATGGGGGTGGAAACATCATGCTATGGGGCTGTTTTTCTGCCAAGGGGACAGGACGACTGATCCGTGTTAAGGACAGAATGAATGGGGCCATGTATCGTGAGATTTTGAGCCAAAACCTCCTTCCATCAGTGAGAACTTTGAAGATGAAACGAGGCTGGGTCTTCCAACATGACAATGATCCAAAACACACCGCCCGGGCAACAAAGGAGTGGCTCCGTGAGAAGCATTTGAAAGTCCTGGAGTGGCCTAGCCAGTCTCCAGACCTCAACCCCATAGAAAATCTGTGGCGGGAGTTGAAAGTCCGTGTTGCTCGGCGACAGCCCCAAAACATCACTGCTCTCGAGAAGATCTGCATGGAGGAATGGGCCAAAATACCAGCTACTGCGTGTGCAAACCTGGTAAAGACCTATAGTAAACGTTTGACCTCTGTTATTGCCAACAAAGGTTATGTTACAAAGTATTGAGTTGTATTTTTGTTATTGACCAAATACTTATTTTCCACCCTGATTTACGATTAAATTCTTTACAAATCCTACCATGTGGATTCATGGATTTTTTTTTTTTCACATTCTGTCTCTCACAGTTGAAGTGTACCTCTGGTGCAAATTACTGACCTCTGTCATCATTTTAGGTGGGGGAACTTGCACAATCGGTGGCTGACTAAATACTTTTTTGCCCCACTGTATCTGCATCCACAGCGCCTTTTAGAAAAGTGTTGGCTTTATTCATGCAAATGTGCAAACAATTCACAGGTCAGAATTAGATGAGCAGTTAAGAAAAGAGTTGGGGATTATTGGAGTGATATATCATCAACAATTTCGAGATTTCCAGGTTATTGAAAAGTCCTCCTTTAACAGTTTTTAGCTATAGTGACTCTTTTATATTTAACAGGGATCAAATAAATCCAATATACTCATTATCAACCGTCAGAGAAAGAGTCCCTAATGTGGAAAAACAGGGAACTGTATAAACTAACCATTAATATTTACGACTGTAGGCTTGTGTTAACCCTGTGATGGTCTGGGGTCCTGTCCAGGGCTGTCTCGCTCACTATGGGTGAAGGAGATTACCTTGGGACTTGGAAACAGGTCTTTTCATATCTTCATTTTTTTTAGTTTTAAGCTTTTAAGGTTTTGACTCTTTCAGGTCTCTCCATAAACTTTGCCGCTCCTTTCCCTATTTTGAAATCCTCCTTACCTGTTACTCCTATTACACCACCTGCTTGAGTGGTCACCGCGGGCTTCGAAACTTTAGGTCGAGTGGCCTCTCGTCTTTGGAATTCTCTCCTTGCACCACATTCACTTCCTGCTCGACCATATACCATTTCCCATTTTATGGTACTTGATGTATCAAATACTTTTCAAGATATTGTTTTTTTTTGTTTGTTTTTTTACAAAGTTCCAACCAGCTGTTTTCAGGCACCCCTTTTTCATGCTCATTAAAATCTGATGTAATGTTTGAACATAAATATCTTAAAAGCTATTAAAGTTTTTTTTTTAATTATTTTTTAATGACATTTCAACTGGTTTCTTCTACAACGCAAAAATTAAACTAAAGTATTGGCTAGTTAAGTTATGAAAACCATATTTTAGCTGTTCTATAAAGTCCCATCTTTGATCACGCACTACTAAATAAACTTCACATTGCAAAAGGCAGCTAGAGACAGGGTTCGAATGGCACAGAGCCCTGCAGAAGTCTGTGCAGCCCTACATCGATATGCTTTCCCAGACCATCACTGATCCACCACAAAATTGTTCATGCTGAATGGTGTTACAGGCAGCATGACTTCTCCAGACCCTTTCATGTCTATCACATGAGCTCAGGGTTAACCTGCTCTCATCGTTGAAAAGCACAGAGCACTCTAGAACTCCGCAAACACGCCCACTGAGGGTACAACCCTAACCCTAACACTAAACCTAGGCAATCGGGGTAATAAGAAAGTCAGTTAGTAAATGTTATTTCTTTAGCACATTTAAAATCAAACTGCTTTACACTAAAATAAAACATAATAAATAGATTTCTAGCAGCTGAGATAGACTCTTTCCAAAGGTTAGTCAGAAATAGTTTGTCTTCAGTTTTTATTTAAAAGCAGTCATAGCTGATGTCTGAGGTCACTCAGAGGTCATTCCAGAGTTTTGGTGCAACAACAGCAAAAGCATGAGCCCCTTTTAAACTAAGCTTCAGCCACGACATGATCAGGAGTGATGAAGAAGATACCCTTGATCATCTGGATGGAGCGTATGGGCACAGCCTGTGTACCACATACACAGGTACAGGACCATTAAAAGCTTTAAACACAAGCAATGCCACTTTATACAATTGTGTAATGAGCTGGTGCGAGGCTGCTAACACTGAAGTAACACGATCGCTCTTTTTATGTCCCAATCAGCAATCTCGCTGCACCGTTTTGGACTAATAATAAACAGACAAGAGATGATTGACTGACTCTGGTGAACAGCGTGTTACAGCGGTCCATTTTAAAGGCATGCATATCCCTTTATGTCATTATTAGATGATGTCTTTTTTGTTTTTGATTAAATTGTTCTTCTGAGTCATGGCAATCAGGGAACACACTTCAAAAACTTTTTTTTTTCCACAAAAGTCTTGCACACTTTTCTCCAATATAGAGATTTAGGGTAGGGTAGGGTGTGATGACTTAGCCCACAGAGGATTACTGGGCAGGGAAGGCTGAAGCTGAAAAGCAGGCGTCACTTGCTGGTAGCTTTACTCCCGTTCCTCCAGTCTTACTTCTTTCCTTAGTGGCTGTATATGCAATACTCTCTTCCACCTGACAGACTCACATCTCCCATCACCACACACATTAACGATGGTGTCACATGTGTGAAAACAATACAAAAAAAGATAGAGAAATCACAGTTACTGAATTAGTTCAACTTGATCATAAATAAGCCCTTAAATTAACTCAAAAACAAAGAAATCATCAGAGAAATGAAAAAAAAAAGTTTTTAGTTTCAGGCATTTTAATGCTTTTTAATTACTTTGTGCTTAAGGGTTTGTAGTGTTATGCATTTTTACTATATTAAGTTTTGCATGCATATCAACACCATTGTCCTGGAGCCCTTTTCTAGATTATGCCCACTCGCTGGGTTTCTGATTAAAGGGTTAAAGGACTAAAATAACACAAAGATTTCTGGGGAAGTAGATTTTCCACAAGCTTTCAAAAAATATCAATAGCTCAACATCAGTCTATGAAGGGAAAGTAAAGCTTTATTTACTTTAATTACAGCTTATTAACATTTTATAAAGGATGACTTGTGATAAAGTGATTGTGGTTTGATGGAGGAAAGTTTAAAAATGTGTCACAGAACATTTCTTGCCTTTATCAGAGGAGGTTAAATTTGCATCTAGTATCCCTGTGAATAAATACTGCAGTGCAATCCTTCCTTCAAATACCAGGACCCCCACTGAGCAGAGCTACGCACAGATCTCTGCGTCGTGTATCGGAAACCTCAAAGCTCTGGAAACAGACAGCCTGCGGCAGCTGACTTCCTCCTTCTGTGTTCTTGCTGCTCGCTGATGTTTGAGCTGAAGCGTTACCTTCTCGCGCATCACCAATTATATTCCCATGTGTTAATTTTTCATGAGTAAGGAAAAGTTGTTTTGGCTAAATAAAGATTCATTTTCACATCATTCTGTCCCTGAACTCATTAAGTCAACCCAGGAGAAGCATTCATCACCGCAGGCCTGGAGCATCAGCATCTCAAAGCGTGGCCTCCACCTCTTCCTCCACCGCTCTGTCTGTGAGATGTCTTCTCACCACTGTGAGCCCCTAATTTGCTGATGCTTCGTGTCAAGTGTGGTTACCCTCCCACCCAGACAGCTGTCACTCTCTCACCCGTCTCCAGCCCATCACTTTGAGGGAATCCAAATGTTCTTATAATGAATACGTGTAGCAGAGTGCTTCTCAACAAACAAGTGGTATAATTATTTACTTAGTAAACAATTTTTAGTCATGTGCTTGATGTCAGTGTCCTTTATGTCCTTATTTCATGTGCAATTGTACTATCGTGTTTTAGAAGTGCGAGGACATCTTAACACTTGCCAGAGAGACAAGATATCTGGGGTTGCTGAAACTTAAGGGATAAACATCTAACGCATCTAAACGATATTCTCACCAGTGCTGATTCCAGGACATTTCCAAGAGTATCAGTATAACGAGATCTTGTTTCTTGGAACAAGCTGTCCTGATCCTGCAGATCAGACAGTTTCTTTGAAGAAATATGAGCAGTCCATATACTGAAAACTTCTTTTCTACATTTTGCATCAATGTTTCTAGCACTAGAAACATTTAAACAGAAAACATTCAGGCCTGAACTGGTCATGGTCAAGGTACAGTCTGTCGATTCTAAGGTTTTACACATTAGGACAAAATAAAAACTGTGCAGTTCTTGACAGGTTTTAATATGACTAATTATACCATAGAATTAATTAATCAAAACTAAGCTAAAACCTATGAAAACCTAAGTACATAATTATTTGGACTGAACATGGACTGAACCACCACTCACAACCACTAGCACTTTATATAGCCTCTGTAGGAATTATATCTCACTCATCTTAACTGCACTACTGTATAGCTCTGTGTAAATAATCATTCTGTACATTCGATAATTTTTAACCCTACAACTGTTTACAACTTGCATAGTTCCCATTTCTGTATAGCTGTATATCTCAGATTTCTGTAAAGTTATTTATTTCATATTCTGTATAGTTTTTCATATTTATATCCTGTTCATATCCTGTACATACAGTGGGGCAAAAAAGTATTTAGTCAGCCACCGATTGTGCAAGTTCCCCCACTTAAAATGATGACAGAGGTCAGTAATTTGCACCAGAGGTACACTTCAACTGTGAGAGACAGAATGTGAAAGAAAAATCCATGAATTCACATGGTAGGATTTGTAAAGAATTTATTCGTAAATTAGGGTGGAAAATAAGTATTTGGTCACCTCAAACAAGGAAAATCTCTGGCTCTCACAGACCTGTAACGTCTTCTGTAAGAAGCTTTTCTGTCCCCCACTCGTTACCTGTATGAATGGCACCTGTTTGAACTCATCATCTGTATAAAAGACACCTGTCCACAGCCTCAAACAGTCAGACTCCAAACTCCGCCATGGCCAAGACCAAAGAGCTTTTGAAGGACACCAGGAAAAGTATTGTAGACCTGCACCAGACTGGGAAGAGTGAATCTACAATAGGCAAGCAGCTTGGTGTGAAAAAATCAACTGTGGGAGCAATCATCAGAAAATGGAAGACATACAAGACCACTGATAATCTCCCTCGATCTGGGGCTCCACGCAAGATCTCATCCCGTGGGGTCAAAATGATCATGAGAACGGTGAGCAAAGATCCCAGAACCACACGGGGGGACCTGGTGAATGACCTGCAGAGAGCTGGGACCAAAGTAACAAAGGTCACCATCAGTAACACACTACAACGGCAGGGAATCAAATCCCGCAGTGCCAGACGTGTTCCGCTGCTGAAGCCAGTGCATGTCCAGGCCCGTCTGAAGTTTGCCAGAGAGCACATGGATGATACAGCAGAGGATTGGGAGAATGTCATGTGGTCAGATGAAACCAAAGTAGAACTTTTTGGTATAAACTCAACTCGTCGTGTTTGGAGGACGAAGAATACTGAGTTGCATCCCAAGAACACCATACCTACTGTGAAGCATGGGGGTGGAAACATCATGCTATGGGGCTGTTTTTCTGCCAAGGGGACAGGACGACTGATCCGTGTTAAGGACAGAATGAATGGGGCCATGTATCGTGAGATTTTGAGCCAAAACCTCCTTCCATCAGTGAGAACTTTGAAGATGAAACGAGGCTGGGTCTTCCAACATGACAATGATCCAAAACACACCGCCCGGGCAACAAAGGAGTGGCTCCGTAAGAAGCATTTGAAAGTCCTGGAGTGGCCTAGCCAGTCTCCAGACCTCAACCCCATAGAAAATCTGTGGTGGGAGTTGAAAGTCCGTGTTGCTCGGCGACAGCCCCAAAACATCACTGCTCTCGAGAAGATCTGCATGGAGGAATGGGCCAAAATACCAGCTACTGTGTGTGCAAACCTGGTAAAGACCTATAGTAAACGTTTGACCTCTGTTATTGCCAACAAAGGTTATGTTACAAAGTATTGAGTTGTATTTTTGTTATTGACCAAATACTTATTTTCCACCCTGATTTACGAATAAATTCTTTACAAATCCTACCATGTGGATTCATGGATTTTTTTTTCACATTCTGTCTCTCACAGTTGAAGTGTACCTCTGGTGCAAATTACTGACCTCTGTCATCATTTTAGGTGGGGGAACTTGCACAATCGGTAGCTGACTAAATACTTTTTTGCCCCACTGTAGCTTGTACTCACTACAGCCTGTACATACTTATAGTTATAGAATATTCACAACATACTTCATACCGTGTACATTATAACATGCCATAATAGACCCATTTCTGTAATATACTCACATATCTATATTATTGCTAATATATATTGTAATATATCTATATCACTAAAGCACTTCTGGATGGATGCAAACTGCATTTCGTTGCCCTGTACCTGTGCATGTGCAATGACAATAAAGTTGAATTCTATTCTATTCTTTTCTCTAGGAATTAGTGCAACAAATGAAATGCACTTGATTAACTGATGATCAGCATGTGTGAGCACCCATATAAGGCAGGAGTTCTGTCACTTTGCTGGTTTGCAGCCACAATTTTTACAGGAGTGGAGCAAATTCAGCCCAAGGTTACACCACGACCACGCAATCCTCAGAGAAACTGAAAAGAAACAAAAACATAGCCACATCTCAGACTCTTTTAAGGTTCATAACAGTCCAATTAGAAAAAGGCTGCATCAATACAGCATCTTTGTGTCTAGAAGGTACATGGCAGCACAGACTGGGTTTACAAAGTTGCATCTGAACAAATTAGACCACCAAAACAGATCAGACCAAATGAAAAGCACCACATTTGGCAAAAACCAAACCGCCTATCAGCACAAACACCTCCTACCAATCGTCAAACACAAAGGTGATGAGGGCTTGTTTTGTTGCTACAGAGCCCGGGCACATTGAGACAACCGTGGGGCGATTTGTCCAGCAGATAAAGTTTAGCTTAAAGTGGATCGTGCACCAAAACGATGATCCCCAGCACAGCAGCACACTCACAACAGGACAACTGACAAGGGACAAAACCAAGGTGCTGCACTGGTCGAGTCAACGTGCACGCCTCAATCTGGCTGAAACTCACTGCTGTAGTGGGACCTTAACAGAGCTTTGCATGAATGAACCTGAAAAACTCTGAACTGAATGTTGTAAAGAAGACTGAGCCAAAGTTGCTCCACTGCAAAGTAAGAAACTAAAAAAGTCCAGCAGAAAACAAGAACTCCACATTGTTGCTACTAAAGGTGGTTCTACAAGTTTTTGACACACTGTTTCTCCAGTTTGGCTTTTTTCTAATGCATAAATAATGACACGGTGTAATATGTCATATTTTTTAGTTCATCTGAGCTTCTATTTACCTTATTTTGAGACCTGCTAAAGACAAAATCCTGATGTGTAAAACCTCACAACTGGAAGATGTTGTACTTTCTTTTTTACCATGACTATGCACATCAATCAGAACCAGGTGATTATGGTGACACTGTGGCGTATCTCTCTATAACACTGTCTAATTTAAAATGACTAATTTGTGGATTTCACACATAAATCATCTTTTGTCAAACAGTGGGTTCCCTCTGCAGGTGAAAATGGAGAGAACACAATCTGTGCGTCATGTCGATAATGCCACACAGCACTTGACATTTGTCTGTTGAAACTCCAGACAATGAGGCACAATGTGAGCGACTGTGTGTGTGGCTGTTCACTTCTTCACTGCAGCTATTTCTGCGGTGAACTGGTGCCTCTTGATGATGTTAGCTAATAACATGTCCTCTGTGAAAGTCATCATCATCACAGTAAATGACAGAGCAGAACAGAGAGGCTCACAAATGACTCCGCGTGGAATTGAGCTGATGACTGCAAGTGTGCCAGCACTTCAGTGATAAGATAAACTTTGACATAATTGCGGCGGTGTTTATCTTTTCAGCTCGGGTCATTACTGACTATTGACAAGGCTCGTGTCTGAAACAAACTGTAACATAAATGAGATTATCTTTTTTGTTTTGTTTCGCAAAATCAAAATCTGACCTTCAAAGGCCAGAACACAAGTTATCTGTTCCTCTGCCTATCACTTAAGTTCATCTTCTCTCAGAAATACATGCACGGTGCAGCTGAATGGCAGTTCTGTGCATCCCTGTTCCATTCATACCCTCTAACAGTGGATTACCTTGACATCAAAGGGAAACTTTCTGTGGTGAGCTGCGTTTGATATAACGCTGCATACAATACAAAATGGAAAACATGCTGAACAGTAAAAGCAAAGACTTTTCTTATTCGTGATTGTGAACAGTTTTTACATTGTTACATTGTTTCTGACTGAAAATAAATAGCTGCTGTAATCCTGACACTTTGCACACAGGCGGGTTTGCTGGTGTTATATTACAAGCAAGTGTCCCAGGTCTGGGAGGGTCAGTGAATAACTCTGTAATCAGAACTTAAAAGTTGCATGATGTCTACATTATAAATTGATATTCTGTATAAATATATATTTAATAGAAGAAGAGGCATTTTCAAATATATCATCTTTATAGGAAATAACACCATTTTGGACACATTAAGCAAAATGTGCTCATTCAAAAACCTGATTAGAATAAAATCAGGTGCTTAATAAATATCCTGACAGACCGGTGTTCAGACCTGAGATGGTAATGAACAGACATCCTTCTACAGAACCCAGTGGGTTGGCCATATGAGCAAAAACACCTTCAGCAGCAGTCCATGAATTGGGTGGGACCTTTACTGCACATCCAGGGGTGTGTCAAGAAAGAAGGCATGGAGCACCAAAATATCTATTTAAATTTGTAATTATAGTAATCTACAGCTGCTTTGTGACTGCACCACCTGGTGGTGCAATGATTAGCGCTGTCGCCTCACAGCAAAATGCTCCTGGGTTCAAATTCCCCAACTGTGTGTGGAGTTTGCACGCTCTCTCCGTGCCTGTGTGGGTTCTCTCTGTGAACTCTTCAGCTATACTGGCAATACTAAATTGGCTGTAGCTGTGATTGTCTGTTTTTCTGCGGTAGCCCTCTTGCACACAATCAATTTTCACACTATTTGTGTAAGAGCACTGGCATGCACAAAGCTGTTTTATACACCAGTTTTCTAAACTGCATTCGTTCCTGATCAAACAGCCCGGCACCAGGTACAAACATGTGTTATTTGTAAAACATTCCACTTTGATTTCTGCAAAATGCACATACAAAATTTTTTTTCTATTTAGGAAATTTTCTTTGGCTAGCATAAATGAGAAGATGCTGAATTCTATACAGGGATGTTTTTTATTTGATAATCGAAATAAGGACGTGTTAGTGACAAAATACACATATATAGTCACAGACAAAACCACACTTTTTAAAAGGTTGGTGCAATGAAAATGGTTTGCTCCTTTTCTAATTTTTCTCAGTTTTTTGCACTTTTGTGAAACCTGAAGGTTTCAGATCATCAAACAAATTTCAGTATCAGTGTTAGACTATTCTGTACCTTGCTAAATCATAAATTACCTGTGATTTACCCACTCTTTTGGAAAGGAAGGCATGCCTTCAGTTTTACTAGCCATAACCAGGCCTGATTACTACCAGATACAACCAGTCTGGGCTAAAAGATCTCCAAAAGCAATGCATCATGCCACGATCCAATGAAACTCAAGAACAGTCGAGAAACAAAGTCACTGACATCTTTCAGTCTGGAAAGCTTTACAAAGCCATTTTTAAGGCTTTGGGACTCCAGTGAACCACGGTGAGAACCGTTACCCACAAATAGAGAAAACTTTGAACAGTGGTGAACCAAAATTACTCCAACAAGCCACAAAAGAACCCAGAACAGCATTAAAAAACAAAACAAAAACAACAACAAAAAAAAACTGCAGGCCTCACTTTCCTCAGTTAAGGTCAAAGTTCATGATTCAACAATAAGAAAGACACTGGCATCCATGTGAGAGCTCAAGGAGAAAACCAATGGAGACCCAAAACAACACAAAGGCTCATCTCACAGTTGCTGGAAAACATCCTGAAGATCTCCATGACTTTTGGGAGAAAATATTCCGTGGACTGACGAGACAAAAGCTGACCATCATTTAAAAACAGCAATTTGCATTTACTCAGATTGTATTTGTAATATTAAAATTACTTTGATGATCTGACGTATGTAAATGTGACAAAAGTCAATTTTTAAATAAAAAAAAGCTCGAGAACTCATTAACAAATGAGATGGATAATACTCTTTGCATTGATATAAAATGTGTAGATTACTGCATTGTGTACCTCAGATTGTGTGTTTTTCTTTTTGCTACATTGTGGGCACCTTGCTCTTTACACAGTTACATTTTAGGGAACCAGTATCATTTTTAATACAATAAACCTCTTTTCATTTGATTCTGAAACCATGCTTTATGCTTTATAAAGGTTTAAGGTAAGGGTAAAATAATGGCCACACCTCTGTTAAGTAAGAATTTCATTGGCCAGGGAAAGACACGAAGGACGGTGTTGCTTTCAAATGCTCTTCCGTTGTAATTCCAGTAGATGGAGATGTGCGTCTACAAACCCCTCAGAAGCGTCACGACAGTGACTCAGTGCATGTGTGAATCTCGAGCTGCTTTCCAGGCCACCTTTCTGCTGTAGCGTTAACGCGCCATCATACAGTATATCAGAACATGAGCACAATCCAGCCAAAGCTGTTTAAACGTTCCCCGTATATGTGTGCTACAACCTTCACAGCTCTGTCTTATGTAACACAGAGGGCCTCCTCTGTGAGGCCCTGTTACCGTCCTGTTAATGGCAGCACACATGACACAGATAATTAATTAATCACGGTTTTTCTTGTTGTTGTTATTTTAAGAGATGAATGTATAGACTATATCATAGACCATGCCAGTTCTGTGTCATTTCCAGGTGTACGCACACACGTTACAAAGCTAAAATAAACAAAAAAATAAACGCTATGTGGACAATCCGAGTGCTTTTTTATGACAGCCACAAACTTTTCCTAATTCTCATTACCCATCCAAAACAAGCCACGCAACTTCTGAGGGATCCTCAGATGGCCACCGAAAGGTGGGAGGAATATTCATGGTTCTCGAGAAGATAACAGAAGATCGGAGAGAGGGAGAGAATGAGTGAGAGCGAGAGAGAGAAAGCCAGGCCTGCGAGTGTCTGTGGGAGGGGAAGGGGGCTCGTGGAGAGGAAAATCAAACCCACCCAGGGCTCTTCATACGTCACCGTTCACATCACAGATGTTCCCACAGACACTCAGTGTGGGTTGTGGGCCGAGGCGTGTGGAGAGCCAGTATGGCTTGAAATTGGATTTTTTTTTTTTTTTGTCTTTCTTCTTTTTTTGGACTGTGTGTGCCTGCATTGTAATATGTAGGCCTGCCTACTGCGTAAATACAGACTTAAGCGCTGGAGTGATATTTAAAAGTACTCATTCTGAGAGTTGGAGCTGTATATAAGTCATGAAAATAGCGGTGTGATGTTACATGGTCTGTTTCACTGCTCACACTTTATATATAACTGTACATATGTAACTGTACACAAAACTGCTGAAATATAGGAAACATGTACTGATCTCAGTGTACATCCCCTTGAATATAGGTTTCTTGATAATAATAATTACAACAACAAAAAGTCACAGAAAAAGGAGAACTTGTGTGGGCGAGCCCGGTTCTGTTTCCACGTCCAAACGGCAAAAAACAAGTGGAGTTGTTATTGATGGAAATTAAGTATTCAAATACGTGTCAAGTTAAAAGAGAATACGGGCTACCTCTCCAAAACAGCTTGAGGTGAGAGTGCGCGCACAAAACCGCAACCTTACCTCCTAGACTCTTTTGAAGTGGCTTTCGTGAGTACTGAGAGAGAGAAATCGTGTATTTACGCCCAACTGTCTTGATTATTTGTACGTCACCGAGTGTGTTCACAGGACAGAAATCCCCCTTCGGTTTTCCTGAGACCACGTCGTACACAGCTGCTCTCTCGGCCAGTAGTCTCATGGTCAGGAAAGTTTTTCAAGACCTGGTTTCCGTGGAAGCTGAAGATAGTTCGCTACGCACCATTCAACCCACCACCTTATAGCACACACACACACACACACACACACACACACACATATATATATACACACACACACACACACACACATATATATATATATATGTGTGTGTGTGTGTGTGGTGCTTTTTAATATTGTTATTTTTTAATATATTAAATGAAGATTCTTAAACTCATACGCTAGCCAACTATCGGCGGCGCTCGAGCCTCAAAGTTGTTGCAGCATCTTTTAGGTGTCAGTGTAATTGAAAGATCGCACACGAACACACACACACACACACACACACACACACACACACACACACACACACACACACACACACACACACACACACATATATATATATATATGTGTGTGTGTGTGTGTGTGTGTGTGTGTGTGTGTGTGTGTGTGTTTAATGATTCATTCACATCCTCTTAACACGGGACTTTTCCCCCCTCTCGCTCTCTCTCCATCTTCTGAGATCCTGCTGCCGCGCATATTTGGCCGCTGATGCGTCCCACCAGAATGTTGTCCTTGGCAGCGCGCACAGCCCCATCCATCCACACAGATGCTCCTGCGCGCTCCGGACGCCCACTCTCGCCTACTGCTCTGCCAACCGGCGTGGCATCTTGAGACGCCCCGGCATTCCTGAAGGTACTAAGTCACTGCCACTTTCCGTCGTGTGCGATCTTTCAATTACACTGACACCTAAAAGATGCTGCAACAACTTTGAGGCTCGAGCGCCGCCGATAGTTGGCTAGCGTATGAGTTTAAGAATCTTCATTTAATATATTAAAAAATAACAATATTAAAAAGCACCACGATCACAGCCGTTTTATTACTGCTTCCTGTTATCACGCCAAGCTCTTGTTTAGCTTGTCTAGCTGATAAGAGATAAGAGGATCGTACTTTGCTCTCTTCCCGTTTAAACACTTTATTTTACAATTGCACAATAACCAAAAGGAAATTCCGCCACCCTCATGAAGTTCGCAAATCTTATCGATACGGTATATAGAGGGAGTGAGAAGGAACCTGTTTGCGTTACCTGGGCGGGGGTTCCCAGAAATCCTCCCCTGTGACGAAGTAGTCACCAGTATGCCCATATATGGACAGCCCCTGCGTAATTAGGAAAGGCCTACATACGCAAGCTACGCTCTGTGCGTAAAAACACCGCAACCAGAATGTGCTTGTGTAAGAGTTCCTCACTGGGAGCTATAGTAACTGTTATGGTTACAGTATGGTAGGAAAGAAAACCTCGTTTGCTCTTCCCACTCTTTCCCGCTGCTGCTGTTGTTGTTATTCTAAATTGTGTGTAAATGTGTGAAAACAAAAACGCTCAACTCCACCATTTCATTTTTCATTTTTGAGACACTTTACTTAAATATACAACACAAATTATTTTTTTTTAAAAAGAGACACTGTAAACATTGGACATCAGTTTGTCTGGATCAACCGGACACATGAAATAATTTACACAATGAATAAATGCAGCCAACAAACAAAAAACTAAACAAAATGAAAAAGGAAGATGGTACAAAGTAAAACAAATAATCATTCCCATTTTCTACCATTAGTAAACCCGACTTATGGGCATGTGTGCCCACTGTGTTGCTCAGTGTCTGCTCAGTTTGGATGCTGCCCTGGATTCTAGGGTTGAATGGTCCTGTGAGGAGTGTCCAGCATCCGGAAGTACCATTACAATCAGTCTTTTCACCCAAAAACAGCCTTTAGTATCGTCCACACCTGGCCCTTGGCCCTGTGATGCTGACTACACACGAGCCGGTAATTCCAGTGCTGCGCATGCAGAACATGACTCCAGTGTTATCACTTTTCAGTCATTTTTTCTTCTTAGTAGTAGTCTCTGGTGTGTTTAGAACGCCTCCAGCTTGCTCGTGAGCATCAGCTGGCAGCCGCTGCTCACGTGTGTCAGGACCTTCTGTTTGAGCTGAGCCACCTGATCCCGGAGCACCGACGCCGTGTTGGAGAGCCCCGCGTTGTCGTTCTTCAAAACTTTCACCTTCTCCTCCAGCCGCGCGATGCGCTCGAGCTTGCGCCTCCGGCATTTGGTAGCGGCTAGTCGGTTCCTCAGCCTCTTGCGCTCCGCCTTGATCCTCTCCTGGGTCTCCAGGTCAATCGGGGACATCGGAGGCGAGCCGTCGCTGCTGAGGAGGTCGGGCACGGTCTGAGGCTCCTCTTTCAGAGAGACCAGCCGCTGCGGATGGAGTCCGGAGACGGGGAGGGTATGCTGGAAAGCATGCGCGCCGTGCATCGAGCTCTGCTGGTGGTGGCTCTGCTGGTGCGGCGGCAGGTAGCTGATGGTGGCTGTGGGGTAGCTGGATGATGAAGATAAGTTTGTGTTCGGGCAGTAGGCGTTCAGTGTTGTGTAGATGGGGGGCTCGGGCTGCAAGGCGGAGCCGAAGACGCTAGAGGCCGCCGGCGAACACGTCGTAACTCCACCGGCTCCGATGGACACGTTAGGGGGGGGCATCTGGTTTATCTTGTGGAGCTCGTCCAATGCTTTCACAAAACCCTCAGCGAAGCCCTCCTGCTCATCGGTGATGCCCCGGTTGTAGAAGTACTGGCCCGGGGTGGGAGTGGTGATCACACCGTTACTGTTTTGGATGATGAGCTTCTCGAGCTCTGGGGATGCGAGCTTCAGGGACCCCACGTCTTGCTGGCCCCCGTGGTACAGGTCTGTCTCGGCTCTCAGCTGGGATTTCAGGTTGCGATAGGGCTCTGTCAAGTTCAAATTCATATTCTGCTTTATCAGTTTGCAGTCGTGCATTGGCGCGTCTGAGTGGCCGTAAGCCGACAGAAAAGAGTCGTCATGATAAAAAGGCTGTTCCATCTTTGTAGACATAAAGTCGTAGGAAAAAAGTGAGCTTACCGGCCGCTTACAGAAACACAGTCTCTGGGTAATCAACAAAAGTCAGTGTCAGCAGAGAGCATGCATCAAATCGGGCACTTGTAGTCTCTCTTAAACAGTGTTTCCAAATTTAAAAAAAAAAAGGAAAATCACTCGAGGATGGAGAGCAAAGGAAACAAACTAGTGAAAGTCCAGCAAGAGTTCAGTATCAGCGGATTTCAAAAGTCTTTCCCGGAGCCTGTTTGCTGTGGTTTTTTCCTTCAAATCCTGTGAAACAAAACTTCTTTCTCGCAATTCCTATTTGCCGCTGTGTTTGTCTTGGTGCTTGTTGAGGTGTGTTCAGGCGGGTTCATGTGCGCCGTTTTATATACGGTGCTTCGTTGTCATTGGACAGAGTCTGTGTCTCCGCGCCCATCGAGTGCGTCGTCAAGTGACGCTAATGCCGGGAAGAGGCGACTGTAAACAAGCCTGTAGGCAAGAGAGCGCTCCGAGGAGGGCTCGCAGCGGAGACCGATGTCAGAAATAGAAAAGTCCGATGCATTTATGCACGACTTTGCGCGTTTATGGGCTGAATCAGTGGTTGTTGGGTAAGCGAGGAGGTGAGATTATTCCGTTAGAGCAAGTCGCTGCTTTTCTAATTCATTTGTAGGTTCTTTAATGTGTCTTAAAACTGCGTTAAATGCGCCAGTTTGGGTTCATTTTATGTCATTATAGCTTCATGGGATGCCCATTAGTTCACGCGCAATCTGTTGTTGGATCCATTGGGTATGAAATATACAACAAACATCAGCTGTTTACTGCAATCGGTCCCATGGAGGAAGTCGAGACTCCTTATATGGGCACACTGACGTATAAGTTCCTCTTCTGGACAACCGGGAAGCCAGGCCCACTCCAGGCCTCATTCCAGCAGCATTCCTGCTCCAGTCTAAATCCATGTGGCTAGGCAAGTTAGGGACTTTCTGCCTCAGACGATAAGTTCAGTTCTTCTAGAAAAATAACATTAATTATTTAATATGAACCATCTTTAAAAAATAAAAATAAACATCCTAACTTGTGTTAATATTCATATATTTTTGGGGGGTGCTCACAGGTATTGATATGATATATTCAAATGATTTGACTGCTCCACTTCTAAGTGACGCCTGAAAGCACACAGCAGTGACACACATCAGCAGAGCAGAAAACTGTGATCAGCCACAGAGCAAACACTTCCTCCTGTAGTAATCTGATAGGATGCTGATGTTGGCCATGTCGCCTGAAGTAAACAGCTTTGATCATGAAATAGAGGAAACTGAGGAAATTCTGTCCAACACAGCCAAAGAGGGGGGATTACACCGGGCAAGATTCACAAATAGTGTTTTACCCTTTTGATGTCAGAAGGCCATTAAAAAAACCACCTTTTTTTCTTTCTTTTTTTTGTTTAGATTTACAAGTAGAGTTGCTGTGATTTGCTCGGTAGGATCTGGCGTTGAGAGAAAAGAAATATGATTCCTCAATAGAGCACCTGTCTCAGTAGCAGAGAAGGAAACCTTTGTCTCCTGTTTGTACTTCTTCCAACGCCCACACAATCAAGCACCACTGCCTTCACTACTGTATCCCACATCCCTCTACACACAAATCAAGTCAGGTAGGATGCTTTGCAAAATCCTCTGGCTGCTCCTGAGGGATGAATCTCTGATCTTGTGTACTGAAGACAAGGCCGTGGCAGAATGTATATTACAATAACAGAAGCATATAACAAAAACTGGCTCTCGAATCTTCATCAACATGTGCAGATGATCAGTGTGACAAACCGCCTATAACCCTATCAAATATTCACACCACCCACCATGCTCCAGATGTGTTCCCATTAAAAGGATTATAAAATAGATATTACTTAACAATTAATAAAGGCAGGTATTGTCTGCTGAAGTGCTTCGAGGAAGTATTTTCAAACTTGGCACAAACATCCGTTTGGACTCAAGGTTCACCTGATTTGAATTTGGCGATCTCGCAAAAACACATTCTTGGCCAAAACTCAAGAATTCTAAGGTGAAATATTAAATGGCACACAAATGTCTGATGGGATGCTATTCTGACATTTAATTTCTAAAAGGTCAGAGGTCAGCCTCAGTGTGAGATCATAACCTCTAATCTTTCAGTTTCGTGATTCAGGAACAGAAAGGGAGACTGTAACTGCATTTCAGATTTGGTCAGATATTCAGACGTGGACGTGAAGTTTGGTGCCAAAAGTGTCAAATTCCTTTGAATATGTTACTATTTATATGTGCTTGGACAGACCTGAATTTAAACTGAAACTTGACTTGTTGAAAGAGACATACAACCACAACACACTTATGTATATATATAATTTTTTTTTTTTCTTCCATTTTTACATCTACCAGGCAGCAACCTCCAGGGCTCAGAAAGAATGACAGTGCAGAAATGCAGTTCCTTTAATGGCCACTTGAGGCGCTTTCTAAAAGTGACCCAATCTCCATAAACCTCCATGTTAAAATACCCAGCTTACAACATTAAAAACCATCCTGGTATAACGAAGGGCACTGGTCTTTATGGAGACTTTCCACATAAATAACATCTGTACTGTTAAGTTTTTTCATAACGCATCCGTTTGCATTATGAAAGTTATGACAGCTCATATTAATGAGTGTACTAGCATTGGCAGCTTTAGCTAACAGCTTTCTTGTGTTCGCTGTTCATGTCATTTTAAAGAAGTTTTAATGGAACTGCCTGATAAATAATATTGCCTTCTGTAAGGTAAGGACCGTGCAAGTTTTTGGTAAGAAAAATAATAGCATTTTAATTGTTCATATCTGCAGTTTGGTAACCAAGTGAGCTAGCTTTAGCAGCTCATGTTGAATTTGAGAAATGTTTATCTTGGGACGCGCCCACTGTGCGTCACAAGGGTTTTTTTCAACCATTTTTTTCACTTGAAGTGACCGAATGTCATTGACTTTCTGTGGTCTCAGGTTTCCAGTTAGCTGCTAGTCACTTCCTGTGTGGACACACTCAGCTTTAAGCTGAGACTTTAACAGGCAGTCTAAAATCAGTGATCTGTGACTACTTCTTAAATCTGGAAAAGGTGGATGTTTCACCCATTTATCCATCGTAGTAAGATAGCTGTTTCTATTTATTGTTATTTAATAAATGTATAGATTTGTTTCTATATAGAACAGTTTATGCGTCACATTAACACAAACCTTTATTATTGCAATTATCAACCATTTGCTTACTCTTATTCTTATCACTTTTCCCTCCATTCATTTGCTTCTGCTTATCCGCTTCAGTGTCACAGGGAGGCTGGAGCCTACTCCAGCTGTTAAAGGGAGAGAGGTAGGTCACACCTGGAGAGGTCGCAAATCTGTCACAGGGCCAAAACAAAGACATAGACAACCATTCGCACTCACTTTCACAGCTACGGCCTATTTTGAATCACCAGTTAACCTAACCCCATGCTCTTTTTTTTAGACTGTGAGTGGAAGTACCTGGAGACAACCCAGAACATCCAAACTCCCAGGGCCCGAGCCAGATGGTGGATTCAAACCCAGGACCTTAGCTTGCTGTGAGGGGACAGCAAGCTAACCCCTGCTCTCAGTTTTCCATCTGTTAGTTAAAACAGAGTTGATTAGCCGAACTTTCCCACGAGCATGCCTAGAAAAGTATAAGTTTACACCTTGGTGGTTTAGGCTGTGCTGTGTAACAAAAACAAAACCCAGCACAAGAATTACACAAGAGTACAGTCATATTTGTATATTTCAAAACAAGCACAGCCACACCTTTGATTATTTAATCTGTGACTTTCTCATCCACAGAATACCTCTCAGTGTATTTCCGACCTGTGCCAGAGCAGGGGGAAGGGGCTGGATCAAGCTTTCAACAGGTTTTCCCTTTGGGTATGAAAGTGATAGCCACCACCCTGTAATACTATGTACTTGCCTTTTAAAAACTCATCATCCGTGTTGTTTAGGCCTAAAGCGGAGAGAGTTTTTAAGCCTGTCACAGAAAGGAGAATGTTTATCATTGACAGCCGTTTGCTATATTCTTGACATGACTGGGAAAGTTAACTGAAATCACTACTTTTAGGTTCTCCATGCCTGATTGTAATTACCTCATCTCAGGTAATTTGCTGGTATTCAGAACAACTATTTTAACTCTATGCCTTTTTGTGAGTATCCATGGGAATATGGCTAAACAGAGGAAAACAACAATTCCTGGCAGTGTCTTGCCTCCACTTTGCCACCTCCCTTATAAATTCTGTCCTCTGTGCAGCTGCCTGTTTCTGATGCTCTGCTGTTGCTTAGGTTTAGGTTTTATTCAGCACTGAGGTTTGAGGTTGACCACACTTCCAGTGACATTTTGGCACAGAACAACAGCACAGGGTCCAGAGCAGTGAGTGTTTACGGGAACACTCGTGAGGTGGCACCGTGCCATCCTGCCAAATGTTAGTCAAAAGCACTAATGTTTGCTAAGCAGTGGGAGAGACAAACGTGTGAACGTTGCGACAGATGTCTAATATGGGATTTTGTTTCTGCTCAGAACAATCTCTATTAATCACCGCCCTCAATTCTAAACAGAAGAGCTGTGAAATTTGGGTCGATTTAGCTCTAAGCGATGACGTGGTGATTAGTTGAAGGGATCAGGTTGCATCTTTTGCAAAAACAATAAAAATCTTTTTTAAAAAACGTGTCCGACATCTTAGTCACATCTTGATTAGTCACATCTCTGTTTAGTCTGTTTAGATTGTGAGTTCTTCTGTGTACTCTAGTATAGAAATTCCTTCAAGTTCTGCTTTTTTTTTTTGTACAGGAGTTCTACTAATACCCCCAAACCAGCTCTACGATTTAGTGTTCATATTTTTTTATGCATATTTTTGGGCAAACTTTCAAAGAGTTCCAGGGCAGGACGAGCTGCTTGGCAACAAACTCGGTTTAAACAGTCAGGATCACATGGATGACTGCCAAAACCAACTGAGTGTTACCTGCTCGGGCTCCTGGGTGAGTTTGGGAAAGGCAAAGCCTGAGGGTGGGAGGAAGCTGTTTACGGTAAGAATAAGAAAAGTGTATGTGTCTTAAGTGTGTGTGTGTGTGTGTGTGTGTGTGTGTGTGTGTGTGTGTGTGTGTGTGTGTGTGTGTGTGTGTGTGTGTGAACAAGCACGTATATCACTCAGGGTGGAGTATGAGTGTGTGGTGTTTTTTTAACCACAATGTGAACATCTGCAAGAAGGGAGGCTATAACAAAGACTAAGGTGTTCACAGTGAAAATCTTCAGATTTGTGATTTTGACTGAAAGTCATTTTTGTGCATTTGAAATATTTGATTCAGTAGATGTGTATCTATGCAGATTTCTAGATATATTTTTGCATTATTAGTGCACAAATCTTACCTTGGATAATCCCCATAATTTCTTCACCCTATAAACTCTGTCCTTCAACAGAGCAGGCTTTCACAATAAGCCTACTTATTGTGAGGACTGAGCTCTCCTCACCTCCTCCTCTCAAACTGTCCCATTGTCCCTCGCCACCTCTGCACAACTCTTCTTTTGTCAGAGCCGGGCTGCCAGCCTACTTGTCGTCTGCTTCTCCGCAACGTGTCGTCCTTTTGGTTGGGCGAGATGGCTCCGTCTATGTGACTCACAGAAGACAGGGCAGCAGGGGAAGGGGGGGGGGGGGGGGGGGGTGGCAATCAGAGGTCAAAGCCCCAAGCTCGCTCCACGCTTTAGAGTCTTTCTCTGACCTTCAAAACTTCGCAAAAACACCCACTCAGCAGAAAAAGAGTCGGGGTTAGAGCTGAGAGAGCGGGAGGGTGAGGGGAAAGAGAAAGACGGGCTCAGTCAAATGAGGTTTGTTTGTGAGGTGCCCTCTTGACAAAGCAGCTGACTCCTTCCTCTGGACATAATGGGGCCTCTCATCCAAGGCGATGCTCTAATCTGTTGTGACTATGGTCACTTCACTGCCAGGTCTATTAATAGAGTGATCCATCATCATCATCATTTGCATCATCATCAGCATCACATGATGGTCTGATGATGTTTTCCTCCTCTTCACTCTGTCAAACCCAAACGGCCTGTTTTGATCTATTATTGGTTCATCTTCAACCTTTTCATGAGCCACTAATTTGAAGGCTAGAGTTCATGAACTTTTTATCGGAGGACGCATCACTGCGTCCAACGCTGCCTGGCAGCTTCAATAAAAGATCGAGGTTTTGCAACATCCCATTATTTTTAGAGAACTTACGTAAAATATACAGCATTTTTCTTTAGATTATTTAGTTTAATTTCACATAACAGACCAATATGAAGCCCCGTGATAGACAGACAACCCAGTGTACCTCCATGTTTCACCCTATGACAGCAGGAATAGGCTCCAGTCCAGATGGATGGATATTAAACCAACAGTGAGAAACTAAATACAAAGCTCGTTCAGTCGTTAAATAAATTACTGTAGTACTATTCCTGTACTATTCACCAAATATATTTCCAGCTTTGTTTGCACTTCAGAAACTCTGTGCCTATTTCACGGCACAATTTCACCACGTTTAAAATGCATTTCACAAAGACTAACTAAATTATTGATGGAATATTTTATTTCCCAGGGCCGAACTCTTTAGTATTTTATTTCTACTTTATAAATAGGATTTATAACTCGCTTCTAACACAAGTTGCTCTGGAATCATCAATTACACCAGGTTTAACACCAGATATATGTAAGACTTGGTGATAGACACATAAAAAACTTAAACTACTGCCAAAAGCAGAATAAAAAAAAAAAAAAAAGAACTTGCTGATCTTACATGAGGAAATAGTTGGAGGGAAGAAGCCTCGCGCCTACACCCATGCCCGAGGCAGTGTACCAAGGGAGTGCATGACAAGTCCAAATGAGCCAGAGTGGAAAAATCTGTATATCTATCACTTGAAGACAAGTTGTACATTATATGTCACTAATATTAAAAGACTGTCCGTCTTTCCTCACAACGAATGTATGCCAGGAAATCCATGCTGGCACCGAACCACTGCACGTTTTACGGTTTCCCAGGAAAAGCTAGTTTTTCTTCTTTTCTTTTCTTTTTTACCCCAAATACAAGACTGCAAGACTTTTTAACATCAGTGTGGGTCATCCCAAACTGGGAACAGCCTCCTTGTTCTTATTTATGATAAAAGGAGGGAGGCAAAAAGCCTGTTGGCATACAGCCACACGGTCTTGTGCGCAGGGCCGTCCTTGGCCATGCAAATCGAAAGGACTCTGAGACCTCCTCGGCAAGGTCGCATGGCCGTCATGCTCAGTGAACCTGAAACCGCCTGTTGGAGCTGTGAGTCAGGTAGCCGACCGGAGCTACGGGGTGCAGAGTTGCTGGCAGGTAGTGGGCCACGTAATGCAGAGACAAGAAGTGATAGAAAAAGCTGTTGGTCAAAAGTGTGGGTCACCGATGTTAGCGCCAGAGGTCAACTCGCTCGCCTCGCCTTTCTCCCCTGGCTCCACTCATCCCTCTTTTGCTCTGTTTACACTGCCCTGCCCTCCTTCTCTGTTGATTAGGCTACAGTGCAGGAACGCGCAACCCCGGTAATGAATGTTGAGTGCGCTCTTAATAATCTCTCCCTATTCAGAGTCATAAGTTAAAAGCCAGGACATTTAATGTAACACAGGGGAATGCGGGGGTGAATGTGTTGTGGCATGAGAGAACAATTGGCTCCAGATCTTTCCTCACTGCTTCTTGTGTGTGTGCGAGTGCATCTGTTCATCTTGTGTGTGTGTGTGTGTGTGTGTGTGTGTTGGGTGGGGAAGGGGGGGTAGCTGACATTTCATCCTCACAGTCTTGAAGTGGCAAATAAAATATACTGCATGAATTCCTCTTCTCTGCCGAAGTCTACACACATTTGATCTCAGTGTGTTTGCCGTCTGCCAAACAACTTTGAGATTTTCTCTGAGTGGGTCCTCTCAGTTATGGTTTGGCTCAGTAAGCCAGCCGCAGCGGCTCGGCTGAGTGTGTGTTTTCCTTTGGTTCTTTATCTGCCACATGGTCAAAACATGGCTTTGGCTTTTAATAAAACAAAACTCGTCTTGTGCGTTGCCATGTCGGCCTCCCTGGAGCTCATAATCATCATTTGGAATTGGAAAGCCGCTACTCCATCATTTTCCGCTCTCACTTTGATAACGAATAAATTCTCCTTCAGAAATCTTTGTGTGTGTGTGTGTGTGAATAATCACATATGCTTCCCAAAACTCCCCTTTCCACTTTGCTGCCTGTCAGCAGTTGTTTCTTGTGTGTGCCGAGGCTCATCTTCACTGTCTGATCTACTTCCCGGTTTCCTTCCCAGTCCTAACAAAAACAACTCTGCAGTTCTAGACAGCGGGACGTCATAACGTGGCTAAAGCCAGACTGGGGAATCCCTCAGGGAAGGGTGGAGGGGTTATAAATGAAGGTCACAACCTTGATGGGAATGACATCACTGAGAACAGAGAGGTACAGCTTCCAGATATTGTGAGTAAGTTTGTAGTCACACAAACACTTTCATATGTCACACCTGAACAACAGCACAGCCACTCTTTAACATGCAACTATTAGTGCTGTTAGTTTGTTTGTGTGCAGGTGTTTGTTTGATAGAAATCCACCGAGATCTTCTCAGGATAGCAGCAGCTCAGAGAAAAGCTGCAGTGACAGCACTTTCTTGGGGCAAACACTCACACGCAGTTTTTACTGTCAACATAAAAGACCGCAGATTTTCTGACTTTGTCTGCGTCTGCAACTCCTGTTAAGCCTCAGGGAGCCTTTGCGTGATCCTGTAACTGAGCACCATTCCCGATGCCCAGGACCCAGCATGTCTTCAACAAGCCTGGACATGGATGCCCTGGAGTGAATCAGTGCCTGCAAAAATCATCCAACTCCCCCACAAACACCCACATATTTCATCCACTCATACGTGCACACACACACACACACAAACACACGCGGCACACCGCTCTCACTCACAGTCACACTCTTACTCACATATGTAAATGCACTTTTGCTGGTGCACCACCTTGTACACAGCTTGAACTGAGCACACATGCTCACACAGCAACAATGTATTCATACGGCACATTTCAAAAACAACGTTACGAGGATCTGCTCAAAGCAGAAATTAAAATACACCTGGTTTTTTTCTTTTTAAAAAACAAGATATATAAAGCATATCTGGACCAATCGCAGCGCCCTGTGCCTCAGCTCAGCCTGCTATCAGGCATGTTTTTGTATCTCGCCCTCAGCTGACAATTATTGTTTGCCGCACTTGGACAAAGATCCCGTTGCTAAATAGAAGCGGAGGGTTGGTATTAAGAGCCGTCTGCAGGTTGTGATGAAGGCAGGCAGAGGCAGCCACAGGCAGCACAATTAGCACTTTGTGGTCTGTTAGTGGCACACTAATTTTCTCACATTTAATGTAGTTTACCTTAAGTAGTGCATTTAGGAGGCCCTGAACCAAATATAGACTCTCACTGGGTTATTTGGAAGTCTACTTCAGTCACAAATTACTGTCTAATTGTTTGCAAGGCACGCTTGTTTACTAGTTTTCAGACAGAGAGTGGTGTCTGGCTTCCTTTGACACTGAAAGATTTAAAGGATGCTCCAGTTGCACATTTTTTTGAAATGAACTGATTAACTTTTAGATTAGATCGATTAGATGAGAAGACTTGTAGATAGAGAAGATTGAGTCCTCAGCTATCATCAGCTAACATCACAGTGTGACATTTATCAAGCAAAGCATAAGTTCAGGTGAGCTGCAAAGTCAGTCTGGTTTCATAGCCAGCCCACACCCTCTGCTTTGTCCTGTCTGACTTAATTGCAGTCATATCTGTTGTTACTGATGCCCGCTCTGGGGTCTTACTGCTGTTCTCCCTGCTGTATGCTTTCTACTTATGACTGCGCAGCAGTGGGAAGGTCCCAGAACAGAGGGATACCGCCCATTATATTTTACTACATATGGAAATAACAGTTTTATCTATACTTTATTCAGACCTCTACAACTGACATTTTCAGTTGTAGAGGTCTGGGTGTAATTTCTTTGCTTTGCACCACCACCACCACCACCAGCCCTCCAGTTCCAGTTAAACAAACCAGACCAGCTGTTAGCTGTGGTTTCATATTTAGAGTATACACAAGCAGGCTTGATCTTCTCGTCTGGCTTTTTAGCAAATGTGAAACTACTCCTTTAATGTGGGAGGTACATGTAATACATTTCTTTAACCTTTCAACTCGCACAGACCTTTCAAGTCATTTAAAAAAATGTCAGGGACTTTAAGAAAACCAGCTGCACACGACCACCAGAACAACAGACAGAAATCGAAGCCCTGAGATAGTTTTCCCTGAAGTCAAGAACAAACAACATCTTCCCCCTTCATATCTCACTCTGAAAGTTTGGACTTAGTCATCTTCACAGTGCCTGTCAAACAGTTTGCTGCTTTGTCATTCCTCATCGCCGTGTCAGCCTGGGCAAAGAGGTCTCCGTATTTCTAACCACATCTACCTCCGTGACTGAGAAATGTTTGTCGCTGTGAAATTTTGAAGAATTATCTTATTCAGATCGGTCTTGTGTTTTTCACGAGAAAAGAAAAAAGGGAGAGCTTCGTGTTCGGGGGCCACGATGCTTCCTGCACATGTTTTGAAGTGCAGGTTTTTTAATGGAGCTTTTGCTCGATGTTTGGCTGTAAAGCGCAAGGACAGAAATAGCTAAACAATGCCTGGCGGCTACAGGCTCGCATCTATAATGACCCCCGCCTTGTGATTGAAGAGGCCCCTCTAAAAGGCATAGCAGGTGGAAGTGTAGGTGGTCTCCCCCTAGCACTCTCCTCATACTGCATATGCACACACACAGCTGCCCCGCAATCTGCACAACACACACACAAGCACGCTGGCGGTGTATGCGCTGCTACTGCTGCTGCTGTTTTCGCTTCACTTCTTGACACTCATAGTTAAACGCACAACATGACCCTAAACATGTACTAAGCAGCTAAAATAACTGAGAAAGTCTGTTCTTACTTTATGATTATCTTTACTCTCTATGGCTTCTTGGGTTTTTCACAGTAATAGTAGTAGAGGAGACTGATTCTGATCATCAACTCACAAACTTACTACACTACAAGCCAAGCTGCTCTCTATTTATTCATCTTTTTACAAGCACGTAGGCTTGCATCTCACTCGGCGACAGATCCATGCATCTTGCAAGAATACGTGTAAGAATATATTATATTCTTGCATCTCGGCTCGTCACAGTAAAACAGAGCGTCTGCGAGGAGCCGTCAACTTTCTCTTCTGCGGTGAGTAATAACGAAAGTTCTCTCATCCCATTGACGTTCTGAGACGAGGATGCGGTGTAAAGTGACTGTTTGAGAGTATCTTCATTCATCTATTTGAAAAGCTGCAACACCCCATAACAGTAAAGAGGGAAACGAGTTTCCGTGGCACATATATACTGGAAGCTTTGAGCGCAAACGTGGCCGAGCATCTTCACAGTCAGTTAGATTTGTCTTCGTCCCACTTCAAGCGTGTGGCTAACTGACTCTGACTTTTTGCACTTAATCACCCAGGGCACTGCTCCAGCTGCATGTGTATACTGGCTACTTTACTGCATGTATACTGTACACTTTCATCTGTTTTGTGCAGCTCTGACTTCTTGCCAAGATAACACGCGTTCATATTATGTAACTCGGAAATCTGATATCTGATCCTGACTATATGGGCACACGTTTGGTAAGGGATGAATTTGGGGGATTTAAATGTGGTGCTGTATAAGCAGATTGAGTTCTTTATGATGCTGACAAAAAATGGATGCTGTGCGTGAATTATTGTATGCAAGGGGATACAAACACAGATGTTTCTCTCTCTGTTGAGAGTGTTGAGCGCGTGCGCGCACACACACATACGGCGGCTATCTTCCCCCATCCGCTTCTTTCACCCACACATTTGCATACCCTCACATTACTACATATAAAGATTCCCTTTGAAGAAGCAGTATCACAGTGCAGCACAGGCTGACAGATTAGTATTTGAATACTAAATCTGATGAGCTGGAAGATGACTATTAAAGAGTTAATGATACTGTAGGTCTGTGTGGTGTAAAGACGGTATTTTTGTCAAGGGGGAAAAATCCCTCAGTGCAGAGGAAGTGATGCTTGCTGATAAATTCATGCTACTGTCTCTAATATGAGCACGTAAAGAAAGTATATGAAGAAAGCTGGCAAGTCAATCCTCACAGACTCCCACATTAATACATCATGTGAAATTAACATTGTTTTTAACAATATCAAAATCATTTTAAGAGGTTGTTACTTGTAACATTACTGTCCCACTGGAAGGTGAAACGTAGCCTTTTAATGTTAGCTGAGACTTAAAGTTAGCTTTTCCAGTGGTCAGTAGATTCAGTGACTGTAGCCAGTAGCTGACTGCTCGTCCTCACCTTTCATTAGTCAAATCTCATCTGTGTTTGTGGTGCCAAAGACGTTTGGGCTGCACACTAGCATTAAATCTGACATGCACCATGCTAACTAAGTTAGCTAAGTTACTACCTTCATTCTGAATCCAAGAAATCATCATGGTAGCACCAAAATTGCTAACATTATTGCATCAAAACAAACCACTGACATTTCGGTGGATGTGTGCATCATTTATATACAGTCTATAGTGCTGTGCACAGATTTTTACAAAGGTCAGACGGGACTTTGCATAATGTGGAATGTGTCCCTCTCCACCCCATTTCATCTTTAACTATCCTTGTTTACAACATGCACCTGCACTCCAACTCTCTCAGACCAAACAACCGGCTTACTATCTCTGCTCTGCCCCCTGGATAATACAAACCATCTTGCCAATAGCCTTGATCAGAGGAACCATGTGCTTGCAACCGCATTTGCTCGCAGCAGGGGCAGCACTTCAGACTGATGCGTGCGTGAGTGCAGCCACTTAAACTGGGTCATTCAAAGCCATGTGTACTCAGCAGGTGCTTCTTCACCCGTCTCCACCGCGTGTATCATTCCTCCTTTCTTTCCTCTCCTTCTTCTTCATCTTCCTCCTCCTTGCCTCGCTAACTAGCCAGAGCCACCCACATCTGTGCAACAATTATGAAGGATCAGAGAGTAAAACAATGTCCCGAGGCAAATCATCTGCAGCATCAAGCCTAATCACATTAGTAAAGACTCTTTCACGCAGGTTACTACACTCGGCTGGCTCAGTGTCTCATTCGGTAATGAATAGATGCTTTCTAGACAGACACTTTTCATCTCCGGGCCTGTTTTGTTGCGAGCAGGAAGTTGTATTGAACTTAAACTGTATTTATATTGATCAGAACGTATGCATCAGCTTTTACATTCAGCTCAGCCCGCTAGTTTCTCTCATGTCCCGACTAACCCCAATGTCCTTTCTTCACAGACGTGACTTCCTGTGCTGCTGCGGTAGTAAGGTTTTCATACAGGATGTTGAGGGGGCAGAGAGGATGTGCGAACCCTCATCGCATCCTGTGGTTGAAAATGTTTGCGTGTATTTGTGGCTGTGTTGTTTTTCATTCAGTGGAAGACGCAAACGATAAATGGCAAACGTAAAGTCGAACGTGTGAAGTGATTGTGCCTGTGATAAGCTTCCAGCGTTTCGCTGCTGACTTCAAAGACAGATGTTTCACTTTATGAAGCCACTGAATTTCAGTTAAGACAGGTCAGTCTTTCCGACTCCTACTTGTTAATTACAACCAAGGATTTTGTACTTGTTAACGTCATCCGTCATCTTAACCAATTATACACTTCAGGGTCATGTCAGGGGCAGCTGGAGGCTATCTCAGCTGTCATGGGTCAAGAGGTGGAGCTCATGTTGGAGTGGTCAACTCAATTAAATCTTACTTATATAGCACCAACAACAGTTACTTCAAGGCATTTTATATTGTAAGGTAAAGTCCCTACAATAACAGATAAATAATCCCAACAATCAATCAACCACCTGTGAGCGAGCACTTGGCGACAGTGGAAAGGAAAAACTCATTTTAACAAGAAGAAACCTTCAACATAACCAGGCTAATGGAGGAGCAGCCATCTGTCACATCCGGTTGGGGGTGATGAGTTACTATCTTTTCTTCAAAATAAGCACAGGAGCATCAGAAACAGCTTTGAAACTGTAGTCACGTGATCATCATGTTTGTCGGGGCTAGGAGACTGGGACAGAAATATTGATATTAACAATGTAATGGAGTTCATTTTCAGGTCAACTACTTCTTGGCCCATGATAGGCTGCAACCACTATCTGCAGAAGCTGTCAAAAAAATGATCATCTGCGATCAGATAATTGCAACTCAAAGACATTCTCATTAGTTAGAGCTGCATTTTGCTAACAAATTCAATTAGCACGATTACCCAAGTGAACATTTAAAATTTCATTGCCTAGTATGTGCATCGATGCCCACATGTATGTCAATGTGACTTACACATGCATCAGAACAAACTATCTTTACTCCTATCTAATGCAATTCCTGTGGCTTTAAAAAGATTTTTTGGCATGCCACAATTCAGATGCTGAAAAAAAGACCTTCATGGCTCACACCCGGTAATTTTTAAGAACTATTAAAAAGGGTTTGAAGTTGAATTTTGCACGAATAAATACCAGTGCAATAGTATCAGAAAAAGTCCTGTTGGTTCAGTTTCCTTAAAAACAAAAGAAAAAAAGAATAAGAATGAGATTGCTCAAGTCAGTTTCACTTCATATTTTTGCAAATCTTGTCCCGCCTTTACCAGTGAGGCCTACTCCACAGTTTGAGAACCACTGCCCAAACCTGTGACACACCAAGTCGAGGCAACGGCCAGATGGGTTGCATTCCAAAGCTCTCACACATAGACTCTTGGCCTCATATTTAAACACACTTGGTACCTGTGAACGGGGTCAGCAGCAGATCATATACACTTGAAGGGCAACCGCCTATGGCATGGGGGAATTTGGTTCAAGTTATTCTTCTCTTTGGTATATTTACAACCATAAAGACATACTCATAGAGAAATGTAAGCACAGTTATAAAAGTGTAAAAAAATATTTCTTAGATTACAGTGCAGCGACAATTTCTCCGATGCAGAAGTGGGTCAGTAAACTCACCACACACTAGGGCAGCTGATTGTGAGCACATGGTAACTTCAACACATTTCCATTTGTTTTGCAATTTTTGAGTAGGGTCACATTTTAAGACTAACTTCACAAGCTACTGAATGAGTTGTTTTTTAGTCTTAAAGAGGCATGAGGGGTACTTCCCAAAGTCTGACGTGCACTGGCCCATCTGCTCAGTGTCCTCCTCGGCCATGCTGGTTACCATGACTGCTGCAGAAGCACGAAATTACTGTTGTTGAAAAATTATGGGTGTTCAGTTTTTTTCTTTAAGCAAACTGTATGAATCAGTTTAACTTATAGTTCATGTGTATCACTAGACTTCAGCAGAGGGGGCACAGTGACTTGACTAGGCCCAACGCTGCTTGAATGAATCTGTTTTGTGTAGATCAGGGGTTTCAAACTCAAGGGCCGGTGTCCTGCAGGTTTTAGATCTCACCCTGGGCCAACACACCTGAATCAAATGATTAGTTCATTACCAGACCTCTGGAGAACTTCAAGACATGTTGTGGAGGTCATTTAGCCTTTTGAATCATCTGTGTTGGATCAAGGACACATCTAAAGCCTGCAGGACACCGGCACTCAACGCCTGGAGTTGCCCACCCCTGGTTTAAGCTAGAGACGTTTATATTTTCAACGCTACATTTTTTATATTATCAAAGTGCTGAGTTCAGTAGTATTTAAAGGTGAGGCCTCAGAAACACTTTACATGTAATTATTCATACAAGCCCAAGAGTCAGTCAACTAACAACACATGGGGTTGTTCTTTTTGGGATAAACTGTGTGATTCTGTGTGATGTGGATCGCTAGTGAACTGTTAGGCCTTGTGCCAAGCAGTGATGGGAATAATGGCGTTACAAGTAACGGCGTTACTAACAGCGTTACTTTTTTCAGTAACGAGTAATCTAACTAATTACTATTCCTATCGTTACAGTTACTAACAAGGAAATGCGGTCCATTACTATTTTTCCACAAATAGACGGTTGAAGCTGTGTTCAGCTTACCGCATCTTATATCAGTTGCATGGAAGTAGCTGACTACGTAAATAATCTGGACGCTACAGCTTTAAGCAGCTGTGCGCGCTCCCGCGGACGGTAATCACGATCACTGTCTAGCACAGGGGTGGGCAACTCCAGGCCTCCAGACCTTGGGTCAACACACCTGAATCACATGATTAGTTTGTTACCAGGCCTCTGGAGAACTGCAGGACATGTTGAGGAGCTAATTTAGTCATTTAAATCAGGTCTGTTGGTTCAAGGACAAATCTAAAACCTGCAGGGACACCGGCCCTCGAGGCCTGGAGTTGCCCACCCCTGGTCTAGCACAACACCTGGAGCTAAGGGGGGGCAAAGCAATCGCATGAGCGCTGCTGTTTGACTGAGGAAGAATAAAGTAGTTGTGGTAAGCAAATCACATGACCACTTAAAGACAAAGCAACAAGGTGACATATACCAGTTTTTAAATTGTGTTGATAAGCCACGTAAAACCAGAGTCATGATAAACAATATATATGCGGCGTTTTTCCTCAATAGTTTTGTCACGTTTACTGTCTAAGGACAGCGCAGCGAGCACTCTCTGCTTATGAGCCAAAAAAACCCCAAAAAAACAGGGGAAGTTTTAGAGAGAGAGAGAGAGAGAGAGTGTTTTGAGATGTGAGAGATTTGTGACGTTTAGCGTGTTTGGAGTGTGTAGTTAATGTATTGTCTTGTGTAGTTAGTGTTTAGTGTTGTGGATAGTTTTGTGTTGTGTGTCAGAACAATGAGGCGACTGCTGTCTCCAGGTAGAAACAGGAGTGATACACCTGCTGCTGTCAGACCTGCAGGTATCAGGCTGTGATTTTCTCCTTTATAGTGGACAGAAATTATTGTTTTGGAGTGGCACAAATAATTTGTGTGGCATCTTATTGAATGCAGAACAGCTGATTGTTCTGTAAATAGTTTGAAATGGTTATTTAAAAAATCAAGGTAAAAGGTAAATGGATGCAAATAACTTTGTTGTTTGCAAAACTTGTGCATATGATTTTAAAATTGACAATTTATATTTGCATTTAAAGTTGTGAAATATGATTTATTAAACATGTTTGTGGTTGTTACAGTAAAAAATATAACGTTTTCTACTCTGATTTTATGTTTTTTGTCTGATTTTAGATCAATTGTGTCAAAAGTACGTCACAATGAAAACATAACTGTAAATTCAGACACTTGAGGTTGCAGAGGTGAGTCAATTAATGACTCGAGTCATTAATTTTATGACTTTAGACTTGACTTGAAAAAATGTTCTAAGACTTGTGACTTGACTTGGACTTTTACACCAATGACTTGGGACTTGAATTGGACTTGAACCGGTTTACTTGAAAAGACTTGATATTTTACCCCAAATATAAAATTTAACATGCATATTATATAGAGATTGAAAATGTGACGTCATTCACGGGTAGAACCGCAAAGGATTCTGGGAACTCGTGGCAAGCGGTACTAGCGCACGCAGGCTTTCAATTAAAATCAGTTACACAGCGATAAAAAGAAACACAAAAATGTCAAGAAGCTGTTGTATTATTAACTGCAATAGCCGGTCGCATGACAGCCACGGGAAGCCGACGGGTAAAGAGATCGGTTGTTATCGGATTACGTCGTTGAAGAGAAATTGTTCGAGCCATGTTTCCGAAGTAACAAAGAGGCGACTGGATTGCAGCCATTCAAAGACCAAATATAACGTCCCAGAACACTCCAGCTCACAGGTTAGTCTGCTCCAAGCATTTACACAAAGGTCAGTCTGCTGTTGTAGTTAATGCGTCATTTTTCTTAACATAATTGGTGATATAGGTTACAAGCAAGTCTGGCGCTGAACAGAAATTGTCGCGCTATGCTCCTTTATTTATTGTGTTTATTGTGCATAAATAGTGAATTGTCCTGACACAATATTGCGTTTCGCTTCTGTTATTATGGTACATTGACAAAAACATATACTTTTATTCACAGGATAAAACAGTTGTTTTGTATCACTAATTGTCCAGTACGATTACAGCATACAGTATTATTGTCACTGCTACATTTCTGTGATGCTACCAGAAATTATTTCCACTGCTAATTAATTACCGTTGAGCTCAAAGGTCCTATTAATAAACGGTTAACGAACGTGTATTTATGACGACGATTTGTGAGACTGGTAAACTTATGATACGTACGATGGTCTTTCGTTCTACACGGTGCAGTTCAAGGTCCTGTACCCATCCGTCGGTAAACTGTACCTGGGCTTGTTGCAGTGACCTGAAGTTACTAAACTTCATGAGTGTATGCACTCACTCCAAGAACCATATAATTATAAATATGCATATAAATATGCTACGATGAGATAGCTGACTTCATCTAACTAGCAAATGTTTTCCAGGCTACGTTGGTGATGCAGTTTTTTTTAAATGATATTTTAAAAAATATATCATTTATTTATGTATGATATTTTTGTCATGCGATTTTAAAGCCAGTCCTACAACCGCATCCAAGAATAACATGCAGCTTATCTCAGAACTGTCGGTGAAAATTATTCTTGGAGCTAGGTTTAATTGAGCTGCATTTTAAAGAGGTGCAATTTCACAATTTGTGTATATTTTCTAAGTTCACTATTTTGTCATGTGTTGAGAAAAACACAGATTTAAAAATTACATGGTCTAATATTTACATTTAGCATATAACTGCAACATGCTTTTTTTCGGGTTTTTTTTAAAGACTCGAAAGGACTTGAAATTCAAAATTTCAGACTTGTGACTTGACTCGGACTTTTACACCAGTGACTTGAGACTCGACTCTGACTTGCCTGACATTACTTGAGACTTGACTTGAGACTTGAGGATAAAGACTTGAGACTTACTTGAGACTTGCAAAACAATGACTTGGTCCCACCTCTGTGAGGTTGTGCTGAAAAGAATGATACCAAACAAGGCAAAGTAAATAGTTTTTAAAGGTAAAATGTGGAGGGAAAATCAAAAGTAGTTAAAAATGGCCCATTATACCCTGGACCCCAGAGGGTTTTTTTTTTAAAGTAACGCAATAGTTACTTTTCAAGTAATTAATTACTTTAAGAATATTGTAACTCAGTTATTAACTCAGTTACTTTTTTGAAGAAGTAACTAGTAACTATAATTAATTACTTTTTCAAAGTAACTTGCCCAACACTGGTGCCATGTGCGATATAAATCAGGGAAACTTGTTGTTGAGCTGCTAGAATGGATGTAAACTAGAAGTCTTACAAAAAAAAAATCTAAATACATTTTTAAGCTTATCTAAAAACATCAGCTTGATCCCACAGCTGTGTAATCAGTTAGATGGGATATGGGTGGGTGGAGATATCATTGCCAGATTAGAAGGAAACGAACACAAAAGCAAGACAGACAGACGGGCAGACGTGGAGTCAGACGGACCGATGGGCAGAGACAGCACCAGGGAGGCAGAGCCTAGATGAGAACAAGGCAGACAGGAAGGAGGCAAGTCCACAATGAATTTTCTGCAAGAGTGCCAAAATAAGGAAGAAATAGGAAGAACACCATTAAAAGAAAGGAAAAGACAGGAGCCACCGGGTCAGACATTACACAAACACCAGACTGGAATATTTTACACTGTTTCCAATTAAAGCAGCTTGTCTTTTCCCACTACTGTAACTACTGGTTACAGAACTGCATGGCAGCTTTAGCTAAAACAGGAGAAAGGTCATGTTTTTCTCTGACAAAGGCTCATTGAGTCAGAGGTGATGGTGTGGTGTTGCCTGCAGATGATACCACAGGGTTTTCACAGGAATGTCAAGAATGCCTGTTTTAATGTGTCCCTATGTGTGTGCGTGTGTGTGTATGTGTGTGCATTTGTGCTAATGTTGCTTGTGGATGCACACCATCGGGGAAAACATGTGTGGGTGTGCTCGAAGCCCTAGGAATAGCATTTGCGTCGTAAACGCTCTGTTTAAAACAATCAATACCCACTCTGGTTTATACACAATAAAACAGCATGAATTGTGTGGCTTCATGTGTGTGTGCGACTCTGCGCTTACATGATGGGAGCCCTGATGCGGCAGGGTGAGTATGCGTGAGCGTGTGTGTGGGCTGAGGGGCCACCCTCTGATCATCTCCTTGGCAGCCGCTGTGCTGAAGTGCTCTCTGGGTGCTGAAGAGGCCTCCCAGAACGAGAAGAAACGCACACACACTCCAAACTCTTTATCAGAGCTGACAGCCTCTTTTTCTTCTCTACACTTGGGTTGGACCAGCATAGCCTCGATGCATCTCTGCAACTTTGTTGTGATGCATACACACACACGCACACACACATCTTCTTGCATGTGTACATGAACCCAACACAGCTCTCTCCCTCCCCCATTCGCCTCTCCCTGTGTTTGATGTGGTCTTCAGAGAACTACGTTTAAAGAAACTCTTCTCCAGCTTTGAAGTCGCTCTGTGTTTCAAACTCTCCTTCTGCTGTGTTTCCTCTTTTATCTTCTGACAGTGTGCGAGCTGGGAGGGAATCGGGCCAGTGTGGAACAAGATACTTGGCCCACATGCTCTATTTACCATGTGTTGTACCTGTGAACTTGAATTGTTTCTCAAATAGAAGCTATTGTTTCTTGTAAGATACGGGTATACCCCCAGCTCTTGCCAAACAAAAAAAAAATGGCAGTGGTTTTCAAGTACTTGAAACAAATGCCTCGGGAACAGAGTGTTGATATCGTTCTGGGCGAATTTCCGAACAACTTGTATAGATGAAGCAGCATTCAGTCATCTCTGGTATGCTTAGACAAGATGCCATCTTGGCTTTTTGCTGTACAAAGACACGCTCATTTCATCTGTCGGCAAGACTTTCAGCTCCGCTCACACACATAAAAGCGATTCACAAACAGGTTATGAGAAATGCTTTCATTTTTTTTCAAACATGCAAGAACAAACAATCCACTAATGCTGACGTATCCTTTTTCAGATATTAAAATTTCGACACAGGTCAGGTTGACGAGAAATCAAATGTGCTCTGTGACGTAGGTGTTGCAACATTACGATGACTGTTCCACTGAATTAGGTTGTTGTGCAAATTCCCAGCTGGCTACCAATAACAATGCAGCAGTAACTAAATAAACTCTGAGGCCAACATCGTGTTGGGAACTGCAAGGATTTAGGCATTGTCAACAGAGCATACAAATTTACATGGAAGTTATCCAAACTGTGACTGACAAATAATATACAGTGTTTGTACATGAGTCTTCATCAAGCAGGTCATCTACATCATTTGATCCTTTACTTTGGATAGATACTTTGCATGGTAAGCCAATAATAGCAGAAATGACCTGCTCTCTTAAAAGAACTGTGAGGTCTAATTTGGTCCAGCTGACTTTGCGCTGACCTTCCTCACTCCAATAAGCTACTTCATCTGGTTTGTCAGCAGTGTGCTGCATTTATGTATCCAGAGCACAGATGCTACTAATGATTATTTATGCTGATGATCTGTGTGGGCTATGTAGAAGAGGACAATATTTGTGCATCACTGGAGTATTACGCAGCTCATATCACAGGCTGGTTTATCTCAAATAAATTGCAAAGTTTTGTTGACAAATCACAAAACACATCCTGTAATTAGTCATCCATAACAGAATGGGGGTTTTAAACTTTGCGGTCATGTGGTGTTTTCTGATTTCTAATCTGATGGAAAAAAAACCTCACAAACAAGGATACAAAATACTAAAAAGCATGAAGCATGTTGTCTTTTTCCTTCACTGGTTCTCTCTAAAAACATAAGCGCTAAAGAACAACCAGTGGGTTTGTTTGCTTTAACCCAAGCTGAAAATTTTAGCATGCTTGGCTAACTAGCTTCCAACTGACCATAAACGCAAATTGAGCGTTGTTAGTTGACACAAACGTGTTTAGGCATGGAACATCTACTGCACAAGAGCTTAGGCTTTGATCACAAGTAACCACATCTGGACAATGCCAAGTTGTGAGCTAATGCTAATAACCTGCAGATAGCTCCTAAGTAATACCAACAAGCACCATTAAAATGCTTGAATTTCACTCACCAAAAGGTCATCGACTGGCTTTTGTTAAATTAACCGTGCACCAGGTTTCAATTAAAATGACCAACAGTATTGAGGTTTCTTATCTCGTGCTCACATTGCTCAAGATTTGTCTGCCGTAATGAAAGTAAATGGAAAATTTGTATTCCTTTACTGCTTAGCTGTGGTTCTTGGAGACAGACACCAATTGCTCAAAGCAACCTCTATCCTAATCAGTGTTGGTCAAGTTACTTGAAAAAAGTAATCAGTAACTAATTACTGATTACTTCCCCCAAAAAGTAATCCTGTTACATTACTGATTACTTATTTTCAAAAGTAATTAATTACTTAGTTACTTAGTTACTTTTTAAAAACACGATTTACAACCTGAATAGGTGATAAAGTGATTAATTACTTAGTTACTTAGTTACTTTTTAAAAACACGATTTACAACCTGAATAGGTGATAAAGTGATAGATCTTTCAGCCCAATTCGACTTTTTCTGCATAATCCATCATACAAAATGTAATCAAATGGAAAAGTCTCCTTTTAAAACTTGTTTTATGAGTTTTAATCTTTTAACTTTATGCATCAAGCAAAAATTTAATTATATGCAACATTCTCTGACTGGAAGAAATTTGTTTAACATTTAAACCTATTTTCTGCACATTCCAGCACATAAAATAAAATATTTTTTTGTGTTTACACTCACTCTTTCAAATAAATGCAAGTGAAACACAGCGGAAAATAAATAAAATCACAGACTAGCGGTCCTGTTGTTCTATCTTCACCTGTAAAGCAGGAGTGTGGTAGGCGGATGTTTGCCCTGGTGCAGGTGTGCCGCAGCGGTCAGTGGAAGAATCCACGAGTTTCTCTGTGAATTTCCCATTTCCCATCGCTGTAAAAAGAAGTTTTCTTCCCACGCACAATGGACACCAATGTTTTTGTCACTTTTTATGGAATCAAACTCAAAGTAAGGTCAGTACTTCCACGCTTTAAACGCTGCACGCTCATACACTCTCCCGCACTCGATATATTATCCATTGTTGATCTGCACACAGCTGTTGTCACGAACGTCACACTCGCTTACGTCATTGTCATGAGACATTCTTGCAAAAAAAATCACGGTTTTAGTGACACAGTAACGCAGCGTGCTTACAGGAAAGTAACGGTAATCTAATTACCGTTTTTGCAATAGTAATCCCTTACTCCAAAGTAAGTAAGTAATCCCTTACTCCACAGAAAGTAAGTAATCCCTTCCTCCACAGTAACGCGGTACTGCCCATCTCTGATCCTAATACTAATTAATTAAAACAGTTGTTAAAAATGTTTCTAAATTAACTTAAAATTGAGCTATGTGTATTGTTTATTTTTCCTGTAAACATGGATGTTTTAACATTAGAGTTTATGGGAATTCAACTGCTTTTAGTGCCAGCCTTGAGTGGAGTTGGTGTTTCTTAATATTAGAGTTTTGTTGGTATGAGAAAAACAACACATCTGTTACTCCAAGAAATACACTGCTGCATTTGTAAAATACATAGTGTAGTCATGTACACATTTGCCCAGCATTTAAAGCTCGCTTTTGGAAGGAGATCCAAATTCCTTTAGGGTTGTGTCAGTAAGGGCATAAAAATGAAATATGTGGAGCTACCCACTCTGGTAATCTCTTCTGAATAAGAGAGCTGCTGAAAGTAGCTTTTATTAATTGATCCTCCTATTAAACAAGTTATACTTGTTTAATCCTGTTCCTTTATTTCCATTTTTTATTTCTACTACATGGATCTTTGTCTGGTAAAGATCCCTCAGTTTGTTGGCATTATTATTAACCTTTTTCGATATGAATTAGCTGAAAGCTGAAAGATTTTTTTCATATGTGGAGATTTATTGTTTAGTCAAGAATTGCGAGTGAATTATAAATGTGACACGTGTACTGTGCAAAATCAGAAAACTTTGACAGACATAGCAACAGTATCCAAGTGGGGAAGGGAGTACTGGGCAGTCATTTTGGGTCAGGAGAATTAATCGGCCCTGAGAAACCCTGATATAAACTGAAGGCAGAGCTGTAAAGCAGGGTGAATGGGATCTTCACAAACAAAGGGGGGAAGAAAATGAAGGTTAGTGTATTACTGCTCCCTCCTGAATGATTTAATTACTCCTTAGAATAGACGAACAAGGCCCTGGTGCCACTTCCGTGTGATGCAAGTATTCTAACAAATGTTTATCAAGTGAACCCTAAGTCCACTTCAGTGCCACTTTATTGTCATTACTGAGCCGCCTGCTGCCGCCAACATCGCCCTACCCCTTCCTCCATGGCAACACAGACAGACAGACAAACAGGAAGCAGCTGTTGCCAGGGAAACAGCCAGAAGGTCTGCAGTGCTACAGTGTGGCAGAGAGTGTTAGTGAGGTAAGAAAAGAAGAAAAAACTGTGGAGAGAGGAAAAGCATTGCTGTGGTGGTGGAATCTAATTAGTCTATGACAGAGGACAAAAAACAGAATATTTCCCTCTTCCAGCTTGTGTTGATGGAGTGAGAAAGAGTGTTTTTTGTGTGCTTCTTGTGTGTGTGTAAATATACTCACATTTGCGCAAATACTGTGGGCTACCTGCGTCTGAGTCTGGGAATAGGCTGACTGACGCACGGAATGACAGACAAGCTTCAGAGTCCTGGCAACCCTGCTATTTCTCCCACACCTCCCCTCCACATCACCCCCCATCACCCACCCCCACACCTCCTTCTTCATCTCCCATCCCTCTGCCTCCTCTCCACCATCTCTCCTCCACGTCTGTCTTCTCCCTTGGCATAAAGTGATTGCATATGGATCGTCACATAATCCGATTCTGTCACTGAGAATAGCTTTGCCTCCGCAGCCCTCCCATTTCATCCACAACGGGAATTCAGAGCACTTATCCACAGAAGTTAATGTGGACGAACCTTAGCATTCACCGTGTTACTGCAAGGGCTCGCTGTGGTAATTAGTTTCGTGGAGGCTGACACGGCTTTCACCTGTGAAATGGTGCTACAGAGCGGAAAGGCTGGTTTTTGGATCGACATTAAAGGGCTCACTCTCCTCTCTCACCGGTGACATACAATACAAACCCCTCAGAGCTAATATTAAGGCTACCTGACCTTGATCTCGTGCCGAGAAAACAAACAGGAGTCTATCAAAAGCACTTTAAAGCTTTGGGTTTATACACACACACACACACACACACACGAACATAAGAACATGAGATGTGAGAATCAGGTAGCATGGAAAGGAATCTCAAACAACATCATTTCTCATGTGATCTCCGTATCACCATGTCATGTATTACTGTATATAGTATCACTGATTCACAAAGGACTTCAATCAAAAGCATTTTTTTTCTTGCCCTTGGGAGCCGAGCGCTGCTTCAAACCACACAGGAACAGAGCTCAAGGATTTTTCCCCTTCTACTGGCAAAGACCCTTTTTTTCCTGTCTTTGTATTTTTCCGTCTTTCTCTCAAACAGCAGCCGAACCATACTTTCATTTTTCCTCGCCCGGTCAGACTCCCCAAAGCTTTCACAATGGATTTACGAGAAAGGCCCCGAAAGCAGCAGCTCCCGTGGCAGGATGCCGAGCTCAATTCACTCCCACTGCCACTTCAGCAAAGGCGACTGCAGCATGCTCCAAGGCGAAAACATTTTGGTGTGAACAGAGTTAATAGAGTTGTGTAGATGGCAGGACAAAACAGAAATAATTCACCTGACAGTAACACAACCTAACGCACCATCGGCACAGACTCTGTCAGCGGTGTGGCTGATGGTCAAGCAGATTTTATCAGTGGGGTGTTGAAGGCTCTGTTTAAATATATGTTCATCTTTTATTTTGAAATTAAATTATGTCTATCTGGGATGGGGTTTCAAGCTTTTTAACAGTTTGCTGAAAATGATAGCATGTCGAAGAAAAGCCACAAGATTTAGCAGAGAGATATCAAATTTATTTCACATTGTGGTTCACATACTTTCACTTTGTCTTTAAAAGGGGCCTGATCAGTAAAACCCACGTTTCTGTCAGTGTAAATAAGCTTAACTACACATTGAAACCCTGCGATAGCTTCATATAAGAAAAGAGAGCTGCAGTTTCAGCACTACGTCTGAGTTTTTCTACAAAATAGAGAAGTGCTGTTGTGATAAATTGAGGAAATCTTTTTTGAAATAGATGAATTAAAATCACAGAAAAAAATTCTGGCTGTCAGATTTTTGTCAAATCACAAAAAAATCTGCTTTTGTTTCATTTAATTATTTTTATTTATTCATTTATTTTATTGTTTTACTGTGGATATACTAGAATTTTCCATTGCAGACGGTGAAAAACAGGAACTACTCTGTCAGTTAAACGTTTCTCTGTTACTTAGCTACTGCAGCATAGTATGAATCACCATAATGGTCGTCTCAATCAGTAAGAAAAGCTGTACAACTCAAAAATATAGTTGGACGTCCAACATCTTTGCCCCTTTCAGTGGGCCAGATTGGAGTCTTTGGCGGGCCAAATCTGCCCCCTGAGCCTCATGTTTGTCACTTGTAATTTAACATGACAGCATGCTAACATCTCCTTATTAGTGATAAAACCATAGCATCAAATGATATGAAGCATATTTGTAAAGCATTCTTCAAATTCCAAAAGGAATTTCTGGGGAGGTGGAGCAAAAACATAGTTAGGGTGCACTGTAGAAAACGGGGATATCAGAAACAAAAACCAACCACCCACGTGGAAATTGGTTTAATATTCAGGAAGATGTAATGATTATGTTTTGACGTGACCTCAGAAAGTCCGTTCCGGCTCAATAACCCTCCAATGTGGCCGAATTAAAACATTTCTGCAGAGAAGAGTGAGCCAATTTCCTCCACAGCCATGTCAAAGACTCACTGCCAGTTCCTGCTGCCAAGGGTGGAACAACCAGTTATTAGCTTTAGGAAGCAATTACTTTTTCACATAGGGCCAGGTAGTTTAGATAGCTCCCCCCCCCCCCCGATAAATTAAATAGTCATTTAAAAACTGGATTTTGTATTTACTCTGTTTATCTTTGACTAATATTAGAATTTGCTTGGTGATCTGAAACATGTAAGTGTGACGAATACGGTACGGCAGCATTTTTCCCCAGAAGAACCATATCTAGACCATCTTTTCTAATGCTTGTCATTTCTACCCATAGTTGCACTGATGTGACAATGATGATGTCACTGCCACTGTTATGATCATAGTTAATGATTTTTTTAGCTTCTTTTCCTCCACTACCAAGAATTTCACTATCTCCTCCTGATTAAATCCTTTGCGATGCGCTGCTGGACTTGACACAGGCACACCAGAATTTTTCAGTAGTCGAGTCATCACAGTTAAAGATATCTGCGTCAATGAACATTGTTGCTCAATCATTTCAGAAACCACAACCGATGGAAGTCGTGACCTCACCCTCGTTCAGGTTCGGGCAAACTAGTAGAGGAAGAGAGCTTTAAGAGTCACGGTACAAAGTTAAGTGTAGCGTAAATGTTTCCGTTTAGAAAGGAGAGCAAGGTTTAGCCTCCCGTTATAATCATCAGGCTGCTGAGACGTATTTTTCCAAGAGAAAAGAGTGGCACTAGGCACGTAGTCATAGACTGCAAATGATGGGAACTTTCTTAATCACATATTTACAGTTTTGTATTTTGCCTAAAAATGTGTGCACACAGCCTGGCGTTGTGTAAATCATGCGGCCACTGTACTTCAGAAGAAAATGACTCCAGATTACTTAATTACTGATACAGTAGGTGTGGCATGATCTCTTGGGGGTTTTTTTGTTTGTTTTTTTGTTGTTGTTTCTTTTTGGGGGGGGGGGGGGGGGTGACAAAAATACAACACAGCAATGACTTAATAAAAAGATTATAAACCATTCGATCATCTTAGCGCACCAACCGCTATTCAGCACGCGAAGATCATGGGTGCATCTGACCATAACAAAGTTATTTTTGGTGTATTCCATGACCGAGTCTGCTAATAATAAACACAAAGGGAAGTGATATCTTTCCTATTCTCAGCACCAACGTCAATACAAAGAGAAGGTCACCCATGTCATATGTCTTCCACCCTTTCTTTAAAGAGTCAAATAGTAAATGAATTATGAGGCGCCACCTCTTAGTTTTAATCTGAATCTACAACTCTTCTAAAGAGTTACGGGGTGACCGTGGCTCAAGGGGGTTGGGAAGCGTATCTGTAACCGGAAGGTCGCCGGTTCGATCCCTGGGCTCTCTGTCCTGGTCGTTGTGTCCTTGGGCAAGACACTTTACCCTATCGCCTACTGGTGTTGGCCAGAGGGGCCAATGGCGCGATATGGCAGCCTCGCTTCTGTCAGTCTGCCCCAGGGCAGCTGTGGCTACAACTGTAGCTTGCCTCCACCAGTGTGTGAATGTGAGAGTGAATGAATAGTGGCATTGTAAAGCGCTTTGGGTGCCTTGAAAAGCGCTATATAAATCCAATCCATTATTATTATTAAAGTAAACCTGCTGACAAGTGTTAAAGGGGTCCTATTATTGCTGATTTCCAGCTGTGTATCTTTAATCTGAGAACCATACTAATACAGCTTGGCATGATTGACAATTCACAAAGATCCATACTTGGAAATTAACCGTAATCAAAGACTTACACCAAGTCAGAGACAATATTGCAGGTGAACTAGTTTGCTGTGTACTGTATGACTTGGGTTTATGGGGTAAATATTTGTTTATAAGGAAAATAATAATCATAATAAATATGGTAACATGGTCAAAAAGGAGTAGGAAGAAGGATTAGCTCATTTAATCCCACCCCTTTTTGATATTTGGTAACTAATAATCATCTTCCTGTTAATGCTTTATCCAATCATAAATCCTCCCTTATAATTCTTTACATATAGTTGGTTTTATAACCCCAGTAACACACCCAGAGACGCATATTTACAGATATATATATACATACACATACATACACTTGTATGCTTACATAGTGTTTACCTTGCAAAAAAAAAAAAACATATCTTTGAACAACATTTTTAACTGAGTCATGCTGATGTCAGTCTGTTCCACAGCTTCACTTTACACATACAGAGATACTTAAAGTGCTTAAAGGGCCTCAGTCATTACAGAAATGCTAATGTTATGTATGCAAGTTATCTTGCAGCTGTAGATACAAGATAACTTGTGGACTCGTGTAGCTACTGTACCGCCATTACCACTGTGGCTTTTATTTTAGCTTTCGCTATGAGAGGCATAAATATTCATCTTCCTAGATAACAAACTTGGGCAACACAGGTGAAACCCCCTGTCTCTTTCTGTACGTGTGCTCTGTGAGCCAGTTAATGTCTGTCTTTTTCCTTCGCTGACCTGGAGGACCACCAGATGTCAGACCACCAGATGTTGACAGTATCTTGTTTTCTGAATAGCTGCCACTAGCAAACAGAAGGTTGGGGATGATGTGCTCACAGCCACACCTGTGTTCCTGAGATGACTCCTCATTGACATTACAGAAAGCCAACATTAGAAAAAGAAGAAAAGAGTAAATCCTGAAACGTAACCATTGTACCACTGGAAGGGTGTATGACAAAGGGAGAAACATATTAGAGGTGCTTCAATGACTCCTGCCTACTTTCTTAATCAATACAGCCTCTGAACAGATGGCAACACCTTCTAAATGTCAGCAGGTATGATTGCTTCTTTGCCTACTGACCCATCACCAATCAGACCGGCTGCTTTTCAGTTCAGCCCTCAGCGTTTTTTCTTCTTCTTTCTTTTCTTTAACGATACAAACATTAACAAGAAAAGAAAAACATATGAAAAATTAAGCAATGCATGGTTTCCAGTCGCTTTCAAAACACTCAACATTCAACAGCAGATGTGCTCCAAGTGTGTAAAGCAGTGAGAGCTGCAAAGTTAGTCTCCAGGTTATATTCTCAGTACACATCTTCTGAGTTATAAACCTTAATAAAAAAAAATGCTGTTTTTAAACTCCCATAAGCATTTGTTACCAGTTTCACACATATCACACAAATCTAGAAAGATTTGATATAACATACTAAGTGTACTTTCAAGACACTCCTTTTGTCAGTAGCTTTGTCATCTTATCGTAGTCGAAATCAGTAGCGGCTGAGTGTTTATATTTCTCAATAGTTTGCTCTTTTTCCCAATTTTCTCAAGAAATGCTGCAATGAGTGACTGATTAAAAAAAAAAAAAAAGTCCTTAACATTATGACCGACATGTCTTGCTGCCTTGTGGTGCAGTTTGTGGTTATACACTTGTGTCTTATCTCGTTTTGCTGTCTTTTTCTTTTTGTAATCTTTCTATCTATGCAAGATCTTACCATGCTTTGGGTGTTGCACAAATAAAGTTATTGACTTACTGATTGATGCTTCATATTTGAATGTTCTTCCATGATCTGGATGGTTGCCTGCAAATGGTGTTTGCAGAAAGCTGCTGGTTTCAGTTCATGCCAGAACAGTATATGCAAATCTACTGGCATAGATTTGAAACTTGTAGCAACCAGTCTGTCACATCTATTCATGCACCTAAACCTATATATTCACTGTGAGGAAATAGAACTGGAAGCGCAGACATGGAGTTGAACCCGAGCAGCTTTGAATCTTCTTCTGCTGAATTCCTCAAGACTGATTAAAGCAAACAAGATGCAAATGACCACAATTAGGAGTGTGAAAGCAAAGGGGGCTTTGAACAAAAAAATGCCAGTTCTATTCATTTGAAAATAAGTTTACACATCTATGAGATGTGCGTGAAACCAAAGGAATCTGAATACTTTTTGAAGTGGCTGGTATTAAGTTTTACATATAACTAACATGTTTTGTTTTGGCATGTTTTGTTCCTAATGTCCTTTTAAAATGATTCAGACTAGCTTACATCATCCAAAGCATTCAAACACTGTAATAAAAGCATTTTTCAGGGTCATCAGTGCACCTCTTGTCTGGGCGCACAAATATGCTGTTTATCTTCTTAGAACAGCACAGAGATATTCTAGGTCAAAAATAATGGGGATATTGTATATTTCAAGAGATTGTGTTTTGTTCTGTTTGTTGTTCATGGTCCTCTTTTTCCTCTTCTTTTGCCAACCGGCTGTCCCTCGCTGAGCCCAGTTCTGCCCAAGGTCTCTCACTGTTCAAGTGGAGTTCTTCCTTCCCACTGCTTAAAGGTGTTTGTTCATGGGGGATCATGTTATTTTATTGACGTAAACGGAACTGTACTGAAAATAAAAGGATGCAGTGATATAGCTGCAGTATTGGGGGATTCTGTTTTCCTTAAGCTCGAATGTGTCATTGTTGGGAAAAAAAAACTAAAATGCTCAGTAACACCTGCAAAACCCCAGGCTTAAAGCATTAAGGACGCTTGGAAGCGTTTATAATGCAGTTTATCATCGGTTATCGTGGCAATTTTCCTCTTGTAATCAAGAGAGTAAATACCAGCCATAAAAAGGTGAGTCAGCCATGTTGTTAAACCTGTTCTGAAAATCTGTGCAGCTCCACCAAATTTCATGCAACAGAAATGAATCACTGCAAGTCTTACATCCATCTTATAGTGGTAGCAGTGGTAGGTAGTCTCTTGAGTGAAAGTCCTATGCTTGACAACCTTCCAAAATTATCCCAAATGCCAAATCTTCTTGTTTACCAGATGCAGCTCCATGGATGAACTTGTTTGTGCAGCACATCCCACAGATGCTCGATTGGATTGCGATCTGGGGAATTTGGAGGTCAACTCAACACCTCAAACTTGTTGTTGTGCTCCTCAAACCATTCCTGAACTATCTTTGCTTTGTTGCAGGGTCCATTATCATGCTGAAAGAGGCCACAGCCATCAGGAAATACAGATTCCATGAAAGAGTGTACATGATCTGCAGCAGTGCTTAGCTAGGTGGTACGTGTTAAGGTACATGTCAAAGTAACATTCACATGGATGGCAGGACCGAAGGTTTCCCAGCAGAAGATTGTCAAACGCATCACAATTTCTCATAATGCATCCAGGTGTTCTCCAGGTAAATTATGCACACATAGCCCGTCATCCACATGATGTAAGAGAAAATGTGATTCATCAGACCAGGTCACCTTCTTCCATTGCTCCATGGTCCTTTTCTGATGATCACATACCCATCTTTGGTGCTTTTGATGGTGGATGGGGTCAGCATGAGCACACAGACTGGTCTGCGGCTATACAGCCGCATACACAACAAACTGTGATGTTCTGTCTATTTTGACACCTTTCTGTCAGAACCAGCATTAAATCTTTCAGCAGTTTAAGCTACATTAGCTCGTCTGTTGGATTGGACCTTCACTCGACCCATTACCCTGTCACTGGTTCATCACCGTTCCTTCCTTGACCACTTTGGATAAATACTGACCACTGGAGACCAGGAACACCCCACCACAAGAACAAAAATATATATATTTTTTTCTTATTGTGTTCAAATATGCCATTGACTTGACTGCAGGGCCCTCTGATACCCTACGATGTAATCTATGCCATACAAGGAAAAATGTCCCAACTTTTTTATTCGTTTCTATTGTGGCTGACATAGCATATACATCATCACAGCCACAAGGTAATCAGCACCACAAGCATTAATGCTGGCAACAATATCGGCCACAGCTCTTCAAGATTAAGTCTAAAGCAGCCATAAGGGCGAGCCCAGACACCCTTCAGAGGAAGCTCATTTGTGTTGCTTGTATATGCAGTCTCATTCTTCGGTCACTGTCCCAAAGTTCATCAAAATAGATGATGGTCAGAACTTGTTCCCAACCTGGAGTAAGCACTTCAGCCTCTTTCCACTCTGCCACTCATGTCCTCAGACTTGGAGGTGCTCATTTTTTCCTAACCTAAAACCACCCCAGTGCAAGCTGGAGGTCACTGTTGACAGAAGTGCATCATCTGCAAAAAGCAAAGATGAGATCTTGAGAGCTTGAAAAGAAGACAACTGGACTTCTTGAGATTATCGAGGATGCATCGCCTCTCATCCAACAGGCTTCTACAGTGCTAGAACAACTGGTGGAGAGTCCCGGGTAATAAATCACTAGTTGGGGCTGTCCCAGATGCTCCTGAGGGTCGTCAACCCACTATCGATAATATGAGTTCTCACATGTGACAAGGTGTGAAAAAGGATGCAGATCATTCCCGTCACCCGGACTAACAGGTGATACCTCTGTGACACATTGCCCCACCCACCCTTATGTGAGCAAATAAGAGATCCTGAACCCAACACCCTCCAGCTGTGGAGGAGTTAAACACTCGGTGAGGACAAGCCTGACCCAGCAACACGAACTAAGGCCTTGCTGTGATTATACAGGGCCCAGGTGACTTTTTATGATATAGGCCATGCACTTAATGCTGTTTAGTAGCCAGAGCTCAATACAAGCTCTTAATCAGGTCCATCTAGTTTCAAAATAAAAATCTGGATTTTCTCAAATTTCAAGTATCTGCAGTTTGAGTTGTATGACCTGAAGGCTCTGGACGTTGTAGGGCTGTCCTGGTTGACACGCCTCTGCAATGTTGCGTGGAGATCAGGGGCAGTACCTGTGGACTGGCAGACCGGGGTGGTGGTCCCCATCTTCAAGAAAGGGGACCGGAGGGTGTGTTCCAACTACAGGGGGATCACACTCCTCAGCCTCCCTGGGAAAGTCTATGCCAGGGTGCTGGAAAGGAGAGTTCGTCCGTTAGTCGAACCTCGGATACAGGAGGAACAATGCGGTTTTCGTCCTGGTCGCGAAACACTGGACCAGCTCTTTATCCTCTCCAGGATACTTGAGGGTGCATGGGAGTTTGCCCAACCAGTCTACATGTGTTTTGTGGACTTGGAGAAGGCATTCGACCGTGTCCCTCGGGGTGTCCTGTGGGAGGTGTTGCGGGAATATGGGGTGTCTGGCCCATTGCTACGGGCCATTCGATCCCTATACAACCGTTGCAAGAGCTTGGTTCGCATTGCCGGCAATAAGTCGGACTCGTTCCCGGTGGGTGATGGGCTCCGCCAGGGCTGCCCTTTGTCTCCGGTTCTGTTCATAATTTTTATGGACAGGATTTCTAGGCGCAGCCAAGTGGCGGAGGGCTTTCGCTTTGGTGGCCTCAGAATCTCATCTCTGATTTTTGCAGATGATGTGGTTCTGTTGGCTTCATCGGGTGAGGGCCTCCAGCTCGCACTGGAGCGGTTCGCAGCCGAGTGTGAAGCAGCGGGAATGAGGATCAGCACCTCCAAATCTGAGGCCATGGTTCTCAGCCGGAAAAGGGTGGAGTGCCCACTTCGGGTCGGGGATGAGTTCCTGCCCCAAGTGGAGGAGTTCAAGTATCTCGGGGTCTTGTTCGCGAGTGATGGGAGAAGGGAGCCGGAGATCGACAGACGGATTGGGGCTGCAGCTGCAGTAATGCGGACGCTGCACCGGTCCGTCGTGGTGAAGAGGGAGCTGAGTGTAAAAGCGAAGCTCTCAATTTACCGGTCGATCTACGTCCCTACCCTCACCTATGGCCACGAGCTGTGGGTAGTGACCGAAAGAACGAGATCGCGGATACAAGCGGCAGAAATGAGCTTCCTCCGAAGGGTGGCTGGCCTCTCCCTTAGCGATAGGGTGAGAAGTTCGGCCATCCGGGAGGGGCTCAGAGTAGAGCAGCTGCTGCTCCACATCGAAAGGAGCCAGCTGAGGTGGTTTGGGCATCTGACAAGGATGCCCCCTGGGCGCCTCCTGGGTGAGGTGTTCCAGGCATGTCCCACCGGGAGGAGGCCCCGGGGCAGACCCAGGACACGCTGGAGAGATTATATCTCTCGGCTGGCCTGGGAACGCCTTGGTATTCCCCCGGATAAGCTGGAGGAGGTGGCTGGGGAGAGGGAGGTCTGGGCCTCTTTGCTTAGGCTGCTGCCCCCGCGACCCGGCCCCGGACAAAGCGGATGAAAATGGATGGATGGATGGAGTTGTATGACATCAAAAGGTTAAAAAGCCTTAATCATTACAGAATGTAAAGTAAGCATGTTATTCGTATCTACAGATCATACTTACTCTACCACAGCTACAACTGTGGCTTTTATTTTAGCTTTCACTCTGAGAGGCATAAATATTCTTCTTCCTAGATAACAGGTGAAAACCCCTCTCTCTTTCTCTTTCTGTATGTGTGCTCTGTGAGCCAGTCAGTGTCTGCCTTCTCCCTTTGCTGACCTGGTGGATCACATGGCTGTCTGACCACCGCAGTGTTAATGTCAGACCACCAGAGATGGTGAAGAGAAACAGGAAAAAAAAAACTTAATGGGAAAATAAAGAGGTGAAAAAAAAGTGCAGCGGGAGAGAAGTGCTTCATTCAGTTGATTTTTAACTGAAAATCGGCCAAAGTGGAGAGAAGCTGACTGTGCACATTTAAAAAGTAGATACTGTCCAATGAAATGGGACTGACCCAGCTTTTAATGTTGCACACCACCGAACAAAGTGGTTAACCAGGCTGAAAGCAGTGGCTTGAGTTGAGATAGTGATGAAGATAGCATGCCAAATAAAGGAATTGTTCTGTGTGCAGTTCTTTTAGTTTTGATGGCAGACCTGCAACAAACATTTACGATTTTCTCCATTAATCACTGACTGTCGCTGTGTTGGATCACAAAAACTGATATCACTATGAAGACTCACATCCATATTTTGTGTGTATTTATATAATTTTGTTTGCATATGTACATACATAACATGCAATATTAGCTTTACCCCTTATTTGAATATGCAAGATTATGTGTTTGAATCTGGGATGAGTCGAGCGATGTGGGTCCGTGTGAGTGAGTCGCAGTGAGTCATGGGTGAAAACCCAGAGTCCCCTATCATACGAGGTGGCTAACCCGCTGCTTTTTGAACAGGATATTGGAGAGTTGGAATTGTTCCTCTGGAATCTGTCTGCTCTCTATTTATGGCAACCTGCTGCACTTCCTCTCCTGGCACTAACCTGACTCACATGGATGCACCGGATTATGCTTACTGATCAGTCTCGGAGTTGAATGTACGTGATGATTGTTACAGGATGAGAGCCCTGCTTAGTTTAGTTACTGCTATGACACATGATAATGGTTTGGGGGGGAATTATTCCGCTCAGTTAACATGCTTTTCACTGTTAGCTGATGATTATTGAAGATGCTATCAGGGCAAGTGAGAAATGTTGCTAATATATTTTATCAGCTCTGGCTAGGTACCATAAGCTAAGACCGACTTTCAGTTGCCTAAAATAGCACTTCACAGAACTGCTGTGCTAACCTAAGCCAACCAATATATTGACTGATCACAGCTCATCGCAAATAGTTTTCATGTATATCCCATATTAATAAAAACGTTTTTAAATTTAGAAATAGGGTCGTCACACAGTTTACCTTGAACTCCAATACCAACTATATTCTCAGCACAGTCTGCAGCACATGTAGAAGATTAACATCAAAACATGTTGTGGTGTCTGGACAAAGATGTTACCAACAGATTCTTCAAGTCCTGTAAGTTGTGAGATACTGAGCACTGCAGACTGGGAACTCCCCACAAGAGCTCCAGTTTTGGGGAAGCTCCCACTCAGATGTCTAGTCATCACAATTCACATTTTTCCTGCTTCTGACACATCAACTTTGAGGATTTTTTTTTCTTTGCTACATAATATATCCCACCCTCTAACAGGTGCCATGATGAAGAGATAAGCAGTGTTATTCACATCACCTGTCAGTGGTCATAATGTTATGCCTGATCAGTATATATTGCTAGAAGTGACTTGTTGCGTCACAAAAATACTGTCATTTAAAAGGAATCTGTTACATACCTTTGCATTTAGCTGGTGCAGCCTGGTTATCTTGTGCAAAGGGTGTGTAGCCTACCTTTTCCCTGATAGCCCTGACTTTATGTTATTGCATAGCAAACTGATATTGGTAGCAAATTCCCAACAACAAAATGATTAATTTCTCTCAAAGTGACAGCTTTAACTAAAAACTAGCTCTTGCAGTTTTGAAAATTTGGCATCAGCATTATTCTTCTTTTCATCAAGCTTCTGGAATTATCAAAATATAAAATAGAGCTCCTTAACAGCTGACAGCATCACTCCAACACAAAATAATGTAAATACCACTGTCTGACCTTAACATGCTGACTGACACACCCACGGGATTGAATATATTTCACCACTGCAGCAACAGTTTAATAGAAACAGATGGTGTTTTGTATAAAGGCATTTGTTACACGATTACTAAAAATGAATTGTTACAAGTTAACAGGACTGGTTCTACTCTACCTGAGCACTCAAGCACCTTTTCTATGCTTTAGTGATTTCTATCTAACATTCACACTTTAATGCATCAGAGAGAAACTTGGGGTTAGCATCTTGCCTGAGGATATTTGGCAGACTCGAGCACCAACCTTCCAATTAGCAGAGATTAATAGTTTATCTGCTCTACCTCCTGAGCTACAGCCATCACTTCCTCCACAAGGAAAAAGTAATCTGATGGTACACTCTGCTTTGTAACAGATAACACTAAATACTGGAACTGACCCATTCCTTCTCTCTTTACTGTAAATCCAGACTACTCCCAGAGGACATGAAGGATATCGCTGTATATGATAATATCATGAATTTATACTTCATAAAAATAGTTTCAGCATCAGCCCAGAAAACACTCTATTAGTTGGTCCATTACTGTCGGTTCTATCACGACAAATATCATGTTATAAGCATAGGTATGTTACCATTTATCAGATGTCTTTTTGAATGGATGATTGAAATAAGACACAGTTGCTGAAATCTTTGAAAACCTAAAGCTTGACAGCTTTGCTGTGCCTGGTTACTGTTACTAGGATATAATCGGACAGCCCCTGTTTTGGGGAGAGGTTTAACAAATGATCCCATCTACATGGACAATTTACATTTCTCTTTTTCTCTCTCCTTTTTGTGTACAGTAAAGACACAGCGGTGGTTGCCAGAGAGAGAGAGATTGTGTGTGTGTGTGTGTGTGTGTGCGTGTGTGCGTGCGTGCGTGCTCATGTGGTAGCTGTGAACCTTTCGAGAGAGGAAGGAAGAGATTTTTAAAAAAAGACATCTGATTGGAGAGGATGGATAAACACGAACAGATAAGACTTTATAATTCCCTAGAGGAAATGCAGGCAGAGCCGTATGAGATTTAAAGAGTAAAGACTTCCTTTGGAAATGCCTTTTTACAGTCTTCATGTTCCCTACTGTTAAATCACAAGGCTCTACATTAATGACCTACACATGCACAGATATTACAATCATTATGGCAATCATGTGGCGTGCCCTCCTTCTCTCTTTCTTCCTCTCTCTCGTCCTCTGAATCAGCCACTCCAGGCCGCAGCTGCCAGCTTTTAATGGCTTCCAGATCTCCTTTTCTTCCTCCTTCCATTACTATTTGCTGTCTCTCTGCTTTTCTGCAGCGTCTCAGATGAACGGGCCAAAGTGGAAGTGGAAATCTGCTGTAGTTGAGCCAGTGAGTCAGCTTACAACGCACCCGTTTGAAGGGAAACCACAGAAATGGTTGTTGTTGTTTTTTTACATATATATAAATGTATTGTATATATTTCAAACGGAAAGTCTTGATGAGTGTATTTGTTAAATATGTGTGTTTATGCATAAGAACACTCATTCAAAGAAATGCTGTTGAGGTTATTTACATTTACTGGAAACTGATGGAAGATCGTGAGTAACTGCTGTGGGACAGGATTTGTGCAGACTTACAAACTGTGACATAAAGAGAACCTTATCTAAATTATTTCTACTAAAATAAGTTTATTTTTCACAGGGTGAGTATGGTGTCTAGTTACAGAAACCCAGAAGCACCTCTCTGCTTTCTTTTGGAGATGACATGGGATTTTTTGGCTTCATCAGAACATGACCTCTGGCATGCACTGTGGCGGTTTCTAGCTGAGTGTGAAGAGGCCAGCATGAGCGTCAGCACCTCCAAGTTTGAGGTCATTGTTCGCTGCCAAAAAAACATTGGATTGCTCCTTTTCGGTTGTCAGAGAGTTGCTGTCTCCAGGCCTCTTGGGGTCTTGTTCTCTGGTGATGGTAAAAGAATTAATGGATGGTTGTGGTGAAGAGAGAGCTGGGCTGAAGCGAAAAGATTCCAATTTACCAGTCAGTCTATGTTCAAGGAGCTCTGGGTAAAATCCGTAAGGATAAGACGGCTAAGGCCTCACAGAGCAACCACTGGTCCCTTTGGTACTTTTACTCCCCAATCAGTTGGAGAGTGGTTGCTCACCTTCAAAGTAAAAGCTGTGGCTTACTGTACAGGGAGAATACATCTGATTGGATCCCTTCCAAACTCATCCCGCCTTTCTACACAAATGAATTAGTTCTGATTGGATATTATCTTTCCAGAACATTTTCATCTAGTTTTTATTCACTGAGATTCATTGGGTGAATACATTTCATCATAGTTTTTGTCCTCGCCCATTAGTTTTTACATAGTTATAACTTATCGTCTTGTTTTCATCAGGAAAAAAGGTTGTTCGCAAAAATGATTGATCAACAAAATAAACACTCCCTTCTAAAAACCAAAGAAATCGCATGGAGGTTTTTCAGTGCAACACCCTACCAGTTTCAACTGCCAGCAACCACTTACCAAACGGTCGAGATATTTTACTTAGCGACCTGATCAATAATAGTTTGAGGTGTTTCGATATCTGACTGGAGGTCAGAGTTAGTTTCAGGAGTTTCAGAAATCTGGGGTGCTTTCTCAGTGCCTTCTTTTTAAGGTTTTCCAGTGAGCATGGACATTCAATCACAGCCCCAGATCCTACTGGAAGGATCAAACTGCCAGCGTTTGGGGACTGCCCAGGGGGAACTGTTGCCAGGATGGAAGTCTTAGGCTGGTACCATGTGTGTGTAAAGGGTATTTTTTATGTCTGTTTATTATAACTTCTCTGAAGTGGATACACTGGAGAGGGAGAGGGGATTTTGAAGCTGGGGCACCATATAAGCTGTTGTTATGAATACAGTGTGTTATTGGGACTGATGATGGACAAACTCCCCATGACAACAACTGGCATGTCTGCTAATGGAACCCGACAGGTGACACAAAGCCAATAAGACCAACATGTCACATCTAAACCGGCTAACATAGAGCACACACACACATGTTCAGATTTCAGGCCACATATTTTGCCTGTGCGCACGTAGTGCTTTTAACTAACTGCACAGACACAACACAAACAGCCTGGCAGCATACCACAACTGACAAAGGCGATAGACGCTTATCCGCAAGCACAAACACGGCCTTATATCAAGTGTTTGATGACATTTTGATGGTAACAACCATCTTTGTGAGGCAGGCCAGTTTCTACGACTGTTTTGATTACTCACTCTTAGTCATCGGCAGCAGCAGCAGCACCGGCAGCGGCAGCAGCAGCGCTGAGGCCCCATGTGCCACATACCATGACAACCACAGCAGCACAAAGAGCCCTAGTAAGTAGGACTGAGGCCTATCAATCACGTGAGGTCACTGCGGTCCAGCTGAGAGGAGAGTGGGGCAGTCACCCTTTTGTTGTACGTTGTTGTGTTGCGGCTGGTGACATCATCTTTTGTGAAGTCTGTCATTAAAGAGTGATAAATGTCCTTTTATGTGTGTGTGTGTGTGTGTGTGTGTGTGTGTGCGTGTGTGTGCGTGTGTGTGCGTGTGTGTGCGTGTGTGCGTGTGTGTGTGTGTGTGTGCGTGTGTAACGAGTGGAGGGGAGAGAGGAGCTTGGTCCCTCGCGCTAAAGGGCCCCTAATAGAAGGTTTTGAGGGTGTTATTGTGCGGTGTGCAGGGGGCCAGCTGGGGAGAGTCCCCAACCACAAAATGATGTCGACGATCAGTTAGTGGGAAAGAGGGCTTTGATGATGACTGAGTGGTCACACAAAAGGGATAAATAAAAAAATAGGAGAAGAGAGTAGCGCAATAAAAGCTGTGGTTTTCTCCACAAGATTTTTTTCACTACTTTCCATTATGGTGCGCTCCTGAAACTGCTGCAAAAGCTCCTATTTTTAAGCACTGTCATCATTTTTACAAGCCTTCATCAGCATGTTATTGTCACACAAGATGAAGTTAAGCGAGTAATAAACTCTGTGCACGGTCAGACACATCCACTGACTCATCTCACCCACTGCATTTGACCCGATCGCTTAAAAACCTCCCGAACACACTCACACGCGCACGCCCACAAGAACAGGAACGTGCGTTAGAGCGAGCACAGGTTCAAGTTCTTGCTTGTATCATTTATTTTTTTTAACATTCTTTTTCCTAGCACTGTAAGCCTCGTTATCTCCTCGGGTTTCAAAGCGAGGCATCCGCCGGCGCCGACAAAGAGCTCTCGCGTTGGTTGACAGCCGTGCCGACAGCTGCAGCCCCCTACCAGAAGCGCACAATATGAGGCACTTATCAAAACTTAAGAGGGGAGTCATTCAAAGCATGATGGGCCAATCTGCCGTGGAGGTATTCAAACTCCGCGGTGCGATGCCAAATGGGGGAAGAGTCGGCAGAAAAGAAAAAGTGATGACTCACCAAACTTCCCAAAATCCCCCTCTCCCTCCCCCTTCCTGGTTTACTGGAAATGGAATGCTGCTTTTTTGTTTTTTTTTTCCCTCCAGTCTCAGACGTTCATCTTCTTGACAAGCTGCGGGGTCAGGGCCTGGGTTAATGTTTGTCTGTGGGACTGTTTCATCCCTCTCGGTAGGGGCAAATCCGGCAAACGTGTTTAATTATGTGAGGCAGACGTGAAAGTTTGTTAGCGGTGCGGGGGAGGGCTTGAGTAGCTGGAGTGCTCATTTGTGAAACAGATAAGTCTTTGTGCCTCATCATAACCGGGCCTTTTATACCAGTGATTTATGCTGGTGAGGGTTTGGATTTACCAACTGCCGCATTAATTCACTGTTAATCTAAACCGGATAAGTGGGATCAGCTGAAACGAGCTGCTTAGTTTTATGTTTCCTAAAGAGATTTCAATAGACCTGACTGTTTTAAACCACTTTGGCAACTTTATAAGCCTTTTTGTTTGACCTCTATAGCATTTGCAGACATTTCTGATGCCTCGAGGCACAAACACACTGTTTACAAAGCACTTAAACGGTTATTTGAGATTCCAAATATAGAACAGCATACTTTCGAGGCGTACTTTCGAGCTTTTTAGAGCTTTCAACCACATCTCACTGCTATCATCAGCAAATAATGCAAGTGCAGGTGGCATTATTTTCCCCAAGTTCAATTTATTTTCATTTAAAAAGAAACATTAAACCTAACAGTTATCTCAGGGCACTGTGATATTAGGAAAAGAACGGTTGAAGATGCCTTGGGAGCAAGCATTTGGTGACAGTAGGGATGAAGAACTCCATTTTCAAAGGAGAGCTCCTGCTGAAGCAGACTCGGGGACAGTTGGGGGAACGTGTAGATTTCCATCTACACGTTCCCCCAACTTGCCTATGACTCGATTGGTCAGTGGCGTGAAAACGTCCTTCCTGGTCTTCCTTCAGTAGTGACCTTTGACCTGAATTTCCTGGATGCTGCCAGCAGTGTTTTTTCCTGCTGTTTTTGCTAATGTTTTGTTTCCCACAGATGCTTCATGAAGTTATTGTGATCTCATCCACCACTCAGTCATCCTCTCTGTGGCAATTTTGTCTTCAGCGTGCATGGGGTTGTTCTTTCAGATGTGCAGTGGTTTCTTTGCTTCTTTTAATTTCATAATGGCATTTTTCCAGCAAGTTTAATTTCACATCACCTATTACACAGCAAAATCTCCAGTGTTAAATTAACACTAGAGAGTGTCTATATGGGTCCACACCTCTGAGTGTTAAATAAAACACTGTTGAGTGTTAAATTAACACTTTTGACAGTGTTATATGTTTAAAAGTAACCTAGTCAGTTTTGAAGATTAACAATGGCTAACACTGAGCAGTGCTGATTTT